>NC_139149.1:4368647-4968647 GCF_964270905.1 Leucopleurus acutus | reverse complement strand
CAGTGTGGGGAGGAACTTGGAGAAGGTTGACACTGTTCCACAGCTTTAGGGGACCACTTGGCCCAGTGAACTTGAAGTCTTTTGCTTTTACACATCTGGCTGAGAAGCTCCTAACTCAGAACCCTAGGAGCCCTCTTCCCTCCCTCAGCACCTTTCCATTCTGTTTCTGCCTAATCCTTGATCATTTGCCCCTGGATTGTGATGCTTTCTATAGAAGTGGGTATTATGATCAGCCTTTAATTAATTAAGTTTGGGTGGGACCCCAAAAGCTCGAGGAACCCATGTGGAAGGACAGATAGCAACTAATGGAATGAGTTACTTCCTACATCTTCTTCCTTATCACCCTGGTCCCGAGTCCCCAACACTGCTATCATTATCCAGTAGCCTGAGGATGGTAAGAATTGGGGGAGACCTCTTAGAGTAGCTTGGGACTCCTAGAAGGCCAGTGAGACTCATCTCCAGCTCGTTGATGGGAGAAAAAAATGTGTGAGTAAAATGCCAGGAATGTTCCCTGAGGATTGTATAAGGGTCTTCTAGTTGTACTCAAGGAACTCAGGTTTGATTTCTCTAACACCATCCATCCATCCATCCATCCATCCATCCATCCATCCATCCATTAATTCACCCATCCATCCACCCATCCACCCACTCACCTAACCATCCACCCTTCCACCCAGACATTCAACATCCATTTCCTGGGCACTGCAGCTTGATACTATATGCCAGGATCACTGCCAGGATTTGGAGGACACTGTACCTCTTTCTCAGGGAGTTCACAGATATGTACACACAATAATAGATAATAATCATGTGAAGCAGAATGTAAGCAGCTACAAACAGCTATAAACAAAATGTTATTGGAAGTACAGCTGGGGGTGGGTTTGGTTTGGGAGGAACCAGGAGGTCTTAGTGGAGAAGATTTTCAATGAATGGAAGTGGGGTGGAGCTGGGATTAATGTGGAGAGTGGAGATGCTTAAGGGAGAGCATGGCTGGGGCAGGTGAGCTGCTGGGATGGGATTCATTAGCATCCCTGACTGGGAACCCCTGTGTGACAAGTCTTGTGGTGAATACTATTTATTCACAAAGTTTGGACTTCATCCTTTGTCAGAGGTGAGCAAGACTTTTCTGAAAAGATCCAGAGAGTAAATACTTCAGGCTTTTCAGGCCATATGATCACTGTCACAGATATGATCTCTGTTGTGGTGACTTGAAAGCAGCCATAAATAGTATGTCAATGAAAGGGCATAGCTGTGTCCAATAAAACTTTAAAATTTGAATTTTATATGATTTCACACATCATGAAAAGTTTCTATTTTCCCCCAACAATTAAAAAATATAAAAACCAAGTGGTGTCACAAAAATGGTGGTGTAGAAGACACTAGCTTCCATGCCCCCACAAAGATTGACAATTAGACAGCTATCTAACATAAACAGCTCTGAGAGAGCTCTGGAGTCCACTTAGAGATATTCTGCAACCAAGTGAAAGGAAAACCTGAGAATAACCACAGAAGAAAAGGAAGACAGCTTCCTTTGCCTGCATCATCCCATCCCCCAAGTCAGCATGGGGGTGGGAGAGGGATGGGGATGCTCCTCAGAGCCAAGAGGGAATTTCTTCACCAGTAAGAGTTCCCCTGGCCTGGGAAAGAAGAGGGAAGTGAGCACCAGCTTTCCCAGCCTTTCAGAGCACCATACAAAGGTCTTACTTCGGTTTCACCCAACTCAGACTGGCAAAGCTGAGATGTATAGAGACCGCTAGGAACAAGGAAGAAAAGCAGGAACTACTAATAGCAGCCATGCTGTGGGAGCAATTGTGGTTCACAGTGACTTTCCCTGCAGATAAACCCAACACATTCTGCCACGGAAGAAATAAGCAGCCAGGACAGCTGCTATGGGCCCCCTGCAGATTTTTCCAGTGTTTGGCCCATAGGTATTTGTGTTTGTTGACACCTGAGTCTGTCTCCACTTTCTCCTTCTGCCCCCAGAACCTGAGAACTGCAATGGCAGACAGCCCAAGGCTCTGTGGCTGTACAAATGTAAGACCCTGGCCTACACCCATGCAGATGACCCCAGCACTGTGTGTGTGCTCAGGGCTAAATTCTCCAGCTGTGCACCTGCATGCTCCCAGCCTGATTCTTATCACTGTCCCCCATGAGCATGCACATGCCCTGGGGACACTGTGCAGCCACAGGAGAGCACACTGACAGCCAGGGATGCTGCAGCTGCCAGTGAGCCCATAGTTGGCCCTGGCCCTTTCTGCATGCCCTGGCTCCCACCAATACATGTGTCTGCATCTAGTCCCTGACACTACACAGGCAACTGCAACTAGCCCCTGCAGTTGACTGTGTGTACACCATTCTCCCCAGCCACCACTGTTGCTGCCTAGAATTGAAGGTACTGCTGAGGACCCCAAAAGCCCTTGCAGCTACTATGGACATCCTGCAGTGCTTGCCAAGGACCACATACTGTTGATCCTCCAGACCCCATGGCCTGAGCCAAAGAGAGGTCACATACACAGGGACCCAAGTGCCATTTTATGCTCCCACACTTGGCACCCTGAACCACTAGACTGGGGTCACAATATGCTCCAGCATGCCTCCACCCACAAGTAAAAGCCTTCCCTTATGGAAGTCAGTTCATAAAATCTGGAAGAGATGACTGTTTCTTCAAATTCACAGACACCTACACAAATCTATAAAGATAAGAAAGAATCAGGGAAACATGACTCCAGCAAAGGAATACAGTAATCCTCTAGTAACTGACACCAAAGAAATGGAGATCCAGGAATTGCCCAACAAATAATTCAAAATAACTGTTCTAAAGACGCTCAGAGAGCTACAAGAAAACACAGATAAACAATTTAATGATACCAGGAAAACAATATTAGAACAAAGCAAGAAATTAAACAAAGAAATAGAGAACATTAAAAAGAGCTAAACAGAAATTTTGGAGCTAAATAGTACAATGACTGAACTGAAGAATTCACTAGAGACCTTCAACAGCAACTAAACCAAGCAGAAGAAAGAATCAGAGAGCTAGAAGGAAGATAAATTGAAATTACCCAATCAGAGGAGCAAAAAGAAAAAAGGATGAAAAGGAATAAAAAGCCTATGGGACTTACAAGACACCATTAAGAGAAACAATGTGTGCATCATTGGAGTCCCAGAAAGAGAAGAGAGGGAGAAAGGGATAGAAAGCTTATTTAAAGAAATAAAGCCTGAGAACTTCCCAAACCTTGAGAGAGATTTTGATATCCAAGTTCATGAAGCTAATAAGTTAACCCAAAATTTCAATCTAAAACAATCTTCTCCAAGACACATTATAATAAAACTGTTTAAAATGGATGACAGAATTTAAAAAGCAGCAAGAGAAAAAAAATCTCTTATACAAGAGAACCCCATAAGGCTATTACTGGATTCCTCAGTGGAGACCTTGCAGGCCAGAAAATAATGGGATGATATATTTAAAAGACAGAAAGAAAGAAACTGCCAATCAAGAATACATAGCCCAGAAAAGTTGTCTTCAGAAATGAAGGTGAGATAAGGACTTTCCCTAACAAAAGCTGAGAGAGTTCATCACCATTAAACCTCTCTTACAAGAAATGCTAAAACAACTTCTTCAAGCTGAAACAGAAGGATGCTACTTATTAACATGAAAACATATGAAAATATACAACACATTGGTAAAAGTAAGCATATAGTCAGATTCAGAATACTCTAATACTGTAATATGGTAGTGTGTTAGCTACTTAACTCTAGTATAAAGGTTAAAAGGCAAAGGCAATAAAAATAGCTAAATCTACAATATTTTGTTATGGACACATAATATTAAAAAGATGTAAATTTTAACATCAAAAACATAAAAGGGAGGAATAAAAGAGTAGAGTTTTTGAATGAGATAGAAGTTAAGGAGTTAGCATAAAATATAGTTATATCTATAAGATGTTTCATGTTTGCCTCATGGTAACCACAAAGCAAAAACCTACAGATTCACAAAAGATAAAGAGAAGTGAATCATAGCATAACACTACAAAAAATCAAAAATTTACAAAGGAAGGCAGCAAGAAAGAAAGGCAGCTACGAAACAACCAGAAAAAAATAAGATGGCATTTATAAGTTCTTACCTGTCAATAATTGGTGCAGCCACTATGGAAAACATGATGGAGCTTCCTCAAAAAATTAAAAAAATTGAGGTACCATATCCAGCAATTCCATTTCTGGGTATATATCCAAAGAAAATAAAAACACTAATTTGAAAAGATACATGCAACCTAATGTTCATAGCAGCATTATTTACAGTAGTCGAGATATTGGAGCCACATAAGTGTCCATCAACAGAAAAATGGATAAGGAAGATGTTGTATATATAAACAATGGAATATTACTCAGCCATAAAAAAGAATGACATGTTTCCATTTGCAACAACATGAATGGACCTGGAGGGTATTATGCTTAGTGAAGTTAGCCAGACAGAGAAAAAACAAATACTGCATGTTTTCACTTATATGTGAAATCTAGAAAATAAACAAGTGAATGACTATGACAAAACAGAAAGAGACTCATAGATGCAGAGAACAAACTAGTGGTTACCAGTGGGGAGAGGGGTGGGGGAGGGGCACCATAGGGGAAGAAGATTAAGAGATACAAACTACTAGGTGTAAAATAAATAAGATACAAGGATGTAATGTACAGCACAGGGAATATAACCAATAATTTTGTAATAATTTTAAATTGAGTATAATCTATAAAAATATTATACTAGTTGTACACCTGAAAATAATATAACATTGTAAATCAGCTATACTTCAATGTAAAAAATAGGACTGTTGAGCAAAAAACAAAGAAGTACTGAATCTGCTAGAAGAAAAACACAATCTCTCTGACAGCTTCCAGGAGATACATAATGGAACCAGTGGGCATTCTCCCATGTGACTGCCCTGTCCTGGCCAGGCACACAGTGGTCCCAGTTTAAGAATATCTCAAGTATGAATTTGTGGATTTGTAATCCAGTTGAATTAATAAATACTTCTTTGTTCATCAGAAGGAGCTCACAAATTCTGTTAATACTCTTCCTTAGAGGTAGCACTTAGCTGCACCCCTCCACCTTGAGCCCCTATCATGTCCCACCTGAACAAGCACCATCACCTACTAAGTGTTTGACTTCTTTCATATGTACCAGATCCACAGTGCAATCTCCACACCAATGTAACCTTCCTTAAACTCTAGGTTCTCCATGTTGTTCTCCTAGACCAAGAACTTTCAATGGATCCCTATTACCCCTGGAGTCAACCTCAACTTTTGATCACAGCACTCAAGGCCTCTGATCACAGGTTTTCCCACAGCCACTTCCATGTCCCACACATGAACACCAACCTGAGTTCAGCATCTTCACTTCAAACCTGCTCTTTCAACTCTTCCCATCTCCCCAATCTCACAAGTCATTCTAGACCTTCCCTGTTTGTCTAACTTGTTATATCCAGACAAGTTCTATCGGTTCATCAATTCCCCCTCTCAGACATTTCTCTTCCACTCCACCCTCTGCCTCTGCTGATCTTTCCAGCACTGCTGTGCTTCAAGATCCTTGTGTTGTCCCTGGACCCTGGTGGCAGCCCTCCAACGGGACTTCCTGCCTCTGGTTCAGCCTCCTTCAGTCCACCCTCCATACTTCAGCTTGGGAAATTTTCTCAACAGTATCACTTCTCTGAATAGAAACTTTCGACCACTCTCTCCCACCACCAGAGTGATGCTTTTGAAGGCTCGCACTAGAATCGTTGGGGAGCTGATTAGGAGTCAAGGTGTCTCAGTCTCACCTGGACCTCCCGGTCAGAACCTTAAGCAGGAGGACCCAGACAGCTTTTGATTTAACAAACTGCTCAGGAGAAACTGTTTCTTAGACCACTTTTTGTGTGTCCCACAAGCTAAGAGTGTTTTTTTATTTGAATTTTTTCTTTTTTATTTGCTGATAATTTTTGCCAGCTTTATTGAGATACAGTTGACATATAACATTTTATAATTTTAAGGAGTACAAAATGCTGATGTAATACACATATATTCCAAAGTGACTACAACCATAGTGTTATCTAACACCTCCAGCACATCACATAATTACCTTTTTTTGTGGTGAGAACATTTAAGATCTAGTCTCTTAGCAACTTTGAAGTATATAATACAGCATTATTAACTATAACCACCATGCTGCACATTATATCCTCAGAATTTATTTATTTTATAACTAGAACTTTGTGCCTTTGACCAACATCTCTCCATTTTCCCCAACGCCCAGTCACTGGTAACCACCATTCTACTCTCTGTTTCTAGTTTGACTTTTTTAGATTCCACATTTGAGTGATAGCATGCATACTGCTATCACTGCAAATACTTTGTCTTTCTGTATCAGACTTATTTCACTTAGCATAATGCCCTCAAGTTTCATCCATGTTATCAAAAATGGCAAGATTTCCTTCTTTCTCATAGCTGAATAATATTCCATTGCATATATATGCCACATCATTAGGCACTCATCACTGACAGACACTTAGGTTGTTTCTGAATCTTGGCTATTGTGAATAATGCCGCAATGTATATGGAGTGCAAATATCTCTTCAAGACCCTGTTTTTATTTCCTTTGGATATATACACAGAAGTGGGATTTCTGGATCTATGGTAGTACTATTTTTAATATTTTGAGGAACCTCCATATTGTTTTCCATAGAGGCTATACCAATTTACCTTTCCACCAATGATACACAAGGGTTCTCTTTTCGCCAAACCCTCACCAACACTTGTTATCTCTTCTTTTTAAATTATAGCTGTTCTAATAGATGTGAGGTGAGTCTTACTGAGGTCTTGATTTGCATTTCCCTGATGATTAGTGATGTTGAGCACTTTTTCATGTACCTGCTGGCTATTTAGATATCTCCTTTGGAAAAATATCTATTTAAGTTATTGCTCATTTTAAAATTGGATTTTTTTTTCTATTGAGCTATATGAGACTTCACATATTTTGAATATTAACCCCTCATCCAATATATGATTTGCAAATATTTTCTCCTATCCTATAGGTTTCCTTCATTTTGTTGATTGTTTCTTTTGCAGTGCAGCTTTTTAGTTTGATAAAGTCCCGCTTATTAATTTTTGCTTTTGTTGCTGGTGTTTTTGGTGTCATATCCAAAAAAAAAATCATTGTCAAGAGCAATATCAAGAATCTTTTCCCCCTATGTCCTTTTCTAATAATTTAATGGTTTCAGGTCTTACATTTAAATCTTTAATCCATTTAAATTCTAATTTTGTGAGTGGTGTAAGATAGGAGTCCATTCTTCTGCACATGGTTATCCAGTTTTCCTAACACCATTCATTGAAGAGATTAAACTTTCCCCATTGAGTATTTTTGGCTCCCTTGTCAAATATTAGTTGACATTATATGCAAAAGTTTATCTCTGGACTCCCAATTTTGGTCCATTGGTCTATGTGTCTATTTTTATGCCAGTACTATATTGTTTTGCTTACTATAACTTTGTAGTATAGTTTGAAATCAGGAAGTTTGATGCCTTCAGCTTTGTTCTTCTTGCTCAGGATTGTTTTCACTATTCAGGGTATTTTATGGTTCCATGCAAATTTTAGGATTTTTTTTCTTTTTCTAAGAGAAGTGCCATTGAAATTTTGATAGGGATTGTATTGAATATATAAATGCCTTTGAGTAGTATGGACAACATTAAATCTTTGAGTATATTTAACAACATTAAATCTTCTGATCCATGAACACAGAATATATTTCCATTTGTTTGTGTCTTCTCCAACTTCTTTCATCAATTTCTTATAGTTTGCAGTGTACAGATCTTTAACCTCCTAGGTAAAATTTATTTCTAATTATTTTATTGTTTTTGATGCTATTGTGAATGGAATTATTTCTTTTTCAGATGTTTTATTGTTAGTGTATAGGAATGCAACTGATCTTTGTATGTTGATTTTATATCCTGCAACTTTACTGAATTCTTTGGTTAGTTCTATCAGTTTTTTGGTGGAGTCTTAGGATTTACTACATATAAAAGATCAGATCATCTGCAAAGACAAATTTTATTTCTTCTTTTCTGATATGGGTGACTTTTATTTATTTTTCTAGTCTGATTGCTCTGGCAAGAGATCCAGTGCTATCTTAAATTAAAATGGTGAGAGTGGGCACTCTTGTCTTGTTCCTAATCTTAGAGGAAAATCTTTTGACCTTTCAATCTTAAATATGATGTTAGCAGTGTGCTTTTATACCCAATCTGTTGAACTTTTTTTTATCATGAAAGGATGTCAAATTTTGTCAACTGCTTTTTCTGCTTCTGTTGAGGTAATCATATGATTTTTATCTTTCATTCTATTAATGTGGTGTATCACATTTATTGATTTGCATATATTGAACCATGCTTGCATCCTAGGGATAAATCTCACTTGATCATGAGATTTGTATGATCCTTTAAATGTGCTGTTGAATATGGTTTTCTAATATTTTATTGAGAATTTTTGCATCTATATTAATCAGGGGTATTGGTCTATAGTTTTCTTTTCTTGTAGTCCCCTTATCTTGCTATGGTATCATGGTAATGCTGGATTTATAATGTGAGTTTGAGAATGTTCCCTCTTCTTCAGTATTTTGGAAGAGTTTGAGAAGGAGTGTTGTTCTTCTTTAACTGTTTGGTAAAATTCACCAGTAAAACCATCTTGTCCTAGGCTTTTCTTCATCAGGAGGTTTTGATTACTGATTCAATTCCCTTATTGTTGTGGTGTGGTCAGATTTTCTACTTCTGCAAGATTCAGTTTTGGTTGGTTGTATTTTTCTAAGAATTTATCCATTTCTTCTAGGTTATTCAATTTGTTGGTATGTAATTATTCAGAGTAGTCTCTTATGATCTTTTGTAATTCTGTGGTGTCAATTGTAACGTCTCCTCTTTAATTTATGATTTTATTCATTTGAGTCTTCACTATTTTTCTTAGTCTAGCTAAAGGTTTGTCAATTTTGTTTATCTTTTTAAACAAAAATAAGCTCTTTTTCTCCTATGTCCTTTTCTAATAATTTAACAGTTTCAGGTCTTACATTTAAGTCTAATCCATTTAATTTCTAATTTTGTGAGTGGTGTTACTTTCTAAGCTCTAATTTTGTGAGTGGTGTTAGTTTCTAAGCTCTAAGAAAATGAGCTCTCATTCTTATTAATCTTTCCTATTGTTTTCCTGGTCTCTATTTCATTTATTTTTGTGAGGTCCATTTGGTCTGGAGTATGGTTCAAGTTCAATTTTTCCTTTTTGATTTTTTTTGTCAAGATGATTTTTGCTGAAAGTAAGGTATTCAGTTTCCCTACTATTATTATTGTATTGTTGTCTATTTCTCCCTTAGATCTGTTAGCATTTGCTTTATATATTTAGATGCTGTGATATTTATGACTAATATATCTTCTCAATGAATTGACCCTTTTATCATTACATTCCCATCAATAGTGAACTAAGGTTCCCTTTTCTCTACATTTGTTATTTGTGATCATTTTGATGATAGCCATTCTGACAGGTGTGAGGTGATATCTCATTGTGGTTTGGATTTGCATTTCTCTGATGATTATGGATCTTGAGTACCTTTCCATGTGTCTCTTGGCTATCAGTATGTCTTCTTTGGACAAATATCTATTCAGGTCTTCTGCCCATTTTAAAATCAGGTTGTTTGTTTTTTTGATATTGAGTTGTATGAACTATTTATATATTTTGGATACTAATCCCTTATCCCACATGTCATTTGCAAATATCTTCTCCATTCAGTAGGTTGTCTTTTTGTTTTTTTGATGGTTTCCTTAGCTGTGCAGAAGGTTTTAAGTTTAATTAGCTCTCGTTTGTTTATTTTTGCTTTTGTTTCCCTTGCCTGAGGAGACAACTCCAAAAAACTTATTGCTATGATTTATGTCAAAGAATGCTCTGCCTATGTTTTCTTCTGGGAGTTCTAGTGTTTCCAGTCTTACATTTAGGTCTTTAATCCATTTTGGGTTTATTTTTGTATATGGAGTGAGAAAATGTTCATATTTCATTCTTTTACATGTAGCTGTCAAGTTTCTCCAGCACCACCTGTTGAACAGACTGTCTTCCCTATTATATATTTTCACATACTTTGTTGTAGATTAATTGACCATATATGAATGGGTTTATTTCTGGGCTCTCTATTCTCTTCCATTAATCCATGGAAGTGCCAGTGTCACACTGTTTTGATTACCATAGCTTTGTAGTATAGTTTGAAATCAGGACACATGATACCTTCAGCTTCATTCCTTTTTCTCAAAAGTGCTGTGGCTATTCAGGGTCTTTTGTGGTTCCATACAAATTCTGATTTCACCTCCTTGGTTAAATTTATTCCTAGGTGTTTTATTCTTTTGGATGTGATTGTAAATGGGACTGTCTTCTTGCTTTCTCTTTCTGATTACTTGTCCCATTTTGCTTCCTTTAATTGATTTCTAGTTTCATACCCTTACGGTTGGAAAAGTTGCTTGATATGACTTCAGTGTTCTTAAATTGAGATTTGTTTTGTGACCTAACATGTGATCTATCCTGGAGAGTGTTCCATACCCTTGAAAATAGTGTGTATTCTGCTCCTTTTGGATTGAATGCCCTATATATATCTATTAAGTCCAACTGGTGAATGTGTCATTTAAGGCCACTGTTTCTTTATTGATTTTCTGTCTAGATGATCTGTCCATTGATGTAAGGGGGTGTTCAAGCCTCCTACTATTCTTGTATTATTGTCAATTTCTCCCTCTATGTCTGTTAATATTCAATATTTGCTTTATATTTTTAGGTGCTCCTACATTAGGTTCATATATGTTTGTGAACATTATAGACTTATTTTGTGTTGATCTTTTTATCATTATATAATACCCTTCTGTGTCCTTAATTACAAACTTTGTTTGAAAATCTACTTTGACTGATATGTGTATTGCTACCCTGGCTTTTTTTCATTCCACTTCCACGGAATATCTTTTTCCATCCCCTCACTTTCAGTCTGTTGGTGTCATTATCTCTGAACTGAGTCTCATATAGGCAGCATATAGATGAGTCTTTTTTTCTTTTATCCAATCAGCCATGTCATTTGATTGAAGCATTTAGTCCATTGACATTTAAAGTGATTATTGATAGGTATGTACTTAATGCCATTTTGTTATTTATTTCTGTAGTTCTTCTCAGTTCTTTTCTTCTTCTTTTAGTATTCCCTTGTGGTTTGATAATTTTTTTAGTGTTATGTTTGTGTTCCTCTGTTTCTAGTTTTTGTATATCTGTTGTAGGTTTTTGACTTGAGGTTACCATGTAGTTCATATGTGTTGACCTGTAACTATATCTAGTTGTTTTAGAGTGATAGTCATTTAAGTTCAAACACATTCTAACAACTTTACATTTTTTACTTACCTCTACTTCACTTTTTGTGTGTTTGATGTCATATTTTACATTGTCATGTCTATCCCTTAACTGTTTATTGTAGTTATATTGATTTTACAATTTTTGTCTTTTAACCTTCCTACAATCTTATTTAAGTGGTTCCTCCACAGCTTTTACTATATACTTGCCTTAGCAGTGGAATTTCCCCTTTCCTATAATTTCTTATTTCTTATTGTAGCCTTTTCTTTTTTACTTAAAGAAGATCCTTTAACACTTCTCTTAACGTCAGTTTAGTATTGATGAACTCTTAGTTTTTGCTTGTCTGAGAAGTTCTTAATCTCTCCCTCAATTCTGAATGATATCTTTTCTGGTAGAGTATCTTAGGTACACTTTTCATTTTCAGGACTTTTACTATATCATGCCACACCCTTCTGGTCTGCAAATTTTCTGCTGAAAAATCTAATAGCTAATAGCCTTATGCATTTCCCTTGTATGCAACTCTTTGTTTTTCTTTTGCTTCCTTTAGAATTCTCTATCTTAAACTTTTGCCATTTTAATTGTGATATGTCTTGGTGTGAGTCTCTTTGGGTCCATCTTGTTTGGGACTCTCTGTGTTTCTTGTACCTGGAAGTATGTTTCCTTCAGTTTGGGGAATTTTTCAGCTATAATTTTATCAAATCTATTTTCTACCCCATTCTTTCTCTCTTTTCCCTCTGGGACCCCTATAATGCAGATGTTAATACCCTTGATGTTGTCACAGAGGTTCCCTTAAACTATCCTCATTTCTTCAAATTTGTTTTTCTTTTTGCTGTTCTGATTGGGTGAATTCCCCTATTCTATCTTCCAGATTGTGTATACATTCTTCTTTATTACCTAGTCTGCTGCTAATTCCCTATAGTGTATTTTTCTTTCAGTTATTATTTTCTTCAGTTCTGACTGGTTCTTCTTTACATTTTTTAGTTCACCTATTCTTTTCCCTAGTTCTGTCAGCATTCTCATTACTATTTCTTTGAACTCTTTATCTGGTAAATTATTTATGTTTGTTTCATTAGGGTTTTTTCCCCAGGGTTTTTTCTTTTTCTTTCATTTGAAACATAGTCCTCTGTCTTCTCATTTTGTTTAACTTTCTCTATCTCTATGAAATTAGGTAAAACAATTATTTATCCCAGTTGGAGGTGTGTCCTTGTGTGGGAGTGTCACTATGCAGTCTGTGTGTGCCCAGTGGTTTTGGTGGGAGAGTTAGATCTGAAGTGAGTGCAAGCTGCATCTTCCCCTGGGCTGTGTTTGTAGCTACCACCTTGATGGGAGGTAGGTCTGAAATTGGAGGGGCTTTTCTTCTGGTCCTCCCTGCTTTTTTGATATCTGCCTGGGGGGTTCCCACCTGCCTTCCCTACTGCCTTAACTTGAAGCCACCTGAAGGACATTGTCCAGAACAAACCAGAGTGAGGCACACTCGGATTCCCATTCTTCACCCTGGTGGGCCCAGATTCTTAATTACTTAACTCTACAACTAATCTGCCCCAGAGTGCCTGTGACAGAGAGAGCAATAAAAAAACAAGATGTAGAAGAAAGTTCTGTCAAGGAAGTGGAGTGGAAAAATAAGTCCAAGGAGCAAAGAAACAATGTAAATTAAAGAAAATCTTGCTCATTAAAAATAATTGTATGATAGTCACCAAAGTGCTAAGGTGCTTAGATTCCAAGGAATAAATTTGAAAGCATGATATACACTTTTTATTTTAAAGTGTCAAGTTTTAGGATACACTGTGAATTATATCCCTATAGCTATTTAAAGCTCTCAGAGATAAAATGAAATCTTGGGTCACTTCTTTAAAATGTTTGGGGGGAGTAGATAAATTTTCAAAAAAATTGGGCCAAATTTTGAAGGTAGATCACCAACTGAACAACAATGCTGAGTCAAGGGCTGTGCCATTAGCATATGGTTCAATGCTCATGACTGTCCCACACCTGTGAAGTGGTGGAAGCAACAGAGCTCAGGTGGTGCCGCGCCTGAGTCCCTGACTCACGACACTAAGAAGAAAGCCACCTCTGTGGACAACCTTCCGTCCTTGAGCCTCAAGTCCTTCCAATAACTCTCTGAGGTAGGCAGTATGTTGGCCACAGATTGTAAAAGGAGACGAGGCTTTAATACTTTCTTCCCAAGATCACTGTTCAGTTAGAAGTGAGGACCCAGTTGGCTGCCCAGGCCTGGTCAGACCTATCAGACTGTGGGGCACAAGTGCCACCAACCAGCAAGTGCAAAAAACAACCATTGACTTACCCACCAGCTGTCACTGCCACTATTATGGGCCAAATGGTGTCCCCCCAAATTCATATGTTGAAATTCTAACCCCCTCTCAATGTGATGGTATTTAGAAATAGAGCCTTAAAGAGGTTTTTGAGTTAAAACTGAGGCTGTTTGGGTGGGCTGTAATACAATCTGACTGGTGTCCTTATAAGAAGGAGAAATTAGGACATGCAGAGAGACATCAGGGATGCACAAACACAGAAGGAAGACCATGTGAGGACACAGTGAGAAGGTGGCCATGTGCAAGCCAAGAGGAGAGGCCTCAGGAGAAACCAACCCTGCTGGCACCCTGATCTTGGACTTCTAGCCTCCAGAACTGTAAGAAAATACAATTCTGTCGTTTAAGCCACTCAGTCTGTGGTATTTTGTTATGGCAGCGTCAGCGAACTAAGGTATGGGTGGATACCTTAGTGATATCACAGGAAGTAAACAATTTCTCTCAGAAGACGGGCGTAATTACACACACACACAGAAAGAAAGAAAGTAAGAAAGAAAGCTCCCTTAGCAATAAGTGTGAGTGTCAAATCTTGAGCTGTCACCATGTAGAAAAAAATAGACTGTTCTTGGCTGACCTAAATGGCACAGATGGGCAATGTAGGAGGAGGCCTGTCTCTATACTGGGCATGCTAACAAGTGCAGCTGAGATACTGTCTATGCTTTCCTAGCAGTCTGACTTCTCCATCAAAAAGTTATCTCATTTAATATCTCCATTGCCCACAATAGGGTTTATGTATTTATAATTAGGAGCAGTAAGCAGTATCAGCAGATTTACTCTTTGTTGTTATTTATGGGCAGGAGGTGGTGGTGCTGGTACTAGCTTTTAAAAAATATATACAGTTAAATAACCTTTTTATTTAAGAATTTCAGATTTACAGAAAAGTTGCAAAAAATTACAGAAACAGTACAGAGAGTGTCCATATATGCTTCACACTGTTTCCCTAATATTAACATCTTATATTACTATGGCACATTTGTCACAACGAATTAACCAATATTATTAATCATTATTATTAATTATCATTAATAACTAAACTTCATACTTTATCCAGATTTCCTGAGGTTTTCCTTAATGTCCCTTTTCTGTTCCAGAATCATCCAAAACACCACATCTGTTTAGTTATCCTGTCTCCTTAGTCTCTTCTGGGCTATGGCAGTTTCTCAAACTTGCCCTGTTTTGATGATCTTGACAGGTATTTGTAGAGTGTCCTTCAATTTGGGATGGTCTGACGTTTTTCTTGTAGTTAGACTGGGTTTGTGGGTTTGGGGAGAGAGATCACAGAGGATCAGTGCATTCTCACTGTCTCCTGTCAAGGGAGAATGTTCCCAACAGAGCTTCTCCTGGACGGTCTGGTTAAAATAATACTTGCCAGGTTTATCCACTATAAAGTTACTTTTCACCCTCCTTCCACACTTGACTCTAGAAGCAAGTCCTAAGCATAACTCACGCATCTTTGAGATATAACACAATACTGCATCGTTTGTTTTGTTGCTCAGCTTGTTCCAGTTTTGACCACCGGGGGCAATTTCAATGGTTTTCTGTGTCCTCCTGGCAAACTGCATCACTGTGTGTGTGTGTGTGTCTGTGTGTAGGAACTTTCTAACTTTCTGATGCTCCAGGCTCTCTGTATTCTCTCACCAGACCTTGAATTAACCATTTCTCCAGAGAGGAAATGTTCCTTTTATTAGAGAATAATATTAGTAACCGAGATCTGGGGACTGGGTGTGCTTTTGCTACTGAGGTGTCCTTGCTTCTAGGTCCTCTCAGTGGACAGAGAGGAAATACACGTACGTATACTGGCCTATCTACGCACATATATAATTACTTTTACATTTATCCATCAGCACCTACAATAAGCTAAACATGAGTTCATACTGATATCTCTGATTCTAATCCTTTTCCCTGTTTCATGTTAGCCTTCTCTTCTTGCTTATCTGTAAACTTAGCTCCAACCGTGAGGACCTAGTGCCCACCATCTGCCAGCTATCATCACTTACTTATCTATTCACTCCCAGTAAACATGTTCAGTGGGTTCTGAGCTATTAACCTGTGCCCCCAGGGGAACACACTTTGTATGATTCCTATTCTTTTCAATTTGTTAAGATGTGTTTCATGGCCCAGGTGTGGTCTATTTTTGTGAATGTTCCATGTGTGCTTGATAAAAATGTGTGTTCTGCTGTTGTATAAGGGTGTTCTATAAATGTCACTTAGATCAAGTTGATCGATAGTGTACTTTAGGTCATCTATAGCCTCGCTGATTTTCTAGCTGTTTGATCTATCAATTACTGACAAAGAAGTGTTGATGTGTCCAGCTCTAGTATTTTAGTTCTATCAGTTTGTGCCTCATGTATTTTGATGTTCTACTGTCAAGTGTATACAATTAGAATTGTTGTGTCCTCTTGGAGAGTTAACCCTTATAAATTACAAACTGCCCTCCATATCTGTAGGTTTTGCATTCACAGATTCAGCCAACCAAGGATCAAATTTGATTGCATCTGCAGATGCAAAACCCGTGGATGTGGAGGGCCTACTGTACTAGGCCACTGTATGTAAGGGACTTGAACATCCATGAATTTTTGTATCCACTGTGTGTGTGGGATTGGTGTTGGTTGTCCTGGAACCAATCCCCCATGGATTCCAAAGGATGACTGTATCATTTTTTTTTTTTATCTCTGATAGTCTTCTTTGTTCTAAAATCGGCTTGCATGAAATTAATAAGCTACTCTCACTTTCTTTTCATTACTGTTAGCATGGTATATCTTTCTCTATACTTTTACTTCTAAGGTATAGATGTCATTATACTTAAAGTGAGTTTCTTGTAGGTCTTTTTGTTTTGTTATCTAGTTTCATGATCTCATTCTCACCTGGTGTTCACAATTAGAGGAATTGCTGATATAGTTGGAGGAAAATCTACCATTTTTGGTTAGTGTATTTATTCGTTGCATTTATTCTTTGTAGCATTCCCCTGACTTTTTCTGTCTTCTCTGGTTTTAAGTATATATGATTCCATTGTATCTCCATCTTAACATATCATTCATACTTATTTTTAAAACTTTTCTAGTGGTTGCCTTGGGGTTTATAACATGCATTTAAAAATAATCTAAGTCCGTCTTCAGATCACCTTAACTGCTTCATGTGGATTGCAGCTACCTCCTAACAGAGTTTCCTCAGTTCTCCCCCCTATGCCTTGTGACATTGCTGTTATTCATGTTATTAATTCATATGCCATAAATACCCAATACATTGTTACTATTATTGCTTTAAGTAAGACTTTTAGATCAATTAAGAATAAGAAAGATAACATTATTTATTTTAAACCTTCATTTATTCCTTTTCTTTTTTTAAATTAATTTTTATTGGAGTATAGTTGTTTTACAATGTTGTGTTAGTTTCCACTGTACAGAAAAGTGAATCAGCTATATGTTTACATAATAGCCCCTCTTTTTTGGATTTCCTTCCCATTTAGGTCACCACAGAGCATGAGTAGTGTTCCCTGTGCTATACAGTAGGTTCTCATTAGTTATCTATTTTATACATAGCAGTGTAAATATGTCAATTCCAATCTCCCAATTCATCCTCCCCCACCATGCTATCCATATATTTGTTCTCTACATCTGTGTCTCTATTTCTGCTTTGCAAATAAGTTCATCTGTATCAGTTTTCTAGATTCCACACATAAGCAAAATTATATGATATTCGTTTTTCTCTTTCTGACTTACTTCACTCTGTATAACAGTCTCTAGGTCCATCTATGTCTCTGCAAATGGTACAATTTCGTTCCTTTTTATGGCTGAGTAATATTCCATTGTATATATGTACCACATCTTCTTTACCCATTCCTCTGTTGATGGACATTTAGGCTGCTTCCAGGTCCTGGCTGTTGTTGATAGTGCTGTGATGAACATTGGGGTGCATGTATCTTTTTGAATTATGGTTTCCTCAGGGTATATGCCTAGTAGTGGGATTGCTGGGTCATATGGTAGTTCTATTTTTAGTTTTTTAAGGAATCTCCATACTGTTCTCCATAGCAGCTGTATCCATTTACATTCCCACCAACAGTGCAGGAGGGTTCCCTTTTCTCCACACTCTCTCCAGCATTTATTGCTTGTAGATTTTTTGATGATGGCCATTCTGACTGGTGTGAGGTGATAACTCATTGTGGTTTTCATTTGCATTTCTCTAATGATTATTGATATTGAGCATCTATTCATGTGTTTGTTGGCAATCTGTATGTTTTCTTTGGAGAAATGTCTATTTAGGTCTTCCACCCATTTTATGATTGGGTTGTTTTTGTTTTTTTATTTTGATATTGAGCTGCATGAGCTGTTTGCATGTTTTGGAGATTAATCCCTTGTCAGTTGTTTCATTTGCAAATATTTTCTCCCATTCTGAGAGTTGTCTTTTTGTCTTGTTTATGGTTTCCTTTGCTGTGCAAAAGCTTTTAAGTTTAATTAGATCCCATTTGTTTATTTTTGTTTTTATTTCTGTTACTCTAGGAGGTGGGTCAAAAAGGATCTTGCTGTGATTGATGTCAAAGAATGTTCTGCCTATGTTTCCTCTAAGAGTTTTATAGTATCTGGCCTTACATTTAGGTCATTATCCATTTTGAGTTTATTTTTGTGTATGGTGTTTTGTATGGAAACACAAAAGACCCTGAATAGCCAAAGCAATCTTGAGAAAGAAAAAGGGAGCTGGAGGAATCAGGCTCCTTGACTTCAGACTATACTACAAAGCTATAGTAATCAAGACAGTATGGTACTGGCATAAAAACAGAAATATAGATTAATGGAACAGGATAGAAAGCCCAGAGATAAACTCATGCACATATCTTAGTCACCTTATATTTGATAAAGGAGGCAAGAATATACAATGAAGAAAAGACAGTCTCTTCAATAAGTGGAGCTGGGAACTGGACAACTGCATGTAAAAGAATGAAATTAGAACACTCCCTACCACCATTTATTCCTTTTCTGATGCTCCTTATTTATGTAGATTCAGGTGTTTGACCTATTTAATTTCCTTCTGCCTAACAAAATTATTTTAACATTTCTTTCAAGGTTTCTAATGAGAAGTTCACTGTAATTCTTATTCTTGATCCTCTGTAGTTAAGGTGTCCATTTTTTACCACTTCTGGTTTTCTTCAGATTTCTCTCTTTGTCTTTGGTTTCCCCAGTTTGAATATGATATGTCCAGTGTGTGTGTGTGTTTGGTGTTTGTCCTGTTTGGTATTCTCTGAACTTCTCAGATCTGTGGGTTAGTGTCTGTCATTAATTTGGAAAGTTCTCAGCCATTATTTCTTCAATACGTTTATGCCCCATTCTCTGTCTGCTCCTTCTGGTATTCCATTACATGTATGCTACACCTTTTGCTATGTCTCACAGTCTTAGATGTTCTATTCTGGGTTTTGTTCCAGTTAATTTTCTCTTTGTGTTTCAAATTGGGAAAGTTTAGTTACTTATATTCAAACTCACTGAATTTTTTTTGCTTTTTTATTGCTATAAAATATACATAACATAAAATTTACCATTTCAGTCATTTTTCAGTGTACAACTGAGTGACATCAAGTACATTGCATTAAACTATGCATCCAGAACTTTTTCATCATTTCAAACAGAAACTATCCCATTAAATAATAACTCACCATTCTGCCCTCCCCACCCCCCAACCAGTCTCTGTTAACCTCTATTCTACATTCTATCTCTCAGAAGTTACTTGCTCTATGTACCTCATATAAGTGGAATCACAATATTTGTCCTTTTGTATTTGCCTTATTTCACTGCATAATGTTTTCAAAATACATCCATGTTGTAGCATGTATCAGAATTCATTACTTTTTAAGGTTGAATAACTTTCTGTTGTAGGTTTATATCACATTTTGTTAATCAGTTCACATCTTGATGAGCATTTACGTTGTTTCTACTGTTTGACTACTGTGAATAATGTTGCTATGAACAGTGGTGTACAAATATCTGTTTGAGTCCTTGCTTTCACTTCCTTTGGGTATATACCTAGGAGTGTAATTGTTGGATCATATGGGATTTCTATGTGTTATTTTTTGAGAAACTGCCAAACTGTTTTCCACAGTGGCTAAATCATTTTACATTCCAGCAATGCAAAAGGGTTCCAATTTCTCCATATCCTTGTCAACACTTGTTATTTCCCTTTTAATATATACATCCTAGTCACCCCAATGAGGGTGAGGTGGTATCTCATTGTGGTTTTGATTTACATTGCCCTGATGATTAGTGTTGGTGGGCATATTTTAATGTACTTATCAGTCATTTGTATATTTTCTTTAAGAAAAGTCTATTCAAGTCTTTGGCCACTTTTAAAAATTGAGTTATCTGTCATTGGTTGTTAAATTTTATGAGTAGAAAATATTTTCTCCAATCCTGTAGATTGTCTTTTCACTTTCTTGATAGTGTTCTTTGATGCAGTAAAAATTTGAATTTTGATGAAGTCCAAATTATCTATTTTTTTCTACTTTTTCTGTGCTTTTGGCATCATATCTAAGAAATCATGACCAAATCCAAAGTTATAAAGAATTTCCGCTATGTTTTATTCTAAGATATTTACAGTTTTAGTTCTTACATGTAGGTCTTTGACCCTTTTTAAAAAATTTTTTTTGGCTAATGGTGGACTCTGGGAGGGCTCACACCAAGGAGTACTTCTCAGAACTTCTGCCAGTGTCCTTGTCCCAACAGAGAGCAACAGCCACCCTCTGCCTCTGCAGGAAACCATCCAACACTAGCAGCTCCACATGTATGAAACTTGGAAGTTGTCACTCCACCCTAATAACCACTAGAAAACCAACAACATATTGGATCTGTAAGAGAAGGTGGTGGACATAGGGCAAATTGCTGCCCCAAAGATTGAAGAGACAGCTGTGTGAAGGACAGTCTTTTGGTGCTCCAGCCAGGCATCAGGGCTGTGCCATTGAGGTGGGAGAGCCAAGTTCAGGACACTGGGCAACAAGAAACCTCCCAGCTCCACATAATATCAAATGGCGAAAATCTCCCAGAGATCTCCATCTCAATACCAACACCCAGCCTCACTCAATGACCAGCAAGCTACAGTGCTGGACATGCTATGCCAAAAAACTAGCAAGACAGGAACACAGCCCAATCTATAGCAGAGAGGCTGTCTAAAATCATAATAAGGCCACAGACACCACAAAACACACCACCAGATGTGGACCTGCCCACCAGAAAGACAAGATCCAGCCTAATCCACCAGAACACAGGCACTAGTCCCCTCCACCAGGAAACCTGCACAATGCACTGAACCAACCATAGCCACTGGGGACAGACACCAAAAACAACAGGAACTAGGAAACAGGAGGCTGCGAAATGGAGACCCCAAACACAGGAAGATAAGCAAAATGAAAAGACAGATAAACACACAGCAGATTAAGGAGCAGGGTAAAAACCCACCAGACCTAAAACATGAAAAGGAAATAGGCAGTCTACCTGAAAAATGATTCAGAATAATGATAGTAAAGATGACCCAAAATCTTGGAAATAGAATAGACAAAATGTAAGAAACATATAACAAGGACCTAGAAGAACTGAAGATGAAACAAGCAGTGATGAACAACACAATAAATGAAATTAAAAAAAACTCTAGAAGGGATCAATAGCAGAAAAACTGAGGCAGAAGAACGGATAAGTGACCTGGAAGATAAAAGAGTGGAAATAACTACTGCAGAGCAGAATAAAGAAAAAAGCATGAAAAGAACTGAGGACAGTCTCAGAGACCTCTGGGACAACATTAAACGCACCAACATTCGAATTACAGGGGTTGCAGAAGAAGAAGAGAAAAAGAAAGGGGCTGAGAAAATATTTGAAGAGATTATAGTTGAAAACTTCCTTAGTATGGGAAAGGAAATAGTTAATCAAGTCCAGGAAGCACAGAGAGTCCCATACAGGATAAATCCAAGGAGAAACATGCAAAGACACATATTAATCAAACTGTCAAAAATCAAATACAAAGATAACATATTAAAAGCAGCAAGGGAAAAACAACAAATAACACACAAGGGAATCCCCAAAAGGTTAACAGCTAACCTTTCAGCAGAAACTCTTCAAGACAGAAGAGACTGGAAGGACATAGTTAAAGTGATGAAGGAGAAAAACCTACAACCAAGATTACTCTACCCAGCAAGGATCTCATTCAGATTTGATGGAGAAATTAAAACTTTTACAGACAAGCAAAAGCTGAGAGAGTTCAGCACCACCAAACCAGCTTAACAACAAATGCTAAAGGAATTTCTCCAGGCAAGAAACACAAGTAAGGAAAAGACCTACAATAAAAACCCAAAACAATTAAGAAAATGGGACTAGGAACATACATATCGATAATTACCTTAAATATAAATGGATTAAATTCTCCCACAAAAAGACACAGACAGGTTGAATGTACACAAAAACAAGACCCATATATATACTGTCTACAAGAGACCCACTTCAGACCTAGGGACACATACAGACTGAACATGAGGGGATGGAAAAGATATTCCATGCAAATGGAAATCAAAAGAAAGCTGGAGTAGCAATTCTCATATCAGACAAAATAGACTTTAAAATAAAGACTATTACAAGACACAAAAAGGACACTACCTAATGATCAAGGGATCGATAAAAGAAGAAGATATAACAATTGTAAATATTTATGCACCCAACATAGGAGCACCTCAATACATAAGGCAAATACTAACAGCCGCAAAAGGGGAAATCAAAAGTAACACAATCATGGTATGGGACTTTAACACCCAACTTTTACCAACGGACAGATCATCCAAAATGAAAATAAATAAGGAAACACAAGCTTTAAATGATACATTAAACAAGATGGACTTAATTGATATTTATAGGACATTGCATCCACACCCAGCAGAATACACATTTTTCTCAAGTGCCTATGGAACATTCTCCAGGATAGACCATATCCTGGTTCACAAATCTAGCCTTGGTAAATTTAAGAAAATTGAAATTGTATCAAGTATCTTTTCCGACCACAATGCTATGAGACTAGATATCAATTACAGGAAAAGATCTGTAAGAATATACAAACACATGGAGGCTAAACAATACATTATTTATAACGAAGTGATCACTGAAGAAATCAAAGAGGAAATTAAAAAAATACCTAGAAACAAATGACAGTGGAGACACGATGACCCAAAATCTGTGCAATGCAGCAAAAGCAGTTCAAAGAGGGAAGTTTTTAGCAATACAGTCCTACCTTAAGAAACAGGAAACACCTAGAATAAACAACCTAACCTTGAACCTAAAGCAATTAGAGAAAGAAGAACAAAAAAAAAAAAGCCCAAAGTTAGCAGAAGGAAAGAAATCATAAAGATCAGATCAGAAATAAATGAAAAAGAAATGAAGGAAACAATAGCAAAGATCAATGAAAGTAAAAGCTGGTTCCTTGAGAAGATAAACAAAATTGATAAACCATTAGCCAGACTCATCAAGAAAAAAAGGGAGAAGACTCAAATCAATAGAATTAGAAATGAAAAAGGAGAAGTAACAACTGACACTGCAGAAATACAAAAGATCATGAGAGATTACTACAAGCAACTCTATGCCAATCAAATGGACAACGTGGAAGAAATGGACAAATTCTTAGAAATGCACAACTTGCCGAGACTGAATCAGGAAGAAATAGAAAATATGAACAGACCAATCACAAGCACTGAAATTGAGGCTGTGATTAAAAATCTTCCAACAAACAAAAGCCTAGGAGCAGATGACTTCACAGGCGAATTCTATCAAACATTTAGAGAAGAGCTATCACCTATCCTTCTCAAACTTTTCCAAAATATAGCAGAGGGAGGAACACTCCCCAACTCATTCTACGAGGCCACCATCACCCTGACACCAAAACCAGACAAGGATGTCACAAAGAAAGAAAACTACAGGCCAATATCACTGATGAACATAGATGCAAAAATCCTCAACAAAATACTAGCAAACAGAATCCAACAGCACATTAAAAGGATCATACACCATGATCAAGTGGGATTTATCCCAGGAATGCAAGAATTCTTCAGTATATGAAAATCAATCAACGTGATACACCATATTAACAAATTGAAGGAGAAAAACCATATGATCATCTCAATAGATGCAGAGAAAGCTTTTCACAAAATTCAACACCCATGTAAGATCAAAACCCTGCAGAAAGTAGGCATAGAGGGAACTTTCCTCAACATAATAAAGGCCATATATGACCAAATCACAGCCAACATCATCCTCAATGGTGAAAAACTGAAACCATTTCCACTAAGATCAGGAATAAGACAAGGTTGCCCACTCTCACCACTCTTATTTAACATAGTTTTGCAAGTTTTAGCCACAGCAATCAGAGAAGAAAAAGAAATAAAAGGAATCCAAATCAGAAAGAAGAAGTAAAGCTGTCACGGTTTGTAGATGACATGATACTATACATAGAGAATCCTAAAGATGCTACCAGAAAACTACTGGAGCTAATCAATGAATCTGGTAAAGCAGCAGGATACAAAATTAATGCATGGAAATCTCTGGCATTCTTATACACTAGTGATGAATAATCTGAAAGTGAAATTAAGGAAACACTCTCATTTACCATTGCAAGAAAAAAATAAAATATCTAGGAATAAACCTACCTAAGGAGACAAAAGACCTGTATGCAGAAAATTATAAGACACTGATGAAAGAAATTAAAGATGATACAAATAGGTGGAGGGGGCTTCCCTGGTGGTGCAGTGATTGAGAGTCTGCATGCTGATGTGGGGGAAATAGGCTCGTGCCCCAGTCCGGGAAGATCACATATGCTGGGGAGCAGCTGGGCCCGTGAGCCATGGCCGCTGAGCCTGCATGTCCAGAGCCTGTGCTCCACAATTGGAGAGGCCACGACAGTGAGAGGCCCGCATACTAGAAAAAAAAAATCTGTGGAGAGACACCATGTTCTTGCATTGGAAGAATCAACATTGTGAAAATAACTATACTACCCAAAGGAATCTACAGATTCAGTGCAATCCCTATCAAACTACCACTGGTATTTTTCACAGAACTAGAACAAAAAACTTCACAATTTTCTATGGAAACACAAAGGACCCTGAGTAGCCAAAGCAATCTTGAGAACGAAAAATAGAGCTGGAGGATTCAGCATCCCTGACTTCAGACTATACTACAAAGCTACAGTAATCAAGACAGTATGGTACTGGCACAAAAACAGAAATATAGATCAATGGAACAAGATAGAATGCTCAGAGATAAGCCCACACACATATGGCCACCTTATATTTGATAAAGGATGCAAGAATATACAGTGGAGAAAAGACAACCTCTTCAATAGTGGTGCTGGGAAAACTGGACAGGTACATGTAAAAGTATGAAATTAGAACACTCCCTAACACCATACACAAAAATAAATTCAAAATGGATTAAAGACCTAAATGTAAGGCCAGACACTATCAAACTCTTAGAGGGAAACATAGGCAGAACACTCTATGGCATAAATCACAGCAAGCCCCTTTTTGACCCTCCTCCTAGAGAAATGGAAATAAAAACAAAAATAAACAAATGGGACCTAATGAAACTTCAAAGCTTTTGCCCAGCAAATGAAACCATAAACAGACCAAAAGACAATCCTCAGAATGGGAGAAAATATTTGCAAATGAAGCAATTGACAAAGGATTAATCTCCAAAATTTACAAGCAGCTCATGCAGCTCAATAACAAAAAAACAAACAACCCAATCCAAAAATGGGCAGAAGACCTAAATAGACATTTCTCCAACGAAGATATACAGATTGCCAACAAGCACATGAAAGAATGCTCAACATCATTAATCATTAGAGAAATGCAAATCAAAACTACAATAAGATATCATCTCACACCAGTCAGAGTAGCCATAATCAAAAAATCTAGAAATGATAAATGCTGGAGAGGGTGTAGAGAAATAGAAACACTCTTGTACTGTTGGTGGGAATGTAAATTGATACAGCCATTATGGGGAACAGTATGGAGGTTCCTGAAAAAATTACAAATAGAACTACCATATGACCCAGCAATCCCACTCCTGGGCATATCCCCTGAGAAAATCTTAATTCAAAAAGAGTCATGGGGCTTCCCTGGTGGCACAGTGGTTGAGAGTCTGCCTGCTGATGCATGGGACACAGTTTCATGCTCCAGTCCGGGAAGATCCCACAAGCCACAGAGTGGCTAGGCCCGTGATCCATGGCCACTGAGCCTGCGCATCTGGAGCCTGTGCTCTGCAACGGTAGAAGCCAAAACAGTGAGAGGCCTGCATACTGCAAAAAAAAAAAGAGTCATGTCCCAAAATTTTCATTGCAGCTCTATTTACAATAGCCAGGACATGGAAGCAACCTAAGCGTCCATCAACAGATGAATGGATAAAGAAGATGTGGCACATATATACAATGGAATATTACTCAGCCATAAAAGGAAATGAAATTGAGTTATTTGTAGTGAGGTGGATGGACCTAGAGTCTGTCATACAGAGTGAAGTAAGTCAGAAAGAGAAAAACAAATACCGTATGCTAACACATATATATGGAATCAAAAAAAAAAAAAAAAGGAAAGGTCATGAAGAACCTAGGGGTAAGACAGGAATAAAGACACAGACCTACTAGGGCATAGACTTGAGGATATGGGGAGGGGGAAGGGTAAGCTGTGACAAAGTGAGAGAGTGGCATGGACACTACCAAACGTTAAAATAGATAGCTAGTGGGAAGTAGCAGCATAGCACAGGGAGATCAGCTAGGTGGTTTGTGACCACCTAGAGAGGTGGGATAGGGAGGGTGGGAGGGAGGGAGATGCAAGAGGGAAGAGATAAGGGAACATACATATATGTATAACTGATTCACTTTGTTATAAAGCAGAAACTAACACACCATTGTAAAGCAATTATACTCCAATAAAAATGTTAAAAAATTTTATTGGAGTATAGTTGATTTAAAATGTTTCATTAGTTTCTGTTGTACAGCAAAGTGAATCAGTTATACATACATATATATATATATATCTCCACTCTTTATTAGATTATTTTCCCACATAGGTCATTACAGAGTATTGAGATGAGTTTCCTGTGGTATACAGTAGGTCCTCATTAGGTATCAGTTTTATATTTGGTAGTGTGTATATGTCAATCCCAGTTTTCCAACTTATCCTCCCACCCTTTCTGCCCTGCAACCATAAGTTTTTTTTTCTACATCTGTGTCTCTATTTCTGTTTGTAAAAAAGTTCATTTGTTCCTTCCTTTAGATTCCACATATAAGCAATATCTGACTTACTTCACTCAACATGACAATCTCTAGGTCCATCCATGCTGCTACAAATGATATTATTTCATCCTTTTTTATGACTGAGTAATATTCCATTGTGTATATGTAACACACCTTCTTTATCCATTCCTCTGTCAATGGACATTTAGGTTGCTTCCATGTCTTGGCTATTGTAAACAGTGCTGCAAAGAACATTGGGGTGCCTGATTTTTCAAATTATGATTTTCTCTGGATATATGTCCAGGGGTGGGATTGCTGGATCATATGGTACTTCTGTTTTTAGATTTTTAGGGAACCTCCATACGGGTCTCCATAGTGGTTGTACCAATTTACATTCCCACAAGGATTATAGGAGGGTTTCCTTTTCTCCACCACCTCTTTAGCATTTATTGTTTGTAGATTTTTTGATGATGGCATTCTAACCGGTGTGAGGTAATACATCATTGTAGTTTCGATTTGCATTTCTCTAGTAATTAGTCATGCTGAGCATCTTTTCCTGTGTCTCTTGCCCATTTCTATGTCTTCCTTGGAGAAACATCTATTTAGATTTTCCACCCATTTTTTGATTTGGTTGTTTGTTTTTTTGATATTGAGCTGCATGAGCTCTTTGTATATTTTAGTGATTAATCCCTTTTCAGTCACTTTGTACACAAATATTTTCTCCCATTTGGTGGGCTGCCTTTTTGTTTTATTTCTGGTTTCCTTTGTTATACAAAAGCTTTTAAGTTTAATTAGGTCTCATTTGTTAATTTTTGTTTTCATTTCCATTATGCTAGAAGAAGGATCTAAAAAGATATTTGCTGCAATTTTTATCAAAGAGTGTCCTGCCTTTGTTTTCATCTAAGAGTTTTATAGTGTCCAGCCTTACATTTAGCTCTTTAATCCATTTTGAGTACATTTTTGTGTATGGTGTTAGGGAGTGTTCTAATTTCATTCTTTTACATGCAGCTGTCCAGTTTTCCTAGCACATCTTATTGAAGAGACTGTCTTTTCTCCATCATATATTCTTGCCTCCTTTGTCATAGATTATGTGACCATACATGTGTGGGTTTATCTCTGGGCTTTCTATCCTGTTCAATTAATCTATATGTCTGTTTTTGTGCCAGTACTATACTGTCTTGATTACTGTAGCTTTGTAGTGTAGTCTATAGTCAGGTAGCCTGATTCCTCCAGCTTCGTTTTTCTTTCTCAAGATTGCTTTGGCTATTTGGGGTCTTTTGTGTTTCCATACAAACTGTAAAATTTCTTGTTCTAGTTCTGTGAAAAACGCCCTTGGTTATTTGATTGGAATTGCATTGAATCTGTAGATTGCTTTCGGCAGTGAAGTCATTTTCACAATCCTGATTCTGCCAATCCAAGAACATGGTATATCTCTCCATCTTTTTGTGTCATCTTTGATTCATTTCATCAGTGTCTTATACTTTTCTGCATAGAAGACTTTTGCCTCCTTAGGTAAGTTTATTCCTAGGTATTTTATTCTTTTTTTGCAATAGTAAATGGAGTGTTTCCTTAATTTCTCCTTCTGATATTTTGTTCTTAGTGTATAGAAATGCAAGCGATTTCTGTGCATTAATTTTGTATCCTGCTACTTTACCAAACTGATTGATTTGCTCTAGTAGTTTTCTGGTGGCACCTTTAGGATTTTCTATTTATAGTATCATGTCATCTGCAATCTTCTTTTCCAATTTGGATTCCTTTTCTTTTCCTTCTCTGACTGCTGTGACTAAAACATCTAAAACTATATTGAATAATGGTGAGAGTGGGTATCCTTGTATTTTTCCTGATCTAGGAGGAAATGCTTTCATATTTTTACCATTGAGAATGATGTTTGCTGTGGGTTTATCATATATGCTTTTTATTATGTTGAGGTAGGTTCACTCTATTCCCACTTTCTGGATAGTTTTTATCATAAACTGGTGTTGAATTTTGTTGAAATCTTTTTCTGCATCTATTGAGATTATAATATGGTTTTTAATCCTTCAATTTGTTAGTATGGTGTATCATATTGATTGATTAGCATATATTGAAAAATCCTTTCATTCCTGGGATAAACCCCACTTGATCATGGTGTATGATCCTTTTAATGTGCTTTTGGATGCTGTTTGCTAGTATTTTGTTGAGGATTTTTGCATCTGTGTGATATTGGCCTGTAATTTTCTTTCTTTCTTTTTTTCTTTTTGATATCTTTGTCTGGTTTTGGTATCAGGGTGATGGTGACCTCATGGAATGAATTTGGGAGTGTTCCTTCCTCTGCTATATTTTGGAAGAGTTTGAGCAGGGTAGGTGTTAGCTCTTCTCTAAATGTTTGATAGAATTTGACTGTGGAGCCATCTGGCTCTGGGCTTTTGTTTGTTGGAAGACTTTAAATCAGAGTTTCAAATTCAGTGCTTATCATTGGTCTGTTCATATTTTCTATTTGTTCCTGGTTCAGTCTTGGAAGGTTGCACTTTTCTAAAAATTTGTCCATTTCTTCCAGGCTGTCCATTTGATTGGCATAGAGTTGCTTGTAGTAATCTCTCATGATCCTTTGTATTTCTGCAGTGTCAATTGTTACTTCTTCTTTTTCATTTCTAATTCTGTTGATCTGAGTCTTCTCTCTTCTTTTGTTGATGAGTCTCTCTAATGGTTTATCAATTTTGTTTATCTTCTCAAATAACCAGCTTTAAGTTTTATTGATCTTTGGTATTGTTTCCTTCATTTCTCTTTCATTTATTTCTGATCTGATTTTTATGATTTCTTTCTGTCTGCTAATTTTGGGGGTTTTTTGTTGTTCTTCTTTCTCTAGTTGCTTTAGGTGTAAGGTTAGGTTGTTTATTTTGAGATTTTTCTTGTTTCTTGAGGTAGGATTGTATTGTTATAACCTCTCTTAGAACGGCTTTTGCTGCATCCCATAGATTTTGGGTCATTGTGTTTTCATTGTCATTTTTTTCTAGACATTTTTTGATTTTCCCTTTGGTTTCCTCACTGATCTCTTTGTTGTTTAGTAGCATATTGTTTAGCCTCCATGTGTTTCCACTTTTTACAGTTTTTTTTTCTGTAATTGATATTTAGTCTCATAACATTGTGGTTGGAAAAGATGCTTCATACAATTTTAAGTTTCTTAAACTTACTGAGGCTTGATTTGTGATCCAAGATGTGATCTATCCTGGAGAATGTTCCATGAGCACTTGAGAAGAAAGTGTATTCTGTTGTTTTATGATGGAATGTTCTATAAATATCAATTAAGTCCATCTGCTCTAATGTGTCCTTTAAAGCCTGTGTTTCCTTACTGATTTTCATTTTGGATGATCTGTCCATTTGTGAAAGTGAGGTGTTAAAGTTCCCTACTATTACTTTGTTACTGTCCGTTTCCCCTTTTATGGCTGTTAGCATTTGCCTTATGTATTGAGGTGCTCGTGTTAGGTGCATAAATATTTACAATTGTTATATCTTCTTCTTGGATTGATCCCTTGATCATTATTTAGTGTCCTTCTTTGTCTTTGTAATAGTCTTATTTTAAAGTCTCTTTTGTCTGATATGAGTATTCTTACTCCAGCTTTCTTTTGATTTCCATTTGCATGGAATATATTTTTCCATTCCCTCATTTTCAGTCTGTATGTGTCCTTTGATCTGAAGTTGGTCTCTTGTAGACAGCATATATACGGGTCTTGTTTTTGTATCCATTCAGCCAGTCTGTGTCTTCTGGTTGGAGCAATTAATCTATTTACATTTTAGATAATTTTCAATATGTATGTTCCTATTACCATTTTCTTAATTGTTTTGGGTTTGTTATTATAGGTCTTTTCCTTCTCTTGTGTTTCCTGTCTAGGGAAGTTCCTTTAGCATTTGTTGTAAAGCTGGTTTGGTGGTGCTGAATTCTTTTAACTTTTGCTTGTCTGTAAAACTTTTGATTTCTCTGTCAAATCTGAATGAGATCCTTGCTGGGTAGAGTAATCTTGCTTGTAGGTTTTTCCCTTTCATCACTTTAAATATATCCTGCCACTCCTCTATGGCCTGCAGAGTTTCTGCTGAAAGATCAGCTGTTTATCTTATGGGAATGTTTTTGCTTTTCCCTTCTATGTTATTTGTATGTTAGTTGTTGCTTTTCCCTTGCTGCTTTTATTATTTTTTCTTTCTGTTTACTTTTTGTTACTTTGATTAATATGTGTTTCTCCTTGTGTTTACCCTGTATGTGTCTTTCTGCAGTTTCTGGACTTGACTGACTATTTCCTTTCCCATTTTGGGGAAGTTTTCAACTCTAATCTCTTCAAATATTTTCTCAGACCCTTTCTTTTTTTCTTCTTCTTCTGGGATGCCTATAATTCAAATGTTGGTGCACTTAATACTGTCCCAGAGGTCTCTGTTACTGTCCTCAATTCTTTTCATTCTTCTTTCTTTATTCTGCTCTGTGGCAGTTATTTCCACCATTCTATCTTCCAGCTTACTTATCCGTTCTTCTGCCTCAGTTATTCTGCTATTGATTCCTTCTAGAGTTCAGTTATTGTGTTGTTCATTACTGTTGTTTGCTCTTTAGTTCTTCTAGGTCCTTGTTAAGTGTTTCCTGTATTTTCTCCATTCTGTTTTAGACATTTTGGATCATCTTTACTATCATTACTATGAATTCTTTTTCATAGTAGTTTGCTTATTCCCTCTTCATTATTTGGTCTTGTGGGTTTTTATCTTGCTCTTTTGTCTGCAAGATATTTCTCTGTCTTCTCATTTTTTCTAACTTACTGTGTAGTTTCCTTTCCCTAGGCAGCAGGGTTGTAGCTCCTCTTGCTTCTGTTCTCTGCCCCTGGTGGTGAGGTTGGTCCAGAGTCTTGCATAGCCTTCCTGATGGGAGGGGCTGGTGCCTGTGTTCTGTTGAGTGGAGCTGAGTCTTTTTCCTCTGATGAGCAGGGTGGTGTCAGGTGGTGTGTTTTGGGGTGTCTGTGAACTTAGTATGACTTTAGGTAGCCTGAGTGCTGATGGGTGGGTTTATTTTCCTGTGTTGTTTGTTGTTTGGTGTGAGGCATCCATTTCTGGGAACTGCAGGCAGTTGGGTGGAGCTGGGTCTTTGATTCAGATAGAGGCCTCCATGAGAGCTCTTGGCGATTAATCTTCCCTGAGTCCAGGAATTCTCTAGTGGTCCAGCACCCTGGACTCAGTGCTCCCACCCCAGAGCCTCAGGCCTTACTTCCAGTCAGGGAAAAAAGACCCCACAAGTCACTCATCCCAGCAATAAAGAGGATTAACAAAAGCAGATAAACAAAATGCTTGACAAATGGTAAAAAGTAAAATCAAACAAACAAAAACAGAAACACACATACACACAAAAGAAACAAAAACAGAACCAAATAAAACAAAATCAAGAGAACAACCAGACAAACAAAAGAACCCAAGAATGAAATTAAACAATTAAAAACAATAAAAAAAATCACAAAAACAAAAAACAAAATCAAAGCAGAGTGCGAACTGAAGAATGAAGCAAAGAAACAAAACAAACCAACAAAAATGATTAAAAAAAGAAGAAAAAGGGGAAAGAAGACAGAACAACAGAAAAGCAATGTAGAAATAGAAATATAAAAAAATAAAATAAAACATATTAAAGAAAAAAAACCTCTAGACAATTGGTAAAAACAAAATCAACACAACCAAAAACAGAAACAAGGAAACACACAGACATGCAAAGAAACAAAAACAGAACCAAATAAAATAAAAACCAAAGAACAACTAGACAAACAGAAGAACACTGAAACAAAATCAAACAATTTCAATCAAAACTAACAAAAACAGAAAACCTAAAAACAAAACAAAACCAGTGTGCCTACTGAAGCATAAAGCAAAGAAAGAAAAGGAACCAATAAAAATGAGTTTAAGAAAAAGGGAAAAAACACAGTACAAGTGAAAGGCAAAGTAGAAATGGAAATATAAAAAAACATATATACAGGAAAAAGAAGATGGACAAAGTAGGCAAAAAACACAGAACAACAGAAAAGAAAAGTAAAAACAGAAATACATAAATATAAAAGTGTAAAAGGTGTTATAAAACAAGAAGATCCCAAAATACTAAAGAAAAAAATATATACTAGAAAACAAAAAACAAGGCAGAACCAACAACAGAATGAATCAAAACATAATAAAATTAATAATAATAATTATGTTTCCCTCAGGTCTCAGCTCTAAGTGTCCTTGTACACACCCTGAGGCACAACCCAGGGTACAAGAGACCCCTCTGCAAGAGACCCTCCTCTGTCTCTGGCCTGGTCTCTGGACTTGCTGTGGGCCCTTTGGGGACAACTGAGACTCTGATCTGGCCCAACTCCTGTGTGTGCTGCCCCCTAAGTCCACAGCTGTCAGAGCTAGACTGTTTTCTTTTGTGGGAACACTCATTGTCTACTCAGGTATTCCATAGATGCAGGGTTTACCTATCTGATTATGTAGATTTAATCTGCAGCTAGTGCAGCTGATGGAAAGGTTTTCAGTCTTCTTCCTTAGTCACCCCATCCCTGGGGTTCAGCTTTGGTTTTATCCCCACCTCTGTGTGTGGTCCACCCATAGAAGTCTGGTCCTGAGGCTGCCTTGGAGCTCTTTGGTCTGCCCCAGTGAGGACAGGGTGCAGAGGTGGTCTGACTTCTTGGACTGTGGGAGCTCAGGCAGCGCCAACTGTGCAGGGAAGCCAGCAGCCACGGGCACAAGAGATATGGCCCTACTGAGGGGCTTTTCTGGTGGCTGGTGACTGGTGCATGAAAGCCAGACCTGAGAGGGCTTTTCCTATTTCCCTGCAGCCAGCATGTGAGAGCCAGCTCTGACAGGGGCTTTTTTTATTACTCAGAAGCTGGCACACAAGAGCCAGCCTTGATCGGGCTTCTTTTATTGTCGTCAGCAGGCGCCAGCATGTGGGGAGAGAGAGGTTACATATTTGGCTCCTCCCCCTGCATGTGACTCAGCAGTAGTGCCCTGCTTCTGTGGCAGTCCAGTCTTCCTCTGTAGGCATTCCCTGTTGTGGATTTCCTCCCTCCCATCTCCTCAGTCTGTGTCCCCACCGCCAACAGCAGTTCTCACTCTGGATCTGTTCTCCAGTCCCCATGCTCCAGCTACCAGCTCCCTTGCACTCCTGTGAACACACGTCCCAGTCCAGGGCACATAGGGCCATGGTACGGACCATCTGTGTAGTTCTCACTCTGTCCAGTCTGCCACAGATCAGCCACTTCACCCTCTTCCAGCAGCCTCAAATGCTTCCCTTCTGTCCCAATTGATTTCCCCATCAGAGAGGGGGTTTCCCCATTGGAGAGGGGGTTTCCCTGAATTCGAGAATCTCTCCTCTGCCTCAGCTCCCCTGCTCCAGGGTGCAGGTCCCATTTTGCTTCCTCTCCTGCTCCTTCTCCCTTTTTTTTTCATCCCACCCAGTTAAGCAGGGATCTTTATAGTCCTTTCTGACTATAAAGAAAGTCAGAAAGGACTATAAAGATCCAGTGTCCAAGGTCTTCTGCCAGTGTTCAGTTGGTATTCTGTGAGAATTGTTGCATCTATAGATATATTCATGATACATCTGTGGAGAGAGATGAACCCTACATCCTCCTATTCCTCTGCCATCTTAACTCCTTCCTGTAGGTGTATTCTTGATGCATTTGTGGGGAAAGGTGAACTTTACATCCTCCTACTCCTCTATCTTGACTCAATTCTCTTTGATCCATTTTGAATTAATTTTTCTATATGGTATAAGGTAAGGATCCACCTTCATACTTTTGCATGTTGCATCCAATTTTCCCAGCATCGTTTGTGGAAAAAATGGTCCTTTCTCCATTGAATAGCTTTGACATTCTTGTCAAAGGGTGTCAAATATGTAAGGGTTTATTTCTGGGCTGGCTATTATATTCCATTGTTCTGTATGTCTGTCCTTATGTCAGTAGTATCTGTTTTGTTTACTGTAGCTTTGTAATAAGTTTTCAAATTATGAAGTGTGAGTTCTCCAACTTTGTTCTTTTTCAGGATTGTTTTGGCTCTTTTGAGTCCCTTGAGATTCCATGTGAATTTCAAGATAGGTTGTTCTATTCCTGCAAAAGAGAATCTATTGGGATTTTTGTAGGGATTGCATTGAATCTTTAGATTGCTTTAGATAGTATTTTCATTTTAGCAATATTAAATCTTCCAATCCATGAACATGAGTTATCTTTCTACTTATTTATGTCTTAAATTTTTTTCAGCAATACTTTATAGTTTTCAACGTACAATTATTTTGCCTCCTTGGTTAAATTCATTCCCAAGTGTTTTATTTTTTATGCTATGAAATTGTTTTATTCATTTCCTTTTTGGATTGTTCATTGTTAGTGTATGGAAATTCAACTGATATTTGTTGATTTTGTATCTTTCAACTTGGCTGAATTAATTTATTAACTCTAGGCAGTTTTCTTGTGGATCTTTCGAATTTTCTATTTTTAAAATCATGTTGTCTGAAAGTGTGCATCCTTGTCTTATGTCTGATCTTAGGAGAAAGTTTCAGTCTTTTTACCATTGAGGGTAATGTTAGCTGTGAGTTTTTAATTCCCTTTGTCATGTTGAGGATATTTCTTTCTATTCCTAGTTTATTGAGTATTTTTTATCATGAAAGGGTGTTGGATATTGTAAAATGCCTTTTCTGCATCAGTTGAGATGATCATGTGGTTTTTTCCCTTCATCTTATTAATGGCATGTATTACATGGTTTGTTTTTTGTATATTGAACCATCCTTGCACTTCAGGAATAAAACTCACTTGGTCTTGGTGTATAATCCTTTTACTATGCTGCTGAATTCAGTTTGCTAGTATTTTGTTGAGAATTTTTGTATCTATATATTCATAAGAAATATTGGTATGTAGTTTTCTTGTAGTTTCTTTTTTGGCTTTGGTATCAGGGTAGTGCTGACCTCATGGAATCAGTTAGGAACTATTCCCACCTCTTCAATATTTTGGAAGAGTTTCAGCGTAATTAGTTTTAAATCCTCCTTGAATGTTTGATGGAATTTACCAGTTAAGCCATCTTGTCCTAGGCTTTTCTCTACTGAGAGATTTTTTTTATTACTGACATAGTCTCCTTATTAGTTATAGGTCTATTCAGATTTTCTTTTTCTTCGTGATTCTATTTTTTTTTTTTTTTTTTTTTTGGCAATACGCAGCCCTCTCACTGTTGTGGCCTCTCCTGTTGTGGAGCACAGGCTCCAGACGTGCAGGCTCAGTGGCCATGGCTCACGGGCCCAGTGGCTCCGCGGCATGTGGGATCTTCCCGGACCAGGGCACAAACCCGTGTCCCCTGCATCGGCAGGCAGACTCTCAACCACTGCACCACCAGAGAAGCCCCTCTTCGTGATTCTTTTTTATAGATGTACATTTCTAGGAATTTGTCCATTTCATCTAGGTTATGCAATTGGTTGATATATAAATGTTCATAGCATTCTCTTATTATCTTTTTTATTTTTATAAAATTGGTAGTGATATCCCCACTTATATTTCTGATTTCAGTACTTTGAGTCTTCTCTCTTTTGTACTCAGTTTAAGCTAAATGTGTGTCAATTTAGTTGATCTTTTCAAAAAATCAACTTTGGTTTTGATGACTTTTTCCTGTTTTATTTTTTTTTCTCTTCTCTATTGTATTTATCTCCACTAAGTTCTATTGCTTCTTTCCTTCTACTGGCTATGGGTTAGTTTATTCTTCTTTTTCTAGTTCCTTAAAATATAAATTTAGGATATTGATTTGAGATCTTTCTTCTTTCTTAATGTATGCATTGTAGCAATAAATTTCCTACTTAGCACTGCTTTCTCTGCATCCTGTAAGTTTTGGTATATTGTGTCTCTTTTTATTTGTCTCAAGTATTTTCTAATAAAGCTTGCAGATTCTTTACTCAGCCATGTTTAATTCTGCATTTAATTTGCAGTGTTTTTGACTTCTAGCATATTCTTTGGATTTCTTTCTTGGAATTCTTCCTGTCAGCTATATTACCACTTGTTCTTGCATTTTGCCTACTTTTTTCACTAGAACTCTTAACATATTAATCAATCTTATTTTATAATCTTTATGTGATAATTCCAACATCTGTGACTGGGTCTGGCAATAGCTTTGTCCCTCAGACATTGTTTACTCTTGGCTTTAACAGGCTTTATAATTTTTTGTTGAAAGCCAGACATTGTATAGGGTAATAGGTACTGAGGTAAATAGGCTTTTAGTGTGAGGATTTATGTTAATCTGGCTAAGAGTTGGGCTGCTTTAATATTTCTTATAACTATAGGCACCAGAGGCTTCATATTACTCTAGGGGCTTACTTTTTCCTCCCTTCTTTTCTTTGTGGCTTCCTTTTGTTCTGATCTTTAGAGAGAGTCTTTGTCTTGTAGCTCTTTTAGTTTTAATCCACAGTTCTTATTACTGGAGGCTTATTAGTGTGGTAATGGGGTTAGTCAGGAGGGAGAGAATGTGTCCTTATCTTCTAAGCTTCTAATCAGTCTCAGTCTTTTCTGGGCCTGTGCCCCCAGGCAGGGTGGGGTTAAGCCTTCCAAAACCCTAGTCCCTTCTGGCCCACCATTTCCAGTTTTGTATTTTGGAGTCCTTTTCTGGTTAACTGTCCTTTTCTTTTTATCTTTCTTTCTATCTATATTTCTTTTTTTTAAGTGAGACAGGAAGGCTGGAGATGACAGGGGTCGGGTGGAGTGCCTTCCTTCAGCTTGGAAAAGTCTTCAGAATAGTCCCCTGGGGAAGCCCCTCCCCTTTACATAGGCCTGTTAGGGAGAAGGTTATGGAGGGTTTCACAATGGCTACTCTTCTTCCTTTGCCAAGCCCATGAGGGGGTCTTTTGTCCTCACCCTGAAAACACAGTGTGGTTCCTGGAGGAAAGTCATGAAAGTGTGAGCCCCCCTTTAGTGCCCAACCCCTTATAGCTTCTTATTCAGCCTACAGCCACTTGTCAAAACGACTCCTGAACAGTTCCTACCAGTTCTTTGGCATCTTGCACCAGGTCTTGGTTGCCTCATTTCTCTGGATGCACCTTTGCCTCCAGGCTTCAGAGGAGTTATTTGCTCTGTGACCTCTGTTCTCTGATGAGTCAAGGAAAGTCATGGATTTTCAGGTTGTCCACATTTTTCTTGTTGTAAGGATGGGAATGACAACTTTTAAGGCCTTATACATAATAACAAAAGAACTCATCTCTCCCCTTCCAAAGATGGGGGTGTGTAGTATGTTTGTATGAGCATGGAGCCCAGGCCATTAACATCAGGCCCTTAAGGTAGGTGGGCATTGGGGTGGAGACATAGAAGCAGGATGCACTGTTCATTTTAAAAAATGCATCTGTTCCTTGTTAAATTTCACTTTTATAGTTTTGAAGAGGACTTTCAGAGAGAACATTTAGGAGAAAAAGGAGTGCGTGCAGCATTGTAACAGCAAAAATGGGAAATAACTTGACTATCCATCAACAGGAGAGTGTTTAAATTACTTGCCACCTACAGGAGACTGCTGTGCAGCTTTCAAGAGAATGGAGAACCTGTGTGCTCCTGGTGTGTGCTAAGCCAAAGGAAGACATCTGTGATATGGTGTGCAGTAAGAAAAAAGGTTCAAGTCCATGTGTGTTTATGTCATGGGCAGAGAAAGGGTCTGAGGACACACCCAATGTTCAAGAAGGACAGGGAAGAGGAGGCTCTGCACTTGGCATTTTTTGAATTGGTTGTAGTAAGTGGGTATTAATTTTGATTCAAAACAACAGGGGGTAATGGAGGAATTGGAGGAGACTCACTTTTCATTGTTCTCCCTTCTGTGTCATTTGAGTTTTGTATTCTGTAATTTGTCCCCATTTTATAAAAATAAATAAATAAATAAGCAAACAAACAAATAAATAAACTGAAGAGCCAGGAAAGGTAAGAAGCACCCCCAATGTAGTTGGCAGGCACTTCCCCAACCTGTGCTGGCCTTCACCTCCTTCTTCTTTCCAGCACCTTCTCCTGCTCTCTTCCCTGCCCTCCTGGTCCACCCTGGCCACCATGCCGTAGGGCCCAGGCCTCCCCCAGCTGGGAGGCTGCCTGGGTACCTTCCTATTTTCTAACTCAACTTCAGAAGGTTGGAAGGGCAGAAGCACAGTGCACAGGCTCCAGGGTGAACCCCAGCTCCCCCACCACTGTGTGACCCTGGGACATCTGTGAGCTGGGGACAACTGGACCTACTTCTCAGGATTTTACTTTACATGGGAAAAATCTTCTATAACCTCTACAGCCACGTGTGAATGAGAGGGCTGGAAATTGACCAGAGTTATGAAAATGCCCCAAGCAGGTCTCTTCCACACCCATCACTGGATTAGGCACCTGTCCCAGGAGCTGGACCCTGAAGTTCCTCTCTTCCTCCCAGTGTGTCACCTCGAGGACATCCTTGAGGACTGTGAAGCCCAGTCAGAATAGCATTGCCTGGACCCATCTTGCTGGGGAGGGCAGCCTGAGGGGTGGGGTGCAGAAAGAGAGATGGGCTGAGGGACCCTTGACTCAGTGCACACAAGAGGAAGATCACACAGCCTCTTTCACTCTCCCAGCAGGGCGCCTAGCACACCACTGCTGGGACCACTCTCCAGATTGCTGAGTGAGAATCTCTGCAGTGCTGGGATTGCCTAAAATGCTCCCCAGATTGAGAGCCACTGGGCAATATTTCCTCCCAGTAGGCATGGTCCTAAGTCCTTGCTTCTGCTGCCCTGCTGTTGGGTCACCGTGCACCTGCTTCACGATGGACTCTGAGTCCTGGGTCCCCTTTGGTACTGCCCTCCTGACTCCAGGCCTCTCCTGACCTGGACCATTTTGGTTCCTGCCCTTCCCAGTGCCCTTGGACCAGGCTGCTTCTTCCACATCTCCAGAAGTCACTGTGTCACATCAAGGAAGTCTCCATCAGAACTTCTGCCAGGTTAAACCCAACTCTGCTGCTCTCTAGACACAAGGCCCACAGGCAACAAGAAATCAGAAAACCATGTACAACCTTTTGATATTTCATTCTTGTAACAGTATTTACTGAGCACTTGCTCTGCTCAGGTGCGGTACAAAGTAACGGAGATGCACTCCTGGAACCCAGACACCTGTGCCCTAAAAGAAGGGAGGAGAGGAGGCTTCGAGAGGGGTGTTCATGGCAGGAGCCTACCGAGAGCTGGGCCCTAGGAGTCGGGGTTCGGCTCCGACACCATCAGTCCCACACACTGCCCGAGTGTGTCATGGGCAAGCCACATCCGCACCCTGGCCTCGGTTTCCATGTCAGAAACCAGGAGAGCAGCTGCATTCCGATTGCTGCAGGGATGCAGCGAGCTACTCCACATGTCACCTGCTCCCATCTAGGCCCAATAACGCTGTCGTGACCACTTGTGGCAGTCCTGGGAGGAAGGGTCAAGTGTGGCTTCCCAGAAAGGCTGGCCCTGCCCTTCCTTGTGTCCTGTCTCGATGGGCCTGGTCAGGAGCCCTGTCATGCCCTTTTGAACCTCCCACGTGCTGCATGCATCCTCCACACAGTGGGCCCCAGGAAGCAGTTGTTAATGAGGGCTGTGGAGCGTGTTCTAGCCTGAAACAAAGCCTCAGACAATCAGGAGAGGCCCCAGCCTGTGATCAGCTTGCCAGACTGCATCCCTCCATCTGGAATTCCTCCCTCATCACTGGGCCTGCCCCCTTTCTAGGCTCGCCTCTCTTCTAGAAAAAGCTTCATAGCTGCCTGTGGCATACTCCCCCCCCCCCGCACCCCCCACCCCCGCCTGGCACCTCACCACAACAGGGCAGCTGAGGCAGGATCTAATCGTAGGGAACCCTGGCAAGGGGCTGGCTGCTGGCCTGCTGCCCTGAGGCTGGCCAAACAGACACCTGCCCTTCCTGAGGTGTGAGCCACCTTTCCCTCTGTGATTCTGAATGTTTGGTGCTGTGCACATGTTGTGGCTTTCGAGGGGTTGGGGGATACAGCCTCATTCAAAGGTGAGCCTTCCTGAAGCGGGAGGCTAGAATGCTTGGCAGCATGGAGGGCAAGAATGGCAGTGTGGAGAATCAGTCAGCTTCTTCCCCAAGAGTATCTTGCCACCTGTAGCTCAGTTAGAGAATGCAAGCTGGGGGAAATCATTGTTTGGATGGGATGCTTTGTGACAGAGAACACCCATAGGCCAGAGTCTGCAGGGTCTGGCCAGCCCTGGCAAGGTTGCACAGGAATGCATGGCATCTGCTGGTTCAAGGCTCTTGCTGAGATGGCTGGTTCTGCTTCTGATTCCTTCAGAGAAGCCCTTCAGGGTCCCGAAGGTTGTGGCTGCTCATCCTGGGGGTGGAGAGCAGGCTGGGGTGGGGCCAGTGGGCACTCCCAAGTTCATCTGCAGCCCCCTACCCCTGTCTCAAGCGCCTACCCCTGAGCCTCGACCCCCCACTCACATTTATTACTCTCAACCCTTGTGCAGTTATCAGCACAATATGTACCCTTTATAATATGTACCATTTCCATCCCATCAGTTTCAAACCCGAGCTCCTCTCTCTGACATGCTGTATGAGGAGTGGCCAAATGTGGCTACTTCACATCTGGGTTTAGACGCTTCATTTTTTGGTGGGAAAATCGGTGAGGCACATTTTGAGAGCACTAGAAGCTTTGCGATTGTCCTTGGCCTTGGGCTGCCCGGGACCTATTCTGGCTGAGCTGGTGGGTTCAGCTACGGATGCCTCCATGTTAAAATGCCCCGCCCCACTGAGTCCTGCCACCCCCTCCCCCGCAATACAGTCCTCACATCAGGGACAAAGGGTGGAGATTTGGGTCTTAGGCTCTCCTGAGTGTGACCACAAAGACACAAGACTGTTCCAAAGGTGGGTCTCAGCCATGCTGGCCTGGGAGCTCCCACTTCCTGCTGGTTGCAGAGGATGCCCTCGTGGTCCAAGAAGCTGCAGCGGCTTTCTGGGGCACTTGCAGAGTGGGCCCCCTCCCACTAGCTGTTGGAAGTGGGGGCCAGAATTCCTGGCAGGTGATCCCAGGCAGCAGGACTGAGGGGGCTATGAGTCCAGCTGGCTCCTGTGTGCAGCCTGCTCTATAGCCCTCGAGCTGAGCTGCAGAGGCTGGTCCTCCACAGAGGCAGGGGCCTGGGCATCCCGCCTGGCGGGCTCCACCCTGATCTGGCTCAGGTCCAGAATGCGGCCTGGGCACCTCTGGTCCTGTGGGCTGTGGAGTGGGCTGGCCAGGGAGGGCAGGCCACATATGGCAGCCATGCTAGGGAAGCTGTTAGGCTGTTTCTGTTGCAGAATGTCAGGGCCCCTGGCCTGAGGCTGCCCGCAGAGCCCGCTACCTGTGTTCTGCCTTGGGGGCTGACAGTCTGGGTGGATCTGTAGGGCTGCCACCTGGGCCACACAGCCTGTCAGAGTGAGCTCTAAATCCACGGTGCTTCCCCCAAGACCTGGCCTCCAGGGACCTTGGAAACACCCCAGGTTCCCAGGAAAACTGGGCTCCTGGGAGCCAGGCCAGGCAGAGGGGTTTGGGACCTTGTTTTTGCTGGATGTGTTGGTTGCCATGGGGGCTGCAGACCCCACAGAGGAGAACGAGCCTTCAGGGTGGCCTTGTGTCCCTTCTTCCCCAGAGACCTGCACACACTCCAGAGAGGGGTCCCTGGATGGAGAGCTGGTCCCCTGCTTGGTCCCCACTAGGACCTCACTCACTCCAGCAAGCGGGCCCTTGGGGCCCGAACATGCCCACAGCTCCCGCCTGCTGGGTGCTGAGCTCACGGAGGTCCTCCCCGCATCTAAGGCCCGGGTCCCCCCGCCCTCCAGCTTCACTGGACCTAGGCACACCTTCTCAGAGACAGCTCCTGGTTTCTCCACCAGTCCTCCCGGGGGCGTTGCAGGCTCCCTGGGGGCCGAGGCAGGCGGGACACGGAGCTCTGGGCTCCGGCGGAGCCAGTTGATAATGCCCATGGTGATGGCAAGCTCGGTGTCGCAGAGCTTCAGCAGGCACTCCTTGCCCCTCCAGGAGCTCTGCAAGAAGCTCTGGCTGAGCAGGTCTGGGCCTGGAGCGGCGGCCAGGTTCTCTTCTGCCCCCACGTGGAAGCTGCACATGGACAGCGGGGCTCCCAGTGCCGGCCCCGACAGACTCTCAGACACGCACAGGTCGTCATCCGGGTTCGGGCTCCCAGGGCCCTCGGTGGGGTCATAGAAGAGCTCGTAGAGGGCGTCTCCGCTGTAGCTGTCCCTGGGGAAGGCGGCTGCGGGTGTGCCTGGGCTCGGGGCCTCCTTCTTGTCCTCCTCGAGGCCTGGTGAGAAGGAGTCATAGTAGCCCTCGTCGCTCGTGGACACAGATTCTGGCCGCTCGCTCTTGGGCGTGCCCGTGTCTATGGAGCTGGCTTTGGAGCCGCCGTGGGGGTCCCTGCATGGGCACAGGGGGAGCTCAGCAAGCCCAGCTGCATCTGGCCTGGGCTTGTCTGTGTCTGACCCCTGGGGGCCCCCCAGCCACGGACCTAGCAGGGCGCGCTGTTGCTGCCTCACCGAGTAATTCACACGGTCCCAGAACTTGTCAAAGTCAGACATCTCGTTCTGGGCAGGCGATGCCAGCTGCTCTACGCTGCCCTGGAAGGGGCCCCTGGAAGCCATGCAGTCAGGGGCCTGGGATGCCCGGGCAGGGCTCTCCAGGCCCTCATGCAGCTCCAGGGATGGCACTGAGCTCTCGTCTGCAAAGATCTCCCCGCAGCCGGTGAGTGAGTCAAAGCTCTTGAGTGAGGCCACATCCTCACACAGGGCCCTGCAGAGGTCAAAGGAGGAGTCGGGTAGGAACTCACTGTCAGACAGGTCCTGGCACAGGCTGTCCAGTCCCAGCCCCTCGCCCAAGGGGAAGCAAGCTGTGCCTTGCTGCCCTCCAGCCTCTGATGGGCCTTCAGGGGAGGACAAGCTCTTCCCCTTGGTTGCCAGCGAGGCCAAATTCTCAGTTTTGTTTCTGCGGATGTGGAATAGATTCCGAAAACATTTCTTGGGTCGTTTCAGGGAAATTCTCTTCCTTGGGATGCTCTTGGCCACAGCTGGTACAAAGGGCATCTGGGGCACAAAGTGGCGGTAGTCAATCATGCGCTGGCTCCTGGGGGGCCCTGGGAAGCTTGCGCTGCCCACCAGCTGCCCTGTAGCTGCGGCTGCCCTGTCAGCCCTGGGCACAGTGTCTTGAGTCTTGCTCTTCTGCACCAGTTTGAAGGTGGTCCCACAGAGAGCTACAGGCCCCCCATTGGCGTCTGGCTGGGCCCCCTTGTCGGAGCACCTGTCATATCCTTGGGTGCTGGGACTGACCTGGGGGCCCCTCTCACTGTGGGGTCGCTGCTGCCCTCCTGGTGAGACTGCATCCTCCGTGGCCGGGGCAGTGGCTGCTGGATCTGGGGGTTTCTCATGGTCAATCTGCAGGCTAGATTTGATGAATGTCTTTCCTCTCTTCAGCTCCATGCTGCAGTGTCCCTGCTGCTGTGGAGGAAAGAAGGAGGCACTCGGTATCCAAGATGGAGGCCTGTGGTTCTAGAAGACATGTGTTTGCCTCCCCCCCACCCCACCCCCACTGCCCACATGGGCATGGGGGCTGAGCTCTGACATCTGAGCTTGGATCCTCCATGGAGGCAAGAGGAGAGGGAGATGGGAACTGCCACATCCACAGGCTTGCTGCTGCAGCCTTTGTAGATAACTGATACCCAATACCCAGAGAAGTTAAGTCATGTGCTTAAAGGCAGACAACAGGAGACAAAATGAGAGCATACTGGGGTCTGGTACTCCTGTAGTTGTGATCTTGCGACTCCCTTGAGCATCCTTTCAGAGCTTATCTGGGCAAATTAGACTTCCATGTCCAGGCCCGGCACTCTACCCACAGCACCACATCCTTAGGAGGAGTATCATGGCCCTTCTGAGTGGATGAAGCAGAGGACTCAATAAATAAGTTGCTTCCTTCATGCAAGAGACAGGGAAACCCAAGCCTACTTCCTGGGCTGGGTGCAGTGGGCCACGTGGGTGTCGGGGGAGGGAAGACACATGCATGCCCTCCAGGACTGCTGCATCTGTTTGAGGAGGGAAGACTCAGTCTACACAGAGGCCATCAGGCAAGGCACAGCCAACCAACTCATGCACGAGAGCTTGCGCACGGAGGAGAGAGCAATGTGGCAGAAGGTGAAAGGGAGGAGACAAGCAGGAGACCAGGAACAGGCAGACGGGCCACACACAGCACACCATGAGCTGGAAGAGCAGGCAGGGGTCGTCTTTTGCGGATGTCCTAACTGATAAACATTGCTACCTGGAGTGCCATCCAGAGAAAGGCTCTGATGCCCAGTCTGAGTTCAATGGGAAAGAGTGCTGGAATCGCTTATTGATGTCTGTCCTGGGTTCGGGAGTGGGAAGGTGGTAAGGGTGTTAACAACTTGATCATCCTTGCACAGCTGGGGAGTTTGGCCCTACCCCCAGTCAGGGAAGAGCTATGGAAGTCTTCTGAGGGAGTGGGTGGAAGCAGTGGCATAATGAAGTTGATGGTCTGAGACCATTTATCTGCTGTCTGAGTGGAGGATGGACTAAATCAGGAGAGAGGCTCTGAACAGAGAGGACTCACAAGAGGAAGCTAAAATGGACTGGGTATATGGAGATAAGGTCTAGATGGAAACTGCAGTTCTAAGCATGAAAAAGAGGGGTAAAGTCATAGGGTCTTTCAAAGGAAGAAACACGAGGATTTAGCAACTAAATAAAGAAAGACAAGCAGGCCAGAAGTCATAAACACTGAGGCCGGGATTCATGCCATGAGGGGGACCATAGGAGTGGGAAAAGTCCAGAAAGTGGAGAGGATGAGATGTGAGCAAAGGCAAGGAAGGTACCTGTGTTAAGAGCTGGTTTGGGGGAGAGGAGCAAGGGTCTAGTTTTAAACCATTGCCTTTGGGGTGAGTTTGGAGACCCACAAGACCACATCAAAAGAAGGCAGGAGCTTCCCTGGTGGTGCAGTGGTTGAGAGTCCGCCTGCCGATGCAGGGGACACGGGTTCATGCCTCGCTCCAGGAAGATCCCACATGCCGCAGAGCGGCTGGGCCCGTGAGCCATGGCCGCTGGGCCTGCGTGTCCGGAGCCTGTGCTCCGCAACGAAAGGACTGGGAACCGCAAAAAGAAAAAAAAAAAAAAAAAAAGAGGGCAATGCTATATCAGTAAACAAAGGATGTCACAGTCATCAGCGATTGCAGCCCTCCAATGTGAGCCAGTGAACCCTGAGGAAACTCAGGAAGGAAAGAATACCTGCCATCTAGCAGCCATCAGACTGCAGCCACTCCCACGATCAGCCCTCAGGAAACTCAGGATGTGAAAACACAGGATGCTGGCCCCAGGTAGCTGAGGTGCATATCAAAGGAATGATTTCAGTGAGCCCAGAATCTTGCATCTTCCCATACACAGAAAAGTGCTAAATTCCTTAACTTGGGATAGCAGGTTTTCTTTAATTAACAATAATATTTTGACGTTCAGACTACCTGCCCTTTGTTGCAAAACTTCTATATAACCTGATTCCCCCCCTTGCCTCTTCTGAGCAGTTGTCTCAGGGTTACTTGAGATGCTGCCTCCTGGGCTTGAAGTCCTAAAAATTCCCACCAATTAAAACATAACTCAAAAAAAAAAAAAAGAAGAAGAAAAAGAAGGCAGTGCTGAAGAGCACCCCCTGAGATGCCCCCCCGCCCTGGTGTGCTGTTCCTCACAGGTACCCCGCTCCCAGGCTCCATCTGCCTCATTGTCTCTGCCTCTCCTTGGCAGTGAGGGACCTGCCAGTTGGTCCTCTGGCTGGTTTCTTGGGCTCTCCATAAGGAGTGCTCCATAGGGAGCATCTGGATTCACTCTCCCTCAGTCCACAGTCTGTGAGGGAGGAATAGAGCAGGTGTGCAGGCAAGTGGCTTTATTGGCCTGCATGCCTTTCACGCCCACTGCCAAAGAGGCCTCCCGGTCCCCTCCGGAGAGTCTCGGAAATGCTTCAACATGGGGTCCTGGAGGCGGGCGGAGGGGCTGTCTCCAGGCCCAGGTGGCAATGTTAAAGTCAAAGAGGATGAAAAGGGCTGGCAAAGTGGGCACTGCAGAGGCTCCCAGGGCAAGTGTCATGGACTCCACCCCACTCCCACCTGTGGGCAATGCTTCCTCCCCTGCAGAGGAACACCTGGGGCCTTTGGCCAGAAGACAGTAGAAGGAGCAGGCACCGTGTCAGGGGAGGCTGCAGAGCCCAGGCTTGGGTATGGCTGCAGTCCAGCTCTTGGTGGCAGCATCCTGGACAGTGGGTCAGTCCCTCAAGCTGCCTTTCTGCCTCCTGCCAGGTGCCATGTGCCCAAGTCTTCCCCACCCTGTACCTGCAGACCCCATTTCCACTCCCCACAACCTTTTGTAGCCTAGCTCTGGTGGGTTTGGGTACACACAGCATAGCGGTTATTTTCTGGGCTCTGGAGTGGGAAGACCTGTATCCTGAGTCTTTGTTCCCTCTACCTAACCAGGCAGAGTGCTTGGCCCATAACCTTATAAGGGACATACTACTGTAACCCCCATTTGATAAAGGAGAAATTAAGGTGCAGAAAAGTCAATGGATTGGCCCAGGTCACACAGGTGGTAAGTAACAGACCTAGGATTTGAACACAAGCCTGTCTGATACTAAACATGTGCTCTTAACTGATAGACATTCTGTGAACTAACAGCTCAATCTCCTCTTCGTGGGAAATCTAAACATTGAATAATAAATGTGGTTTTGTGAGAAATTTTAGAAAGCATAATGAAAATGAAGATTAAAAGCAAAAGTATAGCTCACAAACTTAGAAAAATTGTAACGGAAGGTAGTATAATTTCTATGGCAAGAAATTTTGGAGATATTCATTATGAGATTTCTGTTGCATTTATTTTTTTCCATGTTTTAGAAAAATATTTTTATTACTGTCCTTTGGGAAATAACTTCAACCAGGCATGATAAAGATTATTTCACTGTGTGCAGAATTTTGCAACTACAGAATATAAGATGGTTTATTTGATACTGATCTCTATAAATAAAACTTCTAGTTTCTTAATTCTTGTAATAATTACTGATTTAAAATCAAATTCTTGGAATAGTTACTGATTTAAAATCATGAGCAATTGGAAATTTCACCACACTCTAGAGTTGGAAAATGGTCTTTCAAAATAGCTGTCATTGCTATAGGTGTTGGGACCAAATGTCACTAACATTGCCAACCTTATTTCCTGAGTGTATTTAACACTTTGCACGTTGTTAGGACAATAAGCACTAAGGCCCAGAACAATGAACCAGAAACTTGCAAAATACTGGAGCAATCAGGTGAAATTCAGTGTGTGTTCAGTCCATTCAGTTTCCATGTTAAAATATTTTACTAGATCCTGACTCTTTGGAAATGTGGGCTCCATATGTGACACAGGTGAGAACTCCCTGAGAGGTCAGAAGACCCACTGCCCAACTGGAGTCAAGCTGAGCGGCCATATTTCATGATAATTCTCAGGGGCACAGTGGGATTTATCTGGACAGCCAGGTGCTGGCATTCTCATTTCCTGAGGGCAAAGGCCATGTGTCCAGGTTCTCAGTTGCAAAAATGCACAATCTGCCTTGTAACCCTGTGGCTAGACACCCTCTTTGTGGAGCCTGAGAGATACTCCCCCATCATTTGCCAGCCAGGAAGGCCAATTTTCAGTTTTAACAGGTCACTCCAGGTGTGGGTGAGAATGTAAAATAGGAGGAAGAGTGGACACAAGAGGGCAGGTTAGGAGCCAGAGGAAGGTCCAGGGGAAAGAAAGTGGTGGCAAAGACTTCCCACATGTGAAAGCTTACATCTCAGCATCTTACACAGAGTGTGTGCATGCATACGAACTTACTGCAAATTGAGCAAATGAAGTAATTCCATTTGCTGCTTTTCTACATTATGACTAACTTTAGCTTAACTGCCTAGAATTTTCTTTTTCTTTTGGTAAGGTAATTTTATGTTTTTCTTTCCTTTTTGAACATTAAAATGACCAGGTATTTCATGGAGTAAAATAAAAACCTTGGAGCTACACACGTGCAACAGAAACAGTTTGGAAATATAAAAATTTTGACTAATAGCTTTGGTATTTACCCTGCCTTCTCCTGCCCCACCCCCAATATCCAGGAAAATCACAAACATGAAACACAAAGGGGTGAATGGTGATGAGAGTAGGGACCTATGAGGGAAGCCCCGTCCAGGGACATCCTGGACATTGGGGTGGACAGGCTATGTACAGGGCAGTAGTTTATCTCTGTAAGAGGCTGCCTTGTCTAAGCCAAAACCTTCAGGGTGATGGAGTGAAGGCCACTTCGGGGAGGGACAGCCTCTATGTTCTGGGATGGCTGTGGGGTGGGGAATGAAGCAGAAATAGAATCTGCAGTGTTTAGAACATCACCAATTCACCCAGCCCCCACGTTGGGGAGACAAAGGGACCTTTGGGGAGCGAAGGTCCTGGTCTACTTTTTCTAAGGGAGTCTCTGGGCGTTCCTGGCCTGCCCAGTGGAGAAAAGATGGGTCTCCAGTCTTACTCGTCCCTTCCCAGTACCCGCATCCGAGGGGACAAGGTTCCCCCCTTCCGTAGCCCAGACCTTTTCAGGTCTGTGTCATCGCTCCCAGACCCCGCATCACGGAGTGGACAGAGTGCAGACACTGGTTCCTCCTCTCAGCCCGCCCATTGCGCGAAAAACGCACAAAAATTTCCAAATCGCTGCCCTCCTCCGCTCCACGCCTACATCCTCGGGGCTTTGGCGACTTACCGCTGGGGCCTGGAGCGTCGCAGGACGCGGCCTTGGCAGGTCCGGGAGCCGCGCCCGATCCCGAGCTGAGCGCTCAGCACCACGGTCAGCTCCCGGCGCCGCGCGCGCCCGCCGGACCCTGGGAGGCCGAGGGCCTGCTCCCTCCCTTTGCCGCAGGAGGGGCTGGGAGGCCGCGGCAGGAGGCGGGCCCGCAAGGGTTTAGCAGCCGGAGGGCAATCGCGCCGCGGCGGGGCGGGGCCCGGCAGAGAGCCTGTCGGGCGCGTAGGCGCACCCGCGCAGTAGTGGGCGAGGCGGCGCGCGGGGCCGGGTGGGGACCGCTCTGGCAGGGCCGCCGCCCGGACCTCGCTCGGTCTCGCTTTGTTCGTGTTTATTCCGGTATCTGCCTCCGTGCGTCTCTGCCCTCCCCCGCAGGGCTGCGGTTCTGCATCCCTCAGGCCCAGCCTCTTGGGCTCCCCAGACTGACAGCCTCCCAGTCGTCTCCCCTTGCCCCCGACCGTATTTCCCCGCCGCGGTCCGAACTCCTGAGAGCGCGCAGGTGTGGGTGCCCCTAGCCTCCACAGCACGCAGCGCCGGGGCACATTTAGCCAACCCTGTCGGAAGGGCCGAGTCACGAGCCCTCCCCAGGATTCGGAGCGGGTTTGGAAGAAGGAGCAGGCCAATCTCGAGATGCGGGACAGAGTCTTCAAGAGCCTTCCTTACAGAGTGCCTTTCTTGGGCCCGATTATATGACTAATGGGAAGGAACGAGGTGCTCCCCTCACAGGTACTCACAGTGTGGCGTCTGCCGGTGCTGTGGCCTGCCGCAGTCTTGCGGGAGGGGCAGAAGTGTTGTGGGACTCTCTCCCCGCTGAGCTGAGGAAGGAGGGTCTGCACGCTGGGAGCAGGAATAAAGTATGGAGTAAGCAACTCCGGGATGGCTCGGAGAGAAGTGCCAGGAGCATGGGTGAGGGGCGGAGCACAGGCAGGGCTGGTGGGGCGGGGTGGAGTGGGGTGAGGGGGGAGAGTACAGGCAGAGAGCGCTGGGAGGACGAAGGAAGGAGTCTTCCAGTCCAGGCTTGGGCTGAGGCCCAAAAGAGGTCAGGGCTCCGTGGATGACGAAGGCCACTCCTTTCTTTGAGCCTGATGGGCTCCCTCCCTGTTCCCATTTCCAAAAAAAAATCCCCTGGATACAGACGTCCTTCCTTGGTCTGGGCTGGCTTTGTCATAAATCAGCAGCCTTCTTTATCATGTCACCTTGAGATCATCCCACCCCAGTCACCGCAGTCAAGAGCAGCTCCACCGCAGGCCCCTCCTTCAGCAAGGATCACCACCACCTTTGGGTGAGGCCCCCTTCTTGCATTTCTTGGAGTTGAATCGTCTTTCTAGCCAGTGACTGACTCACTGTTAGGCCAGATGTCCTCCCTCCCCCCATGTTGATGGTATAGTCCTGACCTTTCCTGGCAGTTTCTGGCCTTCAGAGTTCCCAGAATCAATTTTCCCCCTATTACATAGAAACATAGTTGGATCTGTGCCTCATGCCACATAACCCTGAATCAAGTGTAGGATCCCCTAGACTCCACAGTCCTCACCAGTTTAAGTTAACAAAGATCAGCCTCTCCTATTATGGTCTCCCTTCTTCCGCATTACAGCATTACAAGGACAAATTTTCCCTTAACTTCTTCCATTGAGTGATAATTGGTCTAGTCAATGCTCAGCTTGTCACCCTATTGTCAGTGAAAACTATTCTAAGCCATCTACTTCCTCCTGTTAGTTTAAAAACATCCTTATTTTGGGGTATAAAAACCCCAAACAAAAACAAACTATAGGGCTTCCCTGCTGGCGCAGTGGTTGAGAGTCCGCCTGCCGATGCAGGGGACGCGGGTCCGTGCCCCGGTCCGGGAGGATCCCACATGCCGCGGAGCGGCTGGGCCCGTGAGCCATGGCCGCTGAGCCTGCGCGTCCGGAGCCTGTGCTCCGCAACGGGAGAGGCCGCAACAGTGAGAGCCCCGCGTACCGCAAAAAAAAAAACAAAAACCAACTCTCTCTATATATATACATAACATATATAACATATATATAACATATATATAGTTTGTGTATTACATATAACATATATTTATATGTAATACACAAACTATATATAATTATAAATAAAATATATTTATATATATAAATAAACTATATAATACACACACACATATATATAATTTTTTTCCCCAAGACATGGGATCTGGTCTTCTCCAAGGACCCCTGGAAAGACCTTTCACACCAAGATTTCCCAGTTTAGATATTACTGAAAGATTTTTTCTTTAAACTGTTTTAATATAAACTTACTTTATGTTATTTTTGTAATACACTGACTTAGTTTTCTCATCTGCATTTTCAGGCTGTGGCTATAACCCTCTTCTTTCCTGGCATGGGCTCTTAGGGTTTTCTTGACCTGGGCTCCCAGGTGACTTGATTGACTGGAGGATCTCAGGCCCCCTGGCCACACCCCTTGCTTTCTGACAGACCCAGAGGATTTCACTTAACTGTGAGCACAAATTTAACAACAACCTATGATGCTGATCTGGCCAGCTGCATGAGTGGGTGTGCAAAGCTCCAGGTTTGCAGCCCGAGAACCCAGTTCCATGTGGGGCCCACATCTGAAGGGACTGGGAGGTGAGGGGGTGGAACCCCACACCTCTGAGGAAGGCTGGCAGGACTGGGACTGTCAACCTGGAGAAGAACATGCTTCAGGGGCCACAATTTGGAGCAGATGGCTGACCAGGGAGGACGGCCAATGGCTCCAAGGATGGGCATGGCAAGAGGCAGTCTGGGACTCAGGTCAGTTCCCCTGCAGCAAGATGTCCTCCCCAATCTCAAACAAACTAGTGTGAGGGGTACTATCAGATGAAGTGGCTATGGCTATGGCTAGATGGTTTCTTGTTCTTTTACATTTATCTATATTTTAAAACGTCCATCCTAAAAACAAACTGAACAGAGTTTCTTTTTCTTTTTTTCAATTGTGGCAAAATATGCATAACATAGAATTTTCAATTTCACAGGTTTTAAGTGTACAGTTCGGTGTCATTAAGTACATTACATAGTTGTATACCATCATCTCTACCTACTTCCAAAATATTTTCATCACCTCACATAGAAACTCTGTACCCATAAAGTGATAACTGCTCATTCCTCACTCCTCCTAGCTGCTGTATTCTACTTTCTACCTGGATTCTACTTTCTTTCCCTGTGAATTAGACTCTTCTATGTAACTCATATAAATGGAATCGTTCAATATTTGCCCTTCTGTGTCTGGTTTATTTCACTTAGCATAAGGGTTTCAAGGTTCACCTATGTTGTATAATAGCATTTATAAAAATTTCATTCCATTTTAGGACTGAATAATATTGCAGTGTATGTATGTACCACATTTCTTTATCCATTCATCCACTGATGGACTTTTGGGTTGTTTCTACCTTTTATCTATTGTGAATAATGCTGCTATAAACATTAGTGTACAAATATCTGTTCAAGTTTCAGCTATCACTTCTTTCTGGTATAGACCTAGAAGTGGAATTGTTGATCATATGGTAATTCTATGTTTCGTTTTTTGAGGAACCATCACTTTTTTTTTCACAGTGGCAGCACCAGTTTACATTCCCACCAGCAATTTCTCCACATCTTTGCAGATACTTGTTATTTTCTGTTTTTTTGTTTTTTTTAATAATAGCCATCCTAATGGGTGTGAGTTGGTAGCTCCTTGTGGTTTTGATTTGCATTTCCCTAATTAGTAATGTTAAGGATGTTTTTCATGTGATTATTGGCCATTTGTATATCTTCTCTGGAGAAATATCTATTCAAGTTCTTTATTGAATTTTAAATTGGATTGTCTTTTTTTTCCCATCTGTATTGCGGTATTATTGACATATATTGGGTTGGCCAAAAAGTTCATTTGGGTTTTTCCTTAAGATGTTATGAAAAACCTGAATGAACATTTTGGGCAAGCCAATACATATGTAAGTTTAAGGTGTAGAACTTGATGATTTTATACACAAATATATGGCAAAATATTTTCCACAATAAGGTTAGTTAACACTTTTATCCCCTCACAGTATTGCCATCTGGGGGAGCTGAGGAGATAACATTTAAGATTCATTCTCTTAACAACTTTCAAGTGTACAGTACAGTATTGTCAATTATTGTCAACATGCTGTACATTACATCCCCAGAACTTATTCATCTTATAATTGGAAGTTTGTACTTCCAATATACCTTTGACCAATATCTCCCCATTTCCCCCATACTCTGGCAACCACCCTTCCACTCTCTGTTTCTATGAGTTCAGCTTTTTAAGATTCTACACATAAGTGACTCATGTGGTGTATGCCATCCTCTGTCTGACTTATTTCACTTATCATACAGCCCTCAAGGTCAATCCATGTTGTCACAAAAGGCAGGATTTCCTTCTTTTTATGTCTGAATAATATTCCAGTGTGTGTGTGTGTGTGTGTGTGTGTGTGTGTGTGTGTATGTGTGTGTGTGTGTGTGTGTGTGTACATTTTCTTTATCCATTCATCCATCCATGTCGGCTATTGTGAATAATGTTTAAATGAACATGGGGGTGCAGATATCTCTTTAAGATAGTGATTTCATTTCATTTGGATATATACTCAGAAGTAGGATTGCTGGATCATATGGAAATTCTATTTTTAATATTTTGAGGACCCTCCATACTGTTTTCCATAGGAGCTACACCAATTTCCATTCCCACCAACATCGCACAAGGGATCCCTTTTCTCCACATCCTTGCCAACACTTTGTTGTCTCTGGTATTTTTAATAATAGTCATTCTTAACAGGTGTGAGGTGATATCTCATTGTGGTTTTGATTTGCATTTCCCTGATGATTAGTGATGTTGAGCACATTTTCATGTTGTTGGCCATTTATAATGGCCTATGTCTATTCAGATCCTCTGTTTATTTTTTAGTCATATTGGTTTTCTTTTTTTTTTGCTATTGAGTTTTATGAATTTCTCATGTATTTTGGATATTAGCCCATTATCAGACAGATGGTTTGTGAATATTTTCTCCCATTCCATAGCTTGCTTTTATATTTTGTTGATTATTTCTTTTGTCATAAAGAAGCTTTTTAATTTAGCTTCACTTGTTGATTTTTACTTTTGTTGCTTGTGCTTTGGTTACTGAACTGAACTTAGGTCTGCTTGCCTGACTTGCAGCAAAGCCAATCTACTGACACTGGGTTGTAGTGAAGGAAAGTACAGCATTTATTGCAGGGCCAAGTGAGAAAGGGCAGCTCATGTTCAAAAGACCTGAACTCCCTGATGGCTTTCAGGGAAGGGTTTTTTTTCTGTTTTTTTTTTTCTTTGTGGTACGCAGGCCTCTCACTGCTCTGGCCTCTTCCACTGCAGAGCACATGCTCCGGACACGCAGGCCCAGCAGCCATGGCTCACAGGCCCAGCCGATCTGCGGCATGTGGGATCCTCCTGGACCAGGGCACGAACCCATGTCCCCTGCATCGGCAGGCAGACCCTCAACCACTGCACCACCAGGGAAGCCCAGGGGAGGGTTTTTAAAGGCAACATTAGAGGTGAAGTTTGTAGGGTGCCTGAGCAGCTGGTAGATGTTCTTCTGATTCGCTGGTGGTGAGGTAATAGGGTGGTATTTCAGGAGTTAACATCATCAACCTTCTGGTTCCAACCTGTCTGAGGTCAGGTTGTGAACAAATTAATACCAAAATTAGCAAAGGAAGGTAATAACATGCTTGTCAGCATGCAGTTAATTTCTTTCACCTGGTGGGGCTTTTAATATCTACAAAACATCTCATGGGTATGACTGAAGAGGAACTAAAGATCTTTGACTTCGCCTTATGGCCTAAACTATTATTATTTTGTCTTGCTTGACTGCTTTCCTTTGTTTCTGTGTTTTCTCACTTCTCTGATTAAATTTGTTGTTTGGAACTTGGGGAATGCCTAGGAGGCTAAAGCTTTTTTACAAACCAATGGCTGCGGACATGACGATCCGTAGGGTCCTGCTTAGTTTCACTTTTAGTGCCATATCTGAAAAATCATTGCCAGGACAAAAGTCAAGAAACTTTACGCCTGTGTTTTCTTCCAGGAGTTTTACAATTTGGGTCTTACGTTAAGCATTTAATCCATTTCAGTTAATTTTTGTGAATGGTCTAAGGGTTCCAATTTCTTTTTTCTGCATGTGAATATCCAGTTTTCCTAACAATATTCATTCCCCACTGAGTAGTCTTGGCTCCCTTGTCAAATATTAGCTAACCATATATGCATGGGTTTATTTCTGGGCTCTTGATTCTGTTCCATTAGTCTACATGTCTGTTTTTGTGCCAATACTGTACTGTTTTGATTACTATCACTTTGTAATAAAATTTGGGATCAGAAAGTGTGATGCCTCCAGCTTTGCTCTTCTTTCTCAATATTTCAGCTATTTGGAGTCTTTCATGATCCTTTGGAATTTTAGGATATTTTTTTTCTATTTCTGTTTGAAAAATGCTGTTGGAATTTTGATAGGGATTGCATTGAACCTATAAATGGGTTTGATAGTACAAACATCTGAATAATATTAAATCTTCCTCCATGATATATATATATATGTGTATGTATGTATGTATGTGTATATATATATATATATATATATTTTAAGCCCAAACTCCTGAATTGGTTTCAGGGAAGCTTTTTTTTAAAATTTTTATTTATTTATTTATTTTATTTTTGGCTGTGTTGGGTCTTCGTTTCTGTGAGAGGGCTTTCTCTAGTTGCGGCAAGCGGGGACCACTCTTCATTGCGGTGCGTGGGTCTCTCACTATTGCGGGCTCTCTTGTTGTGGAGCACAGGCTCCAGACACGCAGGCTCAGTAGTTGTGACTCACAGGCTTAGTTGCTCTGCAGCATGTGGGATCTTCCCATACCAGGGCTTGAACCCGTGTCCCTTGCATTGGCAGGCAGATTCTCAACCACTGTGCCACCAGGGAAGCCCTCCATGACATATTTTTCTATTTATTTCTGTCTTCTTCAATTTCTTTCATCAATGTCTTATAGTTTTCAGTGTACAGATTGTTCACTTCCTTGGTTAAATTTATTTCTAAGTATTTTATTATTCTTGATTATATTGCAAATAGAATTATTTTCTTTAATTCTTTTTCAGATTGGTTTTTATTACTGTATAGAAATGCAATAGATTTTTATATATTGTTGTATCCTTCAACTTTACTAAAATTTGTTTATTAGTTCTAATAGTTTTTTGGTAGAGTCTTAGGATTTTCTAAGTATGAGATCATGTCATCTGGAAACAAAGACAATTTTACTTCTTCCTCTGTAATTTGGATGCCTTTTATTTCTTTTTCTCACCTAGTTGCTCTGTCTAGGATTTCCAGTGCTATGTTGAATAGGAATAGGGAGAATGGTCACCCTTGTGTTGTTCCTGATCTTAGTGGGAAAGCTTTCAACCTTTCACTGTTGAGTTTGATGTTAACTGAATGTTTGTCATATATAGCTTTTTATTATGTTTAGTATGTTCCTTTTATGACCATCTGTTGAGAATTTTTATACTGAAAGAATGTTGAATTTTGTGAAGTACTCTTTCTGCATCTATTGAGGTGATCATATGATTTTTATCTTTCGTTTTCTTAATATGGTATATCACATTTATTGATTTGCATATGTTGAACCATCCTTGCATCCCAGAGACTAAATCGCACTTGATCATGGTGTATCATCATCCTTCAATGTGCTGTTGAATTCAGTTTCCAAGTATTTTGTTGAGAAATTTTAAATGTATATTCAGTAGGGTATTGGTCTATAGTTTCCTTTTCCTATAGTGTCCTTATCTGGCTTTGGTATAAGGGTAATGCTGGGTTTGTAAAGTGAGTTTGGGAGTGTTCCTTCTTTAATATTTTGGAAGAGTTTGGGAAAGAATGTTATTCTTCTTTAAATGTTTAGTAGAATTCACCAGTGAAACCATCTGGTCCTGAGCTTTTGTTTGTTGGATTTTTTTTTTATTACTGATTCATTCAATCTCCTTACTCATTATTGGTTTACCCAATTTTTAAATTTCCTCATGATTCAGTTTTGGTAGATGGTATGTTTCTGGGAATATATCCATTTATTCTAGGTTATCGAACTTTTTGTCATATAATTGCTCATAGTAGTTTCTCATGATCCTCTGTATTTCTGTGGTGTCAGTTGTAATGTCTCCACTTTCATTTCTGATTTTATTTCTTTGACCCTTCTCTCTTTTTTCTTAGTAGTCTATCTAAATGTTTGACAATTTTGATAATCTTTTAAAAATAAAACAATTCTTAGTCTTATTAATATTTTCTATTCATTCATTTCTTCTCTGATCTTTGTTATTACCTTCCTTTGCTAATTTTGGTATTAATTTGTTCTTCTTTGTCTAGTTCCTTGAGGTGTAAAGTTAGGTTGTTTATTAGAGATTTTTCTTTTTACTTTTTAGTGTAGGTATTTATCACTGTAAACTTGCCTCTTATAACTGGCTTTCCTGCATCCTATAAATTTTGGTATATTGTGTTCCCATTTTTGTTTGTTTCAAGATATTTTTTGACTTCTCTTTTGATTTCAGCTTTGACTCATTGGTTGTTCAGAGGTATACTGTTTAATTTACACATATTTGTGAATTTTCCAGTTTACCTCCTATTATTAATTTTGAGTTTCATACCACTGTGGTCAGATATGATTTCAGTGTTTTAATTTGCTGAGACTTCCATATGATCTATCCTGGAGAACATTCCATCTTTATTGTATTGTCATTTGTTTCTCCTTTTAAATCTGTTAGTATTTGCTTCATGTATTTAGGTGCTCCAATGTTGGATGTATATATATTTATGATTATTATATCTTCCTGATGAATTAGCCCCTTTATCATTATATAATGACCTTCTTTGTCTCATTAGTTTTTATTTATTTTAATTTTTTTTGTTTTGTTTTTTAAATTAATTTTTATTGGCATATATTTGATTTACAATGTTGTATTCAATGTTCTGCTTACAGCAAAGTGAATCAATTATACGTATACATATATCCACTCTTTTTTAGGTTGTATTCCCCTGTAGGTCATTACAGAGTATTGAATGGAGTTCCCTGTGCTATACAGTAGGTTCTTATTAATTATCTATTTTATATACAGTAGTGTGTATATGTCAATCCCTGTCTTCCAATTTATCCCTCCCCCCACTTCCCCCTTGGTAACCATGAGTTTATTTTCTATGTCTGTGATGCTTCTGTTTTGTAAATAGGTTCATTTGCACCATTTTTTTAGATTCCACATATAAGTGATATCATATGATATTTGTCTTTCCCTGTCTGACATACTTCATTCAGTATGACAATCTCTAGGTCCATCCATGTTGCTGCAAATGGCACTATTTCATTCTCTTTTATGGCTGAGTAATATTCCATTGTATATATGTACCACATCTTCTTTATCCATTCATCTGTCGATGAACATTTAAGTTGCTTCCATGTCCTGACTATTGTAGCAATAAATAGTTCTGCAGTGAACATTGTGGTGCATATATCCTTTTGAATTATGGTTTTCTCTGGTATATGCCCAGGAGTGGGATTACTGGATCATATGGTAGCTCTATTTTTAGCTTTTTAAGGAGCCTCCATACTGTTCACCATAGTGACTGTACCAATTTTCCTTCCATCAATGGTGTAGGAGGGTTCCCTTTTCTCCACACCCTCTCCAGCATTTATTATTTGTAGATTTTTTGATGATGGCTATTCTAACCAGTGTGAAGTGATACTTCATTGTAGTTTTGATTTGCATTTGTCTAATAATTAGTGATGTTGAGAATCTTTTCATGTGCCTGTTGGCCATCTGTATGTCTTCTTTGGAAAAATGTCTACTTAGATCTTCCACCCATTTTTTAATTGGGTAGTTTGTTTTGTTTTGTTGATATTGAGCTGCATGAGCTGTTTATATATTTTGGAGATTAATACCTTGTTGGTCACTTCATTTGCAAATAGTTTTTCCCATTGTGTGAGGTTTTTTCTTTTCATTTTGTTTATGGTTTCATTTGTGTGCAAAAGATTTCAAGTTTAATTAAGTACCATTTGTTTATTTTTGTTTTTATTTTCATTACTCTAGGAGGTGGATCAAAAAAGATCTTGCTGCAATTTATGTCAGAGAGTATTCTGCCTATGTTTTCCTCTAAGAGTTTTATAGTATCTAGCCTTACATTTAGCTCTTTAATCCATTTTGAGTACATTTTTGCATATGGTGTTAGAGAATGTTCTAATTTCATTCTTTTACACGTAGATGTCCAGTTTTCCTAGCACCACTTATTGAAGAGGCTGTCTTTTCTCCACTGTATATTCTTGCCTCCTTTGTCATAGATTACATGACCATAGGTGTGCAGGTTTATCTATGGACATTCTCTCCTGTTCCATTGGTCTATATTTCTGTTTTTGTGCTAGTACCATACTTGTTTGATTACTGTAGCTTTGTAGTATAGTTTGAAGTCAAGGAGCTTGATTCCTCCAACTCCATTTTTCTTTCTCAAAATTGTTTCAGCTATTTGGGTCCTTTGTGTTTCCAAACAAATTGTAAATTTTTTTGTTCTAATTTTGTGAAACATGCTATTGGTAATTTGATAGGGATTGCATTGAATCTGTAGATTGCTTTGGGTAGTATAGTCATTTTCACAATATTGATTATTCCAATCCAAGAACATTGTATATCTCTCCATCTGTTTGTGGCATCTTTTATATTTTTCATCAGTATCTTATAGTTTTCTGAGTATAGGTCTTTTGCCTCATTAGGTAGGTTTATTCCTAGGTATTTTATTCTTTTTGATGTGATGGTAAATGGGTTTGGTTCCTTGACTTCTCTTTCTGATCTTTCATTGTTAGTGTATAGGAATGCAAGAGATTTCTGTGTATTAATTTTGTATCCTGCAACTTTACCAAATTCATTGATGAGCTCTAGTAGTTTTCTGGTAACATCTTTAGGATTTTCTATGTATAGTGTCAGTGGTCTGCAAACAGTGACAGTTTTACTTTTTTTTTTCCAATTTGTATTCCTTTTATTTCTTTTTCTTCTCTGATTGCCATGGTTAGGACATCCAAAACTATCTTGAATAAAAGTGGTGCGAGTGAACGTTGTTGTCCCGTTCCTGATCTTAGAGGAAATGCTTTCAGTTTTTCACAGTTGAGAATGATGTTTGCTGTGGGTTTGTCATATATGGCCTTTATTATGTTGAGGTATGTTCCCTCTTTGCCCACTTTCTGGATAGTTTTTATCATAAATTGGTGTTGAATTTTGTCCAAAGTTTTTTCTGCATCTATTGAGATGATAATATGGTTTTTATTCTTCAGTCTTGTTACAGTTTTGACTTAATGGCTATTTTCTCTGATGAACATATAACTACCCCTGGTCTCTTAGTTCTCATTTGCATGGAGTATCTTTTTCCATCCCTTCACTTTGAACCTATGGCTTTAAACCTGAAGAAGGTCTCTTGTAGGCAACATATAGTTTGGTATTGGTTTTCAATCCATCTAGCCATCTGTGCCTTTTTATTGACATACTTACTAATGCCATACTATTATTTTCTGGCTGTTTTCCTTTGTTCCTTCCTTTCTTGCTTGCTGCCTTCTTTGCAAATTGATGATTTTTCATAGTGGTATGCTGTGATTACCTTCTCTTTATCTTTGTGTATTTACTTAAGGTTTTTGCTTTGTGGTTACCATGAGGGGTTTGTAAAACATCTTATAGATATAACAGTTTGTTTTGTGCTTGTAACAACCTACCTTTGATCACATACAAAATCTCTGCCCTTTACATCCCCCCGCATTATGTATTTGATATCACAATTTACGTCTTTTTTTTTTACTGTGTACCATTAACAAATTATTGTAGCTACAGTTATTTTTTTATTTTATTTATTTATTTATGGCTGTGTTGGGTCTTCATTTCTGTGCGAGGGCTTTCTCTAGTTGTGGCGAACAGGGGCCACTCTTCATCGTGGTGCACAGGCCTCTCACTATCGCGGCCTCTCTTGTTGTGGAGCACAGGCTGCAGACGCGCAGGCTCAGTAGTTGTGGCTCACGGACCCAGTTGCTCTGTAGCATGTGGGGTCTTCCCATACCAGGGCTTGAACCCGTGTCCCCTGCATTGGCAGGCAGATTCTCAACCACTGCACCACCAGGGAAGCCCCACAGTTATTTTTTTAAAATATTTTTGTCCTTTAACCTTTCTACTAGAGTTAAGGTTTAACACACCACCATATTAAGATATTAGTGTATTCTGAATTTGACTCTTCTGAATTTATCAGTATGTTTTATATTTTCATATGTTCTCATGTTACTATTTAGTGTCCCTTTATTTCAACTTGAAGAACTCCTTTCATTATTTTTAAGGTAAGTCTTTTGTTGATGAACTCCCTCAGCTTCTGTTTGATTGGAAAAGTTTGATTGGGAAAGTTTTGTCTCTTTTTGTTTTGGAATGATAACTTTGCTGGATAAAGTATTCTTGGTTGGCAATTATTTTTTCTTTCAGCACTTTGACTAGATCATTCTACTTTCTCCTGATCTGCATGGTTTCTGCTGAGACATCCACTGATAGCCTTGTACATCTCTTATACATGATTAATTTTTTTCTCTTAAGGAGACATCTAAGGCCATGGGAGTTGGCCTGGTGCAGGGGCAGGCCAGCATTGGGGTCCATGTGAAGCCCGGTGCTATGGGTGAGGTGTCTTTCTCCATGGGGAGAGTGTCTTTCTCAATGTTGGGCTGCCAAGGCTTGAGGGAGGAGTGATGGGGTAATGTGAATCTACCTTTACTACCTCCTCAATGTGTCTTTTATTTTTGTGTTTCACCAGCTGCTGTAATTCTTTACCTGGAATCTATAGCTCTTATATAGGTATTTTTGTGTGCAAATAGTTGTTCAAATTGATATTTCTGGGAGGGGATGGATACTAGAAATTCCAATACAACCATGTTGTTGAGTTGTAGGAATTCTTTATATATTGAGGATATTTGTCTCTTATCAGGCATATGACTTGCAAATATTTTCTCCCATTTTTTGAGTTGCCTTTTCATTCCTTCAATAGTATCTCTTGATACACAAAAGTTTTTTATTTTGACCAAGTCCAAGTTGTCTATTTTTTTCTTTTGTTTCCTGTGCTTTTGGTGTCACATTTAAGACATTTGTCAAGAAATATTGACAGATACGAGGTTATGAATCTTTCCCCCTGTTTCCTTCTAAAAGTTATATAGTTTTATCTCTTATGTTTATGTCTTTGACCCATTTTGAGTTAATTTTTATATGGTGTAAAGTATGAGCCTAACTTCATTCTTTTGCATACAGACATCCAGTTTCCCCAGTACCTTTGGCTGAAAAAGCTGTCCTTTCCCCATTTAATGATGTTGACACCCTTGTTGAAGATAATTTGACCATCTCTGTGAGGGTTTATCTCTGAGTTTTCTATCTTATTCTATTGGTTGATGTCTGTCTTTATGCCAGTACCACTTTTTTTATTTTTATTGCTCTAGCTTTGTCACAGTTTACTTTTGTAAGCATAAAAACCCTTTTACTTAAAAAAATTATGTCAGTGCTCTCCAGCTTATTTATATTTCTTATTCTTCTCACATTATTAATGACCATTCCCTTAAACATGGGAAAACAAAGATTGAAATCTAGTTTTGGAGGGCACAATTTCATTTAGCTTATAAAAGATACCTGTGTAGCAAAATGATAGTGTCTGAGACTGGTTGAGACCTAGGGGTCATTTATTCCAAAGAGGGGGAATTTCTTCTGATAGGAACTCCAACCAATGAGCATAGACCCCCAGCCTCAGCATCCACACACATACAACTGTTTCCTGATCACTGAGAGAACTTGTCAAACCTTATCTTGTCTCTCCCTCCTCCTTCCATTAAAACACTTGCCTCCTTTGGACCCCTTTCCTAGGATTTTTTATTTTCTTCTTCACACCAGTATTTCTGGCACACATCATCTTCCCATCCATCCATCCACTTATTCAACAAATATTTATTTGATGACTATTACATTCCCAGCTCTGTTCTTGGTGCTAGGAATAAACCAGATAAAATTCTACCTTCATGGAGTTAATATTCTGATTGAAGGAGGTGGACAATAAATAAACAAATTATAGTAAGTTGATTGGTTATAAGTGCTATGAAGAAAAATAAGGTGGGCAAAGAGGCTAGGAAACCATTAAACACATGGCAAAACATGAGGATGTTCACCATGTCATTGCTTATAATGCAGCCTAAAATGGAAAACAGCTCTTTCTTTTGCCTCCCAAACTGGTCATGGTCAAATAAATGTTGTTATATTCATATAGTGGAGAAACATGCAGACATTGAAAATATGTCGGATACCATATTTTTAACCTGGTAAAATATTCATGGAATATTTCTCAACAAAAAGCAGTCTAGAAAAAGTACTACAATCTGGTTTTAATTCTGTAAAGTAAATATATTCATCAAAAGGACCTGAAGAATGTATACTGAGATGTTATAGTGATTGTGTTTGGGTGGTGAAATTATGAATGATTTTGTGATTTTTTTCTAAGTTCTTATATGTCAAAAACCCTACACACACACACACACACACACACACACACACACGGTTATACATATTCATGGACATATATTATTTATATAGGTATATAATCAACATGGCTGATATTAAAAAAATTACACACACACATATGCACACATCGTTATACACACTCACAAATATATGTATGTGTGTGTATATATATGTAAATCTGGCAAACATTTATGATAGATCATTTTAACAGTGACTACTGATATTTTTAAGTATATTTCTGCCATATTATGTTACGTTTATTATTCCCCATGTTTTTTATTTGATTCCTCTTCTGCTGTCCATTGAATTGAGTTTTTCCCATTACCCATTTTCCTAACAGAGATAGATTCATTTTGAAGCTAATAAAATTTAAGCTTTAGAATACCTCATTTGAATGGGCCCCATTGAAATAAATATTCACTTAGCATAATACCCTCAAGGTCTATTCATGTTGTAGCAAATGGCAAGGCTTCATCTTTTTTTATGGCTGAGTAATATTTCACTGTATACATATATACCACATCTTCTTCATTCATTTGCTGAGGGACACTTAGGTTGCTTCCATATCTCGGCTATTGTAAATAATGCTGCTGTGAGCACTGAGGTGCATGTATCTTTTTGAATGAGTGTTTTCTATTCTTTGGGTAAATACTTAGAAGTGTAATAGCTGGATCCTATGATAGTACTATTATTAATTTTTTTGAGGAATCTCCATACCTTTTTCCATAGTGGCTGCACCAATTTGCATTCCCACTCAACAGTATATGAGGGTTTGCTTTTCTCCATATCCTTGCCAACACTTGTTATTTCTTGCCTTTTTGATAATAGCCATTCTAATGGGCTTGAGGTCATATCTCATTGTGGTTTTGATTTGTATTTTCTTTAATAAGCAGTGTTGTTGAACACCTTTTCATGTGCCTGTTGGCCATCTGTATGTCTTCTCTGGAAATGTCTATTCAACTCCTCTATTCATTTTTGAATTAGGTTGTTTTTTGTTGTTGTCTTTGAGTTATATGAGTTCTTTATATGTTTTGGATATTAACCCCTTATCAGATATATGATTTGCAAACATATTCTCCTATTCGATAAGTTGTCTTTTCATTTTATTAATAGTTTCCTTCATTGTGCAGAAACTTTTTAGTTTGATGTAGTCCATTTGTTTATTTTAGCTTTTGTTTCCTTCACCTGAGGATACATATCCAGAAAGATATTGCTAAGGTCAATATCAGAGGGTGTATTCCCTTTGACAATTGTGTGTATTGTGTTTTCTTTGAGGAGTTTTATGGTTTCAAGTCTTACACTCAAGTCTTTAATCAATTTTGAGTTGATTTTTGTGTAAGGTGTGAGATAGTGGTCTAGTTTCACTTTTTTTGCAGGTGGCTGCCGAGCTTACCCAACACCATTTATTGAAGAGACTATCCTTTCTCCATTGTATGTTTTTTGCTCCTTTGATTTTGCTCATATGTGGAATATAAAAAAGCAAACAAACAAATAAATCAACAAACCAAACCAAACAAGCACATGTATACAGAGAACAGAGTAGTGGTACTAGAGGGGAAGGGAATGAGAGGAGGATGAAGTGGGTAAAGGGAGTCAATCGTATGGTAAGGAATGGAAACTAAATTTTTGGTGGTGAGCATGCTGTAGTGTATACAGAAGTAGAAATATAATATTGTACACATGAAACTTATCTAATGTTATAAACCAATGTTACCTCAATAAAAAGTAAAATAATAAAAATATTTTTTCTACATTTAAAAATATTCACTTTTGTACCTCATTTTGTTTTGGTGGTTTTGTTTTGTAAAACTGTATAACTTATAGGCTGCACAAAAACTAGACCTATGCTTTCTATCTATATTTTATTTTACTGGTTAAAATTTTGAATTATACACTTAACATTATATATTTTTAGAAATTCTAGAGTTAATTACCCTTCTTCTCCTTCCTGAAAGGTCAAGAGCTTTCACATGCATTAGCTTCTTCCAATACTTTCCACTATCTTCCATGTTATTATTACCTATGAGTTTATTTACAGCTTACTTTTACCTACACGATAATTACTGCGATCATTGTCATGATCATTATCATCTGTTTGTGTTTTAAGTCAAGTGACTTTGCTCTTCCTCATCCTCCTTTTCAACAGTGGTTCAGGAGTAAATGAAATATCCCTTGTGAAGTCTGTTCATTATCTCCGCAAACCCCACTACAGTCCACTGAAGGAAGTGGTAGACCCTTTTGCAAATACCCAGAGTCCTTGTGGCTGAACAGACACCTGCTGTCCTTGGTTATATGCTTACCCTACATGACTTTTCCTCAGAAGAAATCACTGAGAAGACACCTCTTCCTGGGGTTGTTGTGCAAGGGCATGTGCTGGACCCATATGGACCTAGGTACCATGCATTTGGAGCCTGTGTCATGGACAAGCCATGACAGTATGGCAAGGGATGGAGGGAGGGTTTCCATAGGAAGAAGGGCCTGCATAGGGCCTGGCCAGAGGGTCAAGAGTGAAAGATATCACTGTACTATAACCTGTCCTATTTGGCTTCTTCCAGAAATAGGCCCTGAGGATATAAGTGCTGACAGTTTATTTGGGAGGTGATACCAGGAAGCACTGGTAGTGAGTGGGGCCTAGAGGTAGCTGATAAAGAGTATGACATTCTATCAAGTCTTTTGCTTCTGTAGGTAGTCTGGCCCTCAGTCTAGAACATTCCTCATAGTTATCTGCACCTGGGGAAGGAGCTGAACCACATATTTAGCATCCAAATGCTATAGGTGTTGGTAGTTCTGATTTGTCCAGGGCATGAACTGAGGATGCCCCTATGCTCAGAGAAAGACCTTAGCAGAGACGCCTAATACACTTGAATTAATTTGTTAGCCTGCTCATCTTCTGAACAATACAAATCTGTCATAAATTATTTGCTGATTCTTTTTAAGTACTCAATTTTCTCTCTGTTGCTTATAAGCTCCCTGGTGATAGGTAGGTACTTATTTTCACTTTGTTACTGGCTTTCTGGTTGTGTTTGTAGTTGTTTTCTGTTCCTTTCTTCTTCCCTTGTGGTTTGATGATTTTCTTTAGTATTATTTTTGGGTTTCTTTCTCTTTAGATTTTGTGTATCTATTGTAGGTTTTTGATCTGTGTACCATGAGGTTGACCTACAACAAATTTTACTTGTTTTAAACTGATAGTCATTTAAGTTCACACACAGTCTAAAAGCTCTACATTTTTTACTCATCCCCACACGCATTTTATGTTTTGGTGTCATACTTTACATCTTTATGTGTATGGCATAACTGTTTATTGTGATTATAGTTGATTTTACAATTTTTGTCTTTTAACCCTTGTACTGGCTTCAGTGGTTGATCCACTGCCTTTAATATATATTTACCTTTATGAGTAAGACTTTTTCCCTTCATATATTTTCTTATTTATTATTATAACCTTTACTTTTTCACTCAAAGAAGACCCTTTAACATTTATTGTAAGGCTGATTTAATGGTGATGAACTCTTAGTTTTTGCTTGTCTGGGGAGCTCTTTATCTCTCCTTCAATTCTGAATGGAGACCTTGCTGGGTAGAATATCCTTGGTTGTACATTTTTTTTCCATGCAGCACTTTAAATATATTATGCCACTCCATCCTGGCCTGCAAAGTTTATGCTGAAAAGTCAGCTGATATCCTTATGGGGGTTCCCTTGTATGTGACTCTTTGTTTTTCTCCTGCTGCCTTTAAAAATTCTCTCTTTTGCCATTTTAATCATGATATGTCTTAGTGGGTCTCTTTGGGTTCTTCTTGTTTGGGACTCTCTGTGCTTCCTGGACTTGGATGCCTGTTTCCTTCTTCAGCTTCAGGAAATTTTCAGCCATAATTTCATTAAATAAATTTTCTGCCCCTTTATCTCTCTCTTCTTGTTCTGAGACCCCTATATTGTGAATGTTAGTATACTTGATGCTGTCCTAGAAGTCTTTTAAACTATTCTTATTAAAAAAATTTTGTTTTCTGTTTGCAGTCCTCATTGGGTGATTTCTACTGTTCTGTCTTCCAGGTCACTTATGTGTTCCTCTGTATCACCTAATCTGCTTTTCATTCCCTCTAGTGTATTTTTCATTTTGATTACTGTATTCTTCAGCTCTGATTCACTCTTTCTTAGAGGAGAAGTGGGGAAACACTTCAACATTTTAGAATGTGAGGTTTTACAATGGTTTTGTGCATAAAATGACTGTTGGGCCAACTGGCTGAAGTTTGGGGGATAAATCACAGGGAAAAATTGTTACAGTTGCTTCCAGTTTACCTTTTTAGGGATGGGGGAAACAATAACACCTAACATACAGAGTCATTGTGAGAATGAAACAAACTCATATATGTAAAGAATTTTGCTTCTAGTAAGTGCTCAATAAGTGTCACTTAGTGTTACAGTTACTTAACTTCATGGCAACCTTGTGAGTGTGTGTCCTTGTCTTCATTTGAGAGATGAAGAAACTGAGGCCCAGAGTTGAATGACTAGCCTAGAGTAATGAATTATAGCAGAGCAGAATCTAGAACTCAAATCTACCACCGCACCACAAACCTGTGTGTTTCCCTCACATTAAGAATCAGGCAGGGGGCTTCCCTGGTAGTGCAGTGGTTAAGAATCTGCCTGCCAATGCAGGGCAGAGAGAGTCCAGCCCTGGTCCAGGAAGATCCCGCATGCCATGGAGCAACTAAGCCCATGTGCCACAACTACTGAAGCCTGTGTCCCTAGAGCCTGTGCTCCGCAACAAGAGAGGCCACTGCAATGAGAAGCCCACATGCTGCAACGAAGAGCAGCCCCCGCTCACCACAACTGGAGAAAGCGCATGCAGCAATGAAGATGCAATACAGCCAAAAATAAATAAATAAATGAACACACACACACACACACACACACACACACACACAATCAGGCAGGGTGCTTGCAGGCATGTGCAGACAACTTTGGTTGGGCTGCCATGACTTAGACTGCTTAGGCTGGGTCATCAGCCAGATTTGTAACCAGATTTGCAGACTTCAGGGGAAATCCTTTTTTTCCATACATGCAGACTGAGCTGCCTACTCTGGTGGGAGATTTTTTCCAACACCACATTGTTCACCAGGAGGAAGAGGCAGAGAGTGTGGACTCTGGGTAAATCTAACCCTGTTCCAGCAAAGACACCTACAAATATTTCTGAATATGAGAAATGAGTTCTTTCTGATAACTTTTATTTTGCTAAATCAATATAGCATTCACATTACAATTATGTAAGTATTATCAACTGATAAACTCCAAAGTGTGCTATGACTCTGTTTCTGTCCTTGTATAAATTTTCATTTTTCCTTGAGTTAATCATTGCTTCCTTTTCTGTTTAATTTTCCATGTTTCTGTTGCTACTCACAAATTTTTCAGTGAATATGTAAACAATATCTCCATATATTTTCCACATGGTCAAATGCATTCTTAGTCTGCTGATAGCTTTTCTTTTTTCTTTTTGGATGCTTTTTCTCTGGTATCCCTTCTTCTCCTGTTCCTATGGGTCCTGGCTTCATGTTAAGTCTGTCCTAGAATTTCTTTTAACATCATCCAGAGAATGCCATTAACTTCTCTCCTGTGTTATATCATTTTCCTCTTTCTTGGTTAATTCACAGATTTTGCTGGAATCTAATAGCTTCCTTAGATAAATTTTTGAGACCTTGAATGTCTAAGGCAATCCTATTTCACTCTTAGATTTGACTGATAGTTTGAGTACTAAATTCTAGGATGGAAATGATTTTCCTGCAGAATTACAAAGGCATTGCTCCTGTTTCTTCCATTTTCAAATCCTTTGTCCCCTATGTATTTTGTCTCTCTCTGGAAGCTTTTAGCACTATTCCTGTGATTCTGAAACACATTGATAATGTAACTTGATGTTTTGTTCTCACTTATTCTGCTGAACACTCTGGACTCTTTAAATCTAAAAGGTAAAACTTGGGAAATTTTCTTGAATCAAAAAATTATGGACTTCCTCCATGGTGCAGTTGTTAAAAATCCACCTGCCAATGCAGGGGAAATGGGTTTAAGCCCTGGTCTAGGAAGATCCCACATGCTGTGGAGCAACTAAGACTGTGCACCACAACTACTGAGCTTGTGCTCTAGAGCCCACTAGTGACAACTACTGAGCCCACATGCCACAACTACTGAAGCCCGCATGCCTAAAGCCTGTGCTCCACAACAAGAGAAGTCACCTCAATGAGAATCCTGCACAGCACAACAAAGAGTAGCGCCCACTCGCCACAAGTAGAGAAAGCCTGCACACAGCAACGAAGATCCAATGCATCCAAAAACAAACAAACAAACAAACAAATAAATAATTCCTTTCCTTCTCTCTCTTTCTGGAGGTCCTAGGATTTATAACTTAGAATTCCTAAATCGATCCTTAAATTTTATTACTTTTCCTACTTTTTAATAGATTTTCCTAAATTTATCTTCCCATTCTACTGAATTTTAATTTCTCTTGTCATAATTTTTATTTCTAAGAGTTCCTAACAGATGTTAGAAGTGCTTTCTGACACTATTCTTTTTCTTATAGCACCTTTTCTGTGTCATGGATTCTGTATCTTCTATTAGTTCTATTGTATAAATTATATAAATTCAAGTTTTCTTATGCATCTGCATTGTCTATTTTCTTCTGAATTCCTATTTTCTCTAAAGTATTTGTTTTGCTTTCTGTATTTCACTTGGAGACTTCCCCCAAATATTTGGTAATTCTTGGGCTTTTGTTTTACTTAAGGATGAGGCATTGAAAGTGAGAGAGAAACTATGTGTTGGGGCTTCCATTATAGGGTGATGTACAGTGTGATGGCTTGTTCATGCCTCCCACCATACTCCATGTCCCACAGTGTCTGGGCTCATTCAGTCTCTCTGGAGAAGAATCCTACAATTTCCTGCTTTTGAGTTATTGTCAAGCTCATAGCAGTCTGCTGAGGGGAGAGGTCTTAAGTCTCAGCATTCACAAACATTCTGATTAGCCCTCTCTTCACCCTAGGTCCTCACCCCAATCTTGACTGAGTCTACTGACCTGGAATCCAGAAGTTCTCAGGGGAGGAGGTGAGTCTGGGGTCTCACTGCTACTTATACATTCAGTAAGCCCACCTGGGCTCCAGCTCAGACCTCTCTCCCACCTCTGGTGGGGCAGGTCTAGAGACTTTCTTGACTTTCTCCTACAGCTTTCTCCTCTCAGGCAGGCTAGACCTGGACTTTGCAGCCCCGCTGAGTTAGTTCCTGCCCCCTTTCTCCCTGTCTGTCTTTCTTGCCCTCTTCCAACATATCACTGACACCTCTAGTCTGTGTTGTCCTCACTCATCCTCTTTTTCCTGGTGAGTTCATACCTTTATTTGTTCACTACTGCATGTTTGTGAGGTTTTTGAAGAGGGCAGATGTAAACATGAATGTTAAATATACTATTTTTTATTAAGTATGTCTCTTTTTTCCCCTTGGAGAATTTTCCATCTTTCCCCATCTCTGTGTTCCCCATATGAGCACTGAAATACCCTGAAGATGGATCCTCTGAAAAGGAGGAGAATCTACCTCTGGGCACATCCTGCCTTCTGGGGAGTTAGGAATGCAGACTGAGACCACAGAATCTAAGAGATTGGGACTTGTCCTGTGGTCCCCACCTGGCATCACCTGCTGAGTCCTTATGTGACTTTCCCTGAGTGGATGAGCCCTCTCCCACCCAGTAGAGTGGGCAGTGGCAGAGATCCTCATCACTGGCCTAAGAAGACCTTCTGCTCCTGTCTGGAAGTGAGGAAGCTATGCTGGGTTGACAGGCAGGGGACTCAGGCCCAGTAAGCCCTGGCTCTGTACCACCCCAACCTGTCTTTAGGCTTCCATTCCAATCTCTGAAATGTGGGGTTGAACTGCCCAAGCTCTGGGGTCTCTGCCAGCTCTAATATTCTGAAAATTGAGATAAGACACCAGAAGTGGGAAGATATAGACTATTTTAGACGTGTCAGGTAAATGCTCTGTAACTCTCAATCTCAATGCTGGCCTTCAGAATAAAAACAGCCTATTTAATTAACTTTGGTCGACAGATTCTGTTAGAGCTACTAAATTTTTTCAAGTGTTCTCTGACTCCATCCAACTTTGGAACCTCTGGGACAACCCCAGAGGCCCTCTTATCCTTCTACCTTGGTTTCATCAAGGTTACGATCCACCTGCTGCCCCACAGGGCTCTGGTAATAAGTTCTGGACTGGCTGTCAGGAAAGAGCAAGGAGCTCTCTGAGAACACAGTGCCTGGAGCAAGCCAAGGAAGGTATTCTTTCTCCCATCTCTGGTGACTTCTGAGAACATACCTTTTCCAGGGAAGAAGTTTGGGGCCCCTGACAACCATGTAGAGGTGGATAGGAGCCCTGTCCTCTGCTGAGAGTCAGCAGGTGGTGACATGTGCAGATTGTCCTACCTTTGGGGTTGCTTGCTGCAGCCAGACCTCTTGTCTGCCACAATCTTTGCCTCTTGCTTGCCCGGTCGGTGTCTTGTTACCAGCATGACTTTGAGACTTTGCTCCCTGTAGGCTCCCAGACATGTCCTTGGAGGTGGCATACTAGAAACTGGGTCCTGGGTTGTAGAGAAGGGCCAGTGTGATCACTGCACTGAAGTTTCTCCCAGTATAGGGGCACATGGTCCCTTCCAAGGAGCTCAGTCTAATTTTGAAGACAAATTTAACTACTAAGAGGCAGAGTAAGAAGTCATTCATTGCTTACCTTGTGGGCACCTTTGGGGGCTGGCTGCAGGGGTCAGGGAATTTCCTAGAAGAAGTCTAAGAAGATCGCAGGAGCCCAGGGTTGGAGCACTGTACAGAGTGGAATACTGTAGGCAGGGATGTGGCAAGAGCAAAGGTACATTGGGACAGGATGGGACCTGATATTTTAGCTGGAAATTTATAGTGTGGCCTTTCCTGGAGTGTCATCTTCTGGCATGTAACTCATTGGAGCCAGGAGTTTTTATCAGTGCATGCAATTACATTTTCAAGGTCTGAGTTCAGTCCCTCCCCATATGTTTTTATTCATGAGCTCAAACATTTGTATATCTAGAACTCAATATTAAAAAGGTAAATAATGACATCAAAAATATAAAAAGGGGGAATAAATGTGTGAAACTTTTATAGGTGCTTGAAGTTAATTTGCTATCAGCTTTAGATGAACTGTTTTATGTATGATATGTCATATGTAAGCCTCATAGTAAGCAACAACTTAGAGTAGATTCACAAAAAATAAAGAAAGGGGAAACAGGATACCACCAGGGAAAATCACCCATATGCAAATATAGTCAGAAACAGAAAGAAAGAAAGCATAGAAATGAAAACAACCAGAAAGCAACTAATAAGAGAGCATTAGTGAGAGAGAAGATGGTGACGGTGGAATAGGAGGATGCTGAGCTCACCTTCACTCCACAAACACATAAAAAATACATCAACATGTGGAGAAACTCTCTTGGAAAACGACCTGGAAGGTGGCAGAAAGGCTCTTCAACAACCAAAGCTGTAAAGAAAGATCCACATAGATTCAGGTAGGAAGGAAAGAGAAGTGATCAGTTCAGGACCCATGCCCTTAGCAGGGGACACAGAAGAAGAGGGGGTATCACAGGCTTGGGAATCCTCCTTGGAGAGTGAGATATTCGAACCACACACTGGGCATCCCAAACTTGGGGTGTGACACTGTGAAGATGAGTTACAAATAGCTCAATTTCATTTCTTTTTATGGCTGAGTAATATTCCATTGTATATATGTGCCACATCTTCTTTATCCATTCATCTGATGATGAACACTTAGGTTGGTTCCATCTCTGGGCTACTGTAAATAGAGCTGCGATGAACATTTTGGTACATGACTCTTTTTGAATTTTGGTTTTCTCATGGTATAGACCCAGTAGTGGGATTGCTGGGTCATACGGTAGTTCTATTTGTAGTTTTTTAAGGAACCACCATACTGTTCTCCATCGTAGCTGTACCAATTCACATTCCCACCAGAAGTGCAAGAGTATTGCCTTTGCTCCACACCCTCTCCAGCATTTATTGTTTCCAAATTTTTTGATGATGGCCATTCTGACAGGTGTGAGATGATATCTCATTGATGTTTTGATTTGCATTTCTCTAATGGTTAATGAAGTTGAGCATTCTTTCATGTGTTTGTTGCCAGTCTGTATATCTTCTTTGGAGAAATGTCTATTTAGGTCTTCTGCCCATTTTTGGATTGGGTTGTTTGTTTATTTGTTACTGAGCTGCTTATAAATTTTGGAGTTTAATCCTCTGTCAGTTGCTTCATTTGCAAATATTTTCTCCCATTCTGAGGGTTGTCTTTTGGTCTTGTTTATGGTTTCCTTTGCTGTGCAAAAGTTTTGAAGTTTCATTAGGTCCCATTTGTTTATTTTTGTTTTTATTTCCATTTCTCTAGGAGGTGGGTCAAAAAGTATCTTGCTGTGATTTATGTCATAGAGTGTTCTGCCTATGTTTTCCTCTAAGAGTTTGATAGTTTCTGGCCTTACATTTAGGTCTTTAATCCATTTTGAGCTTATTTTTGTGTATGGCATTAGTGAGTGTTCTAATCTCATACTTTTACATGTACCTGTCCAGTTTTCCCAGCACCACTTACTGAAGAGGCTGTCCTTTCTCCACTGTACATTCCTGCCACCTTTATCAAAGATAAGGTGTCCATATGTGCATGGGTTTATCTCTGGGCTTTCTATCCTGTTCCATTGATCTATCTTTCTGTTTTTGTGCCAGTACCATGCTGTCTTGATTACTATAGCTTTGTAGTATAGTCTGAAGTCACGAGCCTGATTCCTCCAGCTCTGAGTTTCTTTCTCAAGATTGCTTTGGCTATTTGGGGTCTTTTGTGTTTCCAAACAAATTGTGAATTTTTTTGTTCTAGTTCTGTGAAAAATGCCATTGGTAGTTGGATAGGGGTTGCATTGAATCTGTAGATTGCTTTGGGTAGTAGAGTCATTTCACAATGTTGATTCTTCCAATCCAAGAACATGGTATATCTCTCCATCTATTTGTGTCATCTTTAATTTCTTTCATCAGTCTTAAAATTTTCTGCATACAGGTCTTTTGTCTCCTTAGGTAGGTTTATTCCTTGATTTTTTTTCTTTTTGTTGCAATGGTAAATGGGAGTGTTTTCTTGATTTCAATTTCAGATTTTTCATCATTACTCTATAGGAATGCCAGAGATTTCTGTGCATTAATTTTGTATCCTATACTTTACCAGATTCATTGATTAACTCCAGTAGTTTTCTGGTAGCATCTTTAGGATTCTCTATGTATAGTATCATGTCATCTGCAAACAGTGACAGCTTTAATTCTTCTTTTCAATTTGGATTCCTTTTATTTCATTTTCTTCTCTGATTGCTGTGACTAAAACTTTCAATATTATGTTGAATAAGAGTGGTGAGAGTGGGCAACTTGGCCTTTTTCCTGATCTTAGTGGAAATGCTTTCAGCTTTTCAACATTGAGGATGATGTTGGCTGTGGGTTTGTCATATATGGCCTTTATTATGTTGAGGAAAGTTTCCTCTATGCATACTTTCTGCAGGGTTTTTATCATAAATAGGTGTTGAATTTTATCAAAAGCTTTCTCAGCATCTATTGAGATGATCATATGTTTTTTCTCCTTTAATTTGTTAATATGGTGTATCACGTTAATTGATTTTCATATATTTATCCTTGCCTTCCTGGAATAAAACCCACTTGATCATGGTGTATGATCCTTTTAATGTGCTGTTGGATTCTGTTTGCTAGTATTTTGTTGAGGATATTTGCATCTATGTTCATCAGTGATATTGGCATGTAGTTTTCTTTCTTTGTGATATCCTTGTCTGGTTTTGGTATCAAGGTGATGGTGGCCTCGTAGAATGAGTTTGGGAGTGTTCCTCTCTCTGCTATATTTTGGAAGAGTTTGAGAAGGATAGGTGTTAGCTCTTCCCTAACTGTTTGATAAAATTCACCTATGAAACCATCTGGTCCTGGGCTTTTCTTTGTTGGAAGATTTTTAATCACAGTTTCAATTTCAGTGCTTGTAATTGGTCTGTTCATATTTTCTGTATGTTCCTGATTCAGTCTTGGAAGGTTGTGCATTTCTACGGATTTCTCCATTTCTTCCAGGTTGTCCATTTGATTGCCATAGAGTTGCTTGTAATAATCTCTCATGATCCTTCATATTTCTGCAGTGTCAGTTGTTACTTCTCCTTTTTCATTCCTAAATCTATTGGTTTGAGTCTTCTCCCTTTTTTTCTTGATGAGTCTGGCTAATGGTGTATCAATTTTGTTTATCTTCTCAAAGAACCACCTTTTAGTTTTATTGATGTTTGCTATCGTTTCCTTCATTTCTTTTTCATTTATTTCTGATCTGATTTTTATGATTTCTTTCCTTCTGCTAACTTTGGGGTTTTCTTGTTCTTCTTTCTCTAATTGCTTTAGGTGCAAGGTTATGTTGTTTATTCGAGATGTTTCCTGTTTCTTAAGGTAGAACTGTATTGCTATAAACTTCCCTCTTAGAACTGCTTTTGTGGCATCCCTTAGGTTTTGGGTGGTCGTGTCTCCATTGTCATTTGTTTCTAGGTAATTTTTATTTCCTCTTTGATTTCTTCAGTGATCACCTCGTTATTAAGTAGTGTATTGTTTAGCCTCCATGTGTTTGTATTTTTTACAGATCTTTTCCTGTAATTGATATCTAGTCTCATAGCGCTGTGGTCGGAAAAGATACTTGATCCAATTTCAATTTTCTTAAATTTACCAAGGCTTGATTTGTGACCCAAGATATGATCTATCCTGGAGAATGTTCCATGAGCACTTGAGAAAAATGTGTATTCTGTTGTTTTGGATGGAATGTCCTATAAATATCAATTAAGTCCATCTTGTTTAATGTATCATTTAAAGCTTGTGTTTCCTTATTTATTTTCATTTTGGATGATCAGTCCTTTGGTGAAAGCGGGGTGTTAAAGTCCCCTACTATGAATGTGTTACTGTTGATTTCCCCTTTTATGGCTGTTAGTATTTGCCTTATGTATTGAGGCGCTCCTATGTTGGGTGCATAAATTTTACAATTGTTATATCTTCTTCTTGTATCAACCCCTTGATCATTAGGTAGTGTCCTTCTTTGTCTCTTCTAATAGTCTTTATTTTAAAGTCTATTTTGTCTGATATGAGAATTGCTACTCCAGCTTTCTTTTGGTTTCCATTTGCATGGAATATCTTTTTCCATCCCCTTACTTTCAGTCTGTATGTGTCTCTAGGTCTGAAGTGGGTCTCTTGTAGACAGCATATATATGGGTCTTGTTTTTGTATCCATTCAGCCAATCTGTGTCTTTTGGTGGGAGCATTTAGTCCATTTATATTTAAGGTAATTATCAATATGTATGTTCCTCTTCCCATTTTCTTAATTTTTGGGGGTTTGTTATTGTAGGTCTTTTACTTCTCTTGTGTTTCTTGCCTAGAGAAGTTCCTCTAGCATTTGTTGTAAAGCTGTTTTGGTGGTGCTGAACTCTCTCAGCTTTTGCTTGTCTGTAAAGGTTTTAATTTCTCCATCAAATCTGAATGAGATCCTTGCTGGGTAGAATAATCTTGGTTGCAGCTTTTTCTCCTTCATCACTTTAAATATGTCCTGCCAGTCCCTCCTGGCTTGCAGAATTTCTGCTGAAAATCAGCTGTTAACCTTATGGGGATTCCCTTGTGTGTTTTTTGTTGTTTTACCCTTGCTGCTTTAATATGTTTTCTTTGTATTTAATTTTTGACAGTTTCATTAATATGTGTCTTGGCGTATTTCTCCTTGGATTTATCCTATATGGGACTCTCTGTGCTTCCTGGACTTGATTAATTATTTCCTTTCCCATATTAGGGAAGTTTTCAACTATAATCACTTCAAATATTTTCTCAGTCCCTTTCTTATTCTCTTCTTCTTCTGGAACCCCTATAATTCGAATGTTGGTGCACTTAATGTTGTCCCCAAGATCTCTGAGACTGTCATCTGTTCTCTTCATTCCTTTTTCTTTATTCTGCTCTGCAGTAGTTATTTCCACTACTTTGTCTTCCAGGTCACTTATCCATTCTTCTGCCTCAGTTATTCTGCTTTTGATCCCATCTAGAGTATTTTTAATTTCCTTTATTGTGTTGTTCATCATTGCTTATTTCATCTTTAGTTCTTCTAGGGTCTTGTTAAATGTTTCTTGCATTTTGTCTATTCTATTTCCAAGATTTTGGATCATCTTTACTATCATTATTCTGAATTCTTTTTCAGATAGACTGCCTATTTCCTCTTCATTTGTTAGGTCTGGTGGGTTTTTATCTTGCTCCTTCATCTGCTGTGTGTTTTTCTGTCTTCTCATTTTGCTTATCTTACTGTGTTTGGGGTCTCCTTTTTGCAGGCTGCAGGTTCATAGTTCCCTTTGTTTTTGGTGTCTGTCCCCAGTGGCTAAGGTTGTTTCAGTGGGTTGTGTAGGCTTCCTGGTGGAGGGGCCTAGTGCCTGTGTTATGGTGTATGAGGCTGGATCTTTTCTTTCTGGTGGGCAGGTCCACGTCTGGTGGTGTGTTTTGTGGTGTCTGTGGACTTATTATGATTTTAGGCAGCCTCTCTGCTAATGGGTAGTGTTGTGTTCCTGTCTTGCTAGTTGTTTGGAATAGGGTGTCTAGCACTGTAGCTTGCTGGTCGTTAAGTGAAGATGGATGCTCATGTTGAGATGGAGATCTCTGGGAGATTTTCACCGTTTGATATTATGTGGAGCTGGGAGGTCTCTTGTGGACCAGTGTCCTGAAGTTGGCTCTCCCACCTCAGAGGCACAACACTGACTCCTGGCTGCAGCACCAAGAGCCTTTCATCCACACAGCTCAGAATAAAAGGGAGAAAAAAGTAGAAAGAAAGAATTAGTAGAAGTAGAAAGAAAGAAAGAAAGGAGGGAGGGAGGGAGAGTGGGCGGAAGGAAGGAAAAAAGAAAGAAGATAAAGTAATATAAAATAAAGTAAGATAAATTAAAATAAAGTTATTAAAGTAAAATATAATTATTAAAAAAATTTTAAGTTAAAAAAAAAATGAACGGATAGAACCCTAGGACAAATGGTGGAAGCAAAGCTATACAGACAAAATCTCACACAGAAGCATACACATACACTCTCACAAAAGAGGAAAAGGGGAAAAAATCATGAATCTTGCTCAAGTCCACCTCCTCAATTTGGGATAATTCGTTGTCTATTCATGTATTCCACAGATGCAGGGTACATCAAGTTGATTGTGGAGCTTTAGTCCACTGCTTCTGAGGTTGCTGGGAGAGAGTTCCCTTTCTCTTCTTTGTTCTCACAGCTCCCAGGGCTCAGCTTTGGATTTAGTCCCCCCTCTGCGTGTAAGTCTCAGGAAGGTGTCTGTTCTTCTTTCAGACAGGACGGGGTTAAGGGAACAGCTGCTTCGGGGACTCTGGCTCACTCAGGCCAGGGGGAGGGAGGGGCACGGAGTGCGGGATGAGCCTGCGGTGGCAGAGGCCGGCGTGACGTTGCACCAGCCTGAGGCGCGCCGTGCGTTCTCCCGGGGAAGTTGTCCCTGGATCCCGTGACCCTGGCAGTGGCGGGCTGCACAGGCTCCCCGAAAGTGGGGTGTGGATAGTGACTTGTGCTCGCGCACAGGCTTCTTTGCGGTGGCATCAGCACCTTTAGCGTCTTATGCCCGTCTCTGGGGTCCGCACTTTTAGCCGCGGCTTGTGCTCGTCTCTGGAGCTCCTTTAAGCAGCGCTCTTAATCCCCTCCCCTCGCACACCAGGAAACAGAGAGGGAAGAAAAAGTCTCTTGCCTCTTCGGCAGGTCCAGACTTTTCCCCGGACTCCCTCCTGGTTAGCCGTGGTGCAGGCTGTGTTCGCGCCGCCAACCCCAGTCCTCTCCCTGCATCCGACCGAAGCCCAAGCCTCAGCTCTCAGCCCCGCTCGCCCCGTCAGGTGAGCAGACAAGCCTCTCAGGCTGGTAAGTGCTGGTCGGCACCGATCCTCTGTGCGGGAATCTCTCCGCTTTGCCCTCCGCACCCCTGTTGCTGCGCTCTCCTCCGCGGCTCCGAAGCTTTCCCCCTCTGCCACCTGCAGTCTCCGCCCGCGAAGGGGCTTCCTAGTGTGTGGAAACTTTTCCTCCTTCACAGCTCCCTCTCACTGGTGCAGGTCCTGTCCCTATCCTTTTGTCTCTGTTTATTCTTTTTTCTTTTGCCCTACCCAGGTACGTGGGGAGTTTCTTGCCTTTTGGGAAGTCTGAGGTCTTCTGCCAGCATTCAGTAGGTGTTCTGTAGGAGTTGTTCCACGTGTAGATGTATTTCTGGTGTATCTGTGGGGAGGAAGGTGACCTCCACGTCTTACTCGTCCGCAATCTTCCCCTCCGTCTCTGAGAAAAAAAAATTAAAACCCATAACATAATAATATGAAAAATTATGTGCCCCAAAATTGGACAACCTAGAAGAAGTGAGCAAGTTTCTAGAAACATACAGCCCACAAAATTGCATCAAGAAGAAATAGGTGATTTGAACAGACTGATCACTAGACGTGAAAAAGAATCTGTAATAAAAAACAAACAAAAAACAAGAGCCTGCAATCAAAAGTCCAGGACCAGATGGCTTCACTGGGGAATTCTACGAAACATTCAAAGAAGATATAATACTGACCTCTCTCAAACTCTTCCAAAATATTGAAGAGGAGGGAACACTCCCAACATCATTCTATGAAGCCACCATCACCCTGATACAAATACCAGACAATGACGTTACCAAACAAGAAAATTACAGGCCAATATCTTTGATGAATATAAATATAAATGAATATAAATCTCAACAAAATATTAGCAAACAGAATCCAACACAATATTAAAAAGATCATACACCATGATCAAGTTTCATTCATACCAGGGTCACAAGGATGGTTCAACATATGCAAATCAATCAATGTGATACACAATACCAATAAAAGACAAAAACCACATGATCATCTCAATAGATGCACAAAAAGAATTTGATTAAAAATTCAACAACCATTCATGATAAAAACTTTTACCAAAGTGGGTACAGTGGGAGAATCTCTCAATGTAATAAGAAATATTTATGACAAACCCAGAGCCAATGTGATACTCAATGGTGAAAAGCTGAAAACCATCTCATTAAAATCTGTAACAAGGCAAGGATGCCTACTGTCACCACTTCTATTCAACATAGTATTGAAAGTCCTAGCTGCAGCAACCTGACAAGAAAAAGAAATAAAATGTATCAAAATTGGAAGAGAAGAGATAAAATTGTCAATATATGCAGATGACCTGATATTCTATATAGAAAACCCTAAAGACTCCACACAAAAACTATTAGAACTGATAAACTAATTCAACCAGGTAGCAGGATATAAGATTAACATACAGAAATTGGTTGCATTTCTTTACACTAACAATGAAATATCAGGAAGGGAAAGTAAAAAGACAGTCTCTTTTAAAATTGCTTCAAAAATTACTTAAGAATAAACCTAAGGATGGGAAAGACTTACATGCTTAGAACTATAAAACATTGATAAAGGAAATTAAAGATGACTTACAGAAATGGAAACATATCCCATGCTCTTGGATTGGAAGAATTAATATTGTTAAAATGGTCATACTACCCAAAGCTATCCATGACATTTTTCACAGAACTAGAACAAATAATCCTAAAATCTATATGGAACCATAAAAGACCCCAAATTGCCAAAGGAATCCTGATGAAAAAGAACAAAGCTGGAAGCATAATTCTCTCAGATTTCAGACAATATTATAAAGCTCCAGTAGTCAAAACAGTGCAGTGTTAGCATAAGAATGGACATATGGACCAATGGAACAGAATAGAGAGCCCAGAAATAAACTCATACACCTACACTCAATTAATCTTTAACAAAGGAGGCAAGAATTATACAATGGAGAAAAGACAGTCTCTTAAACAAGTAGTGTTGGGAAAGCTGGACTGCCACATGTAAATCAATGAAATCAGAATATACTCTCACACCATACACAAAAATAAACTCAAAATGGCTTAACGACTTAAATATAAGACATGACACCATAAAACTCCTAGAAGACAATACAGGCAAAACATTCTCTTACATAAACTGTAGCAATGTTTTCTTAGGTCAATCTCCCAAGGTAATGTAAATAAAAGTAAAAATAAACAAATTGGACCTAATAAAACTAATAAGCTTATCCACAGCAAAGGAAACCATAAACAAAATGAAAAGACAGCTTAGGGACTGGTAGAAAATATTTGCAAACAATGTTACAGACAAGGGGTTAATTTCCAAGATATACAAACAGGTCATACAACTCAATAATAAAAAAGGAAACAACCCAATCAAAAAATGGACAGAAGACCTAAATATACATTTCTCCAGAAAAGACATACATACTGCCAATAGACAGATGAAAAGATGTTCAACATCTCTAATTATTACAGAAATGCAAATCAAAACTACACTGAGGTATCACCTCACACCAGTCAGAATGGCCATGATCAAAATGTCTACAAACAATAAATGCTGGAGAGAGTGTGGAGAAAAGGGAACCCTCCTATACTGTTGCTGGGAATGTAAATTGGTGAAGCCACTATAGAAAACAATATGGAAGTTCCTTAAAAATCTAAAAATAGACTTGCCATGTGATCCAGCAATCCTACTCTTGGGCATATATCTGGAGAAAACTCTAATTTGAAAGGATATTTACACCAAAAATGTTCATATCAGCATTGTTTACAATAGCCAAGACATGGAAGCAACCTAAATGTCCACTGACAGATGAATAAATAAAGAAGATGTAGTACACACACACACACACACACACACACACACACACACACACACATACACACACACACAGTAGAATACAACTCAGCCATAAAAAGGAATAAAATAATGCCATTTGCAGCAACATGGACGGACCTTGAGATTATTATACTAAGTGAAGTAAGTCAGAAAGAGAACGACAAATACCCTATGATATAACTTGTATGTGGAATATATGATACAAATGAAACTATTTACAAAACAAAAATAGACTCACAGACATAGAGAAAACAAATTTATAGTTACCAAAGGGGGAGGAAGGTGGGAAATGGACAAATTAGGAGTTTGGGATTAGCAGATATGCACTATTATATATAAAATAGATAAACAACAAAGCCCTACTGTGTAGCCCAGGAACTATATTCAAATTCTGTAATAAATCATAATGGAAAATAATATGAAAAAGAATCTATATATAACTGAATTTCTTTGCTATACACCAGAAACTAACACACTGTAAATAACCTATACTTCAATTTAAAAAAATTAAAAAGTCCTAACAAACAAAAGTCAAGGACTGATGCTTCACTGATGAATTTAGCAAACATTTGAAGAATTCGTTCCTATCCTTCTTAAACTCGTCAAAAAAATTGAAGAGGTGGGAACACTCTCAAATTTATTCTACAAGGCCACTATTACCCTGATACTTAAACCAGACAAAGACATTACAAAAAAAGAAAATTACAGGCCAATATCTTTGATGAATATAGATGCAAAATTCTTCAATAAAATTTAGCAAACAAATCTAACAATACATAAAAAGGATTATACAACATGATCAAGTTGAATTTATTCCAGGGTCACAAGGATGATTCAACATATCCAACAAGGATGATTCAACATATGCAAATCAATCAATGTGATACATCACATTAACCAAAGGAAAGGAAAAAAGCACATAATTATCTCAATAGATGCAGAAAAATCTTTTCACAAAATTCAATTTCCATTTACAATAAAAACTCTCAGCAAAGTGCGTATAGAGGGAACATACCTTAACATAATAAAGTCCATTTATGACAAACCCTCAACTGACATTATACACAACTGTGAAAAGCTGAAAGTTTTTCTCTTAAGATCAGGTAAAAGACAAGGATGCCCACTATTTTCACTTTTCTTCCACATAATATTGGAAGTCTAGCCACAACAATTACACATACACAAAAAAAGAAATAAAATACATCAAATTAAGAAAGGAAGAAGTACTGATAAAACTGTCACTATTTGAAGACGTCAGATCCTAAATATAGAAAATCCTAAAGACTCCATCAAAAAACTACTAGAAATAATAAATGAATTCATTAATTTGCAGGATACAAAATCAATATACAAAATCTGCTGCATTTCCATACATTAATAACCAACTATCAGAACAAGAAATTAAGAAAACTATTCCACTTACAATTATATCAAAAACAATAAAATACCCAGGAGTAAATGTAACCAAGAAGGTGAAAGAGCTGTCCACTGAATAACTATAGACATTGATGAAAGACGTTGAAGACACAAAAAACTGGAAAGATATTCTGTGTTCTTGGATTGGAAGAATGAATATTGTTAAAATGTCCATACTAGTCAAAGCAATCTATGGATTCAATGAAATCTCTATCAAAATTCCAGTGGCATTTTTCACAGAAGTAGAACAAAGAATCCTAAAATTTTTAGGGAATCACAAAAAACCCCAGATAGCTAAAGCAATCTTAAGAAAGAAGAAAAGGGCTTCCCTGGTGGCGCAGTGGTTGAGAGTCCACCTGCCGATGCAGGGGACACGGGTTCGTGTCCCGGTCCGGGAAGATCCCACATGCTGTGGAGCGGCTGGGCCCGTGACCCATGGCCGCTGAGCCTGTGCGTCTGGAGCCTGTGCTCCACAACAGGAGAGGCCACAACAGTTGAGAGGCCTTGCGTACCAAAAAAAAAAAAAAAAAAAGAAAGAAGAACAAAGTTACACTCACAGATTTCAAACTATATTACACAGCTATAGTAATCAAAACAGTATGGTATTGTCATAAAAAGAGACACATAGATCAATGGAACAAAATAGCCCAGAAATAAATCCACACATATATGGACAAGTAATTTATGAGGAAAGACTATAAAATGGGAAAAGGACAGGTTTTTCAATATATAGTGTTGAGAAAACTGGACAGCTACATACAAAAGAATAAAACTTGACCACTATCTTACACTATACTCAAAAATTAACTCAAAATGGATTAAAGACTTGAATTTAAGACATGAAGCCATAAAACTCCTAGAGAAAACATAGGCAGTAATCTCCTTGACATTAGCCTTGGAATTGAATTTTTGGATCTGACTCCAAAAGCAAAGGCAACAAAAGCAAAAATACACATGTGACACTACCTCAAAATAAAAAACTCCTGAACAGCAAAGGAAATCATCAACAAAATGAAAAGGCAAACTGCTGAATGGTAGAAAATACTTGCAAATAATGTATCTGATAAGAGGTTAATATTCAATATGTATAAAGAACTTAAACAACTTTATAGCAAAATATACCCCAAATCCAATTTAAAAAATGAGTAGAGGACTTGAATTGGTATTTATCCAAAAAGGATATACAGGTGACCAACAGGCACATGAAAAGATGTTCAAGGTCACTAATCATCAGGGAACTCAAATCAAAACCACAATGAGATATCACCTCCCACCTGTCAGAATGTCTACTATCAAAGGACAAGAAATAAGTTTTGCAGAGGTTGTGGAAAAATGAAACCCAGGAACACTATGGGTGGGAGTGCAAATTGGTGCAGCCACTATGCAAAACAGTATGCAGGTTTCTCAAAAAATTGAAGATAGAACTACCATATGATTCAGCAATTTCACTTCTGGGTATTTTCCCAAAGAAAATGAAAACACTAATTCAAAGAGATATATGCACCCCTATGTTCATTGCAGCATTATTTACAATAGCCAAGACATGGAAGCAACCTAAGTGTCCATCAATAGATGAATGGATAGAGAAGAAATCTGATTACCTATCATCTACCTGTCATCTATCTATCTATCTATCTATCTATCTATCTATCTATCTATCTATCTATGTACTTATCTATCCATCTATGATGTGATATATATACACACTGTGGTATCTTATTCAGCCATTAAAAAGAAGGAAATTCTGCCATGTGCAACAACATAGATGGACCTTGATGCTTAGTGAAGTAAGCTAGACAGAAGAAGACAAAAATTATATGATATTACTTTACATGTAGAACTTTTCAAAGAGTATAATTGTGGCTACAAGGGGCGGAGGGGTGGGGAATTGGGGAGATATTGGTAAAGGGTGCAAACTTGCAACTAGAAGGTAAGTCCTGGAGATATAATGTGCAGCACAGAGATTACACTTAACAGTATTATATATTTCACAGTTGCTAAGAGACTAAATCTTAAATGGTCTCACCACAAAAAATAAATGATAACTATGTGTTGTGACAGAGGTATTAGCAAAAGCTATAATATTGGTAATCATAGTGCAATATTTAAATGTATCTATCAACACATTGTATAGTTTAAACATATACAATGCTATATGTCAGTTATAAATAAATAAATAAATAAATATCTATATATATATAAGCAATTATAGTTGTGGGATAAATAACTAAGAATAGAATCCCTGACTACTGTGTGTGGATAAAATCCTCATATTGTGTCGTGTTTGTGAGTATGTCATTTAGTGCCAGATGACTCTAAATGAATTGAAGTTGAATTCCAATTCTACTACTTATGAGATCTTTGACATTGGAGACTTCTCTGTGCCTTACTTTTCTAATCTGTAAAATGGGCAACACAATGTGGTATCTATCACATAGTTATTATTGTGTGCATTTAAAACATTGTTAATTATTGCAAATTGCCCTCCCTAGAAGTTAGAACAATTTACATTCTCACAGGTTATGTTTATCACACTGTTGTCAACAGAAGGTATTCTTAAACTTCATGGATTTTTACCAAATCAAAAAGTGAGAAATGTCATGTCATTATGACTTTATTTTCCTTTTCAATTTTATGAGGTCAATCACCTTTTTGTATTTTTATGAGCCATGACTATTTCTTTTTATGCAGACTGCGTATATGTTCTCTGGTAATTTTTAATGGGGTTACTTGGCCTTAAACTTAGTGTCTTTATATTTTAAGGAAACTAGCCCTTTTTGATATCAGTAGCAAATATCTTGTCACAATTTTTGACTTGTCCTTCTACTTCACTTATCGTATTTTTCCCTTCTGTAGAATTTTATAGTTTTAGATAGGAAAACCAGTTACCATTTCTTTGTAACACTTCTGTATTCTGTATCCCATTTAGAAAGGACTTCCTCCCTCTGAGATTATAACACATTCTACTACTTTTATGGCTTTATTTTTCTATTTAAATATTTGCTTCATGTGAAATTTGTTTTTAATCTAGGTAGTCCCCCAATTGTCCAAAGATGATCAAATCATTTCCCACTATCTGATAAGGAATGATGCCTTTACACACACACACACACACACTCTCTCTCTCTCTCTCTCTCTCCCTCTCTCCCTCTCTCTCTCTCTCTCTCTTTAATACTTGTCAGAGACCAGTCAGAAAACAAAACCATACTAATTACTCTAACAGAAAGACCTGAATATAGGGAATTATTTACGCATATTTAGTCATTTGGAAGGGGCACTGGGAGAATAACAGAGACAATAACTTGAAGCTTCCCTTCAAGAACTGTGGAATAAGAGAAAGGGTTGGGGTTACCTGAACCTAGAGGCTCAGAGAAGGGGCTTTGTGTTACTGAAACTCAGATCTCTGCACAAGAGGTACTGTCTGGCTGGTGCTGGTATTTCTGAGAGGCCACAAAGAGAGAGCTTGAAAGGATGGAAACTGGCACCAATTGTTACTGCTGAGGGGAAGGGCTATTGTTGAGGTGATACAGATAAGAACGGGGAGCAGAACTGGAAGTATCAGTATCTCCTCCCTGCTCGTGCCCTCCAGTCTCTCTAGTGAACATTTTTGGCAGAGCTTAACAGCTTAACAGCTGGTAAAGGATAATGTGATTTGAGACCCTCAGCCACAGTGTCACAAGCATAAGTATAAAGCTTGAGTTTTTGCTGAGAGAGTAGCTTAATAATCTGTGTGCCACAATTTTACAAGTATTTCTGGACTTTCTATTTTTTTATGTTCTTCTGACTGCTCATATGCTAGTACCACACTGTTTTATAATTATACAGGGCCAGTGCCCACTCATCACTCTGCTTTTTCAGAATATTACTAGTTATCTTTGTCCATTAAGTTTTCATAAGGGCAATATTGATATAAGCATTAACTGGAATTAGGTTGAATTTATAAATTGGTAGGGAAAATTATTCAGTTTATAATGTATTGATAGAGTCTTCAGGGAAGGGTTTTCTATGAGTTCAAGTTTTCTTTTGCTATTGCTTAAACCCATAATTTATAATACCCTCATTTTTTTGATACAAATTCTGCATAAATCCATGCTCTTGGTCACAAGAAAGAGAACCCTCCTCTGGCTGGTTCATCCAGAGAAAAAATACACTGCAAGATCCTGGGTAGGTCTCAGAATCATCAACAGGCCTGCAGAACCAGGCACAGAGGCAATGTAGCCATAACCCAGTCTAAACTATAGCAGCATTGGCCAGGGGGGTGCTGTGGCCTGCACCACTGGTCACATAATGTGGGCATGGGATGGTCTTTCTTGCCCAGGAAGTTGATGTTGCAGCCAAATGCTTTTCCTACCTTTGCTTCTGTCATCACTGGCTCCTGATTCCAGGTCTGGGTTGTGGACATCTCTCTGAGCAAGCCCAAGTCATGTTCCATCCCTAACAGAACCAGCTGTAAGGGAGAGGAAAAGTATCTGGATATTCCAGCTTCCTAAAACATATCAGGAGAGCTCAGGACTCTGTCATCCACAGATGATTTCCATTGAGCCCACTGAAGAGAGAGATGCATCCCATTGTCTAGGACTTTCCTCTCATTGATGGACAACTTAGGATATATGCTCACATTTAGACCAATAATTGTTGCCCTAGACATGCTTGTGCTCTTGTCCAGCACCAAAGATGAACATGCCAGAGAGTCAAACTCAGTGCTACAATACAGACAGAAACTAGCTCTTGGCCCTCTAAACCAGCATGGTCAGGAGCTGAAGAGCCAAAATCTAGCTCTTTGGTAAACAGGCGTGTAATCTTGGGCACATTCCTTCCCTCTCTTGGACTTTACTTTCTCATATGCAAAAGGAGGTGGGAAGGTGGGAGGGCTCAAGAAAGAGAGGCTGTAGATCACATATTTTATTAATTATTTTGTTTGGAACACATCATACATTAAACAGTGCATAAACTCTTTATGACATTTTAAGTACAATAAATGGAACAAACACTGTGGGTCCTGCTTAAGACATATGCTATCCATAGTTTAGAATTTCCCTACTGTCCCCAATTACATCTTCCTCCCTCCCACATGCAAATAACCATTTTATTCAGTTTTGTATTAATCATATTGTCTATCTTTTACACTTTCCCTGTAAAACATTATTAAACTTCATGTTGTTTAATCTTTCCCATTTCCTTGCACTTCACATTAATGGAACTGAAAAGTATTCTGTGACTTGCCTTTTTTGCAACAATAATATATATATATGATTCATCCATGTTGATGTGTACAGCTATTTATTCATTTTAAAAGCTGTATAGTATTCTATTGTGTGAATATTCCATAATGCATTTATTCATTCACTTACTGCAGGTCATTGGGTTGTTTTCTATTCTTAGCTAAAAGTAACAGTGCTGTTATGATCATGGAGTAGCTGAACAAGTGTTTCTCTAGGGACTATATCTTGAAATGTAATTGCTGAACCATAGAGTAAGGGCATCTTCAACCTTGTTCTTTTCCAAGGTGGGTGAAGATTACTACAGCAACCAAAATATTTTCCCTCCCAATATCCTGGTTTCTTGCAATGTGATCTGACACTCCTCCCATCAAGAAGTAGAGTCTATTGTGTCATCCAGTGAACGTGGTGTTGTGCTGTTCTTTATGCAGTATAATGCAATGGAAGTAATGAAGTGCCAGTTCCAAGCCTCTGAGCACTTCTGCTCTCTTAGAAACTTCCACTGCCACAGAAAATACCCAGGTTAATCTGTGGTACATGGGACACTATGGGGAGCAGAGAAGAACCATCCAAACCAAAACCACTGTATTAGTTTCCTATTACTGCTGTAACAAATTACCAAAAACTTAGTGGTTAAAAATGATACAAATTTCTTATCTTAAAGTTCTGAAGATCAGAAGTCAAAGATGGATCTTACTGGGGTAAAATCAAGGTGTCATTAGGGCTGTGTTTCTTCTGGATGCCCTAGGGAAGAATCTGTGTCCTTGCCTTTTCCATCTTCTAGAGGCCTCCCACATTTCTTGGCTGGTGGCCTTTTCTCCATTTTCAGAGCCAGCAACATAGCATCTTCAACTCTCTTTCTCTGCCTCCCTCTCTCTTTCTCACCTCTGCCTTCCATCATCACATCTTTTCTCACTCTCCTGCCTCCTTATTTCCTTTATGGTTGCAATAATCCAGGGCAGATTGCAGATAATCCAGGACAACCCTCCATGTTCAGGATCCTTAATTTAATGACATCTGCAAGATCCCTATGGTACACAGTCATAGCTATCTGATACATACTTGCTGTTCTTTCTTCAATTTCTTAATTTGGAGCCTAGGTCATGAATTTTGAGCCCTTCTCCTTTTGTATAGGTCATATACGAATACACATTTTCCTCTAAATTCTGCTTGCATGTCATAAATATTGGTGTGTAATATTTTGATTATCATTCAATTCTAAACATTTTCTAATTTCCATTATTAATTAATTGGTCTTTAGTCTAGTTTTTTAACTTCCAAGCATATTTTATTTAATTATCTTTTTGTCATTTATTTCTAACTTAATTGCACTGGACTCAGATACCATGACCTGCATAGGAATTAATTCTTTGAAATTTACTTAGACTTGATATATGGGGTAGCATGTGGTCAATTTTCTTAATAATTCTAGGCATGCTTAAATGTGCTATTTATTCTCCAATTCTTGAGTGTTATATTCTAAATTTGTTCATTAGTTCAAGTGCACTGTTCAAAATTCTATATCCTTATTTATTTTGTCTGATGGATCTATCAATTAGAGAGAAGTGATCTTAAAATTTTTCTCTATGAGGGTTGTTTTGTTAATTGTCTCAAAATTTTATCAATTTTTGCTTTATGAATTTTTAGCCTTTTTTATTTTGCATATTGATTGTCTACCTTTATGATAAACTGGGCCCTCATATCATTACATAGTGACCCTCTTCACTCTAGTAATGTATTTTTGCTTTAAAGTCTACTTTCTGTCTTCTATTACCTTATACTTAATCAGTATTTGCTTATTGTATCTTTTTCTTTTTACTTCTAATCATTCTCTGTTGGTTATTTAGGGTTATATCTTATCAACAACATATATCTGATTTTAAAAAGTGACAATATTTATCTTTCAATCATCAAATTTTAGTCCATTTAAATTTATTGTTTTAGGTGGGCCTGAGGCTTGTTCTCTGGTCTCCTTGCTTGGCTGCCTTGTGAATAAACTCTTTCTCCACTGCAAATCTCAGCCAGTGTCTCAGGGTTTGGCTTGCCTGTTGGGCAAAAGGACCTGGTTCAGCCAATTGTGCTCTACTGTAATTTGACCCAGAGAACATGTCTAGAAACATCACTCTGGCTGCACTACATCAAACAATCTGAAGAGGTTGCTTTATATAGAACCTTCTTGTTATTGTGGTATTTTTTAAAAAGAAGCAGTCATGCCTCTAAATGTTGCAGAGATGGACAAGATGGCAGAGTAGAAGTACATGAGCTCATGTCATCTCACAAAAACAGCAAAATCATAACTAACTGTTGAACAGCCACTGACAAAAAAAACTGGACCTACTGAACAGATATCCTACCTACAAGACAAAGAAAAATCCACAAGAAGACAGAAGGAAAGGCACAACCACAATAAAATCAAATTCCATACCCACCACGTGGGCAACACACAAACTGGAAAATAATTATATCACAGAGGTTTCCCCACAAGAGTGAAAGTTCTGAGCCCCATGTCAGACTTCCCAGCATAGGGGTCTGGAAATGGGAGGATGATCCCCCAGAGCATCTGGCTTTGAAGGCCACTGGGGTTTGATTGCAGGAATCCCACAGGAATGGGGAAAACAGTAACTCCACTCTTGGGTGGCACACACAAGGTCTCATGCATACCAGGACACAGGGGAAAAAGCAGTGACCTCATAAGAGCCTGGCCCAGACCAAACTGCTGGTATTGGAGGGTCTCCTGAAGAGGGGTTATAGCTGTGGCTCACTGAGGGGACAAAGATACTGGTGGTGGTAGTTCTGTGGAGTACTCATTGGTGTGAGCCCTTCTGGAGGCTGCCATTTTCTCACCAAGTCCTGGTGCCACACAACAGGCTATAGGCTCCAGTGATTGGGACACCTCAGGCTAAACAGCAAATGGGGTAGGAAATCATTCCCACCCATCAGCAGACAGGATGACTAAAGTGTCCCTGAACCCAAAGCTGCCACCTGACATGGCCTTGCCCACCAGATGGACAAGACCCAGCTTTGCCCACCAGAGGGTCAAGACCCAGCTCCACCCACCAGTGGGCAGGAACCAGTCCCTCCCACCAGGAAGTCTTCACAAGCCTCTTAGACCAACCTCATCCACCATGGGCCAGAGAGCAAAAGCAAGAAGAACTACAACTCTTCAGCCTGCAGAATGGAAACTGCAATCACAGAAAGTTAAACAAAATGAGAAGGCAGAGGAATATGTCCCAGAAAAAAGAACAAGATAAAACTCCAAAGAACAATTAAGTGAAGTGGAGATAGGCAATCTACCCAAAAAAGCATTCAGAGTAATGATAGTAAAGTTGATCCAAGATCTCAGAAAAAGAATGGAGACACAGACAAAGATGATACAAGAAATGTTTAACAAAGAATTAGAAAATCTAAAAACCAAACAACCAGAGATGAACAATACAATAACTGAACTGAAAAATAAACTAGAAGGAATCAACAGCAGAAAAAATGAGGTATAAGAATGGATAAGTGACCTGAAGACAGAATGGTGGAAATCACTGCCACAGTACAGGATAAAGAAAAAAGAATGAAAAGAAACAAAGACAGTATAAGAGACCTCTGGGGCAACATTAAATGCACCAACATTCTCATCCCAGAAAGAGAAGAGAAAGGGAAAGGACCTGAGAAAATATTTGAAGAGATAATAGCTGAAAACTTCCTGAAGATGGGAAAGGAAACAGTCACCCAAGTCCAGGAAGCACAGAGAGTCCCAGGCAAAGAACCCAGGAAGGAACACGTTGTGAAAAATAGTAATCAAATTGACAAAAATTAAAGGCAAAGAGAAAATATTAAAAGCAACAAATAACATACAAGGGAACTCCATAGGTTATCGCTGACTTCTCAGCAGAAACTCTACAGGCCAGAAGGGAGTGGCATGATATATTTAAAGTGATGAAAGGGAAGAACCTACTACCAAAAATAGTCTCCCCAGCAAGGCTGCCATTCAGATTCCATGGGGAAATCAAAAGCTTTACAGACAAGCAAAAGCTAAGAGAATTCAGCATCACAAAACCAGCATTGCAACAAATGCTAAAGGAATTTCTATGGGTGGAAAAGAAAAGGCCACAATTAGAAACAAGAAAATTACAAATGGAGCAGCACTGTCAGCCTCTTTGAGGCTTGAATTGGAGGAGGAGGCTGCAAAGGGATATTCTCAGTTAAGATGCTCTCTGGCTCGAGGAGAATTTCTTTGGGGTTGATTTGAATAATATAGATACCTCTGACAGTTTTAGCAATGTTTTGGAGACTGGTAGAAAATTTTACCCTTGGCCTGGACAGTAGATCCAAACACCTGAGTGCTAGTTTTACAGAGATGTGGAAACTAAAGCCCAGAAAAGAGAAATTACCCAAATTCACACTCAGTGTACAGCCTACACAAGAGCCCAGTTCTCCAGATACCCATCTCAGTATTTGACTACATGGAGATGGCCCTCCTGAAGATAAAGATCAGAAAAGAGGGAATCCAGAATTTAATGAGCTAAGATGAAGAAGCTGTCATGCTAACTGGCACCCTATAATACAAAGAGAACCTGCTTCATCAGGCCCTATTTGGAGTCTACTTACAGAGTTTAAGAGAGGTACTGGGTCTGAGTCAATAAAGTTTGAAAGCCACCAGTGGAAAAGACAATAAGCAAAGAGGTCAGCCTATGAAATGGAACAAAATTTGCTCAAACTTGGGCATTTAATCATTCATATTTCTCCCCAGTCCACCCCCAACCATTTCCCCATATAGACACTTAGCAAGGAAAAAGTTAAAAGCACAACTTTTAAAACTTGTAGGTTTTGGCACATCCAAAGGACTGTCTTTGGAGTGTGGAGTTCTGGAGTTTGGAGTGGTATGGCTGACAGGTTCTTGGTGCTCCAGCCTGGTATCAGGCCAGAGCCTCTGAGGTGGGAGAGCCTAGTTCAGGACACTGGACCATCAGAGACCTCTTGGCCCCACATAATATCAATTGGTGAGAGCTCTCCCAGAGATCTCTGTCTCAACACTAAGAGCAAGCTCCACCCAATGGCTACCAAACAATGGTGCTGGGTGCCCCATGCGAAACAACTAACGAACAGGAACAGAACCCGACCCATTAGCAGAGAGGCTGCCTAAAATCATATGAAGTTCACAGACACCCCAAAACACACCACTGGATGCGGCCCTGCCCACCAGAAAGACAAGATCCAGACCCACCCACCAGAACACAGGCACCAGTCCCCTTCACCAGGAAGCCTACACGACCCACTGAACCAACACCACCCACAGGGGGCAGACACCAAAAGCAACAGGAACTACGAACCTACAGCCAGCAGAAAGTAGACCCCCAAAACAGTAAGTTAAACAAAATGAGAAGAAATATGCAGCAGATGAAGGAGCATGGTAAAAACCCACCAGACCAAATAAATGAAGAGGAAATAGAGAGTCTCTGAAAAGAATTCAGAGTAATGATAGTACAGATGATACAAAACCTTGGAAATAAAATGGAGAAAATACAAGAAATGTTTAACAAGGACCTAGAAGAACTAAAGACCAAACAAACAATGGTGAACAACACAATTCCTTCTCAAGAAGGAATCAATAACAGAATAACTGAGGCAGAAGAATGGATAAGTGGCCTGGAATATAAAATAGTGGAAATAACTACCACAGAGCAGTATAAAGAAAAAAGAAGGAAAATAATTGAGAACAGTCTCAGAGACTTTGGGGACAACATTAAACACACCAACATTCTAATTATACGGGTCCCAGAAAAAGAAGAGAAAAAGAAAGAGACTGAGAAAACATTTGAAGAGATTATAGTTGAAAACTTCCCTAACATGCAAAAGAAAATAGTCAATCAAGTCCAGGAAGCACAGAGAGTCCTATACAGGACAAATCCAAGGAGAAACATGTCAAGACACATATTAATCAAACTATCAAAAACTAAACATAAAAAAATATTAAAAGCAGCAAGGGAAAAACAACAAATAACATACAAGGGAATCCCCATAAGGTTAACAGCTGATCTTTCAGCAGAAATTCTGCAAGACAGAAGGGAGTGGCAGGACATATTTAAAGTGATGAAAGACAAAAATCTACAACCAAGATTACTCTAACCAGCAAGATTCTCATTCAGATTTGATGGAGAAATTGAAAACTTTACAGACAAGCTAAAGTTAAGAGAATTCAGCACCACCAAACCAGCTTTAAAACAAATGCTAAAGGAATTGCTCTAGGCAGGAAACACAAGAGAAGGAAAAGACATACAAAAACAAACCCAAAACAATTAAGAAAATGGTAATAGGAACATACATATTAATAATTAAATAATAATTTAAGTAATTAAATGTAAATGGATGAAATGTTCCATCCAAAAGACATAAACAGGTTGAATGAATAAAAAAACAAGACCCATATATATATATGCTGTCTACAAGAGACTCAATTCAGACCTAGGAACACATACAGACTGAAAGTGAAGGGATGGAAAAATATATTCCATGCCAATGGAAATCAAAAGAAAGCTGGAGGAGCAATTCTTATATCAGACAAAATACATTTTAAAGTAAAGACTATTACAAGAGACAAAGTAGGACACTACATAATGATCAAAGGATCAATCCAAGAAGAAGATATAATAATGGTAAATATTTACACAATCAACATAGGAGCACCTCAATACATAAGGCAAATGTTAACAGTCATAAAAGGGGAAATTGACAGTAACACAATAATAGTAGGGGACTTTAACACCCCACTTACACAAATGGACCGATCACTCAAAATGAAAATAAATAAGGAAACACAAGCTTTAAATGACACATTAAAAAATAAGGACTTAATTAATATTTATAGGACATTCCATCCAAAAACAACAGAATACATTTTCTTCTCAAGTGCTCAAGGAACATTCTCCAGTATAGATCATATCTTGGGTCACAAATCAAGCCTTGGTAATTGAAGAAAATTGAATTCGTATCACGTATCTTTTCTGACCACAACGCTATGAGACTAGATATCAATTACAGGAAACAACTTGCAAAAAATTCAAACACATGGAGGCTAAAAAATACACTACTTAATAACCAAGAGATCACTGAAGAAATCAAACAGGAAATCAAATAATACCTAGAAACAAATGAAAATGAAAACACGATGACCCCAAAGCTATGGCATGCAGCAAAAGTAGTTCTAAGAGAGAAGTTTATAGAAATAAAATCATACCTCAAGAAAAAAGAAACATCTCAAATAAACAACCTAACCTTACACCTAAAGCAATTAGAGAAAGAAGAACAAAAAAACCCCAACGTTAGCAGAAGGAAAGAATTCATAAAGATCAGATCAGAAATAAATGAAAAAGAAATGAAGGAAATGATAGCAAAGATCAGTAAAGCTAAAAGCTGGTTCTTTAAGATAAACAAAATTGATAAACCATTAGCCAGACTCATCAAGAAAAATGGGAGAAGACTCAAATCAATGGAATTAGAAATGAATTAGGAGAGGTAATAACTGACATGTAGAAATACAAAGAATCGTGAGAGATTACTACAAGCAACTCTATGCCAATAAAATGGACAACCTGGAAGAAATGGACAAATTCTTAGAAAAGCACAACCTTGTAAGATTGAACCAGGAAGAAATAGAAAATATAAACAGACCAATCGCAAGCACTGAAATTGAAACTGTAATTAAAAATCTTCCAACAAACAAAAGCCCAGGACCTGATAGATTCACAGATGAATTCTATCAAACATTTAGAGAAGAGCTAACACCTATTCTTCTCACACTCTTCCAAAATATAGCAGAGAGAGGAACACTCCCAAACACATTCTATGAGGCCAGCATCACCCTGATACCAAAACCAGACAAAGATATCACAAAAAAAGAAAACTACAGACCAATATCACTGATGAACATAGATGCAAAAATCCTCAAAAAAATACTAGCAAACAGAAACCAACAGCACGTTAAAAGGATCATATACCATGATCAAGTGGGGTTTATCCCAGGAACGCAGGATTGTTCAATATACACAATCAATCAATATACAATCAATCAATGTGATCTACCATATTAACAAATTGAAGGATAAAAACCGTATGATCACCTCAATAGATGCAGAAAAATCTTTTAACAAAATCCAACACCTATTTATGATAAAAAATCTCCAGAAAATAAGCATAGAGGGAACCTACCTCAAATAATAATGGCCATGTATGACTAACCCAAAGCCAATATTGTTCTCAGTGGTGAAAAACTGAAACATTTCTTCTAAGATCATGAACAAGACAAGGTTGCCCACTCTCACTAATATTATTCAACATAGTTTTGGAAGTTTTAGTCACAGCAATCAGAGAAGAAAAAGAAATAAAAGGAATCCAGATCAGAAAAGAAGAAGTAAAACTGCCACTGCTTGGAGATGAAATGATACTATACATAGAAAATCCTGAAGATGCTACCAGAAAACTACTAGAGCTAATCAATGAATTTAGTAGAGTAGCAGGGTACAGAATTAATGCACAGAGATCTCTTGCATGCCTATACACTAATGATGAAAAATCTGAAAGAGAAATTAAGGAAACACTCCCATTTACCACTGCAAAAAAAGAATAAAATATCTTGGAATAAACCTTCCTTGGAGACAAAAGGCCTGTATGCAGAAAACTATAAGACATTAATGAAAGAAATTAAAGATGATATAAATAGATGGAGAGATATACCATGTTCTTGGATTGGAAGAATCAACATTGTGACAATGACTATACTACCCAAAGCAATCTACAAATTCAATGCAATCCCTATCAAACTACCAATGGCCTTTTTTATAGAACTAGAACAAAAAATTTTACAAATTATATGGAAATACAAAAGATCCCAAATAGCCAAAGCAATCTTAGAAAGAAAAACGGAGCTGGAGGAATCAGGCTCCCTGACTTCAGGCTACACTACAAAGCTACAGTCATCAAAACTGTATGGTACTGTCACAAAGCAACAGGAGTATAGATCAATGGAACAGGATAGAAAGCCCAGAGATAAACCAACACATCTATGGTCACCTTATCTTTGATAAAGGAGGAAAGAATATACAATGCAAAAAAGACAGCCTCTCCAATAAGTGGTACTGGGAAAACTGGAAAGCTACATGTAAAAGAATGAAATTAGAACACTCCCTAACAGTGTATACAAAACTAAACTCAAAAAGAATTAAAGACCTAAATGTAAGGCCAGACACTATAAAACTCTTAGAGGAAAACATAGGAAGAACACTCTATGACATAAATTACAGTAAGATCCTTTTTGACCCACCTCCTAGAGGAATGGAAATAAAAACAAAAATAAACAAATGGGACCTACTGAAACTTAAAAGCTTTTGCACAGCAAAGGAAAACATAAGCAAGATGAAAAGACAACCCTCAGAACTGTAGAAAATATTTGCAAACAAAGCAACTGACAAAGGATTAATTTCCAAAATATACAAGCAGCTCATTCAGGTCAATATCAAAAAAACAAACAACCCAATCCAAAAATGGGCAGAAGACCTAAATAGGCATTTCTCTAAAGAAGATACAGAGATTGGCAACAAACACATGAAAAGATGCTGAACATCACTAATCATTAGAGAAATGCAAATCAAAACTGCAATGAGGTATCACCTCACTCCGGTCAGAATAACCATCATCAAAATACTTAGAAACAATAAATGCTGGAGAGAGTGTGGAGAAAAGGGAACCCTCCTGCACTGTTGGTGGGAATATAAATTGATACAGCTACTATGGAGAACAGTACGGAGGTTCCTTAAAAATCTAAACTTAGGCCTACCATATAACCCAGCAATCCCATGGCATATACCCTGAGAAAACCATACTTCAAAAAAGAGACATTGGGGCTTCCCTGGTGGTGCAGTGGTTGAGAGTCCGTCTGCCGATGCAGGGGACACGGGTTCGTTCCCCGGTCCGGGAAGATCCCACATGATGCAGAGCGGCTGGGCCCATGAGCCATGGCCACTGAGCCTCTGTGTCCGGAACCTGCTCTGCAACGGGAGAGGCCACAACAGTGAGAGGCCCATGTACCGCAAAAAAAAAGAGAGAGATGTACCACAATGTGCATTGCAGCACTATTTACAATACCCAGGACATGGAAGCAACCTAAGCACCCACTGACAGATAAATGGATAAAGAAGATGTGGTACATATATACAATGGAATATTACCCAGCCATAAAAAGAAACAAAATTGAGTTATTTGTAGTGAGGTGGATGGACCTAGAGTCTGTCATACAGAGTGAAGTAAGTCAGAAAGAGAAAAAACAAATACCGTATGCTAACACATATGTATGGAATCTAAGAAAAAAAAAAGGTCATGAAGAACCTAGGGGTAAGACAGGAATAAAGACACAGACCTACTAGAGCATGGACTTGAGGCTATGGGGAGGGGGAAGGGTAAGCTGTGACAAAGTGAGAGAGTGGCATGGACATATATACAATAACAAACATAAAATAGATAGCTAGTGGGAAGCAGCTGCATAGCACAGGGATATCAGCTAGGTGGTTTGTGACTACGTAGAAGGGTGGGATAAGGAGGATGGGAGGGAGGGAGATGCAAGAAGGAAAAGATATGGGAACATATGTATATGTATAACTGATTCACTTTGTTATAAAACAGAACCTAACACACCATTGTAAAGCAATTATACTCCAATAAAGATGTTACAATAAATAAATAAAAAGAAACGAAAGTGAGTTATTTGTAGTGAGGCAGATGGACCTAGAGTCTGTCATACAGAATGAAGTAAGTCAGAAAGAGAAAAACAAATACCATATGCTAACACATATATATGGAATCTTAAAAATAAATGGTTCTGATGAACCTAGTGGCAGGACAAGAATAAAGACACAGATATAGAGAATTGACTTGAGAACACAGTGAGGGGGAAGGGTAAGGTGGGGCAAAGTGAGAGAGTAGCATTGACATATATACACTACCAAATGTAAAATGGATAGCTAGTGGGAAGCAGCTACATAACACAGGGAGATCAGCTTGGAGCTTTGTGACAACCTAGAGGGTGGGATAGGGAGGGTGAGAGGGAGATTCAAGAGGGAAGGGATATAGGGATATATGTATACATATTGCTGATCCACTTTGCTATACAGAAGAAACTAACACAACATTGTAAAGCAACTATACTCCAATAAAAATGTTAAAAAAAAAACCTCAATGGGTCAACAAAGAGATAAAAGTGGAAATCAGAAAATACCTTGAGCCAAATGAAAACACAAGTTTCCAAAATTTATGAGACTCAGCAAAAAGAGTTCTAAGAAGGAAGATTATAGCAATACAGGCATACTTCAAAAAATAAGAAAAATATCAAATAAACAATCTAATCTACCATCTAAAGAAATTAGAAAAAGAGCAAACACAGCCCAAAGTCAGCAGAAGGAAGGAAATAACAAATATCAGAGAGGAACTAAATAAAATAGGGAGAAAAAGAAAGAAAGAAAGAAAAAATAATCCAATAATGAAACCAAGAGTTGTTTTTTGAAAAGATAAACAAAATTGATAAATTTTTAGCGGCTCATTAAGAAAAAAACAAAGATAAATAAATAACCAAGATGAGAAATAAAAGAGGAGAAATTACAACCAATATCATAGAAATACAAAAAATCATGGGAATACTAGAAAAACAAACTGCCAACAGATAATCCAAATGGACTGATCACTAGTAGTGAAATTGAATCTGTAATCAAAACCCTCCCAACAAACAAAAGTCCAGGACTGCATGGCTTCACAGGGGAATTCTACCAAACATATAAAGAACAGTTAACACCTATCCTTCTCAAACTATTTTTAAAAATTGAAGAGGAGAAAACACTCCCAAATTCATTCTGTAAGGCCACCATTACCTTGATACCAAAACCAGACAAAAGACTACAAGAGAGGAAATTACAGGTCAATATCCTTGATGAATATAGTGCAAAAATTCTTAACAAAGTATAAATAAACCAAATTAGACAATATATAAAAGAATCATACACCATGATCAAGTGAGATTTATTCAGGGATGCAAGGATGGTTCAATATCCCCGTTTATCAATGTGATATACCACATTAACAAAAGGAAGGGTAAAAACCACATGATCACCTCAATAGGCATAGTAAAAGCACTTGACAAAATTCAACACTCATCCATGAAAAAACTCCAACAAAATTGGTATAGAGGGAACATATCTCAATATAATAAAGGCCATTTATGACAAACCCAGAGCTAACATTATACTTAATAGTTAAAAACTGAAAACTTTTGCTCTAAAATCAGGAACAGGACAAGAAAGCCCACTTTCACCATTTCTATTTTACATAGTATTGGAAGTCCTAGCCACAACAATCAGACAAGAAAAAGAAATATAAAAGGCATCCAAATTGGAAGGGAAGAAATAAAACTGTCACTATTTGCAGATGACATGATACTATGTATAGAAAACCTTAAAGTCTCCACCAAAAAAGTATTAGAACTAGTGAATGAATTCAGTAAAGCTACAAGATACTAGATAAATATACAAAAACCGATTGCTTTTCTATAAACTACTAATGAAGTATCAGAAAGAGAAAGCAAGAAATAAATCCCATTTACAATCACATTATAAAGAATAAAATACCTAGGAATAAACTTAACCATGGAGGTGAAAGACCTATACTTTGAAAACTGTAAGACAATGATGAAGAAAACTGAAGGTGATACAAATAAATAGGTAGATATCTCGTGCTTAGGATTGGAAGAATTAATATTGTTAAAATGTCCATACTACCCAAAGCAATCTACAGACTTAATTCAATCCCTATCAAATTACCCAAAACATTTTTCACAGAACTAGAACAAATTATCCTAAAATATGTATGAATTTTACTCTGAATAACCAAAGTAATCTTGAAAAAAACAAACAGACAAACGAACAAGCAAAAACCTGGAAGTATCACTCTCCTGGACTTTGGAGTATAATTCAAAGCTACAGTAATCAAAACAGTATGGTACTGGCACAAAAACAGACACATAGATAAATGGAATAGAATAAAGAGCCCAGAAGTAAACCCACGCACCTATGTCAATTAATCTACAACAAAGGAGACAAGGATATATGATGGAGAAAAGACAGTCTCTTCAATAAGTGGTGCTGGGAAAACTGGACAGCTCCATGTAAAAGAATGAAATTTGAACACTTTCTTACACCATATATACAAATAAACTCAAAATGGGTTAAAGATCTAAGTGTAAAATGACACCATAAAACTCCTAGAAGAAAACATACACTCTTTGACATGTCTTAGTAATATATTTTTGGATCTGTCTCCTCAGGCAAGGGAAACAAAAGTTAGAATAAACAAGTGGGACCTAATTAAACTTAAAAGCTTCTGCACAACTATGGAAACACTCAAAAAAAAAAAAAAAGACAACCTACAGAATGGGAGAAGATATTTGCAAATGATATGTCTGATAAGGGGTTAATATCCAAAATATATAAACAGCTCATACAACTCAATAGCAAAAACCAAACAATGGCCAAAAGGCACATGAAAAGAGGTTCAACATCACTAATTATTAGAGAAATGCAAATCAAAACTAAAATGACATATCAGCTCACACATGTCAGAATGGCTACCATGAAAAAGGCTACAAGTAGCAAATACTTGGGGGGATGTGGAGAAAAGGGAACTTTAGTTCACTGTTGGTGGGGATGTAAATTGGTACATCCACAATGGAAAACAGTATGGAGGTTCCTAAAATAATTAAAAATAGAACTACCGTATGGTCTTAGCAATTCCACTCATAGGTATATATCTGAAGAAAATGAAAATACTAATTTGAAAAGACACATGCACCCCAATGTAAGTACCCCCAATACAGCAGTACTTACACTAGCCAAAATATGGAAGCAATCTAAGTGTACATTGACAGATGAATGAATAAAGAAGATGTGGTATATAATATATGCACAATGGAATATTACTTAGCCACATGTAAAACAATATGATTGACCTGGAGGGTATTATGCTTTTGAAGTTATTATGCTTTTGAAGTAAGTCAAAGATAAATATTACATGTTTTCAGTTATATGTGGAATCTAAAAAAATGAAACTAATGAATATAACAAAACAGAAACTGTCATAGATACAGATAACAAACTAGTGGTTACCACTGAGGAGAGGGCTTGGGGGTGGGGCAAGGTAGGGGAAATGGCTTAAGGAGTGCAAACTACTAGGTATAAAATAAATAAAATGCAGAGATGTATTGTAGGACACAGGAAATATAACCAATATTTTATAACTTTAAATGGAGTATAATTATAAAAATATCAAATCACTATGCTTTACACCTGAAACTAATATAACATTGTAAATCAACTATACTGAAAGTTTTAGAAAAGGTAGGGGTGCTGTCCTGTCACAGCACTTTGCAAGCCTGTAGAGACAGGTTACTGTTACTGTGTGGGGCAGTGGTTACTGTCATGGATTCTAATGCCTGCTAGCTGGGCCCAGTCCTGGCACTGACCCTGCCTGCAGGTCACTTTGCCTCTCAGTGATGTTGGTTCCTCGTTTGTGAAGGGGTTATGCACAGTCTATCCCCCCAGGTGGCTGTGAAGCCTCAGGGTGCTTGCTCCTTTCCAGGTGCCCGTAGCCTTCCCGGCACCCCGCCACTTCTCATAGCACTCTCCTCCTCTCCAAACCTACCCAGCTCAAGGTGGCAGCAGCCTGGTTACAGCCACAGGTTGAACACAATCTATCTTCTGCACTTCCCTGGAAACAGATTGGGGTTGGGGCAGGAAGGGTAATGATTGGAGTTCTGATTGACCAGGAGCAGAACACAGAAGGGCAAGCCAGCAGCAGACCTGGGCTTGAGTGCTGGCCCTGCATTCCATGTATAAGGCTTGGTTATCCTTGGATTCAGTTTCCTCACCTGCAAACTGGGGATGCTGATAGTTGTGAAGATCACACCATCAGATGCAGCCTAGATGGTGAGCAAATCCCCTGGACCCCAGCTTCGCCAAAATCCCTTTCATCTCCCAGTGTTCCCTGAAAAGAGTTTTCTCGCAACCCCAGTGGGAGGTTGACTTTGTCCTCAGACCCACCTGCCTGGTGTGTCCTGCATCCTGCCCCTTGTCACCCTTAGCATCTGCAATGTCTCTACTTCTCCACACTTGGTGCCACCTTTGAGCTCAGTCATCATGCATCCCCGCCTCCCTCCCTATTCTGTTCACTTCACTTCTCTTCAAATTTTCCAATCTTTTCCTCTATGTCTCTAGACGTATTTGAGACAGTCATATTACCTTTTTCCCAGCTTTTTATTGTGGTGATATATACATAACATCTCAACAGGAGGCCAAGTTAGAAAAGGAATTATCTCAACAGTCTGTGGATGTGGCTTTGCCTAATGGAGTGAAACCTAGTGAAATCCACAACAAGGTTCTTGAGAAGTTTATGTCAGTAGAAACACTGCTGTCTTGTACTGAAAGGGACAGAGAAAGTACAAAATGAAAGTTGGACCCTCAGATTTCTACTAGCAGAAAGTAACCTGATAGAACTCTTCCAGTGCAAACATGTGCTACTTTCTGTAAAAAGGGACATGATTAAGTGTCCACAATTATTATTTTCTTCATAATTTTTACAGTAAGTCTCTATTATTTCAAGTGAATTTATAATAAAATTTTTAAGCTTTAAAGAACTTGGTGGCCCCAAGACAAGTAGATCTCTGCACCTGCTCCCCAGATTCTTTTTTTTTTTTTTTTTTTTTTTTGCGGTACGCGGGCCTCTCACTGTTGTGGCCTCTCCCGTTTAGGAGCACAGCCTCCAGATGCGGAGGCTCAGCGGCCATGGCTCACGGGACCAGCCGTTCCGCAGCATGTAGGATCTTCCCGGACCGGGGCACGAACCCGTGTCCCCTGCATCGCGGACTCTCAACCACTGCGCCACCAGGGAAGCCCCAACTCCCTAGATTCTTAATGTTTACATAGAGGTCTTAACTGGGTTCAGTCATGTAAACTGTCCAGATGGTCTCACCAACACCTTCCTCTCTCAGGGCTGCATCCTTGGAGCCGCACCCACTGTGGGCAAAACCTACATTCCAAGGGCGGGGGAGGGGTGAGGAGCCTCCAATTGCCCAGGTCCGGCTCCAGGGTCAACCTGCAATTACCTCCTCTTGATGACCTCCTCCAACAGATGAGACTTCGAATTTTAAGTTTAACAGGATGAGACTCCTGGGGACCTTGATGCATAGTGAATGATTTAGCATTTGAGAAGGACATGAGCCATTAGAGGTCAGTGGCTGGACCCCCTAATGACCCATACTCTTGTATAATTCCCTCCTGTTGAGTGTGGGAAAGACCTGTGAGTATCCACCCCATGATTATGTCATGTTGTACAGTACAACATGTGAGTCTGAGAAAGGGATGTTACCCTTAGTGGCACTGACCTGATCACATGGGGGGTGGGGGCAGAGGAACAGATGAGTGCAAAGTGCACTGGATCTTGAAAGCAAGTTGGACACATTTGGTGACACTTATACAAGCACCTGACCTCTGAGCATTGGTATTTATTCCTTGGCATAGTGCCATAGCTGCCCTGATGTCTCCCCGCAAACTGGGGTCCCTGGACGCAGGGATCCTATGTGCCCTATGCTTCCCACATCAGCCTGGGGGCTCCCAGCGATTACTGCCTTCTACGGACCATGGCTGCGAGAGCTCCGGACACACGTGGCACGCTGCTTCTCCAATGGCACGCGCGTGTGTGTGCGCGAGCGGCAGGTGGTCAGGTCCAGGTCAGGGGTGTGGCCCACAAAAGGAGGCGGTTTCCCAGCATGCCCCAGGGCCCGCGCGAGCCGCTGTCCGCTCAGTCAGGTCGCAGATGCAGGACTGGCTACATGGAGATCAAGGGGGGCTCAGGTCCAGGCTGGCGGGGAGCCTGCACCCTGGCTGTCATCCTGCTGCACCTACACTCACTCCTGCTGCACACTGAGGTGGCTGGGACCACCACAGCCGGACCGTCACAGCCAGCCACAGCTGGACCACCACTGCGCGCTGAAGAGGGTGAGTGGGCAGGCGGGCAAGAGGGTCAAGGTCGCTTTCCCCTCATATGTCCCTCCCCTCCCCATACTGCCCCCCCACCCCGACAGTAGACAGGTAGGACCTCTACCTGCCCAGCGGGTTCAGGAGTCCCTGGGTCCCTGGGGGTCATGGGAGGTGGGGGAAGGGAGGGCCATCTTCCCCGCCGGCTCTTCCCGCTAGATCTCAAGCGTCCTCAGTCCAAGGACTGGAGTCCTGACCAGGCCGGTCCCTGTCGGCCCCCGCACCCTCTTCATTTGGGGAATGAGGAAGTACTGCTTTCAGAGGGGAATTGTCAGAGTATGTTCCATTTGGCCTCAGTCTCTCTAGAATATTGGGCTGGAGGAGAAGGACGTAGCCACTTCATCTCAGTGGCATCACTCTGGAAGGCCTCAGTTTCTGGGACTTCAAACAGCGGTGTGCTAGTCACGTGAACTAGGTCTGGGAAAGTGTCTGGAGCAACACCACCTCCCAGCCCGGACCTCTGCACCCGGCTGGTGTGCTGAGACCCTCTGCAGCTGCCTCCCTTCCCGCCCCCTCCAGAGCCGCAGGCTGCTTCCTTAGCGCTGCCATCAACAGTGAAGCCAGGTGGCCCTTTGTCATGTGGGCCATGTCATTTCACCCGGGGCCGTGGATTTCCCAGCTGTGAAGTGGGAGGATGGGCTGTGGTGGCGCTGGGCCCTACGGATGCTGACATTTAGAGGCACCGAGGTTGACATCCATAACACTGATGCCTGATGGCTTGGACTGTCTCCACAGTGTGCGGGCGGCCTGCCGTAACTGGGAGGATCTTTGGTGGCCGGGACGCACCTGAGAAGCGGTGGCCATGGCAGGTCAGCCTGCTCTATAATGGTCAACACATCTGTGGAGCCGCCCTCATCAGTGCCTACTGGGTGGCCTCAGCTGCCCACTGTTTCCAACTGTACGTCTTCCCCACAGCCCGCTGCTGGGTGGGATGCGGAGGGAGCACAAACGGGCAGAACAGAAGGGGATGAAGGTTGCCCCAGCCTTTTCCCAGGTTTGTTCAGGCTTTGCTGCCACCAGGTGTCTCTGTGTGTACTGTTGCCCCTGCCTTTGACTCAGCAGTTCCCTCTCCCTGGAAGGCCATCCTTGCTCCCCACTGGACTCCAGTCTCCTGACTGTCGGGTCACATATCCCAGGACAGGGGCTATCTGCCTCATCTCTCCCTCCAGGGATGCCTCCTCACACTTTGGTAAGCTGTGTGTACTTCACTTTTAAATAGCTAAATGGAAATTAACTCTAACTGTGATGATCAATAAATACTGGAAAATGGACTTTAGTTCCATTGAAAGTGCTTCCAGTCTACTCTTTATCTTCCCTAAACTTAAGGAATGAAATCTTGTTCCCACTCAAGGTGGGCTCTGGTTTCTACATCTTGCCCAGCTCTAGAGGGTCCACAAGATCTCAGCTTTACCTTCCTCTTGTGCAGATGGCGGTGGGTGTGTAGTGTCTCTGGCCACATGCTTCAGGCTTTGTGTTGGAACCATAGTCCCAGGGCCCCCACTTCCCAGGGCTGGGGGCATCCATCAGGCCCTGGTGTGGACAAGCATTTTGCCCCCTTCAAGCCAGGCTATCCACAGACCATCTCCAGCACAACTGCTGGAGGCTTCCCTGGGTCCTGACCACTTGCACAGTCTGACATGTTTCTCTCTGGAGGCATCCTGGGACCCAGCTCTTCTTGTCACTTCTGTTGAAGCATGTGCCAAAGAGGAGCTGTGGTCACCACCGTCCCAACAGGCCAGAGCGAGGCATAAAGCAGATGGCCTCTGTCCGGGGAGATGGGACACGGCAGTCAAGAGAGTGGGCTGCCCCTCAGGTGCATCCTGGGCTTGCTCTGTGCCCAGAGTGGGTGGGGAGAGTGTCACCCTCCAAGTCAGGAGGATAGAGCTGCTGGCATCAGCTGGATTTGAGATCCCACTTGGATTCTATTCATTCATTCAGCACCCACAGGTGCCAGGCCCCATGTGAGGCCCACTGTGAGGGACATGGAAATGCAGGACCCACCGTGAAGTTTCTTATCCTACCAGGAAAGTGAGACACAAGCCCAAATACTGTGATGCAGGATGGAAGGCCACAATGTGCAAGAGGGTAGACACTGAGCCATTATTAGAGGAAGCGCTATGGGTCCCATAGGAGGGACTTGGAGCTGGAGGGGTCTTGTGGGAGGAGTCTGGGTAGGGAGACAGCCCAAGCAGGACATGTGGGTGGAAAGTTGCTCATGTTCCAGTAGCAAGGAGAAGTTTAGTTCCATGCACTCCTCCATTTGCTCCACAAAGGCTTGTTGAGTGCCTGTCAACAGGGGAGGACCAGCTTTTAGAGAAATCAGCGTGTGAAGACTGGACAGGAGGGGGATGCATCATTCTGGGCTGGGAAGTGGGGTCTTTGAGAATCACCCCAGGCCCTGAGAACTTCCAAGGGTTCTGGTCAGAGCTGGGAATGAGCCCAGTCTCTGCTCATCTAAACTGAAAGGGTACAGTTTGATGTACCCCCAACGTTTCTTTCCAGCATGAAGATGCTCTGCTCCTTTGATTCTGGTGCGTGCTGGGAAAGCCATCAGAAACTTTCTAAGGACAAATGTGCTGAGGCTATGGACAGCAATCAAGCCTACCTCAGTATTAGGAAGGGAGGAGAGAGAATGGTTTTGAATAATGGTGGGCTGTCACCAGGAGGAGGGGGTGGGAGGGAGGCAGCCAGGGCGAGGATGCTGGCCCAGCACCCAGAGGACATGGGTGATAACGCAGCTTCCCCACAACAGGTCCCATGATCCATCTGCCTACAGAATCCTGCTAGGGTACCATCGGCTAAGAACTCCTACCTCACACAGTGGGCAGGCATCAGTGTACCAAGTCATCGTCAACACGGACTTTAACAAGCACTACTACATGGGGAGTGACATCACCCTGTTGCAGCTGTATCGGCCCGTGGACTTTTCCGACTACATCCGCCCCGTCTGCCTCCCGGGACCTAACACACAGTTGCCCCCTCATACCTCCTGTTGGATAACTGGCTGGGGGATGGTCACCGAGGAACGTAAGTGGGGGCAGGGCAGGTGAGGAGAGCAAGGGCTGAGGAAGAAGGGGGAGAGCAGTGACCATTGTGGAGCCCTTCCAGACCTGAGAGCATGTCTGCTATCAGTTCAAGTTTCCTTCGGTCCATGGTTCAAAACAGTCTGAGTATCTCTAACTTTTGGAATCAGGCACCTGAGCCCTTTGACTCAGCCATTCAGGATTCCGCCCTGACTCCCAGGCCCTGTTTGGGCCAGGCCCCTTCAGGACACCTCCTGAGCTTCCACTGCTGTAGAAGGTACTTGGGGCAGCAGTAAGGAAATGAAGGTAGGCCTGCTCTCTGGCCTGAGAGGTGAAGATGGGGCATTTATGGCTTAAGAACATTTACATCTGTGAACCTCATTTCCCTCATCCCTTAACTCAAGTGAAACTTGCCCTTTCTGCCAGCTTGCTGGGCTTGAATACATTTAGACTGAGAGAGGAGAAATGTTGGGCAAAGATTTTTGCTCTAGGGTGAATGCTTTTGATTTAGAAAAATAATAACATTGAGTAAAAAAAAAAGGAGAATGTCAATTTGGCATGATGTGTAGGTCCTGATTTGGCAGAGTATCTCAGTGGAGGCCTTTGGGGCAGGACTTTCTTTGCTATGCGAGCCAGCATCCCTGCTCCTGGCCACAGATGTCAGTCACAACGCCTTGTCATGAGAACAGCCAACTCTCCAACATTTCCAAAGACACTCTCCTGGGATGGACTGTCACTTGTTAAGAACCACTGGCAGAGCAAGGAGGATTCTCCAAGACAGGTTGGAGGGTAGGAGTTGGGGCATGAAGGGAAGTCACAGGCTGAAGCAGCCACCAGGACAGGGAGCATATGACAGCAAAGGGAGTCTCAGCCGGCAGCTGTCCTTCCCCCTCCGTATCCTCCCCTGACCACAGTTGCTGAGCCTGGGCCAGCCCAGCGACATGTGAGGCACACACAGCAAGCACTGCATAGGAGCGAGCTGTCACCGTAACACTGCTGCCGTGGGAAGATGCCTCCCATCTGTGAGCAAGATCTAGAAATAGAACCCACGTGGGCAGTGCCCCAGACCAGCTGCTGCTCAGAGGCAAGGCCATGCCTTGTTTGTCACGCCACCTAACCCTACTGGGCATTGTTAGCAACATCACGGCCATACTTTGGCCAAGCCAGGACTTCCAGCATTCACCCACCCTGCCTCCGCTTCTGTCTCCACATAGCAGCCAGATTAGTTGTTTTTTAAATATAACCCTTCAGTGGTTTCCCAGTGTGCTCAGAATGAAATCCGAGCTCCACATCCTGGTGAGGATGCCCTGCTTGCTCTGGACCCTGCTATGATGTTGCCTCATCTTTTTCACCTGCCACCCCCACCCCACTGCAGCCACGATGACCTCCTTCCTCGTCCTCTCCACCATGGGCCCCTCACATTTGCTCTCTCGTCTGCCCTGGATGTCTTTCCGCCTCACCTTTGCACATCTCTGACGGCTTCCTCAGTCCTGGCAGCTAGAACTGATGGCATCTCTATTAGCAGGAAGGTTAGGGAGGGAGCTGGTTTCTCTCCCAGGGTACACCCCACATCTGAACCTTTCTCCCCCCAACACACAGGGTTCCTGTCTGCTCCCTACACGCTGCAGGAGGGAGAGGTTGGTGTCATGGACAGTCAGGTTTGTGCATCGTATTTCCAGGGGCCAGATCCCAACAACAATACCTATTCTATACACGATGACATGCTGTGTGCCGGGGACCTCAACACAGGAAAGTCCATCTGCCGAGTAAGTGACGTGGGCTGCCTCTCCTCTCCTGCGGCATCTGTCACCTCTCCTCTGTGTCTTCTCTGAACCCTGCCCCAGCCCCTGACTTCCTCTTCCTGGGCCCACCCCATCCTGAAGCATCAGAGCTGAAGCACAGAAGCCCCCAAAGGGTACTGGTCTATCCCATCCAGTTTCTTTATAACTTTTAGGAGCTTTGTTGAAGGACAGCATACATAGAAAAGGGCATACTTTACAAGTGTATTGTTGGATGTGTTTTTTTAGACCTTGACACATTCATGTAACAGGCATCCGAATGGTCTTATACCTCCTTCCTGTCACCGCAGAGTAACCTTAACCTGGCTGCTAAGGCCCTGTGGGTTCATGTCAGGACTTACATAAATGGAATCTCACACGACACACCCTCAGCTGGTCCCCTTCAGTCAGGTCTGTGAGGTCTGTCCATCTTGTGTGGAGTTTTGGTTGTGTGTCATATTGTTGTACAGCATTACCTGGTTATTGTTGTATGAATATACTGTAATTTTCCTTTTCCATTCTAGTGTTGGTGGCATTTGGGTAGTTCCTGCTTGAGACCATTGCAGATGCCATTGCTGTGAACATCCTTGTGCATGTGTTTTAGTGTACATGGGTTCACAGCTTGTTTGGGTATAACCCTGGGACTAGAATTACTGTACCATAAAACGTGCACATGCTCATCTCTCCTAGATATCGGAGAGCAGCCTTCCAACCTGCTCGGACCCATTTGCACTCCCACCAGCAATGGCTTCTCCGCGTGGCTGCCAGGACTTCACACTGTCCACCATTTTCATTTTAACCATTGCATGCATTTTTCGTTTGCATTTGAATAATGAAGGCAAGCACATTTTCATATGGGCATTGCCTTTTCTGTTGTGTCTATCCACGGTGTTTTTGCCCTTATTTCAAATTGAATTGTGGGCTGTGAGTCCAATACTGCGTGTGTGCACTGTCAATGCCTTCTCCCACTCTGTGCAGTGCTTCTATTTTACGGTGGGGAAACCGAGGCCTAGAAAGGGAAGTGGACAGCCCAAGGAAAGAAAGCGTGATCATGGTCAACCTTGGGGGAACAATGTCCTCCTCTGGGGTTGTGGCCCCACAAGCTTCCTCACACAGCCTCCTCTCCATCTCCTGCACCTTCTTTCTAGCACTTTCTGTCTCCTAGAAACATGCTGCCATCTGAAAACACACCACATGACCCTTCTCACCTCTGCCCACTGCCCTAACTCTCTGCCTGCCTTCCCAACAGGGCTGGCCCCAGGGTGTCTGCACTTGCCCTCTCTTGCTTCCTCACTTCTCTTTCTTGCCTAAGCTCACTCCATCAGACTTCTGCCCCTGCCATTCCTCCAGACCTCTCTTATCAAGATAACCAAAGGCCTTGGTCTCACCAGGGCTGCTGGTGGGCACCCTCCCAACCCCACTCAGCAGTGCACCCTCCAGCATCTTTCATCAGACTCGGAGGGTGGTCCCTCCTGTGTTTCCTGCTCTCTTCCTCCTTCTCCTGACACCAGCACACCAAGGACCACCCCTCGGCACTCATCCTGCTTTTCTTGTCTTGCTCCATTCTTTCCTTAGATGGAGAGGAAGGGCCATACATGGCAAACCCTGTGCCTTACCGTTTCTTGCCTGTCTTTGTTACCCTTGCTGCCACAATCGTGTCCTGACAGATCTCCCTGCAGCATTTCATGTCCTCCCACTGGCTGTGTTCCACCCAGCCCCAGAACCACCCTGCCATCCTTTTAGAATTCGATTCAGGTCACATCACTTCCCTGCTGAGTGTCCTTAAGTGCTCCCTTCAACCCCAGCCCCTGGCTGATGAGAGCTGGGTGCTGGCCTTGCTAGTCCCTGGCCTCAGCCATGCCAAGCATGTTGACCACCTCTGCCTGCATCTTCCAGAGTCAGGCCTTGCTCATCCCTTCCCTTCTTTTTGTCAGAGAAGCCTTCTGAAGGCCTTCCTCTGGGCATCTCTGTTCCACATCTGGAGTCTGCAGATGTGTGGGATGCATTGTCTGTGTTGTGTTGCATGTCACCTCATCATCTCCCACACGCAGAGCGTGCTCAGGCATGCTCATTCAACAGGAGGCTGGAGGGGTGCTGTGTTTCCTTGGTCCCCACCTTTTGCCCTGTGGGATGGAAGCGTTATGCCCCATGGTGGCAGGTGCCTTCCTGCCTTGGCATCCCACACTCAAAGTTCCTCACATTCTTCTGGGAGCCCCTTGGGATTCCCTGCAATTCCAGCCACCCCACCAGTCTGGACACGGGCGTCACTTCTTTTCCTCTGAGCACATCCAACAGCTTGGTATTTTCTAAAGACGCTTAATCAAGAAATCGAGGAAAAACTAGAGTCCTTAATAGTCAAAAACGAAGTCCCAGGTAGGATGCAGTACTAGGCAGAGGATTTAGCTAGAGGTCTCCAAGCCTGCCATGGCCGTTCTGGAGGACACTGGGGGTCGCCTTCTCCCACATGGGGCTGGAAGGGCAGAGGCCTGGCATCCAGATCCTGGGGTCCCCCTGTGTATTCTTGTAGATGTGAAATGGGCTCCAAGTCCCCACCCTTGAGACTTTGATCCAGGAGGTCTGCAGTGGGACCCTGTGTCTGGACCTTTCAAAGTGCCCGGGTGATTCTGATGAGAATAACTCACTCATATCCCCACCTTGCCACAAGAGCTCCTCAAGTCCACTCTGGTGTCTTCACACTGTCTGAGCAATGCATGTTCTTCTCCATCTTGGTCCCCATGACTCATGCCCTCTCTTTCCTCAGGGAGATTCTGGGGGTCCCCTCGTCTGCCAGCTGAATAATACCTGGTTTCTGATTGGGCTGTCCAGCTGGAGTATGCCCTGCCAGGAGCCCATAAGACCCAGCGTCTTCACCAAGGTCTCCTACTTCACCCAGTGGATCTCCGAGAAGCAGGCTGCCTCACCCAACCCTGATCCTTCCTCCATTCCTCCTGAGAGCAAAGCTTCTGTGCCCAACTTTTCTTCTCTGGGCCGTGTCCACAAGCCCAGGAGCTTCCTAACCCTGGTGACTTCACAGAACTTCCTCCTGCTGCTGAGTTTCCTCTGGACACAGTGGCTGTGACAGATGCATGGGGCCCTCCTGGCCCTCTCCCTGGAAGCCTGTCTGCATTAGTGCCAATGTGTTCTACTTGAATATGTTCACCTCTGAGCCCTCCTGTCCATCTGAAGTCTGCTCCAGGCCTGATAAAATAAAAATAATGGAAGAAACTTCCTGCTTCTGTTTCTGACTCATCAGAACCATCTCGCATCCCTACCCCAACTGTGCTTTGAGCTCCTCCCTGGATGGGGGTGGGGAAGGACAGGGACACTGAGAAGCTGGCTGGCCATCTGGAGCTGAACCCTCCTCAGTGAGTCTCCCAGAAGAGCTGGCATGGCTCAGGGCCAAAGCATCACTTCATGGAGGAAGTGGCATGCCCTAGGGCGTGCAGGGCAGTGGTGGCCAACATAATCGTCATCCTAGCGATGGATGATTTGCCCTGAGCTGAGGATGGAGAAGGCTCTTCCAGGCCCACAGGCCACTGAGGCTCTGCTGGAAGGGCTTGATGTGAAGTAGAGAGCAAAGGGCCCTGGCCAGGAGGCTCATGTCAGCCATCCTCAGAGCTCTGTTCCAGGGCTCAGCTCCAAGCCTGTTCCCCGTGTACCCACAGCCCTGTCTTCTGCCAGTCTCCAGGGCACCCTCCCCTGCACCCCTGTGGGCTTGCCACATCCTGCAGTGGTTGCGGTTGGGCTGGCCTAGGACTTGCTGGCCCAGCACTGAGCCCATAAGCCGTGTCCTGAGCTGCCCCTGGCAAACATGTCTGGGTCACAGAATCTTAACTAGTTAGCAGATCTCTCAGAAGAGTCCTGCAACCACAGTCCCCAGTCTGGACCCCTGATGGTCAGGGAGCAGCCCTGAGTCATTGCAGGTCCAGTCCACTGTGTCCAAAGTGCCATCAGGTGTTCTGTGAAAATTTCTTCCAAACCTGTTGTCACCCAGATAGCCCTGTCACCTCGCCAGCAAGTGAGAACAGGTGAAGTCACATGCACGTGGTCACCAGAACCTTGCTTCCACTCACGCAGAGATTTCCCTCCCAGTTCAGTAGTGCCTGGAAGTGAGAAAGCCCTCCCTTGGCAGTGGGCTCAGTTATGGGCTCCCCAGCAGGGCTGCTGGGCCTGGCACGCGAGCAAACGCTTGGTCAGTACAAATCTGCAGCCTCAGCCACCCGTGGTCCCTGGAACTGTCACTTTCCTTCAACGCACAGTGGCCTCATGCTGGCTGTGCTGGATTTCTCTCATATGGTGACTTCTGCTCCGTCCATCAGCAGCATGTTTCTACGTGGAGCATGGAGGGATGTGACTGCTTGCTTCTCTGTGAAGCTCCCTGGGCCCCCAACTCAGTGGATACAGATACATTTCCCAGACACTCTGGAGACCTGACAAGTCACAGCTCCAACCCCAGCCCACTTCCCTATTACCTGGAATCAGCTTCAGTGCTCAGTATCATTATCCAGGTTCGGTTTCTTTTTACAGATCTGGACACAGGCCTAGCCTGGGTAAGTAACCTGTTTGAGGTCCGTGAGTGGTCACTAGTGGAACAGGAATTCCAGCTCGGACGTCTTGAGAGTGCTCTGAAACCTCTGTTCTCCTCTCTAGTGCAGGCCCCTCACAGACTCTTCAGGCCCTGTCTGAATTCCTCCTTCAGGACTGACCCGTCCCAAATGTGGCCCAGAATTCCCTCTGGTCAGTGGCGATGAAAGATCCCAGATAACAAGATGGGGGGCAGAGTGCAGAGCAGATCTGCAGGGCCAATGGGTCTGGGGCTGGGGGACAGGCCGGGAGTGGCCCCTACAGGGGATTTCACCAGACCTGCCATCGGGAGCTTCCCACCTCAGAATCAACCCTGGATGAGCTTGGGAGGTGACAAGAAAAAATGTAGATTTCAGAAACCCAAATCAGTGAGAAAACCTGGAGACACTGGAGTGGTCTGTAGCTGGGGGAAGAAGGGAAGGTAGTGAGAGAATGGGCTTGAAGAGGCCCTCTACATGTTCTGCTCTTGCCCCGTCCCACCCCACATCCTCATGATAAATGCCGCCTCTCCTCTGGTGCCAGTGTGTTTCAGGGTGGCCGTGTCAACCGGTGTGTAGGTCCCACCAGCCACCTTCGAGCACTTGTCCTCCATCCCCCTACTTCTACGCAGCCCCGAGGGCGGGGGGATTGTTACTAGGGAGACTTGCTCCTTCTACTGTGATTTCTTCTAAGGCTTTAAAGTTGAAGCCCCGACTACAGGAGCTGCCTGGTGGGGTCAGTATGGAGGAAAGATTAACAGTGGCCCTTTGGTGCCTGGGGCCTTCTGCTCTGGGGACACTCTCCCTTCTCCTTGAACTCATCAGGACCTTACCCTTCTCTGGTGCACTGTACCAAACAGAGCGACAGAGTATCTGCTAACCATGATGAACACGAGCACACATGCCCACATAACTACACACTGAGTGTGACTGTCACAGGAGAAATACAACAGACTGCATGTTATAGATTACAGTAAGTCCCCTACATATGGAACTTCAAGTTGCAAACTTTCAAAGATGCAAACATGCGTTCACATGTCCAATCATGTAAGTTAGTTCACGTATCTGGCGTTATGTTGTCACTTGCGTGTGTCTTCTACAAGGGGTTGTACTTTTGTGCACTTTACTTTACCAGAGAAAGAACGAAGAGAGACAAGAGGAAGAAGAAGCAACTGAAGAACCGAACAGATTCACAACGCAGGAAATGGCAAGGGGATTTTCTTTATTTGAGGAAGCACTGTTACTTTTTGTGACACAGGACCCGAACATAGAACCGTACACAAAGGTTGCAGCAGCTGTTCAGAATGCAATCCAGTGGTACCGTGTCATCTGTGATGAGGAAAAAAAAAAAAAAAGCTACTACCCAGACATCACTGGATCGTTTTTTTAAGAGGGTAGATAGAATTGAATCCAGCAAGGAACCAGAACCTGTGCCATCAGCGTCAGGCATGAGTGACATTGCAGCTTGCCCTCCATCTCCTATTGCTGACCGTCCTTCAGCTCTACCATCTCCCACCTCCTCTCCCTCTTCCAATCAGTAACTCTTCTTACCTGTTCACTCGATGCCAGGCCCTGTATGCCAGCTGTTGTACTATACTGCTGTACTTTTCAAGGTACTGTACTGTGAGATTAAAAATATTTTCTTTATTCTTTGTGTTTGTTTTTTATGTATTATTTGTGTGAAAATTATTATAAAGCTATTACAGTATAGTACTATAGAGCCGATTGTGTTAGTTGGGTACCTAGGCTAACTTCATCGGACTAAAAGAACAAATTGGGGGTTTCCCTGGTGGCGCAGTGGTTGAGAGTCCGCCTGCCGATGCAGGGGACACGGGTTCGCACCCCGGTCTGGGAAGATCCCACATGCCGCGGAGCGGCTGGGCCCGTGAGCCATGGCCGCTGAGCCTGCGCGTCCAGAGCCTGTGCTCCGTGGCGGGAGAGGCCACAGCAGTGAGAGGCCCGCGTACCACAAAAAAAAAAAAAAGAACAAATTGGACTTACTAATGTGCTTTCAGAACGGAACTCATTCATACGTATAGGGGACTTACTGTATTTGAAATAAAGTTGTTGGAAAAGACAGATCAAAACATTTTAATAAGCTAATTAATATCCTTATAGATATAGGAAAATATTATTAGCAATAAGACCCAAGACAAAGAAAACACAGAAAAGAACAAAGTCAAAATATTACATAGGAATAATATAGTAGTTGAATTAAAGAGCACACTAGATTGAGTGAATAATAGGATAAACACAGATGAGAGAGAAATGTAACCGTTACCTTGTATGGACATTACAAAGTATGGACCTCGGAGCTGGCACAGTAAGGGAGGATAATTTGTAAAGTGTTTATTTACAAAAGAACTAACTACCAAAGTATGGTTGGGGTACAAGGAAAAGAGAAGGCCCGGTTCAGGTGCCTGGTCCAAGCAGCAGCAGCAGAGATTTTGCCACTTCTAGGCTCTAAGAGTTTGGGTGGGAAAACCACGGAGAGGCTTCCTTGAGAGAAGGGGAGACCTGCAGCTGAGGGACATAGTGAGCCTAGGAAACCTCACACGAGGAGGTTTCATGGAAATAAATGCCCTGACCACTTTATTTCTTCCCTCAAATCTTCAGCTAAGGCTCCCCACTGGCTGACCGCAACTGCTGCCAGAGGGAATAGGAGCCTGTCCACACCTTCCCACTTCCCACCCCACCCCACAGACAAGAAGGAGGGTATGAGAGTTTGCCTGGAGGGACACAGATCACCCCAAGATCAGCGGGAGGAGTGAGAGGGCCCCTGGAGGGACAATTGGGGGACAACTGCCACAGGTGGTCTAGATTATTTGGATTGACTCTTCCGCTTAAAAAAAAAAAAGAAGGAAAGAAATTAAAAGTTTGAATCAATTTATTTAAAAAAATCTTCATGAAGAGGTAGAAAGAGAGTGGAGAGCTGCCGGACCAAATTCTGGAGGAAAGCCTACGATCAGAATATCTGAGACCCAAAGTTGTTTTTGCTACAAGCGTATTCTAATATATACGCCAAAACTGGGCCTCAGCAGACATCTGCCAAGGCAACAGGAAGGAAGCTGTATTAGTCAGGGCTTTCCAGAGAAGCAGCTGCATGTTTATCTATCTATCTATCTATAGAGAAAGACCGGTGTTGAGGAATTGGCTCATTATAGAGACTAAAAATCCAAAATTTGCAGGGTGGGCTGACTCAGGAAGAACTGAGGCAGCAGTCTGAGGACATATTAATCATATATATATATATATATATATATATACTTTTTTTTTTTTACTGGGCATTTATTATTTTTTTTAACATCTTTTTTGGGGTATAATTGCTTTGCAATGGTGTGTTAGTTTATGCTTTATAACAAAGTGAATCAGTTATACATATACATATGTTCCCATATCTCTTCCCTCTTTGATCTCCCTCCCTCCCACCCTTCCTATCCCACCCCTCCAGGCGGTCACAAAGCACCGAGCTGATCTCCCTGTGTTATGCGGCTGCTTCCCACTAGCTATCTACCTTACGTTTGTTAGTGTATATATGTCCACGTCTCTCTCTTGCTTTGTCACAACTCACCCTTCCCCCTCCCAATATCCTCAAGTTTGTTCTCTAGTAGGTCTGTGTCTTTATTCCTGTTTTACCCCTAGGTTCTTCATGACATTTTTTTTTCTTAAATTCCATATATATGTGTTAGCATACGGTATTTGTCTTTGTCTTTCTGACTTACTTCACTCTGTATGACAGACTCTAGGTCCATCCACCTCATTACAAATAGCTCAGTTTCGTTTCTTTTTATGGCTGAGTAATATTCCATTGTATATATGTGCCACATCTTCTTTATCCATTCATCCGATGATGGGCACTTAGGTTGTTTCCATCTCTGGGCTATTGTAAATAGAGCTGCAATGAACATTTTGGTACATGACTCTTTTTGAATTTTGGTTTTCTCAGGGTATATGCCCAGTAGTGGGATTGCTGGGTCGTATGGTAGTTCTATTTGTAGTTTTTTAAGGAACCTCCATACTGTTCTCCACAGTGGCTGAACCAATTCACATTCCCACCAGCAGTGCAAGAGTGTTCCCTTTTCTCCACACCCTCGCCAGCATTTATTGTTTCTAGATTTTTTGATGATGGACATTCTGACTGGTGTGAGATGATATCTCATTGTAGTTTTGGTTTGCATTTCTCTAATGATTAATGATGTTAATCATATTTTAAATGTTTTGTATTTCATGATGGTTTGACATGTTGGGAGGCCTTGCTGGCCTGGGAGAAATAATAATCAACTGTGAACATACCTTTTATATGCAAACAACAAATCTCAAGTCCATACCCGCAACAGCTTTCTTTATCTAACTCTCACACTCCAAGCCAGTATTTCCCCTGCCCTAAATCACTGCAGAAAACTGGAGACCACCCATATAGCCTAGAGCCCACTAACATTATTCACACTCTCTAATCCTAAACTGTTTTCCTGCCTGTCTCGCTTTTCCCACAGAAACCACAATAAAGGCTCTGGGCTATGCTTTCCTGTCACTCCCGCTTTTGTCTCCTGACCAGACTGATGCTTCATCATGTGGCCCTGTGTGGGGTAGAGGGACCCCTCCTCTTGGGAAGTGTAAGTCATGAAAGTCTTCTCTCAATGGCACTGCCCTCTGTGTCATCATCTGGTCACCTCCATAAGTTAAAATTCCACAGGTACATTTTAATACAAAGTCCAAAGGCTGTCAGGCTGGAGACGTAGGAGGAGAAAATGTTGCAGTTGAAGTTTGAAGGCAGTCTGCTGGCAAAATACCTTCTTGCTCCAGGACAGTTTGTCTTTTGTTCTAGTCAGACCTTCAGCTGATTGGATGAGGTCCACCGGCATCATGGAAGGCAATTTCCTTTCCTCAAAGTCCACTGACTTAAATGTCCAGAATAATGTTTGGCCAAATATCTGGTCACTGTGACTTAGGCAAGTTGACCTGTAAAATTAACCATCTCAAGAACCTTAGAGAAAATACTTCCCACATTACACTGGGACCCCAAAGAGCCTAATAGGATAAGATACACTGCTCACCCTCAAGCCTGGCAACCAGACGAAAAGGAAAGACAAGGGTAGGGGCAGATTTGCGCTTATAGTTTGACAAGCCAGGGGTCACATCAAGCTGTGAATGTAGTCTGAGGTGGTCTGTGACCCATACAAATGCCAAACTACTCTAGAGGATGGTACCTTCATTCTTGGTATAAGGAAATCCCTATAATTAGTTGACCAGCATGTGGTCAAACATAACCAACCACAAAAGGAAACAAACCTCCCCAAATAAGAACCAAAAGAAATAAGAGAAAGCAGAACTGAACAAAGACTTCAGACTGTAAATGCCAAAGATTTAAAAATGTCTCCACTTATTAACCTGTATCTCTTAGCTTTACTGAATAGCAAATGATCTCAAAACTTCCAAATGGAAGTGCCACTTCTGACTCCCTGGTGAAACTGGTAAAAATTATTTTTCCAAAATAAGTCTTGGGACTTCCCTGGTGGTGCAGTGGTTGAGAATCCACCTGCCAATGCAGGGGACACAGGTTTGAGCCCCAGTCTGGGAAGAAACCACATGCTGTGGAGCAACTAAGCCCATGCGCCACAACTACAGAGCTCGTGTGCCACAACTACTGAAGCCCGCACGCCTAGAGCCAGTGCTCCACAACAAGAGAAGCCACCACAATAAGAAGCCCGTGCACTGCAACGAAGAGTAGCCCCTGCTAGCTGCAACTAGAGAAAGCCCACGCACAGAAACAAAGACCCAGCACAGCCAAAATATAAATAAATAAATTAATTAATTAAAAAATAAAGTCTCCAGAAATGGTCCTATGGGCATATAACAAATGAGGAAGAATTTATTCAAGAAAACCTACAGGGCTTCCCTGGTGGCGCAGTGGTTGAGAGTCCGCCTGCCGATGCAGGGGACACCGGTTCATGCCCCGGTCTGGGAAGATCCGACATGCCGCGGAGCGGCTGGGCCCGTGAGCCATGGCCGCTGAGCCTGCGCGTCTGGAGCCTGTGCTCCGCAGCGGGAGAGGCCACAACAGTGAGAGGCCCGCGTACCACAAAAAAAAAAAAAAGAAAGAAAACCTACAAAAACTTAGCGAGAACAGCAAAAGTCTTTGGAACTTGAATCACTACCTACTTCTTCCTTACTCCGTCCCATCTCAACATGACAAAAGTCTACTCCAGATGGCCACAGACAACAGGCTCCCTCTCCCCGCAGCTCCCAGTCTGAGGGTTATAACATCCTCTTGGGAGAGGCAGGGTGCTGACATGTTCTCATTCTCTCCCTAGATATTTATTGTGGAGGCAAGAGTGGCTAAGAGATTGGGGCTCTTTCTTCTGTCCAGTTCTTATTGACAAAGGTTTTGTCCCTATGGACAAAGGCTCTACCTTGGGTGTGGTGCATGGAAAATACTGGAATCCCAACTGTCCTCGCCCCTGTCTGAAAAGTAAGGTGTCCATGCTAGGATTGGTAAGCTAAGATGACCTGAGGCTACTACCCCCTCCAGCTCCTAAAGCAGGTGACAGAGAAGTGTGCCTATCCCTACCTTCTGCTCTAGAGTTCAGAGATTTTGCCCAGGGAGAAGCAGGTCATATAACAAAGAGATCTGAAGGTCTTCCCAAAGGAGCTGACTTTATTTGCAACAGAATGTGGGGGAGTTCAGACTGAAGAGTTCCCTTAAAACATAATGGAGCTTGTGGTAAAAAACAATTAAGAGGAGACTGGTGCAAGAGGGAAGAGATATGGGAACGTATGTATATGTATAACTGATTCGTTTTGTTATAAAGCAGAAACCAACACACCATTATAAAGCAATTATACTCCAATAAAGATGTAAAAAAAAAAAAAAAAAGAGGAGACTGGTAGATTCATTAGAGATAAAAGCCAACCTGCAGGCTAGCTGGTTTACCAGAGAGAATCAGGGAAAGGAACAGCTGCAATAGTCCTTCTGGGATCAGGGCAAGTCCCAAACACTGACGTCAAAAACCATCCCTGCACAGGAGCCCAAAAACCTAATTAGATCAAGCCAAGGTCTGGGCTGAACATTTCCCATGGCCTGCTGTGCCTGCCCAGATGCACATGTCCAGCTGGGGCATTTCCTCTCCGTCCTCATGCACATGCTCTCTTACAAGTCACAGGTTCAAAGATAAAAATGACTGTACCCCATGCCTGCAAATCTGGGCCTGCCCATCTGCCCTACCCGCTGCCTTCCTTAACACGCAGGGAAAGACCTTGATGCCATGGTCACTGGGCTACATGTAGGAAAGCAGTCTGTGCCAGGACTCTGCCTGGGTGGGACCCTCACCCGTCATAGACAGTACCTGATGCCTTGGCTGCCAATCCCCTGTTTGTATCTCCTAACATTCTCTTTCTCCACAGAAAAGCCAAGAATTTGATATTCTTGTCTCTGGGTCTGCCTACCGTTGGGGCAATCAAGGCCCTTCTGCCCACCATTTGGAAAGCAAGTGTAGGACAGGCCCATAGCTTAATGAAGTAAACTGACATCAGTCTATGAGTGACTTAGACCAAGGGTTTTCCCAGTGAGCTCTGTGCAGAATATGCTCATGTTTTCCATGGAACACAGTCACCCAGGCCCCGTGCTCATCCACCACATGACACACTGTCACCCATGAACTAGCTAGCCTTTCCTTGGAAGGTTCTAGGACAGGGCCATGGGGATCAGGTCTTGAAGGGGCCTCTTCTGATGTAGCTCTTGTCTTTGGTGGAGAGAGATGCCACGGGAAGGTGCTTCAGACGCAGCCATGACTCTGGCTCCCTTGAGCACTGACAGTCCACAGGCAGTGAGTGGCAGAGTCCCCTAGGCACAGAGAGCTTTGGGTGCCTTTCTGAAACCCTGGCACATGAGCCCATTCATTTGCAGGAGACCAACACTTTTGTCTTTTGAATCACATAATTCTTAGTTTAGGTGTATGTTTTCAAGATGCTCAGTAATCGAATTCACGGTATAATGTGGCTGACATATTTTCTTATATGCACTTAAGTTGTTTAAAAAACAGTCAAAAAAATTAAAAGAGTTATTTCTTGTTAGAGGTCATTTCCAAAATAATGTTTTTATATGTAGCATGGGTGAATATTTAAGACTATACTTGGGAGCCCCATGACATACACGAGGCCCCAGGGAGAGTCTGGTGTCTGTGCCTGATAATAGCAATAGCCATTTGCTGATAAAGTTGTAGGCCCAATTAGACATGATTTTGAACCTACATGACCAGGACTCTAAAGAACTAGAAATAAAAAGCAACCACTTAAAAACTAAAAATAAATTGCCATAACAAATCCCTCTGAAATCCCTCAAATAGATAAACCTGAAATAAATAAAATGATAACCTTCGGACTCTGCACATGTATCAAATGTCATTCCCTTTCTTCTTTTTTCGGAGAGTACGATGTTACCACTTTCACAAAATCTTCACTAGCTACTGTAGGAAGAGTTAGTCATCTCCACAGAAATTCATTTGTATACATTTTAACAGCACTTATAACATTGTAATGAGTTTGAGGTTGTCTAAAACTGTAAGCTTCTTTGGACTGGGATCCTAATCTTATGAATATTTTCCAAAAACCTAGCACGGAGAAGATTGTGTTTGCTAAATAAATTAATCTATTATATTTTTTTGTTAAATACAACTAAAATTAACAACTCTAAAATCAAATGACTCAAATATAAATAACAAATTTTTTTTAAAAAATCCATGACTAAAATAAATAAGAAATTAAAAATTAATAGTTATAAGAATAAAATATGTATTAAAATTAAGTTAAAATAACTCAGAAATTAAATAATTTTAAAGTATGTATGTAATTGAAAATAACTTCAAAGCTGAATCTGAAAATATGTAATCAATTAAAGGGAATAGCTATAGCTTTGGGGAAGATGTTGGCAGTTGTTCTCTCATAAGCTCTAAAGCTGCTTGCTATATCGAAGAGCAAAACTGGTATAGAGAAGGGCAGCTGTGGTGGGGGAAATGAGAGAGCAGACAGACCCCCCAGGAAAGAAGGGTGGAAGAGCAGAGCTGAGAAAACTCCAGAAGCAAGATGCCATATTTGTTAGCATTTCATAACAACAAAAAGAAAAGCTATATAAATCATACCACTTTCTACAAATTTGAGGTAAAAAGATTCATATAAAGTTTAGTTACAGAAAAATATTGGTGTTGAATTCCAGGCAACAGTACCACAGGGGGCAAAGGGGCATACTTTCAGAATAACAGCACAAAGAAAATGAAAGCATTTCTTCTTGATGTACTTCACGAATTGTAATGTGCTTTTTCCAAAAACAAAGAAAAAGGCCTTAAGAAAATGATACAAGTCATTAAATGACATCATAAGTTAGGATTAGAACAACTCAGAAATGAAAGGACAGACCTCAGAAAAGAATGAGAAAAAAAGTGAAAAATCATTTATGAATGAATTATAAAGCAAAAGCAAAGTGACAATGTCTTATGAGGGATGGGAGGTGAAAGTGCTAAAAAAGAAATTAAACAAGAAATTATAAAGATTTGAGAAAAAATGTCAAGATAAGCACTGAAGATGAATAATTGGAGTGCCTGAAAAAGGAAACCAAAGCCAAGAAACAAAGCAAATATTAAAAGTTATAATTCAGAAAAATTCCCTGGAAATAAGGAAATATGTTCAAACTGTAGGTTGACAGGGCACACTGAGCAGTGACTCAGAACCAATGGCAGGACTTGAGCTAGTAAAGAAATCCTTGGGCATCTAGGAAAAAAAAGAGCAAATAATATACTGTATAAAGGAAAAAAAAATAGGGTTTCATCACCATTTCTGAGGGCAATATTTTATGTCAGAAGAAAATAGAGTAACATATTTAAAGACACTCATGGAAAGGAGCTGTGAGCCATGAGTTTTATAGCTGAAAAACTGATCTACAGTATAAATGTATTAATGTCCAGGTCACCATGCAAGACCTCGGGTAATATTGTTCTCATGACCCCTAGAGGGATGAGCAAACTGAGCACAGCTAAATGCCTAGAAAGGACATAGGACAGACGGTAAACACTAAATCTGCAACGGCTTTGTCCAGCAAAGAGTGTATGACAGAAAGCATGACCTCAGTGGCAGGCACCAGGGTAATTGCCTCAAATAATTTATTAAGAGCTATCTTTGTTTTTGGTATTTTTTATGTAAAATTCTTTTGCAACAACTGGGAATAAATATTGTTTAACATAAAAATTCCAACATTAAATGTAAAGAATATTGCCAAAACTAATTCTAAGCCCATGCAGCTCAGAAACTAAATACCTGGTGCTACATTAGCTAACTTGAGAGAGTTGTATGCAGGGAGGAGCCTCGGGGCACTGGCTGCTGTTGGTCTCCTGGCCAGAGAAGACAGCAAGTACCTGTTTTAACAAATCAGCTCAGCAGGAGCCTGTGTGCTTTTCTTTTCCCACTGCTGAGTTTTGCTTCCCCCAGCCTTTAATGCAAGACCTAGTCTTTCATCCTCTGAGAAGGGAAGTCAAGTGCCCACCTGATGCTCAGTCCCTGAAGATCCCTTGCTTATCTTTTTATTTTACAGTGTTTCTTGCTTACCACACAACAACCATGGCTGGCATAAGTGAGGAAGAGAAATTCCTTAATGACAGTATTTTCTGTGTCTGTGTGTCTTACCATGTCTGATTTTAAAGCAGCAAAGAAATCATTCATGTCGACAAAGAACTGAAGTGCCAAAGTTCAGAGATTTCACTTAATTAACATAATGAGGAGTAGAAATAGTTTCATAGTAGATCACATATCAGATTTAATGACATTTCTTGGAGAAAGAGTCAGTGAATTAGGATTGATGGAAGCAATTTTCACATATTGAGGTATGGGTAAGTCATTCTGGCTTATACATGAGTTAACTTGAATTTTTTTGCTAACTAAAACAACCTGTTTGAGTCCTATCAAACATACATTGTACATCTGCTTTAATTATTAAAGAAAGGGCACATTGACCAGAAGTAAGAATGTCCATGTTAAAAATAAAGATTAGAAAAATCTACCACATGGGGGAAACAGACAACACTTGGAAAACTGCAGCATCCGTATTCTGCTTTCTCCTTGGTATCCCCAGTTGCATGTTCCTTGAAGAGCCCAGACTGTACTTTCCACAGGCTTTTACTCTTTAAGGAAACAATGTGGAGGACTGATTTCAGAGAACAGTAATAAACCATGGGGCTGACAGGGTCTTGGTGCTCCATCCGGGTGTCAGGCCTGTGCCTCTGAGGTGGAAGAGCTGAGTTCAGGATACTGGTCCACCAGAGACCTCCCAACTCCACGTAATATCAAATGGTGAAAGCTCTCCCAGATATGTCCATCTCAACGCTGAGACCCAGCACCACTCAACGACCAGCAAGCTACAGTGCAGGACACCCTATACCAAACAACTAGCAAGACAGGAACACAACCCCACCCATTAGCAGAGAGGCTGCCTGAAATCATAATAAGGTCACAGACACCCCAAAACGCACCACTGGACGTGGTCCTGCCCACCAGAAAGACAAGATCCAGCCTCATCCAACACACAGGCACTAATCCTCCCCACCAGGAAGCCTAAATAACCCACTGAACCAACCTGAGCCACTGGGGACAGACACCAGAAACAACGGGAACTACGAACCTGCAAAAAGGAGACCCCAAACACAGTAAGATAAGCAAAATGAGAAGACAGAGAAACACACAGCAGATGAAGGAGCAAGGTAAAAACCCATGAGACCAAACAAATGAAGAGGAAATAGGCAGTCTACCTGAAAAAGAATTCAGAGTAATGATAGTAAAGATGATCCGAAATCTTGGAAATAAAATGGAGAAAATACAAAAAACATTTAACAAGGACTTAGAAGAACTAAAGAGCAAACAAACAATGATGAACAACACAATAACTAAAATTAAAAATTATCTAGAAGGAATCAATAGCAGAATAACTGAGGCAGAAGAACGGATAAGTGACCTGGAAGATAAAATAGTGGAAATACCTACTGCAGAGTAGAAAAATGAAAAAAGAATGAAAAGAATTGAGGACAGTCTCAGAGACCTCTGGGACAACATTAAATGCACCAACATTCAAATTATAGGGGTCACAGAAGAAGAAGAGAAAAAGAAAGGGACTGAGAAAATATTTGAAGAGATTGTAGTTGAAAACTTCCCTAATGTGGGAAAGGAAATAGTTAAGTCCAGGAAGCACAGAGAGTCCCATACAGGATAAATCCAAGGAGAAACATGCCAAGACACATATTAATCAAACTATACAAATTAAATACAAAGAAATATTATTAAAAGCAGCAAGGGAAAAACAACAAATAACATATAATGGAATCCCCATAAGGTTAACAGCTGATCTATCAGGAGAAACTCTGCAAGACAGAAGGGAGTGGCAGGACATATATAAAGTGATGAAAGGGGAAAACCTACAACCAAGATTGCTATACCCAGCAAGGATCTAATTCAGATTTGATGGAGAAATAAAAAAACGTTACAGACAAGCAAAAGCTAACAGAATTCAGCGCCACCAAACCAGCTTTACAACAAATGCTAAAGGAACTTCTCTAGGAAGGAAACACAAGAGAAGGAAAAGATATACAAAAACAAACCCAAAACATTTAAGAAAATGGTAATAGGAACATACATATCGATAATTACCTTAATGTAAATGGATTAAATGCTCCCACGAAAAACACAAACTGGCTGAATGGATACAAAAACAAGACCCATATATATGCTGTCTATAAGAGACCCACTTCAGACCTAGGGACACATACAGACTGAAAGTGAGGGGATGGAAAGACATATTCCATGCAAAAGGAAATCAAAAGAAAGCTGGAGGAGCAATTCTCATATCAGACAAAATAGACTTAAAAAAAAAAGACTATTACAAGAGACAAAGAAGGACACTACATAATGATCAAATGATCAATCCAAGAAGAAGATATAACAATTGAAATATTTATGAAGCCAACATAGGAGCACCTCAATACATAAGGCAAATACTAACAGCCATAAAATGGGAACCTGACAGTAACACAATCATAGTAGGGGACTTTAACACCCCACTTTCACCAATGGACAGATCGTCCAAAATGAAGATAAATAAGGAAATACAGCTTTAAATGATACATTAAACAAGATGGAATTAATTGATATTTATAGGACATTCCATCCAACAACAACAGAACACACTTTCTTCTCAAGGGTTCATGGAACATTTTCCAGGATAGATCATATCTTGGGTCACAAATCAAGCCTTGGTAAATGTAAGAAAATTGAAATCGTATCAAGTGTCTTTTCTGACCACAACGCTATGAGACTAGATATCAATTACAGGAAAAACTTACAAGAAATACAAACACATGGAGGCTAAACAATACATTACTAAATAAGCAAGAGATCACTGAAGAAATCAAAGAGGAAATCAAAAAATACCTAGAAACAAATGACAATGAAAACACGATGACCCAAAACCTATGGGATGCAGCAAAAGCTGTTCTAAGAGGGAAGTTTATAGCAATACAATCATACTTCAAGAAAAAAGAAACACCTTAAATAAACAACCTAACCTTACACCTAAAGCAATTAGAGATAGAGGAACAAAAAACCCCAAAGTTAGCAGAAGGAAAGCAGTCATAAAGATCAGATCAGAAATAAATGAAAAAGAAATGAAGGAAACAATAGCAAAGATCAGTAAAGCTAAAAGCTGGTTCTTTGAGAAGATAAACAAAATTGATAAACCATTAGCCAGACTCATCAAGAAAAAAAGGAAGAAGACTCAAATCAATAGAATTAGAAATGAAAAAGGAGAAGTAACAACTGACACTGCAGAAATACAAAGGATCATGAGAAATTATTACAGGCAACTCTATGGCAATAAAATGGACAATCTGGAAGAAATGGACAAATTATTTGAAAATCATAACTTTCTGAGACTGAACCAGGAAGGAATAGAAGAAATAGAAAATATAAACAGACTAATCACAAGCACTGAAATTGAGACTGTGATTAAAAATCTTCCAACAAACAAAAGCCCAGGACCATACTGCTTCACAGGCGAATTCTATCAAACATTTAGAAAAGAGCTAACACCTATCCTTCTCAAACTGTTCCAAAATATAGCAGAGGGAGGAACACTCCCAAACTCATTCTAAGAGGCCACCATCACCCTGATACCAAAACCAGACAAAGATGTCACAAAGAAAGAAAACTACAGGCCAATATCACTGATGAACATAGATGCAAAAATCCTCAACAAAATACTAGCAAACAGAATCCAACAGCACATTAAAAGGATCATACACCATGATCAAGTGGGGTTTATCCCAGGAATGCAAGGATTCTTCAATATATGCAAATCAATCAATGTGATACACCATATTAACAAAATGAAGGAGAAAAACCATATGATCATCTCAAAAGATGCAGAAAAAGCTTTTGACAAAATTCAACTCCCATTTATTATAAAAACCCTCCAGAGAGTAGGCATAGAGGGAACTTACCTCAACATAATAAAAGCCATATACGAGAAACCCACAGCCAGCATCGTTCTCATTGGTGAAACTCTGAAACCATTTCCACTAAGATCAAGAACAAAACAAGGTTGCCCACTCTCATCACTCTCATTCAACATAGTTTTGGAAGTTTTACCCACCACAATCAGAGAAGAAAAAGAAACAAAAGGAATCCAAATCAGAAAAGAGGAAGTAAAGCTGTCACTGTTTGCAGATGACATATTATAAACAGAGAATCTTAAAGACACTAACAGAAAACTACTAGAGGTAATCAATGAATTTTGTAAAGGAGCAGGATACAAAATTAATGCACAGAAATCTCTTGCATTCCTATACATTAATGATGAAAAATCTGAAAGTGAAATTAAGGAAACACTCCCATTTACCACTGCAACAAAAAGAATAAATACCTAGGAATAAACCTACCTACAGTGACAAAAGACCTATATGCAGAAAACTATAAGACATTAATGAAAGAAATTAAAGATAATACAAACTGATGGAGAGATATACCATGTTCTTGGATTGGAAGAATCAATATTGTGAAAATGACTCTACTACCCAAAGCAATCTACAGATTCAATGCAATCCCTATCAAACTACCAATGGCATTTTTCACAGAACTAGAATAAAAAATTTCACAATTTGTATGGAAACACAAAAGACCCTGAATAGCCAAAGCGATCTTGGGAAAGAAAAATGGAGCTGAATGAATCACGCTCCTGGATTTCAGACTGTATTACAAAGCTACAGTAATCAAGAGAGTATGGTACTGGCACAGAAACAGAAGTATAGATCAATGGAACAGGATAGAAAGTTGAGAGATAAACCCACACACATATGGTCACCTTATTTTTGATAAAGGAAGTAAGAATATACAATGGAAAAAAGACAGCCTCTTCAATAGTGGTGCTGGGAAAACTGGACAGCTACATGTAAAAGTATGAGATTAGAACACTCACTAACACCATACACAAAAATAAGCTCAAAATGGATTAAAGACCTAAATGTAAGGCCAGAAACTATCAAACTCTTAGAGGAAACATAGGCAGAGCACTCTATGACATAAATCATAGCAAGATCCTTTTTGACCCACCTCCTAGAGAAATGGAAATAAAAACAAAAATAAACAAATGAGACCTAATGAAACTTAAAAGCTTTTGCACAGCAAAGGAAACCATAAACAAGACCAAAAGAGAACCCTCAGAATGGGAGAAAATATTTGCATATGAAGTGACTGACAAAAGATTAATCTCCAAAATTTACAAGCAGCTCATTCAGCTCAATATCAAAAAAATAAACAACCCAATCCAAAAATGGGTAGAAGACCTAAATAGCCATTTCTCCAAAGAAGATATACAGATTGCCAACAAACACACGAAAGAATGCTCAACATCACTAATCGTTAGCGAAATGCAAATCAAAACTACAATGAGGTATCACCTCACACCAGTCAGAATGGCCATCATCAAAAAATCTACAAACAATAAATGCTGGAGAGGGTGTGTAGAAAAGGGAACACTCTTGCACTGTTGCTAGGAATGTAAACTGGTATAGCCACTATGGAGAACAGTATGGAGGTTCCTTAAAAAACTACAAATAGAACTACCATACGACCCAGCAATGACACTACTGGGCATATACTCTGAGAAAACCATAATTCAAAAAGAGTCATGTACCACAATATTCATTGCAGCTCTATTTACAATAGCCAGGACATGGAAGCAACCTAAGTGTCCATCGACAGATGAATGGATAAAGATGTGGCTCGTATATACAATGGAATATTACTCAGCCATAAAAGAAATGAAATTGAGTTATTTGTTGTGAGGAGGATGGACCTAGAGTCTGTCATACAGAGTGAAGTAAGTCAGAAAGAGAAAAACAAATACCATATGCTAACACCTATATATGGAATCTAAAAAAGGGAAAAAAATGCTTATGAAGAACCTAGGGGCAGGACAGGAATAAAGATGCAGACGTAGAGAATGGACTTGAGGACACAGGGAGTGGGAAGGGTAAGGTGGGATTAAGGGAGAGAGTGGCATGGACTTATATATATTACCATATGTAAAACAGACAGCTAGTGGGAAGCAGCTGCATAGGTCAGGGAGATCAGCTCGGTTCTTTGTGACCACCTAGAGGTGTGGGATAGGTAGGGTGGGTGGGAGACACAAGAGGGAGGAGATATGGGGATATATGTATATGTATAGCTGATTCACTTTGTTATAAAGCCGAAACTAACACACCATTATAAAGCAATTATACTCCGATAAAAATGTAAAAAAAAAAAAAAAAAAAGAAAAGACCTAACAGCCAAAAATAAAAATAAATAAATAAATTTATAAAAAAAAAAAGAAAAGAAAAGAAGTACAAACTTCCAGTTGCAAAGTAAATGAGTCATGGGTATTAAATGTACATTGCGGGGAATACAATCAATCACTATGTAATATCTTTGTATGGTGACATATTGTAACCAGACTTACCTTGGTGATCAATTTGGAATGTTACAAATATCAGATCACTGTGTTGTGTAGCAGGAACTAACATAATGTTGTAGATCAATTATACTTGAAAAAAAACAGGGACTTCCCTGGTGCTCAGTGGTTAAGAATCGGCCTGCCAATGCAGGGGGGACCCAGGTTCAGTCTCTGGTCGGGGATGATCCCACATGCCGCAGAGCAACTAAGCCCGTGTGCCACAACTGCTGAGCCTGCTCTCTAGAGCCCGCGAGCCACAACTACTGAAGTCCACACGCCTAGAGCCCGTGCTCCGCAACAAGAGAAGCCACCGCAATGAGAAGCCCATGAACCGCAATGAAGCGTAGCCCCTGCTCGCCGCAACTAGAGAAAGCCTGCACACAGCAACAAAGACCCAATGCAGCCAAAAAGAAAATAAATTTGAAAAAAGAAAAACAAACAAACAAACTCACTCATATAAAAAGAGATCAGATTTGTGGCTCCCAGAGGCAGAGGTTGGAGGAAGGGGGCAATTGGATGAAGGCAGTCAAAAGGCACAAACTTCCAGGTATAAGGTAAATAAGTACTAGGGATGTAATGTACAGCATGATAAATATAATTCATGCTGCTGTATGTTATATATGAAAGTTGTTAAGAGAGTAAATCCTAAGAGTTCTCCACAAGAAAAAGAATTTTTATTTCATTTTGCATCTATGCGAGCTGATGTTCATTAAACTTATTGTGATAATCACTTCATGATGTATATAAATCAGATCATTATGCTGTACTCCTTAAACGTATACAGTGCTGTGTGTCAATTATATCTCAATAAAAGTGGAAGAAAAAATAAATTATTAAAAAGATAAATAAAATAAAGATTAAATGCTTCCCTTGATGCCAATGCTTGTACTCCTTTGATGATAAGGCTCCCTTCTCAGGGGCCAAGGCCATGCTGACTCGCTGTGTACATGCTGATCTGTTGTTTCTCATTCTTTTTTTTGAAACCTTGAAGGAATCTATCACTGACTTGTTTGCTGTTCTTTGTTCTGAAAAGATATAAAACTGTGCTGAAAACCATGCTTCTCTGGAGCAGTTCCTCAGAGTTATCTGAGAGGCTGTCTCCTGGGCTATAGTCTTCAGTTTGGCTCAAATAAAACTCTCTTCTATTCCTATTATAGACTGTTTATTGATTATTTCTGTTGGCAGGATGCAGCACCGTCTGTCAAATCATGGTTGAATCACAACCATAGGTTGCGTACAGATGCAGATTTTGGTAAAAATCAACAAAAGCTTATTGCTACATGGAATTTACAACATAGAGCATTATACATACTATTATTATTTGCACATTCTGTGCTGTATATGCTTTATGTATAGTAAACCACATTACTTATAGTAAACTGATATATATATAATTTTTTTCTGGAGAGCTGGGTATTAAACGTTTACTTGCACGTCATTATATCAACCCCACTGGAAGCGCTGCAGACATTTGAAGCACAGCGCCCTCGCTCAGCTTGGCAGTGTCCAACTGCTGGAGACTCAGCCATCTCTGTGGCTACAGACTTTCACTGTGTCTAGTTGGGGTCCCGCAGGGGTCCAGTTGCTGGTCAGGAAATCAGCAGAGTGCCTAACAGTTCTAACTGGAAGAAACACAGCCCCTCATTTTCCTCTCCCAGTAGCAGACAGTCCAGGTGAAATGAGAAAAGGCTGTGCCTATAAAGCTTACAGAGCTCAATTTTAGCTATTTAAAGCTGAATTTAATAGAAAGGTCTGTCACAGGACCTACTGCCTGTGTGACATAAAGCTACACGTGCCAGGGTGGCTTTTGCAGACAGTAGAAATTGGAAATGCATTCAGAGGCTGCTTTTCAATGCTCCCAGCCAAGAAAAGTCAGTTGCTTCCAGGTTAGACGGGGGGGCAATTGTGCTGTGGCCGACAGGTGCAAGTGGGCCCCTCCCCAGCAAAAGGCACTTGCTTTGGCTCTGAAGTAAACTCTGACACAGAGATGGGTTGAAAGTTTTGAACAGTCAGGGAATTGAAATCATGTGACTAGTATAAATCCTTGTGGCCTTCCCTGTTCCTTCTCTCAGTGTCCCTGTGTGGGTCCCTAGTGAGAATACACATGGTCACGTGGTGGCAGATCCTAGTTTTCTAGGATATGCCAGGGTAAACCGAGTGAGAACAAAAGCTGGAAAAGAAAGAGTGGCTTCTATAAACAATCCAGAATTGGAGAGAGCTTGTTATTGCTTTCTCCAAAGGAGGGACCCCTAGCTCTCTGTCAGAGTGAGCCAAACCAGGGTGTGAAAAAGCTCTTCTCTGGGGGGGCAGCTCTGAGATAATGGCCCAGGAAGACTGTCTCTATCTACTCTCCTCAACAGCAGGAGACAGATAAGATACATGACACATTTATGTGAAGCTTCCAACCAGGAGCCCAGGATCATCTTTTGTCTCCAGGGAAGTTTCTACTTTTTAATGATCTCTCTGAACAACTGGGGTGCCATTTACAGGGAAAATACCTTTTACCCTCAAATTCTCCATGCACTACAGAAAAAGGTGGCAGCTCACTTTTCACAATTTCTGATCTTTTCAGAGCTAAGTAGGTCACGGTTTCTTAACGGGTTAGTTAGTTAGGTGGATGGATAAATGGATAGAGAAAATGGTTAATCTGGGGTTTTTTGCTTAAAATTAGGAATTATTCTGATTATTATTAGGAGAATCCATAATCCTGGTTCCTAATTTTCTATTTAAATGTAAATGAGTGTTTATAGCCTGGATATTCATACTAAAAATGAACATGGCTTGGTTTTCCTTTTTACCACAATTGTAGACTCTCAAGTGTGGAGCAGCCTTCTTAGTTCAATTTCCTGAAGTGGAGCTGTTGAAAATGAGACAATGTATCCTTTTGTCTGCCTATGTTGTTTTAGCACGCTTCATATTGGTATAAAAGTGTAGAAGATGCGCATTTTGTAAACATTGTACACATAATATAAACATATTCATCAGGTTCTTAGGTTAAATTTGCAAAGTGCATCACTTGTTTATTTCCATAAAATTAAGCTGCAACAGATGGTACTGCTCAGAATGTACTTGAAACCATGTAAAGACCACTTTGCTATCAGAAGTCATTATTACCTAGAAATACTTATGTTTCAAAACTTTAATAATTATCTTCTCCTGAACCAGAGTCCCAGTCAACCCTTTACTGAATTCTACCTTCTTTTTCTCTAACTCTTGTTTGAATATTACATCAAATTCATATTTTCATAGCCAATGGTGGAAAAGTTTGAAAATGCCAATAAACTAATTTACAATACAGATTTTAAAAATAACTGTATTACCTAGGCTTATGAACTAAAGTGGGTTTAAAAGCTGAAAAACTCAATGGAAATGTCACCTACTTGAGTGCATTCAAAGTGAACATTCTAAAGTGTGCAGCTTTATGTGCAGGGGGCCTTTCTCAGCCTGCCTGGCTCCCTTGCCCCCCAGCATTCTGGGGGACTTCTGTAGTCACTGACCTTTGCATTTTTTCACTTCTCTCTCCCACTCAGGCTTGAAGGGCGGAGCCACCAACCCCAGCTTATGGTGGGCTTCAGAAGATATTTGCAGCATTGGTGTGTGTGTGTGTGTGTGTGTGTGTGTGTGTGTGTGTGTGTGAGCTCACTCTCACTCCGTAGAGCTGTAAAGTAGCACCCCATTTAGTTCAGCAGATTTCCCATTTCAGTGCTTACACTGAGAACTCTCTATTCACCTGTATGTATCGTGCATTGGGACCACCCTGTCCGGGCAGGGAGGTTTCAATGTTGATTGAAAGACACTCTTCTGCCCACAATAGCACCCCAGTATATGTAGCTTTATATCACATGCACAATAAATCTATGATGGCCTTCCCATTGAATTCAGCTTTGAATATTTTAAAGGAAATTCTATAAGGTTTATAAAATATCAATATTTTGACCAATTAATTTAATTCAGGCTGTGTTGTCTATCCCAGAGTCCTTGTCTCTCTCATATTTTATTCTTATTGATTAGTTTGCCTGAATAATTTACAATATTCTTCTTGTTTTCACTCCTCTGATTTCTAGTTATGGTATCTGTCCAAACAGGGCTGTGTTTAATCAACAGAGAGCTAATATATTTGACAGATCCAGCTGAGAAACGCCAGGCTCCCAAGTACTGTGTGATTGGCGGGAAGACAGGCTGCTTGGTCCACTTTAAGGGCTCCTTTCTACAGAGACGTTGGTGATAATCTCAAGAAGTGTTAACTGTCCCGAAAAGGGTGTCACAGCTGAGCCATTAGTAGAGGAAGCTGGAGAAAAGGAGACGGGGTGCCCAGCCGCTTGCCTCCAGCCCTGGCTCCCTCCCCCTTTTTGCCTTCCCTTCTCTGTCTATGGAGCATTTTTAGGCATCTTCTTCTTGGCAGACTCACAGCATAGCAGTGCTGGGGACACACATGTGGCACCGTCCCTGCCCCCCAGGACTTAGAAACTAGTGGGGAGACTGAATGCACAAATAACTGATGTGAAGTGTTGCCGCAGCTATGTGTGGGGCTCAAGCAGTGCTCAATGGGGAGCTGTTATCTGGGAGGGGCCACATGTTTGGTCTACTCTGAAATCATCAGAGATTGGGCTGAAGGGGCCCCAGCCTCTAGCGTCTACTCCTGCGCTTCTAAATCGTATACCCGGGAAAGCAAGAAAGGCTCTTTCATGCAAATGTTTATTAAACAATACAAATATGCATCTAATGCTCCACTTGATAAGAAATGAAACCAATCTATTACCTACAATATAGACAATACAAGAGGACAAGCGAGCCCGGCTTCCCCACGCAGCGCCGCCTCGCTCGGCCACGCTGGGAGGCCAGGCGCAGTTCGGGTTCTGCCGGGTGGAACTGCGGTCCCGTCAGCGGCCTCCCGCTTCGCTGAGGACGGATTTCAGGAGGAAGCAGGGCAGGAGGAGGAGAACATTCCCCGTGAGCTGCGTTCTTGGTCCATTAGAGTGTGAGGCGAGAAAGTCTTTCAGGTCTGGAAAAAAATCCCGAGAGTGTATGAGACATGCTGTGGCAGGCTTGCTTTAAGAGAGTGAAGCAGAGATGTCTGCACCTGCTCCGGTAAAGCCCTTTTCTCGCTGGGCCTCCTCTCTAGGCCTTGCCCGGCGGGCTCTGCATCAGCCGCGGAGCCTGAGCCGCGGCTTCCCGGCCACGAGGAGGGCAGCGCGGAGCGCGGAATGAAGCCCAATGTGGGGAACGCGGCGCAGCTCCAGGAAGACGTGCTTCCCTTTAGCTTGTACCTTCCTCGCGCTGCGGCTGGAAACAGGAATTTTCGTGTAACCTGGAGAGCTGAAGGAGAATCAGTTTGCTGTTTTTAAGGCTCACAGAGAGACAGCCCTTGAGCCCTTCTCATCTGGCACATGAGCTGGCCAAGGTGATCGTTCAGAGTTCCACACCCGTCATTTAGCAATGCAGGTAAGTGGATCTGATTTAAAATAAAACAACATAAAATAGCTTGCACCCATCTGTTGCAAAGAAGGTCCAACTTTTCCCCCATGAGCTCTGACTCTATTTCTCTGACTAGGGACCACTTATTGAAGAGAAAAGCACCCATCCCTACAGCAACGGCGGATATCCCCACAGAGGAAGTTACAAGGCGCAGCTGCAGAGCACTGGGGACGATGCCCCACCCGCAGTGCTCACCACCCCGCTGAGGCAGTGTGGCTCCTCCACTGCAGGTCTCACTCTGAGCCCCAAGGCTCCGTGCGTCTGGCTTTCTATATAGCTAGGACCCCAGCCCAAAGGTGTTGAGTGGGAATCTCGGGGGTAGTGAGACGGGGCAAGGGTCGAGGCCACAGTCGCCGGTGGTGAGTGGCTACCCTGTGAAGCTGACAAGCCCCACAGGCATGGCCGCAGGCAGGGGCACAAACTCCACTAAACATTCTCACAAGCAAGTCTGGGCTGGATGTGGGGCCAGCTGGGCAGGGAAGCATGCCGATGAGGAAAGGGCCAACTTAAAGGGACCTTTTCCCCAGGGCTGACTGGCAGAAGCCAGCCTTTTCTTCCCCCGACAAACCCTCCAAGCACTGTCCTCTAGGATTCCTCCAGAAACTGCCTTCTGAACGTGAAAACCTGTGGTGAGCATAAACCGTCAGAAACTAATGAGCAATGATGAAGACGAGCCACCGCAGCAGGGACCTGCCCTGCATCTGTCCGTAGGTGACTACGGTGGGCATGTCCAGGAGGCCACGCTCAGCACAAGACCGAGGTCAGGCCCACTCCAGACCTGGGCACCATTCCCCACACCACCCCACATGGGAGAGGGTCGTTCCAGGGTACTAGAACCCCACAAAACAGGAACCTTAGCATGTGGGCTCAGAGGAGGTTCCAGAAAAGCTGATGATACAACAGGTGGTCCCAGCGTGAGAATCAGCTACAGATAAAGAAGGGGTCAGCCTGTACTGAGCTTCACTGATGTTCCCCTGGTGGAAGGGAACAGGCTGCCCACAGAGAGAAGGATTCAGGCCCTGTTGGCCGTCTTTTCTTGTATATGAACTTAAGGCCATTGTTATAGTCGGCTTTGTGAATTTGGTTAGACGGAGTCCGTCCCTCAAGCAGGGGTCCCCAAATTGGGGCTGTGAGCACCATGCAGTGTCCCTCCCAGGGGGCCCAAGGTCACCCATTGAGCTTAGTGAGAAAATATTAGAACTTCCACTATATACTGATAGTAAAAAATTACAATAAGCTTTATTAATATTTACTGTGTATTAGAATCTATAAAACCAATGGTTCTATGGCTTGTCCTTATTTTATGTCATACCAAAAAGGAAACTCTGCTACCGATGAATGATTTACTATAACCTGGGATTTTAATTATACACTTATCAAAAGGTCTCTTTTTAGACTTACGCAGACATAGAAGAGATTTTTATCATTAGTTTAGTCTTAGGCATATATGTAAAGGAAGATATAAGTGAAATCAAATTTGTGAATGCTCAGCATGTGTCACTGTGTCACCACCACTGAGTGGGGATTTAAATGGAGGCTACCTGGATGAGGATAATATCTTGTTTCAGTATGAGTTCCAGAGCCAGCATTCCCCAAACTTTCCAATTTGAAGATACCCCTGAATGCCCCTGGAGAGCCAGATGGTTTCCTCCCTGTGATGACACCCAGAGAAGCTCCCCCACTGAAACGGCACCTATCATGGGAGAATGTCCCAGAGGGATCTGACAAAGGGCCCGCTCTCTCCTGGAAAGCACGCCCACTGCTGAGAGCCAGCTGGGGCCAGGACCTAGGAGGGCCATCCTTCCAATAGGCCCACAGGCTGGCTCTGTTCGTTTGCTTGTTGGTTGGTTGGCTGACTGCTTTGTGCCAGAACTGTATTTTTTTTTAATTGGGTTTGAAGGTGAGGCTTGACCTGACCCCCATCTGACATTTACATGACCTGTTTATCTCTGAAGACATTCGAATTTGCTACTTCACTGTGTCATTATTTAGACTCTAAATTTTAGAACATAATGGTTCTTGATACTAAAGAAATATTTAATTCTTTGGGCTGTGTGTAGGAAGAATCACCCTCTTGGTAAAATGAGATCTTGGGCTGAATCAAGGACTGCTAGCTCCAAGGTTGTCATTCTTCTTGATTTTTTTTTTTAACTCTAATTATAACAGTGCTCATCAGTTAATGGTATAACGGGTATTGTTCACAACCTAAAAACCACATTTCAGTAAATTTGCATATAAGTGCTAGATTATGAAGTCATTTTTTCTAACCTCATTGTATTGATGTGAATACGGTTGATGGTGATGATAATAAAGTAACAATATTTTACTTTATGTATAATATGAAACAGGTAGGGCCTTTTCATCTTAACAAACCAATGGGGTAAATATTGCTGCTGTGGAGACTGAAGCACAGTTATTTAACCTTTCATAAAGATCATGAACATTACAACAAGTATTTTGGGGGGTTTGAACAAGTATTTTGGGGATTTCCCATGCTTTTTTTATATGCCACATTGCCTCTTTACATGCAAAATTAATAAATGTAAATGAAGAAAATGGTAGAATGATAGTTAAACTGTCTTAAGCATATTGTATTTAGAGCACTGAAAACTGATTGTTTTAATGTAATATAATAGTAGGTAATAGCTTATATGGTGTTTCTTCTTTGGCACTATATTTGGAACTAAAAGGTCAAAGGTCATCCATTCAATATTTATTTAGAATTATTATGCACAAAGCATTATTTTAGGTCATGGAACAGAAAAAAATTATAAAATAGCTCACACCAACAAACAAGATTATTTTGCATAAATTTTATCCTGCCCTGCACCCTCACAGGGCAGGTTATCCTGCCCTTGAAAAGATATTATATTGGGACTAAGAAAGCCTGTCAAACTTGGACCCATAGAGTATCAGAGCAGGGAGAGCCCTTGGAGATCCTTTGGCCTTTGGGTCCCTGGAGGAGCCAGAGGACCACAGTTTTGTAGCATGTTGTTATCTATTTGTGATCCCCCATCCATATGTGTCCTTTCACAGTAGAAATATATTGTAAATACAGTTTTCCATTCTATCTTCCATATACTCTTCAAAGTCATCATAATCTTCCATTAAAGGAGTTAAAACATTTACTTACCTATTATTCTGCTGTTGGATTTACAACATGGTCAAATTTTCAATATTCTAAATAACACTATCAAAAATATTCTTAAAAAGCCCAGAAATAAACCAACACATTTATGGTCAATTAATCTATGACAAAGAAGACAAGATTATACATTGGAGAAAAGACAGTCTCTTCAATAAGTGGTGCTAGGAAAATTGGACAGCTACATGTAAAAGAATGAAATTAGAACACTCCCTAACACCAAACACAAAAATAAACTCAAAATGGACTAAAGACCTACATCGTAAGCATGGATACAATTAAACTCCTAGAGGAAAACACAGGCAGAACATTCTTTGACATAAATCATAGCAGTATTCTTTTGGATTTGTCTCTGAAAGCAAAGGAAGTAAAAGCAAAAATAAACAAATGGGACCTAATTAAACTTAAAAGCTTTTTTACAGGAAAGAAAACCACTGACAAAAAGGCAACTACTGAATGGGAGAAAATATTTGCAAATGATATGAGCTATAAGGGGTTAATATCCAACATATATAAACAGCTCATACAACTCAACATAAAAACAAAACAAAAAACCAGATTTAAAAAGATGGGCCGAAGAACTGAGTAGACATTTTTCCAAAGAGGAAATGCAGATGGCCAACAGGCACATGAAAAATTGGTCAACATCGCTAATCATCAGGGAAATGCAAATCCAAACCACAATGATATATCATCTCACAACTATCAGAATGGTTATCATCAAAAAGAACACAAAGAACAAATGTTGAGAATGTGGAGAAAAGGGAACCTTTGTACACTGTTGGTGGGAATATGAATTGGTGTAGCCAATGTTGAAAATAGTATGGAGGTTTTTCAAAAAACTAAAACTAGAATTACCATAAGACCCAGCAATTCCACTCCTGGGTGTACATCCAAAAAAAAAAAAAACAAAAACACTAATTCAAAAAGATACATGCACTCCAATGTTCATTAGCAGCATTATTTACAATTGCCAAAGCATGGAAGCAACCTAAGTGTCCACCAACAGATGAATGGATAAAGAAGATGTGATACACACACACACACACACACACACACACACACACACAGGAATACTACTCAGCTATAAAAAGAATGAAATTTTGCCATTTCAGCAACATGAATGGACTTGGAGGGTATTATGCCTAGTGAAATGTCAGATAGAGAAAGACAAATACTGTATGGTATTATTTATATGCAGAATCTAAAAAACACAACAAACTATTGAATAAAACAAAAAAGAAGCAGACTCACAGATATAGAGAACAAACTAGTGGTTACCAGAGGGGAGAAGAAAGTGGGGAAGGGCAATATAGGCATAGGGAAAATAAATAAATAAGTCATGGGGATGTAATGTATGACATGGTGACTATAGTTAATAACACTGTATTGCATATTTGAAAGTTACTAAGAGAGTAGACCTTAAAAGTTCTCATCACAAGAAAAAAAATTATTACTATGTGTGGTGATGGAGGTTAACTAGATTTGCTGTGATTATCAGTTCTCAATGTATACAAATATCAAATCACTGTGTTGTATACCTGAAACTAATATAACGTTATATGGCAATTATATCTCAATTTTTTAAAAAAGTGTTTGACATAGTTTAGGGATGTGCTTATGTACTCTGTGAACAGTAGCAATTTTATTCACAGATTAATATTAATTACATATTAATTATCATTATGTCAATGTTTATATCAATATGCCATGGTATGTTAATTTATATTTTAAAATAATTTAAATGTTATTGTAAAATACCATATTGTTTCTAAATTAACAACTAACCTCTGTGATTATCTCTTAAGGAAAAAAAAAACAAAGACAAACTGTAGGAGTTAACCACTCTAAGCTTCAGTTTCCTCAAATATAAAAGGGATAATACCTATTTCCTACGCTTGTTATGAGAATTGAATAGGATTAAGTGTATAAAGTCCCTGAAATATACTGAGAGCTAATAAAGACAGTTATCATCATGATGATTGCCATTCTCACATCATCATAACCATCTATCAGCGCAGCTGCTATAATTATCATCGTCATCCTCATGTCATCATAACCACTGTCAACACAGTCACCACCGCTGTCACCTACCCTGAAGCAGAATAAATGGGTCAAAGAGTACAAAAGGTAACTGCCCTTTCTGCACCTGACAAATTACTCTGAAAGATGACTGCACTATTTTGTTCAACTTTGATGAGCAGAAGCCACATTTTCAGAGTCGCTGTCACTGTCCTTAGCGGACAGCAGTCCCAGTCTTGGATGTTTCCCAGGATGTGAGCAGACATCCTAGAATCCAGTTCCTGCTCTGTTGTTTCTGAACCCAAGCTGGCCTTGCTTAGAAGATGGGAAATGATCACAGCTAGCCCCTTCCCCACATCACTGCTGGGGGCACCAATGACAAGTGGGAAATGACCTCACCTGTAGGACTACATAGGCACCATCTGCAGTTCTGATGCTTAGTACATAATTTTGTCCTCCATTCTCTGGGGCGCTGAAAGAGCAGCTAGTGAATCAGGGGCACAGGCCCAGCAAACAGAGAGCCCAGTAGGAGAGGGAGGGAGGGAAAGGATATTGTACTATAATCACACTCCCCCCCACAGACACTGCGTGTACCATGCGGAGCTGGCTGAGAAGGGGGAGCAGCCGTGGGGTTGAAGGGCTGCACCTTCACTAAGAGTGTCACTAGACTGCTAATCCAGGTTGCAGAGGAGGGAGGCTGAGCATTCATTAAGTGTGTTCCTCCACTAGGGGCCCCACCCAGGGAACCCCACCAAGAGGGCTCTGCCGCCAAGAGTGCTGCCCCTCTCCTGCAGTCCTGACAGTGGACAAGGGGGTGTGAAGCGGGGATGAAGGTTTGTGCTACCACTATGCGTGCCCTTAGATAGTGGAATTTGCCCAGGGTTGACTGTAGTGCAGGGAGGAACAGGAGAGTGGGCCTAAGGGCTTCACATGGAGCACACCCAGGGCTATAAAGAGGGTTGAAGGGCTGTGCCTGCATTAACTGAGCCCCTCACTGCTGTCCCAGCCAGAGCTTCCTGAAAAGGCGAGAGGGCGATGGAAATGGAGTGCCTTCTTTACTTGTGTCCCTGGTCCCTGCCCAAGACGATGGCTCAGCAGCAGAGCATTTTTTTGTTTTCTGACCTCGGAAGTTCACGTTCCTTACTTAGTTTTACAAGCAAAACATTTGCATTGAGTTGGGAACTGCTCAGAATCTTCATAAATGCATGTTCACCATGCGTGTTCTCCACACGCCACTGGCTTTTATGTGGCAGGTCTGAGCTGTGGTTACCAGGCGCCTTGCATCCCTGGGAGCACTGACGGGTTGGCCTTGAAGGGCAGCACCTGGCCATGCAGGACTGCTCCCGTCCTGCTCCAGCGTTCCCTCGCATTTCACAGGTGAGAAGGTGGTGTTGGCTTAGTGTAGAGAAATACCTGTCTGCCAGGCGCGGCTCTGCTTACCAGCTTGCGCGCTCCCCGAATTCTGCTCTCTGTAAAGGACGCTTAAGGACACTGTTTGGACATCACGTATACACTCGGCAATCGGGATATGGGACGCTTAGGAATAAATTTTTAAATGACAGTAATAGTAATACACTGAGTAATTCACGACGACTTTCCCGAGTCATGAATCGACCCAGGTTGCCCATGCCTGGATCGTCTGGCACAGGGAGATCGCTATGGATCTCTGGGTAGGAAGGAGCAGCTGCCCCTGTGTGTGGGTTGTAGGCACAGTACGCGGGTCTTCTTACCACAGCGGCCGGGTGTCTGTAGCGGGAGGCAGTGCAGGGCCGCAAAGACACACCTGCAGAGGCGGCAGCCGCGGAAGGTCCAGGCTCCGTGCCCCAGCGCGCCGCATTCGCTGCGGAGGCGCAGGCCCGGCGTCAGTGAGCGGGCGCGCGCGCGCGCGCGCCCCCGGCCCCGCCTCGCGCGCCCCCGCCGCCCGCTGCGCCCCCTCCGCCCCGCCCAGCCCGTAACCTGCTCAACCCTCCGCCTACCTGTGCCTTTGGTCGTGCTCGCAGTAGCGGCCGGTGAAGTGAGCGGGGCACACGCAGAAGCTGCCCAGTACGCAGGTGCCGCCGTTCCGGCAGCAGCGCGGCCGCGGGGGCGCACCTGTGGGGGAGGCCTGGGCGTCAGCTCCGCGCGCGGCCCTCTGCATCTGAGAAGCCCGAGGAGGGCCGAGTAAGATCGCCGCCGGGAGGCAATAAAATTGGCTCCCTGCTAAGAGTGTTTGCTCAGGTAAACCCTGCTTGTTAACTTAAGGATTAAAACACGAACTACCTGGGGTGCCGGCGGGTCAGGAAGGAGCCGGAGCCCTAAGACAGACGGGAAACCCTGCCCCCTACAAGTAGGGTGTTCTTTCTTTCCTCCTTTCACATGTTAAAGTTAGGCTGTGACTTCCCAAGATGGTGATTAAAGACTGGCCTCTCGGGCGGGCGGGGACCACCCACGGGTGTGAAGAAGGCAAAAAAAAATTTTTTTTTTTAATTCCACCACTGCCCATCCACGCCCCCACCTCCACTGCGGACCCCCTGGGGACCAGGGGTCTGGAGCCTGAGAGTCTGCAATAAGACTAGCAAAGGTCCGCTATTATCCTGGGTTGGGATAGTTGCTTTAAATACATTAAAATCACAGTGCTCTGGACCCGCAGAAAAATACCCGTTTAAAAGCGAAAGCAACGTTTTACCAATAAAATAGTAAAACATTTTTCAGAGTAAAAGAGCACCTCACTAGAAAATATTTTTTACTTTACAAGGTATCATTATTTGAAGATGGTAAAATGTTTTATAAACTCAGAGTTCACTGACCGAGATGACCTTTGTGGGCAGCATCGCGACTTACGCTCTCGGAAAGTCCGCGAGTAGGGCAATGAACCCTGCGGCCTCCAGCCCTCTGCGCTGTCGTTCTCCTCCCTAAAATTATTCAAGGTCCAATCGAGTGTTTTCTGCTGGAGCTTCTGAGCTGTAGCACTGTTGATTCCTTCTCTACTACCTTTATATTTCTCTCTTTGATAGCCTTAAAAAGTTAATTGAAAATATGAGACTGATCATGATTGAGAAGCAAATATGCAACAAAAACTGAGACTATAAACAAAATGGTTCTTACTGTTTCCCACGTGGATGATCTGTAATGCCAAACTGATCATAAACAGAAGCCTAGAATATTTAAAGAAAGTTATCAAAGTTTAAAATATAAAAAAGTATGAGCAGAAATTTATATATGTATAAGATGTAATGCATTCATATACAAATATATAAGTATATAATGTGTAGGTATATTTTTAATGTACAATAAATATTATGCAGTCATTTTGTAACTTGTAGATTTTGATTAATGTTGTCATCCCTTAGAAAGATGTTGAGACCAAGAGTGTATGTGTCCCTTTAAGAGAAGGAACATCGTGCATGCATTGCAATTTATTCAGGCTCTTCAACACCCCTCTTGGCTCTAAGATCTAGATGATCTCCGTTCTTACCTAACAGAGTGGCTCCGGGTCATTTTCCTACTGACACGTCTGGTATAAAAGTCTCCTTCTCTCATGGATATATTGAGGATCTCCAAGGAAGCTGAGTCTGACAGTTTTTGTATTTGAAGGTGTCTTTACTGCAGGTCCTGGTAGAACTGCCTCAGGAGCCAAGATGGATAAGTACAGAAGACACAGGTATTTCCTACTCTCTACCCAGGCCACGAGAAACAGCAGTGAGAAACAGCAATGAGGTCTCTGAGTTCTGCTGTGCAACTCGCTTAGGCAAAGGCAGGCTGTGACAGGCAGGGCCCAAAAGTGAGCCTCAGGGATCATCCCCTCAATGAGACCCCGCTGGGGGTGGGGGCAGGGTGGGGTGGAGACACAGCCGGATTCTCTCCCCAACAGTGTTTACTGTACTGATAGCAGCAGGAGTGGTCAACCCCTAATGTAAAACATCGGTGACCAAAGCAACAAGCCTTTCCCTCCCTGAAAAAAACAAAAACTTAAAACCTCAACGTGAACAAAAAGCTTTCATAGGAAAATAGAGATTTTATATTGCACACTCCTTGTACTGGGGGATGGTGAGGAGCCCAACTAGAGAAGGGACCAGTTGTGTGGGACAGAATTGATCTCTGGTGGCCTCTGCCTGCAGCAGCTTAAAGCAGGGTTTCGGTTCGGCCAGAGGTTGAAGTCAGGCCTCGGCAGTGAGCATGCTGAATCCTAGCCACTAGACCACCACCACCAGTGGCCAGTGACAAGGCCCTGGCCCGTCAGCTGTGTAGAAATGAATTTCCACGTAGAGATGGAAAGTAGTGAAGCAAGTAAAGTGTTTATTAGGAGGAAAAAGGGTATGTGTGGATAGACACACGGGGGGGCTCAGAGGAGAGTCACGCCCTCGTGGTAGTTTGAGTCATTTTTATGGGGCATTTCTGCCGGGTTTCCTTTGGCCAATCATCTTGCTTTGCCTCGTTCTGAGCCTGTATTTGGTACATCTCAGGGTCCTCCCATGAGTTGCGTGCACATCTCTTAGCCAAGGTGGATTCTAGCGAAGAGGCCTGTGGGAAGGTTGACATCACTTACTATGGGGCGGCACCCCCTCCCTTTTTGACCCAAGGAGCCTTTCTGCACATGTGTAGTCAGGAAGGTCTCCTTGACTGAGAATGAGAATGAGGAATCTGCGGTCTTTTATCTCTTACCTGGGCGGGACCCAGCCTTCTCTCTCTCTCCTGCTGTTATGGAGTTTCTGTCCACAGGGAAGAAACTTCAGCTGTTCAGCCTGGGGCCCATCTATCTCCTGCCTCAGAACCAGCAGGCTTGAGTTCCAAAAGCCTTGAGTGGGGAGCATGAATATAAAGAGAGTCATTTCATACCTCCTTTCTGAGGATGCATCAATATTTTCACAAACAGGGCCTTTTCTCTGTGCCTAGCATAGTGGTGAATATATCATATTCATTACCCACTTAATACAGCACCCCTCGGGGGAGGCAGTCTTATTACCCCTCATGTTTCAGTGAGGCTTAGAGTTTAAGTCCAAAGCTTTTGGCATTTAGATCTTTGAAAAACATGAAATGCACAGATATTATAAGAAGGCTGCAGGGTGCCGGGTATCTGAAGACCACTGAGCACAGGGGTAACTGCCACCTGCTAGTGTCTGGTAAGGGGCCTGCTCTGTATCCAAGAGGGGAATGGTTTGGGGGCCTCTTCTGGGTCTTGCTAATTTTCAGTTTTTCTAGTTGCCAAAATAAGGACTGGGCCCTTTTATCACACTGCAGAGGACACCTTGCAACTCTGGATCAAATTGTTCTTTGATTTTTGCATAAAAACTACTTTCTAAAAATAGCATGCTTCCTCCAAAGATGAAATAGTCTTTGATACTGATTTAATGTTTTAAACCTTTAAATGGGAGGTTAATTAAAGATGCCATTAAATAAACTAGTAGGGAATTGGTGAGCCTGGCCGCCATGAAGCCTTCCAAAAGCTGGGTCTGTGAGCTTCCAGGACCAGGACCTGCAGATCTCAGTGGGCAAAACTCAGGAGACACGAGGAGGTTGCCTCATACCTTCGTGAAGCATCTGTAATGGGAGTCATGACAAATATACTTTTAGACTTAATGGTTATTAAATCGAAAACCATAATTTAGTTACATATGAAAATAAGTATATATATGACTTTAAATCAATAGAAAGTTCTTTATGAGCGACGTGGGTTATACACTAAAAACCATGTATAAGCTAAAGGATTATATTTCTTTGAATAAAAAGTTTTAAAATTGTTCAGTTTATAAGAAGATATTGAATCCAAACCTTTCTGACAATATTTAAAGTTTTATAAGTAGTTTGTAAAATCTACAGTTTCTTTTATTAAATTTTGTATTTTCAAATATACACAAAAGCTAGGATGATGATTCAATAACATTTGGTTCAACAATCAACCTTTGCCAATCTTAAGTGTTATTTTCCTCCACACTTTTCTTTTCTTGGTGTTTTTTAAGGCAAATCTCAGACATCACGATATTTCCTACATCAAATAAGGTTTTGAAAATATGCATCTTATAAATGGAAACTGTAGAAAAAGGAAGGGAAATGTCTTGCAGCAAGACAGGATTGAGGCTAGAAATAGGATGAATGTCCCATCTCTGGCTGTTCGCTTAGGATCTGAAGTTAGCTCTGGATTGAGGCTAGAAATAGGATGAATGTCCCATCTCTGGCTGTTCGCTTAGGATCTGAAGTTAGCTCTGGATTGAGGCTAGAAATAGGATGAATGTCCCATCTCTGGCTGTTTGCTTAAGATCTGAAGTCAGCTCTGAGGAGGGAATGGGCTAAAGGCTTAGGGGTGATAAAACACTCTGACACTTGCTCTCATTTACTTAAAGGTCTTACAAAGAGTTTTGCATTTCACTAGGAGGAGCCCAGGTTTGCTTAGTTAATAAGACCCTGCTGGAAGGGGTTGCCAGGGAGCAGCTGGAGGCCCTCTGGTGGGCAGGCAGACCAACACCCCTCCCCCCTCCCACCCCTCCCCCCTCCCCCTGCCCTGTCCAGGGAAGGTCCTCTTTCTTGTTATCAGTTGTAAACAGATAAGACTGGAGCCGGCCCACCCATCAGACTCCTTTTGAGCTGACAGGAAGTGTGTGGGAATTGGGATACCCTGTCTCAAGACTGGAGACCACCCCACCTCCATGTCTTCAGTACATCAAACAGTCACTGAGGAAAATGTTCAACAACAAATTAAGTGTGAGAGAATTCTCTGGGAGCAGGTCATTGATGTGTACTTATTGGGGTTTCCGGGAAGCTCTTAAAAGGTGCTTAGGCCACGCCTCAGGCCCTCTGCTCAGAATCCCCAGGGCAGGGCAGAGCTAGCATCAGGATTTTTAAACCTGCCCAGGTGTTTCTAGTGTGCTGCCAAGCCTGGGACGTGTCCAAGTCCTCCTTGGCTGTGCGCTCCCTAGAGTGGAAATGCTCAGCACAGCGCCTGGTGCACGGCACCACACAACAGTCAATGCCCTATCATACCCACTTTTCAGTGAGGAAATTGAGATTTAAGAAGTTAAGAAACCACCTTTGGGATAGATGACTAACAAACAGCTGTGCAGGGCCTTGAACCTGGGTTCATGTGATCTAAAATCTGTGTTTGATTCAAGTTGCTTTAGAATTATTGAGTGTTTAATGTAGACTAGGTATACTATACTCACTAGTTACACAGATTGCTTTGTTTTATTGCCATCACATCCTTAATGAGATAGGAGGGGGGCAGGGCACAGCCTTTAAAAGAATGACAGCCGTTGAGGACATGACAGAAACCGGTTAGAACCAACTAGGTCCAAGATGGTGGACGACTGACTTCCACTAGACCTTGAGTCTCAGTATACACTCATCATAATACATGAACATCCTAAACGACACATCCACAGGTGCCATGAAAGTTCCCAGGCAGATCATAAAAGACCAAAAAGTGGACGGTGGCCCAATTCCTGGAAATCCCTGCCCCTTCCCCCAAATAGTTGGAATAATCCCCCCACTTATTAGCCTATGAAATTACGCAGCCCTATAAAAGCTGACAACCCCGTACCCTGGCGCCTCTCTCCTTCTGAGATGGCCCACGCTCTGTCTGTGGAGTGTGTTTCTTTCTGAATAAACCTTTCACTTTACTGTGGCTCGCTTTTGAATTCTTTCCTGCATGAAGCCAAGAACCCACACTCAGTGGCCGTCCCAGGGACTTGCCTGAGACCTGGCACGTGACCATCCTCTCGCGCCCCACTTTCTTTCCTGCAACGTTATGACATTGATACTAATTTCTACATTTTGTAGGTGCAAAAAATGAGGTTTCAAGAGTTGAGGACTTGCACAGTGCCTCACAGCAGCGCCCAGCAGTCAGAGCCGAGCTACTGCTCCAAATCCTTCCTGTGTGCCCACCTGAACCCGGCTGAGGGCTTCTATGGGACACAGTGGAGGAGAGTGGATGGAGAGACGCTGCCCCCTCCTGCAGTAAGGGAGGGATTTAGAGAGCAGAAATCATGTACTGAGGTGGTCACAGGAAGGGGCAGGGCACTGACTGCTGGAGGGAAGGAGGCCTCAGGTGAATGACAGCAGGGACAAGGGTGGAAGGGCAGGAAGAGAGGGTGTGGGTGGAGACATTTGATGCAGGTCAGATGATGGGGAGCCTGGATGCTCTTCCCCGAATTCATGCAGACCTGAATAGGGATCAAGTGGGAGTTCAGAGAAAAGAAAAGTTAAATATGTTACACATATTTAACAACCAATGTCATTTTTCTCTGATTATGAAAAATGTATTCTGATGTTAGTCAATTTGGGAAGTACAGAAAAACACAAAAGAGAAGATAAAAATCACTCATATTGTCATTCCTCAGAAATGACTATTAGCTTTTTCATCCAAGTCCATTATTACCCCCCATGTAAAAACTGAGGCAAATGAGACAGAGTTTAAGACAGATTTTTGGAAAACATGAACTGTACGCATATTAGGAGAAGCAGCCTGCAGAGTGCATGTGCAGTGTCTGAAGACCACTGAGTGCAGGGGTCCCTGCCACCTGCCAATGTGTCATAGTTTTAGGTTAATCCTAGGTGATTTTTATATTTTTATTTCATTGTAAATGGTATGTTTTTTGTTATTTAACTTTTCTCTTTGCTGCTTGTATTTAGGAATACAGTTGAGGTTTCTTTCTTCTTTTTTAATTGTGGTAAAATATACATAAACACAAAAGTCTTAGCTCAGGCTGCTATAACAAAACCCCATAGGCTTAGGCTGGAAGGCTTAAACACCAGACATGTATTCCTCATAGTTCTGGAGGCTGGGAAATCCAAGATCAAGGTGCTAACAGAATCGGTTCCTGGTGAGTGCTCTCTTCCTGGCTTGTAGATAGTTGCCTTCTCACTGTGTCCTTACATGGCACAAAGGGAGGGCAGGAACTAAGCTCTCTGGTCTCTTCCCACCTTAAAGGTCCCACCATCATTACATGATCTGAACCTCCCAAAGGCCCCATTTGTTTTGCTGAAAGACGTGCTTTCAACTTCAGGTTCAGAGGATTCACCGGCAAAATAACCACGCCACACATCAATAAGCAAGAAATAAGGAAATTTATTATATTAGTAGTAAGTTACAGTGTAAGGACCAGTTATATATATAGAGAGAGAAAAATAAATGTACATACATTACCAAATTGGGAAAAACAAGCAACATCACCAACCTGGGAGAATTTGCATCACCACGTTGGCAGAACAAGCAATATATAGAGAAAGAGATAAAAGCGCATACATCACCAACTGGGGAAACACCTACATCCAGATCCAAGCAATGCTGGGAAGTCCCTGGAACAGCAGCAATCTGGAGTCCCAATTGGGAAGGTCCCGGTCGGTGCATCCATCCAACGGGTGAGACTTCAGAGTGCCGCTCAAAGGAGTCCTGCTTTTCACGCCAAGCTGCAAGCCGGTAGTCATCAGCTTACATGCAAATATGCAGCTCTGGCTATTAGCATAAATGCTTTGATACTTTAGTCTAAGTTTCAGAATGTTCGCTGATCCCTGGGAACTGGCCAGATTCCCAAGGTCCAGGAAGCTTCGTGACTTACTCCCTTTTTTATCTGTTGGTTCTCAAAACCTGCTTTCACCGATTCAGCTGACCTGCACATAGTCCAGCAGTTCAGTATGGAGCTTCTTTCAGGGTCTTTGTTTAGTCAAAGGCCCATTGTTGTTTCTGAAGCCTGAACAAGACTATTAATTTTCCCAACACCATTTCCAAGATACCATCACATTGGGGGTTACAGCTTCAATATACAAATTTTCAGAGGACCATAGCATAATTCAGTCCATAGCAAAATTTGCCATTTTACCATATATAAGTGTATTACATTCATAGTATTGTGTGACCATCACCACTAATTCAAAACATTTTCATTACCCCAAAAGAAACTGTACCCATGTAGCAACAAATCCCCATTGCCTGCATACCTGGCCACAGGTAACCTCTAATCTACTTTCTGTCTCTATGAATAATGCCAATTCTAGATATTTCATATGAGTGGAATCATTCATTATTTGTCCTTTTCCTTCTGGCTCATTTCACGTAGCATAATTTATTCAGGTTCATCCATGTTGTAGCCTGTATCAAAACTTTATTCCTTTTGATGGATGAATAGTATTTCATTGTGTGTATGTGTGTGTGTGTGTATATATATATATATATATACACACACACACATATACATATATATATATATGTATGTATGTATGTATACATGCACAGGTATACCACATTTTATTTATCCATTCTTCTGGGAATTTTTTGTTGTTGTTGTTTTGGCTGTGCCCCGCAGCTTGTGGGATCTTAGTTCCCTGACCGGGAACCGAACCCAGTACCCTGAGATGGTCATGTGGTTTTTCCTTTCATTCTGTTAATATGGTATACTACATTGATTGATTTTTTTTTAATTTTTTTTGTACACTGAAATATCCTTTCACTACAGGAATAACTCCCACTTGGTTATGGTGTACTATTCTTTTATTATATTAAACAGGATGTTAGCTGTTGAATTCAGTTTGCTAGTATTTTATTGAGGATTTTGCATTAATATTCATAAGGGATCTTGGTCTGTAGTTTTCTCTTCTTTTAGTGTCTTTTTCTGGCCTTGATATCAGGGTAACAGTTGCTCCAAATTATAAATTAGGACATGTTCCTCCTCTTCAATATTTTCGGAGAGTTTGAGAAGGATTGATATTTTTCTTCTTTTTCAAAGTAAACATTCTCCCCTATGAATTTACCTCTTAGCACTGCTTTTGATGCATCCCATATGTTTTGGTATGACATGTTTCTATTTTCATTTGTCTCAAGATATTTTCAAAATTACTTTGTGACTTCTCCTTTCATCCATCAGTTGCTTGAGTGTGTTGTTTACTTCCCACATATTTGTGAGTTTCTAAGTTTTCCTTTTATTAGTACAGTTTAGTTTCATTCCATTGTGTTTGGAAAGATACTTTATTTGATTTCTCTTTATTTTAAAATAAATTTATTTATTTTGGGCTGCGTTGGGTCTTCATTGCTGCATTCGGGCTTTCTCTAGTTGCGGCACTTGGGGGCTACTCTTCATTGTGGTGCGCGGGCTCCTTCTCATTGTGGTGGTTTCTCTTGTTGCAGAGCACCAGCTCTAGGTGCGCACGTGGGCTCAGTAGTTGTGGCTCACGGGCTTAGTTGCTCCGCAGCATGTGGGATCGTCCCGGACGAGGGCTCAAACCCATGTCCCCTGCATTGGCAGGTGATTTCTTAACCACTGTGCCATCAGGGAAGCCCACTTTGTATGGTTTCAATCTTTAAAATGTAGTAAGGCTTTTTTTGTGTACTAAGTATGGAGATATACATTGGAGAATGGCCCATATATACTTGAGAAGAATGTGTATTCTGTTGCTGTTGAGTAGAGTGTTCTGTATATGTCTTTTAGGTCTGATTAGTTTGTAGTTGTTCAAGTCTTCTATTTACTTACTGATCATCTGCCTGGTTGTCCTATCCATTAGTGAAAATAGGATATCACATTGTCCAACTATTATTGTAGAACTGTCTATTTCTCCCTTCAGTTCTGTCAATTTCACTTCATGGAACTTGCTGTTAGTTGTATATGTATATGTTTATGAATTGTTATATCTTCTTCATGAATTTGAACTTTTATCAATATATAATATCCTTTTTTGTCTCTTGCACATTTTTTCCTTAAAGTTTATTTTGTCTGGTAATATAGCTACTTCTGTTCTCTTTGGTTGCTATTTGAATGAAATATTTTTTTGCATCCTTTAAATTTCAACTTATTTTGTCTTTGTATCTTTGTGAGTCTTTTATAGGTAGATCATGTTTTTAAAATTTTAATCCATTCTTCCATTGTCTTCCTTTTATATGTTGTGTTAGTTTCAAGTGCAAAGCAAAGTGACATATATATATGTATATATAGATATATATATTCTTTTTTTCAGATTCTTTTCCATTATAGGATATTACAAGATACTGAGTATAGTTCCCTGTGCTCTACAGTAGGTACTTGTTGTTTACCTATTTTATATATAGTAGTGTGTGTATGTTAATCCCAAACTCCTAATTTATTTGTCCCCCTCATCCCCACTACCCCCTTTGGTAACCATAATTTTGTTTTCTATCTCTGTGAGCCTATTTCTGTTTTGAAATAAGTTCATTGGTATCATGCTTTTTTAGATTCCAAAAATAAGTGATACCATATGATATTTGTCTTTCCCTGTCTGACTTACTTAGTATGATAATCTCTACGTCCATCCACATTGATGCAAATGGCATTATTTCATTCTCTTTTTATGGCTGAGTAATATTCCATTGTATACATGTGCCACATCCTCTTTATAAATTCATCTATCAATGGACATTTAGGTTGCTTTGATGTCTTGGCTATTGTAAATAGTGCTGCTATGAACATTGGGGTGCATGTATCTTTTCAAATTGGAATTTTCTCCAGATATATGCCCAGGAGTGGGATTGCAGGATCATATGGTAACTGTATTTTTTTGTTGTTTTTTAAGGAACCTCCATACAGTTTTCCATAGTGCTTACACCAATTTACATTCCCACCAACAGTGAACTAAGGTTCTCTTTTCTCCACATCCTCGCCAATATTTGCTACTTGTAGACTTTTTCATGGTAGACATTCTGAAAGGTGTGAGGTGATATCTTACTGTGGTTTTGATTTGCATTTCCCTGGTGATTAGTGATATTGAGCATCTTTTCATGTACCTGTAGCCATCTATATGTCTTCTTAGGGAGACTATTCAGGTCTTCTGCCCATTTCTTAATTGGATTGTTGGGTTTTTGATATTGAGATGTATGAGCTGTTTATATATTTTGGATATTAACCCCTTATCAGACATATCATTTGCAGATATCTTCTCCCATTCCGTAGGTTGGCTTTTGATATTTTTTAGGGTTTCCTTAGTTGTGCAAAAGCTTTTAGGTTGAATTAGGTGCCACTTGTTTGTTTTGGCTTTTGTTTCCCTTGCCTGAGGAGCCAGATCCAAAAATATATTACTAAGACTTATGTCAAAGAGTGTATGTTTTCTTCTAGGAGTGGTATGGTGTCCATTTATACACTTAGGTCTTTAATCGATTTTGAGTTTATTTGTATATATGGTGTGAGAAAATGTTCAAATTTCATTCTTTTACATGGAGCTGTCCAGTTTTCCCAGCACCACTTACTGATAAGACCATGTTTTCCCCATTGTATATTCTTGCCTCCTTTGTCCTAGATTTATTGACCAAAGGTGCATGGGTTTATTGCTGAGCAGTCTATCCTGTTTCATTGATTAATATTTCTTGTTTTTCACCAGTACCATACTGTTTTGATTACTGTAGCTTTGTAGTATAGTTTGAAGTCTGGGAGGCTGATTCCTCCAGCACTGTTTCTCTTTCTCAGGATTGCTTTGACTATTCAGGTTTTTTGTGTTTCCATACAAATTTAAAATTGTTTTGTTCTAGTTCTGTGAAAAATGACATTGGTAATTTGACAGGGATTGCGTTTGATCTGTCAATTGTCTTGGGTAGTATGGTCATTTTAACAATATTGATTCTTCCAATCCAAGAACATGGTATATCCTTCCTTCTGTTTGTGTCATCTTCAATTACTTTCATCAGTGTCTTACAGTTTTCTGAGTACACGTGTTTTGCCTCCTTAGGTAGGTTTATTCCTAGGCATTTTATTTCTTTAGATGAGATGGTAAATGGGATTGTTTCCTTAATTTCTCTTTCCTATCTTACATTGTTAGTGTATAGAAATGTGACAGATTCTTGTATTAATTTTGTATTCTGCAGCTTTACTGAATTCATTGATGAGCTCTAGTAGTTTTCTGGATTTTTTCTGGATTTCATCTTCAGGATTTTCTATGTATAGCATCATGTCATCTGCAAATAGTGACAGTTTTACTCCTTCTTTTCCAGTTTGGATTCTTTTACTTCTTTTTCATCTCTGATTGCCATGTCTAGGACTTCCAAAGCTATGTTAAATAATAGTGGTGAGAGTGGACATCCTTGTCTCGTTCCTGATCTTAGAGGAAATGCTTTCAGCTTTTCACTATTGAGTATGATGTTAGCAGTAGGTTTGTTGTATATGTCCTTTAATATGTTGAGGTAGTTTCCCTCTATGCCCACTCTCTGGAGAATTTTTATTATAAATGGTGTTGAATTTTGTCAAAAGCTTTTTCTGCATCTATTGAGATGATTATATGGTTTTTATTCTTCAATTTGTTGAGGTGGTGAATCACATTGATTGATTTGCATATATTGAAGAATCCTTGCATTCCTGGGATAAATCTCACTTGATCATGGTGTATGATACTTTTAATGTGCTGTTGGATTCAGTTTGCTAGTATTTTGTTGAAGATTTTTGCGTCTACATTCATCAGTGATATTGGCCTGTAATTTTCTTTTTCTGTGATATCTTTGTCTGGTTTTGGTGTCAGGGTGATCATGGCCTCATAGAATGGGCTTGGGAGTGTTCCTTCCTCTACAATTTTTTTGGAGGTGTTTCAGAAGGGTAGGTGTTAACTCTTCTGTAAATATTTGATAGAATTTGCCTGTGAAGCCATCTGGTCCTGGACTTTGGTTTGTTGGAAGATTTTTTGTTTTTAATCACCATTTAAATTTCAATACTTGTGATTGGTCTGTTCATATTTTCTATTTCTTCCTGGTTCAGTTTTGGAAGATTGTACCTTTCTAAGAATTTGTGCATTTCTTCTAGGTTGTCCATTTTATTGGCATATAGTTGCTTGTAGTAGTCTCTTATGATCCTTTGTATTTCTGTGGTGTCAGTTGTAACTTCTCCTTTTTCATTTCTAATTTTATTGATTTGAGTCCTCTCCCTTTTTTTTCTTGATGAGTCTGGCTAAAGGATTATCAATTTTGTTTATCTTCTCAAAGAACCAGCTTTTAGTTTTATTAATCTTTGCTATTGTTTACTTTGTCTCTATTTCATTTATGCTGCTCTGATCTTTATGATTGCTTTCCTTCTACTAAAGTTGGGGATTTTTGTTCTTCATTCTCTAATTGCTTTAGCTGTAAGGTTAGGTTGTTTCTTTGAGATTTTTCTTGTTTCTTGAGGTAAGATTGTATTGCTATAAACTTCTCTCTTAGAACTGCTTTTGCTGCTTCCCATAGGTTTTGGGTCATGGTGTTTTCATCGTCATTTGTATCTAGGTATTTTTTGATTTCCTCTTTGATTTCTTCAGTGCAGTTATTTAGTAACATATTGTTTAGCCTCCACGTGTTTGTGTTTTATACATTTTCTCCCTGTAATTGATTTCTAATCTCATAGCGTTGTGGTCAGAAAAGATGCTTGATATGATTTCAGTTTTCTTAAATTTACTGAGGCTTGATTTGTGACCCAAGATGTGACCTATTCTGGAGAATGTTCTGTATGCACTTGGGAAGAAAGTGTATTCTGCTGCTTTCAGATGGAATGTTCTATAGATATTAATTATGTCTATCTGGACTAATGTGTCATTTAAGGCTTTTTATCCTTATTAATTTTCCCATTGGTGTAATTGGGACATTAAAGTCCTCTGCTATTATTGTGTGACTGTCAATTTCCCCTTTTATGGCTGTTAGCATTTGCCTTATATATTGAGGTGCTTCTATGTTGGGTGCATATATATTTATAATTGTTACAGCTTCTTCTTGAATTGATCCCTTGACAATTATGTAGTGTCCTTCCTTGTTTCTTGTAACAGTCTTTATTTTAAAGTCTATTTTGTCTGATATGAATATTGCTACTCCAGCTTTCTTTTGATTTCCCTTTGCTTGGAATACCTTTCTCCATCTCCGTACTTTCATCCTGTATGTGTCCTTAGGTCTGACATGGGTCTCTTGTAGAGAGCACATATACTGGTCTTGTTTTTGTACCCATTCAGCCAATCTGTGTCTTTTGGTTGGAGCACTTAATCCATTTACATTTAAGGTAATTATCCATATGTAGGTTCCTATTGCCATTTTCTTAATTGTTTGGGGTTTCTTTTTGTAGGTCTTTTTTCTTCCCTTCCTCTTTTTTTCTCTTCTCTTGTGTTTTATGCCTAGAGAATTTCCTTTAGCATTTGTTGTAAAGCTGGTTTGGTGGTGCTGAATTCTCTTAGCTTTTGCTTGTCTCTAAAGCTTTTGACTTCTCCATAAAATCTGAATGAGAGCCTTGCTGGTAGAGTATTCTTGTTTGTAGGTTTCTCCCTTTCATCAATTTGTGTATGTCCTATTACTCCCTTCTGGCCTGTAGAATTTCTGCTGAAAAATCAGCTGATTACCTTATGGGCATTCCCTTGTATGTTATCTGTTGCTTTTCCCTTCTTGCTTTTAATATTTTTTCTTTGTATTTAATTTTTGTTAGTTGGATCACTATGTGTCTTGACTGTTCCTCCTTGGGTTTATCCTGTATGGGACCTTCTGAATTTCCTGGACCTGGGTGACTATTTTCTTTCCCATGTTAGGGACATTTTTGACTATAACCTCATCAAATATTTTCTCAGGCTCTTTCTCTTTTTCTTCTTCTTCTGTGACTCCTATAATTTGAATGTTGGTGTGTTTAATGTTCCAGACATTTCTGACACTGTCCTCGTTTCTTTTCATTCTCTTTTCTTTATTTTGTTTTGCAGCAGAGATTTCCACCATTCTGTCTTCTAGGTCATTTATCTGTTCTTCTGCCTCTGCTATTCTGCTATTGATTCCTTCTAGTGTATTTTTCATTTCAGTTATTGTATTGTTCACCTCTGTTTGTTTTTAGTTCTTTGTTAAACATTTTTTGTGTCTTCTTGATTTGTGCTTCTATTCTTTTTCCAAGATCTTGGATCATCTTTACTATCATTACTCTGAATTCTTTTTCAGGTAGATTGCCTATCTTCTCTTCGTTTAGTTGTTCTTTTAGGTTTTTATCTTGTTCCTTCATCTGCACCATATTTCTTTGTCATCTCATTTTTTCTAACTTACTGTGTTTGTGGTCTCCTTTGCTCAGGCTGCAGGTTCCTAGTTCCCCTTGCGTCTGGTGTCTGCCCTCTGATAGGTGAGGTTTGTCCAGACACTTGTGCCATTACCCACTTGTTAGGGGGTTTGACTGGTGTTGTCAGAGCCTGCCCTGGATATTGATCAGAGCCTCCCCTTTGCTCTGTGGTTTTCAATGCCCTCTCAGGGGTGGGGTCTGCTCCCTAGTTGTTGGAGTAGAGGCCCCCAGATCTGTTCCTTAGCTGTGTTTCTGATCTGTGGTGGGAGGTAGGCAGGATTGGAGCACTCCCACTGGGAGAGAAGCCACTGAGTTTTCCTCGGCTGGAGCTCTTCACCTGTGAATGTGCTGTTGTATCCCCTTTCACCTGTTGTGCAGGCTCACAAAGTACACAGGTGTTGGCACTGCTCTCGGTTCCACCTTAACTGTGGGTATGCCAGCAATTGGCCCTGATGACTCTCAGGCATTGTTTTCACCAGGCCACTGGCAGATCCACTGAGGTAAGGTCCCAGAACTGCAGCAGCAAGCATGTGGACCTGCTGTGGGAGCTATGGAGGCAGCTCAGACTCTGGCCTGGCCCAACTACTGTGTGTACGTGCTCACAAAGTCCACAGCTGCTAAAGCCAGACCCGTCCCAGCTTCAGGAGCACTTGTCCTTTCGATGTTTTGCAGGTGCTGAATTTAAGAAGCTGTCAGCATAGGTGTAACTCCGTGGTTTGTGCAGTCACAAGGAGAGATTTCCTCTCTTCCTCCTCAGTCACATGGCCCCTGGGGCTCAGCTGTGCTTTCAGCCCCACCTCTGCGCGTGTTCCCCCCACTGGAGTCTGCTCAGGAGCACAGGAGCCTGCCAGGCAGGAAGGAGCCAAGATGGTGATCAGGGTAAGCAGGCTGCCAGATGGGAGGGTGCTGGGTAGCAATTGGGGCATGCAAGCCCATCAGGAAGCAATCAGGGTGAGCAGGTTGCTCAGGTCAGAGTTGGGGGGAGGTGGAGGAGGTGATAGCAGGGGCACTCAAGCTGGCTCCGGTGGGAGCCCTCCCTAGTGCCTGTAGAGGTGGGGACTGGCACATGGGCAGAGAGGCTGCAATGGTGGCCCCAGCCCCTGTGCATCACACAACAGTGGTGTTTCACTTCTGTGGGAACTTGTCACTCCTGTCCCCTTAGGCTATCTTCTCACAGCCAACAGCAGGCCCCTTCCCAGGTCTGCTTTTCACACCCCTCATTCCAGCCCCCAGCCCCCATGTGCACTGGTGGACACCTTCTCAGGCTGGGGTGAACAAGGCTGTGGTAAGGACTATCTGTCTAGGTCTCACTCTGTCCTGCCTGCCACAGACTGGCCACTGGGCTCTCCTCTGAGCCCCTAAAACTCCCCTTCTGTCCCAGTAGTTCTATCCACCAGTGAGGGGGCCTCCCCAGATGCGGGAACCTCTCCTCACTCTCAGCTCCCTGCCAGGGATGCAAGTCCCATCCTGCCTTCTCTCCTCTTCCTTTTCCTTTCTTTCTTTCATCCTACCTGGCTACATGGGGATCCCGTTTGTCCTTTTAGGTGTCCGAGGTCCTCTCCTCTGCCAGTGTTCAGCAGGTGGTCCGAGAGAATTGCTCCATTTGTAGATGTATTCTTTATGCATTTGTAGGGAGAGATGAACTCCATGTCCTCCTACTGCTCTGCCATCTTGGAAAGTCAAGGCTAGCAGATCTAACATTCCTAATAGGTATTGATTTCCAAACTTTAGGCAAATATATTTTTTCTATATACAGTTTCTTCTTCTGTGAATAATAATTCCGATCAAATATATCCAATACATGACTGCCTACTGTATTAATCAGCTACACCTGTGTAACAAACAATTTCAGAGATTAGTGGCTGAAAACAATCATTTATTAGGTCATGATTCTGGGGGTCAGCATTTGGGGCTGGGCTGGACTTAGCTAGACAGTTCGTTGCTGGTCTACTCATGTGACCATAATCAGCTAGAAAGATGGTGTCTGGTTGGTCTAGAATGGCCTCAGGCACATGTCTGAAATTTGGTCCTGGCTAACTGAGAATGAGTGGGTCCCAGATTTCCAGCAGGCCAGCTCAGGCTTACTCACATGGCGGTAGTTGCAAGCTTCCCAAGAGTGGCAAGCAGGGATCTTCCCCCATGCACAAGCTCTTGTCATGTCTCTTCCTACATGACTGCGAATGCTCCATTGAACAAAGCAAGTCACATGGCCACGCCCAGGGTCAGTGTGAGAAGAAACTATACAAGGAGTGATGAGAAAAACCTGGGAGCTGTCACAGCAACAAATTGTGATAGTAGCCTCCTCCTACTTCCTTGACAACAACGCAGATTTGCTGAAGTACCAATGGCCCTGGCCCTGGTCCTTCCCCAGCCACAGAGACACACATTTCCACTCCCCTGGAAAACGATTGGTTTAAGAACTGGCCACTGAGACAGGATGAGAAGTTAACTAGAGAGGGGACCCCTGGGAAAGTTTCTTTCTACAACAAAAGATGCATCAGAAGAAACAGGAATTCTTTGTGCAAGAATGCTTGAACTTCTGTGGCTGTAAAAAAATCACAGACCAGCCAACCAGCCAAACTGTGGTTGAAACTGAGCAGGACACTGTGGGGTCTTCCTGGGGAAAGAAGTAAGACCTTCTCCACCTTTGGTTTGTAGAGAAGCTTTAGCTTCCTAGGCCTTTCCCAAACTCCAAAGAGAAAATATAATCAAAGAAGTTAGAAAATGCAGAAACAAAGGAAAAAAATCAAGCAAGACAAAATAATAATAGTTTAGCCATTAAACAAAGTCAAGGTCATGTAGTTCCTCCTCAAGGGCTATGGATAATATTCTGAGTCATATCCTTGAGTTGTTTTACAGATACTAAAACCCTCATCAGGTGGAAGAAGTTAACTGTATGCTCACCACAAGCAAGTAGACCCGAGAGGGGTTGTAATCAGAAAGTTGATGATGTTAACTCCTGAAATACATCCCTGTTACCTCACCACCAACAAATCAGAAGAAATCTACAAGCTGATCACACACCCCTTGACCCTCTCCCTTACCTTGCCTTTAAAAACTTCTCCCTGAAAGCCTTCAAGGAGTTCAGGTCTTTTGAGGGTAAGCTGCCCGTTCTCCTTGCTTGGCCCCATGTTGAGCACCTTGTAATAAATGCTGTCCTTTCTTTCACCACAACCTATGTCAGTAGATTGGCTTTATTGCACACAGGCAAGCAGACCCGAATTTGGTTTGGTAACATGGTCAAGCTACTGATTAACCATCCTGGAACTGCCTGTTTCTTGTTATGGGAAATAGCACGTGCCCTTACTATTTTAGCCACTTCAAGTTGGGTATTCTGTTATTTAGAGTGTTTTTTCCCATTTTCAGAGAAAATTTATCTCAGTGAGGTAGACATTGAGCCAGAGTTCTATTCTTTTTCAGTAATCTAATGAAAGCTGGAGAAAACTGTGTAGTTAAAACTTAGTTCTCTTGATTAGGAATAAAGGATAATGCATCAACTGAGTGCAAAAAGGAACAGGGTCAATAGCACCATACTTAAAGTAAAAAATTACCGTTCACTAACCTGTTGACTTAGCTGTGGCAAGCCTGTTTTCTGTTAAGCATTTTGTGTTAGTCAGAGGGTGAGTGAGAGTTGGTGAGAGACATGTGAAAGGATGATGTATGTGTGTGTGTGTTGGGGGGTGGTTGGCTTCAGTGCTGGGCCCTGCTACGGTGAACTGTGCATCAACCAGCTCTTCTCACCAACCAGCACTTTGGAAACACCCAAACCTTGGAGTCATCCCGGACTCTTCTCTTTCTCGTTACCCCACATCCAATCTGGTGGCACATACCACGGATTCCACCTTGAGAATCTGTGCAGAATCTACCCCCTCTTCAGAGCCTCCTCCACTGCTCCCTTGGCCTGAGTAAGGCAGCAGCACCTTCCATCACCTGGGTAATGCGCCAGCCCTCCTCAGGCTCCTGCTCTCACCCTGACTCCACCCTGTAGACTGATCCCCACACAGTGGCCAGATTATTCATTTCAGAATATGAGACACATTATATTTCTCTTCAACTCAAATCTCTCCTGTGGGTCCCAACTGTCTAGCAGTAGAGGCCAAAGCCCTCCAGTAGCCTTCAATGCCCACCATCATGTGCCTGTGCCTCCTCTCAGAATTCACCTTCACCAGGCCTGTTCCTCAAACATGCAGAGAACTTTCCCACCAGGGCTTTTGCACTTGTTCTTTCCACCTGAGACACTTCTCCCCAGATGTCTGTGGAATTGCTGCTTCGACCCTCTGAGTATTTGCTCAAACATCACTGTTAGAGAGGCCCTCCCAGAGCAAGCTTCCACCTTGCTGCCACTGCCCAGCCCATCTCACCCTGTCTCCTTCAACCAGGTTTATTTTTCCCCTGAGTGCTCTCACGAGCTGAAATGTGTGTATGTAGCTGTTTGTTTGTTTATGTGTCCCTCCCTCTAGAAGGCACTCTCCACCACGTTCTCTGTATATCCCTTCCACATAGCACGGAGCCTGCTATAGAATGTGCATTCAAGCCACAATAATTAATTCATACTAATTGGATGAGTGAGCGCTATGTTCTCCAAGGTCTTTCTGACACCATCAAGTGGGGGTGGAGGGGTCATAGAGCTCCCCAATTTATCTTTTAGATGTTGGGTGGCCGATTTAAATTTTTATTTGATAAAAATGGCTTTCCTACTAAAAGATTTGAAAGTGTCTATTTTACACTATTCCATGGGTGGAAAAAGTGGTTCACTGGGGAGGTAAGTGATTGTGTGAGAGAGAAGGGAATTTTCACTATTCACTTTACACACTTCTATTGTGTAATTTAAAAAATGAACATATATTATTTTAATTAAAAAATGAAAGGCTTTTCTTTAAAAATAGTGCAGTGATGTGGAGGAGTGGAATGCAAATCTCACAGGCCTGTCTCTTACCACTGGGACCAGTATACTTCAGATCAGGCCTTTTCACCTCTTCTCTCTCACTTCTTGTGAGACCTGAGCATTTCTTTACACCAAGCTACACACTGTGTTGTGGATTTCAAATGTACAAGTTATCATATCTTTCTCATTATAAAAATATCCGTGTACCTCACAGCACAGTTGGAGGAGAATAGTCAAAGGACAGATATGCCTTCCTACAAAGACTAGCACTGCTAACACTGTTATGCACTTTTTCTATTTTGGTTCACATTACCAAGTTTTTATTTGTTTTAGGTAGTTGGATCATACACTTGCATCTAGGTCCAAGTTTATGTCCTTATATTTTAACAACTTTCTGCCATATTGAAGTCCTAACTTTCAGCGTCTCTTGAAAGAATTAAAATAAGCCAATTCTCATGCCTCTTTGCTCTTGTTTCAGAAAAGGTCTTTTGCTTCAGAAAGATGAGTCTGACACATCCTGAGGCCACAGTGTGCCCTGCCTGGCTACAGCGGGCCCACTGTGGTTCCTGGCAGCACAATTAGTGCTCTGACACTTTCACAAAGCTTGGAAAGACTTCTGATAAATTTACTATTAAAGCTTGGAATAACTCCAGTACAACTAGCCTATTACTCTTGAAAATTATATAGTTTCCTTCTATCCACTGGATCAATTTTCAGAAATTAAAGAAAAGATGGTGAGCGTTAATTTAATTTGTGTCTTGACATTGGCAGGAGGTCAATGGGAACATAGAATTCACCCCTACCTCCACCCCCCTGATCTGGCAGTAAGGAGGTGGCACCACTGGAGTGCTGTCAGGAGGCCAACTAAAACACAAGACGTAAAAAGTCTCAGAGTCTCATAACATAATACCCACAATGTCCAGATTTCAATGAAAAGTCACTAGTCATTCCAAAAACTATGAAAATCTCAACCTGAATGAGAAAGGACAACAAATGCCAACACCAAGATGACATAGATTTTAGAATTATCTGACAAGGATATAAAAGGAGTCATAAAAATATTTCAAGGAGAAGTTATCAACATGATTGACATAAATAAAAAAAATGGAAAATCAGTTATAAAGAAGAACCAAAGGAAAATTTTAGAATTGAAAAATACAATAACCAAAATAAAAGGCTCAATAGATGGGCTTAATATTGGACTAGAGATGATAGAGGAAAGAATCAGTGAGCTTGAAGATAGAACAGTAGAAATTCCCCAATCTGGCCAATAGAAAATAGAGTGAAAAAAAAGTGAACAGGGCCTCAGGGACCTGTGAGACTATGACCAAAGATCTAACATTCATGTCGTTGGACTTGTAGAAAGAGAGGACAAAGAGAGTGAGGCTGAAAAAGGACTCCAAGGAATAATGGCTGATCTTCAACAAAGGAGGCAAGAAAATACAATGGAGAAAAGACAGTCTCTTCATTAAGTGGTGTTGGGAAAGCTGGACAGTCTCAGGTAAATCAATGAAGTTAGAACACTCCCTCACACCATACACAAAAATAAACTCAAAATGACTTAAAGACAAATATAAGACGTGACACCATAAAACTCCTAGAAGAAAACATAGGCAAAACATTCTCTGACATAAATCATAGCAACGTTTTCTTAGGTCAGTCTCCCAAGGCAAAAGAAATAAAAGCAAACCTAAACAAATGGGACCTAATCAAACTTATAAGCTTCTGCACAGCAAAGGAAACCATAAACAAAATGAAAAGACAACCTATGGACCGGGAGAAAATATTTGCAAATGATGTGACTGACAAGGGCTTAATCTCCAAAATATAAAAACAGTCCATACAACTCAATATTTAAAAAACAAACAACCCAATCAAAAAATGGGCAGAAGACCTGAATAGACATTTCTCCAAAGAAGACACAGATGGCCAACAGGCATGAGAAAAGATGCTCAACATTGCTAATTATTAGAGAAATGCAAATCAAAACTACAATGAGGTATCACTTCACAGTCAGATGGCCATAATTAAAAAGTCAACAAGTAAATGCTGGTGTGGGTGTGGGTGGTTGGCACAGAGGAGGAAGGCGAGCCTTCCTTACTGCACACGCAGGCTGCTCCAAGCAGCCATACTCCATCATTTACGCGCTGTCTCTGGCTGCTTCAGCACGACCGACTGCCCAGAGTTGGGTAACTGAGACAGAGATGGGATGGATCACTCTCTTCACTTTGAACAGCTGTCTGGTGCACTCAGAATTACATCAACTCGGTTATAACTAGACATCTGTCTCTGTGCCATGTACTGTGACATTATATTTACTTTTATTATTGATACCTGCCTATCATGTCAAAACAAAGAAAAGTGGACTTCATGTTTTATTTTTAAGGCACATTGAAGCGTGGATTATTTTGTTATCCAATTAAATGGCAAAACATTGTGTTTATTACGCAACAGCAACTGCACTAAAAATTTTAATAAAATAAGTGTTGACCTTACCAGACTAAGCACTCACCACAACATTCCCAACTTCCAGGAAGATAATGACCAGAAAAATTGGAAAATTTTAAATGAAATAGTTCATCATAGCAGAATTTCTTCACAAAAATAAAAATGAGGCTGCAACTAAAGTAAGTTTCCAAGTGTTGGACAAGAAAAATCATTTACTGATGGTGAGTTAATTAAACTGATTTATTGCAGTAGCTGAAAATAAACTTTTTTAAGACTATTGATCTTTCAGCTGTAACAGTTTCTTGAAGAGTTGACATTGGGAGCAACAATAACAGACAATTAAAAAAAGGCAAATGTTTTCCAGTGGTATTCTTTGGCCCTTGATAAGACTAATGGTGTTGCTTGATAAGCCTGGTGCTGTTTATTTGAGAAACCAATACTGAGTTTGAAGCGCCTGAAGAATTAGGCTGTAACTAGTGTGTGTGTGTGTGGAGCAGGGACATTTTCAAAGAGGTTCAGAAAACAAAAATTCAGTACAACCTGATGGAATCTGTTAAGATGTTTTACAGTTGATGATGGTAAAAACACTTGTGGAGCAGAAAAAGGCTTAGTTGGACAAATTTACAAAGCTTCTGAAAATGTAAACCCTTTAAAGCAAATGGTTGTTCATTTTATTGTTCAACAGCAGGTACTTTGCAGAAAATATTGGAATCTATCATGTGTTATTAACCAGTAGAAGCTGAATATCCTATCTTGCTCAACCACATAGCAATTCAATAGATTAGCAGTTGTAAAGTGTTATTGCAATATTTTTTGAGCTCAAGACTGAAATGGAATTTTTTCTGAATAAGAAGAATCACCCTCAATCACTATTATAAAACATTGGTTGAATTAAGAAATTAGCTTTGGCTACAGATTTGATGTTTCTTATGAAATCAACCTAAAACTATAGGGCAAAATAGAGCTTATGTGTGAAACTTATACTGTAGTAAAGTCAATTAGACAACAGCTAATGTTTAAATCACAAGTAAAGGCAAGTGGCTTTATATACCTCCTGCGCTGTCAAAAATTAAAACCCATACAAATTTGTGTGGGCATATGTTCTGAGCTGAAACTACAGTTCTAACAAGGTGTTTTTGGACTTCAGTGAAAGTGCAAAGGAAATGTCCTTATTTCAAAGTCCATCTACCTGTGCAAATAGAGGGGCGTAACTTTTGATTGGAAGTGATTAATCTGCAGTGTCATGCTAAAATATCAAGAGGAGAATCTAGCAGAATTCTATAAAGCCCTTCCAAGTGATAAATACTCTCAATACCATACCTTTAGGGATCAGTATTTGTCAGTACTTACCTGTGTGAAAAAAAACATTTTCAGAGGTAAAATATGTAAAATCTCGTTACGGGTCAGCGGTAACAGATGAACACTTGCAATCAATTCTGATGATAGGAAACAGTAACTCTGAACCCCAACTAAGCAAAATGTTATCCCCCAAATGCTTCCATTCTTTTCGCTAGTGTTCCTGTATCACAAAACATCATGCTAAGTGATATTTCAAATTTTGTCAATAAAATCTGGTGTGAATTTGTCTTCTCTCTTGTCATGTAAGTGTATACTTAATATCTTCAATTTTTGCCTCTTGGTCTGTCAAGCCTAAAAAAGATTTACTACCTAGCTCTTTATAAAAAGTGTTTGCAGACTCCCGGAGAGGAGATTTTGGTCTCTGTCTAAAGGAGCTTACCATCTAATTTGAGACAGACCAGACAATTGCCCATGAAATCACAAACAACCCCAGTGTCTTCCTTTTCTTTATTCTTAAATTTAAAATATTCTTTGGAAGTACAGAAAAGCTAAGGAATCTTGACCACCCACCTTTCTGCGCATACAGTCCCTTTTCCAGAGGTCACCCAGAGGTCATCCTGCTTCCTCCCTTTCTCCCCTACAGTCTAGTCTCACTCAGCAACCAGAGTGATCCTGTTAACAAGTAGGGTAGTTTAAGACCCCTCCGCCCTCAGACCTGCAGCAGCTGCCCATCTTATACCTGTTGAAGCCACAACCCCATGGTGTCCCTGCCAGGCCTCAGGAGCCCACATGCCCACCGCATCCCCAACCCATCCCCACCTGCATGAATCAGCCACCCTGGCCTTTGCTTTTCCTTGGCACACTCCTTTCTTATGGCCTTTGCATGGGCTATTTTCTCTGCCTGGTGTCAGATTGCCGGATTTAGCAAACAAAAATACAAGATGCCCAGTTAAGTTTTCATTTCAGATAAACAAATAATGTTGATATAACTATGTCTAAATACTGCATGGGACATACTTACATGAAAAAATTACTCATTGCTTACTTGAAGTTCAAATGTGACTGTGTATCCTGTATTTTGCCTGCCAGCACTGTCTGGAATGCTCGTAACTTCTATCAAGCCTTTGCTCAGAGTGGTCTCCTTCCAAGTGAGGCCCACCCTTAGTGTCCCATTTAAATTTGCCACCCAGGTCATCCCCTACCATACCCAATTCCCTTACCTTAGACTAATTTTTTCCTTATAACATTCATCACCTTCTAACACACCAGATAATTCATTTGTCATGTTTATTGTTTATTTTTATCTCCTCTCATTCAAGTGTAAGCTATACCTGGGCAGGGATTTGGGGGTTTTGCAGGAGACAAAACACTAATCTATCCCAGTACCTAAAAGAGAACCTGGCACATGAGAGTGCTCAAGAAATATTTGTTGGAAGATGGATGAGTGAGAGTCCTCTGAGCAGCAATTGGATGTCCACAGGCCACAGTTCCACTTTGAACTTATTTATGCTTTTTCAAGCTTTTTTTTCCTGCCCATTCATCCAAGCTAGCAGGCTGGTGTCACTCCCAAATTCTCCCTCTCTCTTATGGTGCTCTATTCCTCTCTCCAAAATTATTTGGTGTCCACATCCCACTCTAGTTCCTCCGCATTACTCCTCATCTGTCACCGGCTCACGCCCTGTGGTCCCACCTTGCCCTTTAGATGGTGCCTGTTACTTGACAGTCTCAAGTCTCCTTGCCACTCATCTATCTCCATCTGATCCCTTCCTCACACTACTTCTCAATCTTTTTAAAATGCAGAATAGTGAGAAATGAAACAGAAACCACAATTTGTAAGACTAACTATGTGAGTCTCCAAACTGATAAACTGTCTCAAACCATGACATGCAAGTAAAATGCTATTGTTTTCTTTTCTCTCTTTCTTTAAGTTGTCTCTCATGGGCTGTGAAAACGCCTTAAAAGGATTTGAATTTTAACAATTTCTCCTTGATCAGAGTGGAAAAACAAACATAGACTTTGGAGTTCTAGACTTTGGAGTTTTACCAGGGTAAAATTCTGACTTTTGCTATATGCTATTTATTGAGATGCTATAGTACAGTATAGTAGGTGGTGGCATCAGAATCACTAGGGGGGTTGTTAAAATACAGCCCCTGATTCAAGAGATCCGGTGTGGCCCAACACTTTGTAAGTTTCCCGGGGATGCTGGCACTGCTTGTCCAGGGATTTTCTTTGAGAACCACCACTGTAAAGGCTAATAACATGAACTCTGGAGTCAAACAGATCTGTCTCTCAGCTCTGGTATCTATTGACTCTGCGACCTTCAGCAAGAGGCAAAATTATGCCTCGGTTTTAATTGTCAACATAGATAATAATACTATATACCTCATGTATTGCTTTAGAAGTGCTGGTTCTTATGACTGCAACTATTGTTGTGTTGTTATTATTATTATTAGATAAGTTGCTCAACCTCTTTGAGTGTCATTCTCCACATGTAAAATAGAGGTAGCATAGGTTATTCCACAAAGCTGCTGTAAGGATTAAATGATGTAACTTCAATGTTAAGGCATTCGATGGACATTTGCTGTCTACATAAATGGAGGTCCTAGTTCATAGCAGGCCCTCATTACATCAGGTTCTTTCCCTGGTTTTCCTTTCAAACAGCCTTGGAATATACAACAAATTAGTCATGTCCATAGCTTTGAAACATTTGTCTCCAAAGTCCAGGAAAAGAAAAGGATGGATAACATTTCTCTGCCTTGTGCTCATATGGGAAGAAACTTATTTAGACACCCACAACTGGACTTCCCTGGTGGTGCAGTGGTTAAGAATCCGTCTGCCAATGCAGGGGACACGGGCTTGAGCTGTGGTCCGGGAAGATCCCACATGTCACGGAGCAACTAAGCCTGTGCGCCACAACTACTGAGCCTGAATGCCACAACTACTGAAGCCTGTGTGCCTGGAGCCCGTGCTCTGCAACAAGAGAAGCCACTGCAATGAGAAGCCCGCGCGCTGCAACGAAGAGTAGCCACTGCTAGCCGCAACTAGAGGAAGCCCGCGTGCAGCAAGGAAGACCCAATGCAGCCAAAATACATTAATTAATTAATTAATTAATTAATCAATCAATTAAAAAATATATAGACACCCACAACCATCTCACCAAGACCCAGGATCAAGGTAAGTGCCTTCCATTAGCACCACCATTTCCACTAGAGGCACAAATTAATGTCTCCAAGTACAATTTTTCTTTTCAAAAAATTATTTTTGCACCACATATTTGTGTAGAGTTGTTTACAATCAACATGTCTTATCAATTCACCTTTCTCAATACCCTTCACATTCATGTACTTCTTGCCATCCTCTTCCTCGACATTATCCCAAGCCACCATCCGCCTTGCTTAGAAAACTGCAAAGTCTCCCATCTGGCGTCCCTGGCATGATTTGCTTTCATCCACTCCATTTCTTCTATGTACTGCTGCTTGAGTGAACGTAAAACACAAATTTCATCACATCATTTCCCGTCCTCAAATCCTCTAAATTGCCTTCCAGAGTCCCAGAGCATTTCTTAACACAAATAACAATCTTCTTTTTCCTCTTCCTTTTCTCAGTTCCCATGTTCCCTCCTAATTATTGGCCATAATGATCTTTCAGTTCCTCTAATATTCCTCAATAGCAATTTGCCAAATGAATAAACATAGGACAAACCTTTATCACAATTAAGCAATTTTAATCACAAAATTGCTTTAGTAGTACCCTTTGCGATATAGAGAAAAAAATCATTAATAACCCCACTACCTTAATATATTGTCAGCATTTTTATGTATCTGTGCAATCACAGTATAAACCTTTGCCATAATTTTTCCTGAAATAAACATCTATTCCATATCCAGCGAGCATAAAATCATCCTGTTGTTTCTGTGGTAAATTTTCTTAGATGTCACAGTATTACCTCCTCATTTTTTCCATGAGACTTACAAAGTTTTGTCACTAGTAATCATGTAATCTATCACTTATAAGCTGTTCTTCCATTTGTATTTTTAAAATCTCTTTATTATATAATATATAGAGACATACACACATACATACACACACACACACATATATTATATACCACTCCATAAAAGTATAGAAATTATAGAAACATATAGATGAGACAGTAAAATTTACCCTTAATTGCAATACTCAGAAATAACCACGGTGATCACTTTGAAATATACTTCCTACCCTTTAAGAATTCTGCTTTAAGTAGGTGGCCTAAGACTTTTATACTTCATATTATATCATAAGTATCTCTTTTGTAATTAAAAATAATCCTGTGGATGACTTTTAACTGATTTGGTATTATTTTATGGTGCAGAGGCTCCAGGTTTATTAACCATTAACTATTCCCGGCAGTCAGGTGTGTAGTTGATTCCAGTGTTTCTGGTGAACCAGGACTAGTTCATAGAGGTGAAATTATTGGATCAATGGGAATGAAAAAGTAACATGTTTTTGTTATAAATTGTCATTCCAAAAGATGTAACCCATTTATACTCCCACAAAAAAACACATAGATGTGGGCTGTCCCATCTAAACTACAGACATGTCAAGGAGCTTTTTTGCAGCCCCAAATGCCATTGTACGAACATGAGGTGGTTCATGATGGAAGGCACTTATTTAAATACTCTCTTTTACACAACCAGCACATGTGGCAAGGAACTGACGTTTCTGGCAATAGCCAAAGAACCTGGGTGAGTGATATGAGAAGTGGTAAGATAAACTGAACTAACTAAACTACATCTGGACCCCAAGACCCAGAAACTGTGAGATAATACATGGGTGTTGTTTTAAGCCACCAAGTTTGGGTGATTAGTAATTCAGCAACAGATAATTAATGCAGATTTGAGTACGGTGACAGAGGTTCTCACATAACCTAAAAAGTGGGAGTGGCCTCCACATAGTGGCGGCTGGAATGATTTTGAGTCGTGTGTTGGAGAAACTGTAATTTGCCTTGAGCAGCCTGTTAGTAGAAATCTAGACCTTGAGGACACTAGGACACTAAGAGCCAGGACTCAAGGAAGTGAGGAAGATGTGACAGGAAATTAGGAGAGGGGAGACCTGGTTATGCAGATACAGAAACCTTAGCAACATCATCATCTACGGTTTTGGGGGGCTGAAATCTTCCATTGTGCCTGCACTGTAGGGCCAGATCAGAGCTTGGCCACTCACTCTTGGAATTCAGGAAAGATCACACGAGGAAGAGAGTGGACAAGATTGCAGAGTAGGAAGACCCTGAGCTCACATTCTCCCACGGGCACACCAGAATTGCAACTAGGTACAGAGAAACTATTGATAAGAAAAATCAGAAGACTAGCAGAAAATATGTTCTACAACTAAAAATATAAAGAAGGAAACAGGACGAGAAGGGTAGGATGGGCAGAGTCACGTTGTAGTCAAGACCCATCCTCCCAAATGGGCGACCCACAAATGGGAGAATAATTACAATTGCAGAGGTTCTCCCCAAGGAGTAAGGAGTCCAAGCCCCACATCAGTCTCCCCAGCCTGGGGGTCCTAAACTAGGCAGATGAGCCTCCAGACATTTCACTTTGAAGGCCAGCAAAGCTTACATTTAGGAGACCCAGAGAGTTGTGGGAAATGGAGACTCCACTCTTAAAGGGTGCACACAAAATCTCACAAGATCATGGACAGAAGCAGTAATTTGAAAGGAGCCTGGGTCAGACATACCCACTGATTTTGGAGAGTCTCCCAGAGGCAGGAGGCAACTGCAGCTCCCCCTGGGGACAGACACTGGTAGCAGGAGCTTGCTCTACCACAAGGACACTGGTGCTGGCAAGCATCATCTTGGAACCCTCCCTCCAGCTTCTTAGCACTCAGACCTGACCCCACCTATCAGCTTGTTGGCACCAGTACTGGGACACCTCAGACCAAGCAACCAGCTGGGCAGGGACACAACCACACCCACTGGCAGGATAGTTGTCTTAAGACCCCCTGAGCCAGCAGCTGCCCTTGGACCTGGCCCTGTCCACCAGAGGGCTTAAGACCTGGCCCTGCCCACCAGTGGGCTGACACTGGCCTCATGACCAGCTTCACCCTCCCGTAGGTAGGCACAAGCCCCAGGAACCATTAGACCCTGGCCCTACCCACCAGTAGGCTGACACATGAACTCTGTAACCCCCAAATCCCTGCAGCCAGAGACACCAGGACTTGGATCCACCCAACAGGGAGCTGACACTAGCCCTAGGACCTGGCCCTGCCCAACAACAAGCAGACACCAGCGCCAGGACCACTCCAACCCTGCAGCCTGCCATTTCAGGAACCAGCCTACCCACCAGCAGGCCAGTACCAGCCCAGAGCCCCCTGGGCCCCTCAGCCATCTGGCCCAGGATCCAGCTCTATCCACCAGCAGGCTGAGACCAGCTTAGGAACACCCTGGACCCTGCAGTCAGCCATGTCAGGAACTGACCCCACCCAACAGCAGGCCGACACCAGACTGGGACTCCTGGGCCCATAATCACCCACCCCAGAACCTGGCTCTGCCTCACCAGTGGGCAAGCACTAGCCCCAGGATGCCCCAGGGCTCTGTACCTAACCTCCTTATGACCTCACAGCCTTGCACAAAGCAAGGCCTGGCAACCAACCAAACTGGGGCCAGCCAGACTACCCACAAAAGAGAGTGCAACACAACAGAGGGACCCATGCAGCCCACACAGGGGGCACCTCTAGAGCATATAGTTCCGCTGACCAGAGGGTAGTGTGCTGCTGGGATGCATAGAACATCTCCTACATAAGGTACTTCTCCAAGGTTGGGAAACATAACCAACTTAACAAATACATAGAAATAAAAATAACAAATTGTCAAGGTGAGGTGACAGAGGAACATGTTCCAGATGAAGGAACAAGACAAAACCCTAGAAAGAAGACCTAAGTGAAGTGGAGCAATCCTCCTTAGACAGAGTTCAATATAATTATTGTAAAGATGTTCAGAGAACTTGGGGGAAGAATGGATGAACAAAGTTAGAAGTTATTAACAAAGAGTTAGAAAACATAAAGAAGAACCAAACAGAGATGAATACAAAATGGAAGACAGAACAGTGGAAATCTCTGCCACTGAACAGAAAAAAGAAGAACAAAAAGAAATGTAGACAGTTTAAGAGACCTCTGGGACAACATCAAGCACATGAATATTTGCACTATAGAGGTTCCAGAAGAATAGAGAGAGAGAGGGGGGCAGAGAACATATTTGTAGACATATAGCTGAAAACTTCCCTAATCTGGGGAAGGAAACGGACATTTAGGTCCAGGAAGGGTAGAGAGTCCCAAATAGAATCCCCTCAAAGAGAACCACACAATGACACATTGTCATTAAAATGGGAAAAATTAAAGAGAATATTAAAAGCAACTAGGGAAAAGCATCAAGCAACATACAAAGGAACTCCCATAAGGCTATCAGCTGACTTTCCAGCAGAAACTCTGCAGGCCAGAAGGGAGTGGCACAATATATTTAAAGTGATGAAAGGGGAAAACCTACAACCAAGAATACTGTACCCAACAAGGCTCTCATTCAGATTTGAAGGAGAAAGAAAAGTTTTACAGATAAGCAGAAGCCAAAAGAGTTCAGCACCACCAAACCAGCTCTACAAGAAATGTTAAAGAAACTTCTTTAAGTGGAAAAGAAAAAGTCACAACTAGAAATACTACAAAATACTACCAAAGGAAAAATCTCATTGATAAAGGCAAATATACAGAAAAGGTATAAAGGAAGGTTAAAAGACAAAAGTAGTAAAATCATCTATATCCACAATAAGTAGTTGAGGGATACAAAAAGGAAAATGTAAAATATGAAGTGAAAAATAGTAAACATGGTGGGAGGGAGTAAAATGCAGCATCATTAAAATACATTCAGACTTAAGAGATCAGAGACTTAAAAATATATATATATATGTATATATATATATACACACACACACACACACATACACCCTTCATGGTAACCATAAACCAAAAATCTATAATAGATACACACAATAAAAAGAAAGGAAACCAACATAGCATTAAGATAGTCATCAAATTACCAGGGAAGAGAGCAAAAGAAGAAGAAAGGAACAAAAAGGAACTACAAAAATAACCTCCAAACAATTAGTAAAATGGTAACAGGCATGTACCTATCAATAATTACTTTAAATGTAAATGGACTAAATGCTCCAATCAAAAGACATAGTGTGGCTGAACGGATACAAAAACAAGACCCGTATATATGCTGTCACAAGAGACCCACTTCAGATTGAAAGACACCCACAGACTGAAAGTGAGAGAATGGCAAAAAGATATTCCACACAAATGGGAATCGAAAGAAAGCCAGGGTAGCAATACTCATATCAGACAAAATAGACTTTAAAATAAAAACCAAATCAGGAAGCAAAGAAGGACATTACACAATGATAAAGGGATTGATCTAACATATCCAACAATATCTTCATATTACAATTGTAAATATATATGAATCCAACATAGGAGCACCTAAATATATAGAGAGAATATTAATAAACATAAAGGAGATATTGACAGTAACACCGTAATAGTAGGGAACGCTAACACTCCACTTACATCAATGGACAGATCATCCAGACAAAACCAATAAGGAAACACTGGCCTTAAATGACAGGGACACCAGATGAACGTAATAGGTAAGTATGGAACTCTTCTCATCTCTGCCCAGGTCCATTTGAAATCAATAAAGTGAAAAGGTTCCCAGTCCAGTTATCAGAGGGCTGGTTCTGAGACTTCCAGAACAATATGAAGAGGGTCCTTAAAGACTGGAGGAAATAGAGCCTGCTGGAATTTTGTGAGCGTTCCTTGGACTTTGGCGCCACCTACAGGGCCTCAGATGCTTATCCCAGGTTTGGCTGGCTTTGTCATGTGTTTCACCTTGCAAGATTAGCTTGGCAGCTTCCTTGGACAAGAAGAGGAACCACAGAGAACAGTTCCAGCATTTGTGTGAGTATGGCAACAACAGTGACCCTCCTTCTGTATCTGTGTTCCTCAGCATATGTCTTCAGACCATTATGAAATCTTAAGCCCCTTTCTGAGTGGCACGAATGTCCATAAAGACCTCACATGTGAGACCTTTCAAAATGGGACACTTTTCTTCTTGCACCTAGTAACGAAACACAGTGCTAGTCAGCCTAACACCCATGAGCAGATGTGAGGTCCAAGAGCAAAAGGGAAAAATGTATCTTCACCAAAACCAAGAAGAAATGTCTGCAGAAGACACTGAAGGTATCTTCCCAATGCTTGTGCAAGAACATTTTTGAGGCCATAAGTAGAATTTCTTTATGTTATGTAAACACAATAATTTTTTTTTTTTACTCTAAACTGAACTTGCTTTCTGCAGAGAGGGATCTGTCTGCTGAGGTCCACTCAATGTTTGAGAGTAGAAATTTCAATTTTTTTTTTTTTTTGCTAACCATAAACTTTTATTAATGGAAAATGGAATGCCTCATTAACAGAAAACTTGTCTTCAAAATGGCAGAAAAATACACTTATTTTAAAAAAAAGTGAATTCACATTGTGAGATTTGCCTTTGTTTCTTAAAAGATTCCACAAGTTCCAGGTAATTCTGGCTAAGAGATTCAACAGTGCCTACCACCACCCGCCAAGTGGCTGGGGTCTAGTAGCGGCAGGTGAAGCGTGGGTACGGGTTGGGGTTTGGCGCGGGACCCTGCTGCACTGGTCCTGGCCTGCAGGTCCTCCAGCATCTCGGCCTTGGGCAGGCACCACGTAACCCAGGGCATGCCTGCCGTATGCAAAGCCATCTCGTCTAGGAACAAAGGCACACGTTCAGCTCAGGAAGCACGCTGCGTTCTCATCGTGTCACCGTACAGCATAGTAGATATATTTCTTCTTAATGTGTATAAAATATAAGATTATTTGAAGGTGGGATTGGGGGAGAAGAAGTAAAGAGAGAAGTAAAAATATATATTTACTATACCGCCTTTATGTATTCATTTTATCAACTTTGTCCCCTGTGCTCCAGAAATTGTGAGTCTGCACCCTAAAACAATGGTCTAAAGAAATTCCACTTCTGGCTATATACACAAAACAATTGAAAGCAGAAACTTGGAACAGATATTTGTACCCCAAACATCTGTTCCAACATCATGAAGCGTTTCCCCTGTGAATTCTTCTAAAAATTTTATACTTTTAGCTCTAACATTTAGGTCTTTGATCCATTTTCAATTAATTTTTGTATGTGGTGTAAGTTAAGGTCTAACTTCGTATTTTTCCATGAAGGGTTATCCAGTTTTCCCCAGAACCATTTGTTGAAACCATTTGTCCTTTCCCCACTGAATGGTCTTGACACCCTTTGAAAAACATCATATGACTCTGTTTGTGAGGGTTTATTTCTGGCCACTCTACTCTACTATTCTATTCTGTTTGATTCTATTCTCTCTTCCTTTGCCTTCCCTTCTCTCCCCTCCCCGCCCATCTTATTCATCTATAAGTCTGTCTTTATGCCAGGACTACACTGCTTTGATCACTGCAGCTTTGTAGTAAGTTTTGAATTTAGGAAGTGTGAGTCCTCCATCTTTGTTCTTTTTCAAGATTATTTTGGCTATTCTTGGGTCCCTTGAGATTCCATTTGAATTTTAGAACTAATTTTTCTATTTCTGCAAAAAACACCATTGGGATTTTGGTAGGGGTTTTAGATTTTTATTTGGAGATGAAGAACAAAACATGAACATTAAAAAAAATTGTGAGCTCTGGTTACCAGCTTGACTCCCCCCACAATGCATGTGTCAATGACTAAAGCTGGTGTTTGTCAGTCTCACAGCACTGATGCTCCTTTTACTACCAAAGGCATTTTACCAGTGGCATGTATTTCATGAAGATGTTTTTTTACTGAGAGCAAATGCACCATTCTGGAGGACTTTCCTGGAGCTGTCACCATTCATGGCTGAGGCAGGTGAGGTGAGCAAATTCCAATGTGGAGCCACACCTGGCTTCAAGGCAAACAAAAGTTGAAACATTTATCTTTTTTTCCCTACCTGATCCTTCCAGAATCCCTCCAGAGGTTCTTATTAAATATTCTAATCTTTCATAACAATATAGGTATTTACAAAATTCAGTAAGAATCTGTTTCCCTTGTAACCGGACATAATTTAAATTCTTAGCTTGGCTTCTTAGCCTAAAAGAGACTTTCAAAGGTCAAATCGCACATTCCTTATTACCAGACAATCTTAAAGATCTAAGATTGACTTCACAGAGCCAATAAAGCCCCTTGGATATTACCAAAGGTTTAACTGGAATGTCATAATTGAGAATATGCATAGAATCATTGTCCTTATTACATTTATGTAAGTAATCAAGCCAAGTTTAATAAGACGACTTATTCTACAAACAAATTAGTTTCACAGTAATCATCTTTGAGAAAAATGGATGACTATAGAAAAAAATTATCTTTCAGTAGAAAACTATAACATACTCATGATCAGATTCTAGTCCTGTTAATTGTCTTTGGAGTTTTGTTATCTGCCTGTAAACTTCAGGAAAACCTCCATAACAGATCCTGTATGGACAACCTTGATGCCTGTTTCTGCATGGTCCCCTCTCAAGAGGGTTACAGGAACACCCGATGATATCATCAGAGACAAACTGCAAACCAGGCAAATCCTTCAGATTGAAACTGTCAGCCTCATTCTGCCATCTAAAGATGCTTCAAACTCAAATTTAGAAATTTTCTCCACTGAGATGCTCTCCGAAGTCAACAACTGAGTTTATAATTTGCTCTATTAGCCTTCGCTTTTCTTTTATACAGATGCCTCTTACTAAATCACCTGATTGTTCACATTACATCATCTAGAGGCCTAATTTAGGTAGAGGTTCACCTGCAACACCGCCTCCCCAAATAAAATATTGCCGTGTTCATCCTGTCCTGAATAATCATGAGTATACGTAAGTGCTGATATATCATGTGTGCCTATGTAAATAACTCAGAAAAAATTGAAACCCGTTATCCAGAAAACTATAGATTGACGTAGAAAAGTAAAACCTGAATCTGATTGTAAACCATTTGATTTATTTAGTTGGTTAAACCATGACACCTGGAAATCCCTACGCTGAGGAATTTTTCAATCCTTGGCTATTATTCTACATGTGGTCATCATATTAACCTTTCCAGTGCCTTGCATCCTCTCCAGGGCTTTACATGCCTTTTGGCAACCAGTCACAAGTCAAACGGTATCCACTGGGATTGGACAGCTGGAATGATTCAGTGATGGCTATGCAAACGATGACGACTGTACTGACAACTCAACGGTTGACAGAAGTGGCTGCATGACTGTCTGATCTAGGTCAACAGAGGCAGCTGAGAGTAACACTATACTAGTTGTTCATACTCTCAGTTTGGTGAGAGAATGACCAAAAGGGGGGAGTTATTAAAATTAACTATGAAATGGAGACCAGACTTGAAAATTCCCTGAGCAGATAAAACCAATTAAGCCACATAATTGAAACTTAGTTTAGCTTCCTCTGCAAAACACGAAACTTAGCTTAGGCCACTTCTTGTAAATGCCTCTGAAAATCATAAATGAAACTTAAGCTGTCCCACAAATTTGGCATGAGGTAACCACATTTAACCAATCTGCTATCACTGGGAAAATGTTAATGCTGTAAGAAATAATTATAAAGAATAAACAACCTCTACATTTTCACTATAAGCTGTCTGAGCTTTCTTCCACTGTTTGTTTAAGAGCCCCCAGTTTGTGAATTGTTCTTAATGTGCACCAAAAACTCTTACTATTTTACTGACTTAGTAGTTTTAACTTTGCTATGTCTGGGCTTTTGACAGCGTGTTAGCTGCAAATAGCTATTATCACATGTCTTGTGAACAATAGCTGCACTCCCTACAGTAAAGGCTGCACTTCTCCCTCAGTCTCTCCAGCAGGTGCGCCTCTGGTGACATAATCCTGCGGTCCACCCTCCTAATTCAATCACCAGTGTTCCCAAGTGCCTCCACAGACACCTAGGACACAAAATGAATACAGAGGCTCCTTGCACCGAGAGCACAGCACGCCCCACACATCACTACATGCATCAGCTGGGCAGCCTCAGTGGGGAGAATAGTGTGCCAGGGGCTCTCTCCGAAGGTGGCCAGTGTGGCTGCACAGAGTGGGGACTTTGCTGTGAGTCTCCTGGCTCTCACCGTCAGCTGCGGGGCTTTAACAGACCGCTTAATCTCTCTGAGCCTGTTCCTGCAGGCATTATTTGGGCCTGCCAGCTACAAGAGGTCGTGCCGGTGCTGAGTGAGACCCCACAGATGTGGTGGGGCTCTTAGGAGCTTAGTGTAGAAGGGAGGTGAGGGTGCAAATACAACTGTCACTCAGGGTGAGAAGCAGAAGGACTCTGGAAACAGGAAGTGGGAGAGTACTGTCTGCTGGGAAGAGTCAGACAAAGCTTGACAGAGGCTGGGAGTGATGCCAGCAGGTATGAGGGTAAGCAGAGCATGGACCAGGGCCAGGTGCAGGGCAGCAGAGTGGCTTGCTGATAAATAGGAGAAGAATAGTCATTTATTCTCTTAACAATTATATGTGAAGTTCTTCCTTGCAGCTAGATAGAGGTAAATGAAACAGAAAAAATCTGCCTTTATGGCAACTGAATTATGGTGGGAAAAGGACAATAAACTTTAAAAATGAGTAAAATAAATAGTATCTTAGAGGATGAAAAATGCTATGTAGAGAAAAAAATTAAAACACAAAGGAAGCATTTGGAGTGTTTCACAGAGAAAATGAGGCTGGAGTAGAAGCTCCTCCCTTGGGGTGAAGGAGAGACGCCTGGAAGAAGAGCCAGGCAAGCCTGTGGGAGCCCAGGGCTCCAAGATGTGTCTGTGATGGAGCGGAGGAGTGAGGCAACCTGACTGAGTGACAACTGGGTAGACAATGAGCTGAAGGCCAAGGGTTGAGGCTGGGAGTCCAGGGAGAAGGCTGGACTGGATCCGGCGACCACGGGGTGAAGCTCTGGGGGAAGGTGTGTGACAGTGTCCAGATCCAATTCTGGATTGGATGTGGGTGTGAGAAGAAGGGCAGGCCCAGAGGACTCAAAGATTTTCTGGCCTGAGATGCCATGGAATGAAACGGGGACAGTTTCCGGTAGAACGTGTTTGCGGAGGCAGAGCAAGAGCTCAGCTTTGGGCATTTTGTGTGAGGTGTGGCCGTGGGGCGGAGAAACAGAGGAGGTGTTCAGAGGTGAGGGTGAGTCCAACTGGAGGCACAGTGTGGGTGTCACCATGAACAGAAGATGTGCACTCCCAGGCAGCAGGCATAGACAGGACAAAGAAGAGTTCAGAAATGAGGAAGATCCAGCAAAAGAACCTGAGAAGGAAGGAGCCATGGGGCAAAAGGAGCACAGGAGAGCGTGAAGCTGCCACATACAGAGGGAGGAAGGGCGGGCGACACCTGCCGCTGCTGGGATAGGAACCCATGGCTGACTTCTCAAGGGGAAGGTCACTGGGGGTTTGGCTACAGTGGTTTCAGTGTAGCGGAGAGGTTAGGAGCTTAACTGGAGTAGCTCAAGAAATGGGGCTGTAGCTGGAGGATGATGGCATAAAGAGGGTGTTTTAAAATGGGCCAAGCAAAATCATGTTTGGACAGTTGAACAGAGAGGAAGATGAGGATTCAGGAGTAAAGTGAGAGGTGTTCATAGGTGGGTCTAATCCACCAGGGCAGGAATGGCCTTGGGAGGAGCGGGCCGTTCGTCCACAGTAATAGCAGGGAAGATACATTGTAGTGAGGGGTCAGTCTGCAATTTATTTTACCGAGAAAATGAAAGGAGAAGCAAGATCAAAAGCTCAGCATTGGGTGGGACAAGAAATGTTGGCAGCTTTAGCAGAGAGAGGGGAAGGCATGAAAGAGTCATCTACAGCAGGGGGAGAGTGCATAGACCAAAGAAATGTGACTGCTGGCAGCACCAAGGGGCCCATCCACTGGAGAGTGTAGCCCACTAAACAAGCAAGATGATGAAGTCCCTATTTGCCACTTTGCAATAGGGACCTCTTCGAGGTCCTGAGAAAAGTCTGAATAGAGAAGTGACATCATCAGAATTCAGCTTCAGAAGCAAGAGACAGGAGGAGGGGAGCCCAGGAATCTGTTAGGATGCTATGAGTTAGTTTAGCAAGAGGATAATGAACTTTGACTTAGATTATAAAGGAGAAGATGGAGAAACGTGCTTTTCAGTTTGGCCAATCACAGTGGAATAGCATTGTTAGAAAAGTTCTCACAAGTCAGAGTGTGCACTACCTTTTAAAAGCTAAATCTAGGGCTTCCCTGGTGGCGCAGTGGTTGAGAGTCCGCCTGCCGATGCAGGGGATACGGGTTCGTGCCCCGGTCTGGGAAGATCCCACATGCCGCGGAGCGGCTGGGCCCGTGATCCATGGCCGCTGAGCCTGCGCGTCCGGAGCCTGTGCTCCGCCACGGGAGGGGCCACAGCAGTGAGAGGCCCTCGTATCCCCCCCCAAAAAAAATTAAAAATAAATAAATAAAAGCTAAATCTAGACATCTTGTTTCACTCCATTTATATTGTTTATTTGTGAGCTCAAATCAGTTCACAATACACTGTGCCCACTGGAAAGGGGGATAGCTATTGGAGATCTGGGCCAGGGAGTTTTTGTGTTTCTGTGTTTACTTCTTTTTCTTTTAACACCTATATCAAGATATAATCTATATACTATAAAATTGACCTATTTTAAATTCAATGAATTTTTAATGTATTTACAAACGATTTAGTGTATTGTATCACTCTCATAACCTCAAGTCTAATTGTAATTTCCAGCACCCTAAAGAAAAAGCTTGTTTCCATTTACACCCCTTCCTTTCCCAACCCCAGCCCTAGGCAAACACTAATATATTTCTCTTTTTTGAACAAGTTATATAAATAAAATCATATAATAAGTGTTGTTTTGTATTTAACTTATTTTATGGAACATAATGTTCTTCTTTTAAACTGAAGTATATTTGATTTCCAATGTTTCAGGTGTACAGCAAAGTGATTCGTTATATATATAACAGCAAAGTGATTTGTCATATATATATATAATGTATATTAATATTACATATATATTCTTATTTAAATTCTTTCCATTATAGGTTATTATAAGACATTGAATATAGTTCCCTGTGCTATACAGTAGGTCCTTGTTGTTTATCTGTTTCATATATAGTAGTGTATATCTGTTAACCCCCAATCCATAGTTTATCCCTCCCGCCTTCCTCTTTGTTAACCATAAGTGTGTTTTCTATGTCTATGAGTCTATTTCTATTTGGTAAATAAGTTCATTTGTTTCCTTCTTTTAGATTCCACATATAAATGATATCATTTGATATGTGTCTTTCTCTGTCTGACTTACTTCACTTAGTATGATAATCTCTAGGTCCATCCATGTTGCTTCAAATGGCATTATTTCATTCTTTTTTTTTTGTCTGAGTAATATCCCATTGCATATATATACGTGTGTGTATGTATATAAAATATATATATTGGGTTGGCCAAAAAGTTTGGGTTTTTCCGTAAAATGTTTACGTATATAAATACACACACACCCCACATCTTCTTTATCCATTCATCTGTTGATGGACTTTTAGGTTGCTTCCTTGTCTTGACTATTGTAAATAGTGCTGCTATGAACATTAGGGTGCAGGTATCTTTTCAAATTAGAGACTTCAACTTTTCTGGATATATGCCCAGGAGTGGGATTGCAGGATCATATGGATAACTCTATTTTTAGTTTTTTAAAGGACTTCCACACTGTTCTCTGTAGATGCAGCACCAATTTACATTCCCACCAACAGTGTAGGAGGGTTCCCTTTTCTCTACATCCTCTCTAGCATTTATTATTTGTTGACTTTCTGATGATGGTCATTCTTTTTCTAAATTTTTACTTTATATTGGAAAACAGTTGATTAACAATGTTATGATAGTTTCAGGAGTACAGCAACGTGGTTCATTTATATATGTACATGTATCTGTTGTTTTTCAAACTCTTTTCCCATTTAGGTTATTACAGATATTGAGCAGAGTTCCCCATGCTATACGGTAAGTCCTTGTTGGTTACCTATTTTAAATATAGCAGTGTGTACATGTCAATCCCAAACTCCCAATCTATCCCTCCCCCTCCCCCTTCCCCCCGTAACCATAAGTTCATTCTTTTTTTTTCCCAACTTTATTGGAGTATAATTGCTTTACAATGGTGTGTTATTTTCTGTTTTATAACAAAGTGAATCAGTTATACATATACATATGTTCCCATATCTCTTCCCTCTTGCGTCTCCCTCCCTCCCACCATCCTTATCCCACCCTTCTAGGTGGTCACAAAGCACCGAGCTATCTCCCTGTGCTATGCGGCTGCTTCCCATTAGCTATCTATTATACATTTGGTAGTGTATATATGTCCATGCCACTCTCACTTTGTCACAGCTTAACCTTCCCCCTCCACATATCCTCAAGTCCATTCTCTAGTATGTCTCTGTTTTATTCCCGTCTTACCCCTAGGTTCTTCATGACATTTTTTGTTTTTTTCTTAGATTCCATATATATGTGTTAGCATACGGTATTTGTCTTTCTCTTTCTGACTTACTTCACTCTGTATGACAGACTCTAGCACCATCCACGTCACTACAAATAACTCAATTTCGTTTCTTTTTATGACTGAGTAATATTCCATTGTATATATGTGCTACATCTTCTTTATCCATTCACCTGATGATGGACACTTAGGTTGTTTCCATCTCCTGGCTAATGTAAATAGAGCTGCAATGAACATTTTGGTACATGACTCTTTTTGAATTATGGTTTTCTCAGGGTATATGCCCAGTAGTGGGATTGCTGGGTCATATGGTAGTTCTATTTGTAGTTTTTAAGGAACCTCCATCTTGTTCTCCATAATGGCTGTACCAATTCACATTCTCACCAGCAGTGCAAGAGTGTTCCCTTTTCTCCACAACCTCTCAAGCATTTATTGTTTCTAGATTTTTTAATGATGGCCATTCTGACTGGTGTGAGATGATATCTCATTGTAGTTTTGATTTGCATTTCTCTAATGATTAATGATGTTGAGCATTTCATGTGTTTGTTGGCAGTCTGTATATCTTCTTTGGAGAAATGTCTATTTAGGTCTTCTGCTCATTTTTGGATTGGGTTGTTTGTTTTTTTGTTATTGAGCTGCATGAGCTGCTTGTAAATTTTGGAGATTAATCCTTTGTCAGTTGCCTCATTTGCAAATATTTTCTCCCATTTTGAGGGTTGTCTTTTGGTCTTGTTTATGGTTTCCTTTGCTGTGCAAAAGCTTTGAAGTTTCATTAGGTCCCATTTGTTTATTTTTGTTTTTATTTCCATTTCTCTAGGAGGTGGGTCAAAAAGGATCTTGCTGTGATTTATGTCATAGAGTGTTCTGCCTATGTTTCCTCTAAGAGTTTGACAGTTTCTGGCCTTACATTTAGGTCTTTAATCCATTTGGAGCTTATTTTTGTGTATGATGTTAGGGAGTGATCTAATCTCATACTTTTACATGTTCCTGTCCAGTTTTCCCAGCACCAATTATTGAAGAGGCTGTCCTTTCTCCACTGTACATTCCTGCCTCCCTTATCAAAGATAAGGTGACCATATATGTGTGGGTTTATCTCTGGGCTTTCTATCCTGTTCCATTGATCTGTCTTTCTGTTTTTGTGCCGGTACCATACTGTCTTGATTACTGTAGCTTTGTAGTATAGTCTGAAGTCAGGAAGCCTGATTCCTACAGCTCCATTTTTCGTTCTCAAGATTGATTTGGCTATTCAGGGTCTTTTGTGTTTCCATATCAATTGTGAAATTTTTTGTTCTAGTGCTGTGAAAAATGCCAGTGGTAGTTTGATAGGGATTGCACTGAATCTGTAGATTGCTTTGGGTAGTAGAGTCATTTTCACAATGCTGATTCTTTGAATCCAAGAACATGGTATATCCCTCCATCTATTTGTATCATCTTTAATTTCTTTCATCAGTGTCTTATAACTTTCTGCATACAGGTCTTTTGTCTCCTTAGGTAGGTTTATTACTAGATATTTTATTCTTTTTGTTGCAGTGGTAAATGGGAGTGTTTTCTTGATTTCACTTTCAGATTTTTCATCATTAGTGTATAGGAATGCAAGAGATTTCTGTGTATTAATTTTGTATCATGCTACTTTACCAAATTCATTGATTAGCTCTAGTAGTTTTCTGGTAGCATCTTTAGTATTCTCTATATATAGTATCATGTAGTATCATCTGCAAACAGTGATAGCTTTACTTCTTCTTTTCCGATTTGGATTCCTTTCCTTCTCTGATTGCTGTGGCTAAAACTTGCAAAACTATGTTGAATAAGAGTGGTGAGAGTGGGCAACCTTTTCTTGTTCCTGATCTTAGTGGAAATGCTTTCAGTTTTTCACCATTGAGGATGATGTTGGCTGTGGGCTTATCATATATGGCCTTTATTATGTTGAGGAAAGTTCCCTCTATGCCTACTTTCTGCAGGGTTTTTATCATGAATGGGTGGTGAATTTTGTCGAAAGCTTTCTCTGCATCTATTGAGATGATCATATGGTTTTTCTCCTTCAGTGTGTTAATGTGGTGTATCACGTTGATTGATTTGCATATATTGAAGAAACCTTGCATTCCTGGAATAAACCCCACTAGATCATGGTGTATGATCCTTTTAATGTGCTGTTGAATTCTGTTTGCTAGTATTTTGTTGAGGATATTTGCATCTATGTTCATCAGTGATATTGGCCTGTAGTTTTCTTTCTTTGTGACATCCTTGTCTGGTTTTGGTATCAGGGTGATGGTGGCCTCGTAGAATGAGTTGGGGAGTTTTCCTCCCTCTGCTCTATTTTAGAAGAGTGTGAGAAGGATAGGTGTTAGCTCTTCTCTAAATGTTTGATAGAATTCGCCTGTGAAGCCATCTGGTCCTGTGCTTTTGTTTGTTGGAAAGTTTTTAATCACAATTTCAATTTCAGTGCTTGTGATTGGTCTGTTCATATTTTCTATATGTTCCTGATTCAGTCTTGGCATGTTGTGCATTTCTAAGAATTTGTCCATTTCTTCCAGTCTGTCCATTTTATTGGCATAGAGTTGCTTTTAATAATCTCTCATGATCTTTTGTATTTCTTCAGTGTCAGTTGTTACTTCTCCTTTTTCATTTCTAATTCTATTGATTTGAGTCTTCTCCCTTTTTTTCTTGATGAGTCTGGCTAATGGTTTATCAATTTTGTTTATCCTTTCAAAGAACCGGCTTTTAGTTTTATTGATCTTTGCTATCATTTCCTTCATTTCTTTTTCATTTATTTCTGATATGATCTTTATGATTTCTTTCCTTCTGCTAACTTTGGGGTGTTTTTGTTCTTCTTTCTCTAATTGCTTTAGGTGCAAGATTAGGTTGTTTATTCGAGGTGTCTCCTGTTTCTTAAGGTAGGATTGTAATGCTCTAAACTTCCCTCTTAGAACTGCTGTTGCTACATCCCATAGGTTTTGGGTCGTCGTGTCTCCATTGTCATTTGTTTCTAGGTATTTTTTGATTTCCTCTTTGATTTCTTCAGTGGTCACTTCGTTATTAAGTAGTGTATTGTTTAGCCTCCATGTGTTTGTATTTTTTACAGATCTTTTCCTGTAATTGATATCTAGTCTCATAGAGTTGTGGTCAGAAAAGATACTGGATACAATTTCAATTTTCTTAAATTTACCAAGGCTTGATTTGTGACCCAAGATATGATCTATCCTGGAGAATGTTCCATGAGCACCTGAGAAAAATGTGTATTCTGTTGTTTTTGGATGGAATGTCTTATAAATATCAATTAACTCCATCTCGTTTAATGTATCATTTAAAGCTTGTGTTTCCTTATTTATTTTCATTTTGGATGATCTGTCCGTTAGTGAAAGTGGGGTGTTAAAGTCCCCTACTATGAATGTGTTACTGTCAGTTTCCCTTTTTATGGCTGTTAGTGTTTGCCTTATGTATTGAGGTGCTCCTATGTTGGGTGCATAAATATTTACAATTGTTATATCTTCGTCTTGATCATTATGTTGTGTCCTTCTTTGTCTCTTGTAATAGTCTTTATTTTAAAGTCTATTTTGTCTGATATGAGAATTGCTACTCCAGCTTTCTTTTGGTTTCCATTTGCATGGAATATCTTTTTCTATCCCCTCACTTTCAGTCTGTATGTGTCCCTAGGTCTGAAGTGGATCTCTTGTAGACAGCATATATATGGGTCTTGTTTTTTTATCCATTCAACCAGTCTGTGTCTTTTGGTGGGAGCATTTAATCCATTTACATTTAAGGTAATTATCGATATGTATGTTCCTATTCCCATTTTCTTAATTGTTTTGGGTTTTTATTGTAGGTCTTTTCCTCTCTTATGTTTCTTGCCTAGGGAAGTTCCTTTAACATTTGTTGTAAACCTGGTTTGGTAGTGCTGAACTCTGTCAGCTTTTGCTTGTCTGTAAAGGTTTTACTTTTTCCATCAAATCTGAATAAGATCCTTGCTGGGTAGAGTAATCTTGGTTGTAGGTTTTTCTCCTTCATCACTTTAAATATGTCCTGCCAGTCCCTTCTGGCTTGCAGAGTTTCTGCTGAAAAATAAGCTGTTAACCTTATGGGGGTTCCCTTGTGTGTTATTTGTTGTTTTTCCCTTGCTGCTTTTAATATGTTCTCTTTGTATTTGATTTTTGACAGTTTGATTAATATGTGTCTTGGCATGTTTCTCCTTGGATTTATCTTGTAAGGGACTCTCTGTGCTTCTTGGACTTGACTATTGCCTTTCCCATATTAGGGAAGTTTTCAACTATAATCCCTTCAAATATTTTCTCAGTCCCTTTCTTTTTCTCTTCTTCTTCTGTGACCCCTATAATTTGAATGTTGGTGCATTTAATGTTGTCCCAGAGGTCTCTGAGACTGTCCTCAGCTCTTTTGATTCTTTTTTCTTTATTGTCCTCAGGCCACGAAAACAAAAGCTAAAATAAACTAATGGGACTCCATCAAACTCAAATCTTTTGCACAGTGAAAGAAACTATCAACAAAAGGAAAAGGGTGCCTACTGAATGGGAGAAGATGTTTGCAAACAATGTATCTGACAAGGGTTAACATCCAAAGTAGACAAAGAGCTCATTCAACACAACATCACAGAAAACAAAACAAAACAAAAGCAAAATGGGCAGAAGACCTGAATAGACCTTTTTCCAAAGACATACAGACACATTGCCAACAGACACATGAAAAGATGCTGAACATCACTGATCATCAGAGAAATGCAAATCAAACCCACAAAGATATCACTCACACTTGTCAGAATGGCTGTCATTAAGAAGAACACAAACAACTAATGTTGGAGAGGGTGTGGAGAAAAGGGAACCTTTGTACACTGTTGGTGGGAATGTAAAATTTGTGCAGCCACTGTGGAAAACAGTATTGAGGTTTCTAAATAAACTAAAAATAGAACTGCCATACGACCCAGCAATTCCACTTTTGGGTATTTATCAAAAAACAAACCAAAAACACTGTTTCAAAAAAAAGTATGCACCCCAATGTTCATAGCAGCATTATTTACAATAGCCAAGATACAGAAGCAATCTAAGTGCCCATTTATAGATGAATAGATTAAAAAGATGTAGTATACATACACACACACACACACACACACACACACAATGGACTACTATTCCGCTATCAAAAAGAATGAAATCTTGCCATTTGCGACAACATGGATGGACCTTATGCTTAGCGAAATCAGACAGAGAAAGACAAATATCAAATTTTTTTATTTCTGTGTGGAATCTAAAAATCAAAACAAATGAAATAACAAAACATCAACAGACTCATAAATACAGAAAACAAACAAATAGTTGTCAGAGGGAAGGTTTGTATGGCGATGCCAGAAATAGATGAGGGAGACTGAGTTACAGACTTCCAGTTACAAATAAATGAGTCATGGGAATGAACTGTGCAGAGTGGAGAATGTGGTCAGTAATACTTTAATATATCTGTCTGGTGACAGATGGCAACTAGACTTACCATGATGATCATTTTGAAATGCATAGAAATATCACTATGTTGTGTACTAGAAACTAACATAGCATTGAAAGTCAAATATACTTTGAAAAACAAACAAACACATAGAAAAAGAGAATTTGTGGTTACAAGAGGCAGGGGGTGAGGGGAAGGGGAATTGGATGAAGGTGGTCAAAAAAGTGCAGGCTTTCAGTTATAAGATAAATAAGTACTAGTGATTAATGTATAACATGATAAATATAGTTAACACTGCTGTATGTTACCTGTGAAAGTGCTTAAGAGTTAATCCTAAGAGTTCTCATCATAAGGGAAAACACATATTTTTTTCTTTTATTTTATGTCTATATGAGAGGATGGATTTCACTAAACTTATTGTGATAATCACTTCATGATGATTGTTAGTCAAATTGTTATGCTGTATGCCTTACATTTATACAGTGCTGTGTGTCTACATCTCAATAAAACTGGAAGAAAATAAAGTAAAATCCTGAAAAAAAGAAACAACTGTCCTTAACAAGTGGTTTCCATTTTTCCAGTCTTTTCCGTTGGACAGTGCAGTGGTGTGTGTGTGTGTGTGTGTGCACGTGTGCACACAGCAGAGGATGGGGTGGGAAGCCTCCAGGGCTGTGCTCTTCTGTAACCTGATGTCCCCACAGGTGGACACAAAGGTCAGTCCTCTGTCCCTCTTCCTTTATAGGTAGCTGCACATCACAGGTTACTCAGCAGCCCCAGATGTGCGCAACTGGGTCATTCCCAGTTTTTCACTCTCCTAATTGTACTGAAGGTATATCTATATCCATCAATCTCTACTTTTTTAGGACTGGTCCCTATAAGTGGAATTTTGGGAACACAATTCGTATGCATTTTTAGGTGTTGGTTGCAGTTTCCAATATCTGGGGTCTCTTCATCAAGTTTGAGTCTTGTTTGGGAAAGCAGGGCCTCTGGAGAGCCTGGAGGTGACTGACATCTGAGGCAGGGAGGTGACTGAGTAGGGAGTGGAGGCCTTTAGGGTGCCTAAGAGTGACCCACAGAGCCAGGAGGGCCCACCCCAGTCCCCTGGCCCCAGGTGTCCTGCCACAGCCCCTGCTCCATTCCCGGGAGCACATCTCACTCTGGCCCCTTCCTGTGACACACCCAGCCCCTTCAGCTCTGAACTCAGCTTCTGAGCAAAGAAACCAGGCCCTGCTTCCCAGTCAGTGGAGGGTTCAGGATGGGCCACTCCCTTCCTCTCCAAGCCCGCCCTCCTTTGTCTCAAGAGAGCACCTCTCAGGGTGGGCAGTGAGTTACAGACATGGCCTTGACTGCGCTCAGTCCAGATGGAGTTTTGAGCTGAGACTGCAAGAACCACTGTAGCTTGTGTGAGCAGGAGAGACCTTAACAAAGCACATGGGGGGCTCCGGGAGCTGTGGGAAGGTCAGAGCCTCAGGGTGGCACATATATACAATGGAATATTACTCAGCCCCTAACCACCCTTCAGGCTCCCCCAGCTGTGACCCCGGCTTGGCATCTGCACAGCCCCCAGCCTTGGCACCCCTCACATTCAGCTTCTACGTGGGAGGAGCTCTGCTCCCTACCAAAGACCCCAAGTGAGGAGAAGAGGGGGAGCCCTCACCTCCCTCAAAGTAAGGCCAGAGTGAGGCAGGAGATAGATGGGCTCCAGGCTGGGCACTTACAACTAGCCTCCTGTTTGCATTTCCTGAGACAGGAAGTAAGTGGGCTCCAGGTTAGGCATTTACAGTCAGCATCCTGTTTGCTCTCTGAAATGGAAGTAACAACAGAAACAGGGTAAATAGCCAGGCTTTGTCTCCTGTGGACACCTTAAGATAACAGTCATGGCAGAGACAGAGAGGGGCTAAACCCTGTTGGAGTGAAGATCAAGAGGTCACATATCTCCCATCCTTGGGACAAGAGAGACACTGCACACGCGCAGAAAGGCTCCTTGGGGGTCAAAAGTCAGGGGACAATGCCATGCCATAGTGAGTCTTGTTTCTCCTGGACGCCTTCACATCAAGATCCAACTTGGCTGAGAGATGTGTGCGCACCTAAGGGAAGGGTCCTGAGACGAATTAGCCACGGGGGACAAAGCAAGATGATTGGCCAGAAGGGAGACAAAGCCATGGAAAACTGCCTCCTTATAAAGGATTTAAACTTCCCAAAGGTGCAACTCTCTGAGTTCACCCGTGCGTCTTTCTGCATGTACTTTGCTTTTCCAATAAACTATTTATTTTTCTCTTTACCTTCTGCCTCCTCTCTTGAATTCTTTCCGACAAGGCAGGCAAGAACTAAGGATCCAGGCCCTAGCCCTGTGGTCTAGTGGTTAGGACTCCTAGTCTGGGAACTAAGATCTTGCTTCCAGCTACCGCTCACTGCTGCTTACTGTAGGCTGCCGCTTACTACTATGTGCATCCGAAATCAAAGGGGGCACTCTATCTGCGGCTGTAGGCCAGCCACCTCTCTCTTCTCTGCCAAGAGATGGTTCCCCATGCACAGAATGTAAATCGTCACAGGGAGTACACTCAGGGCTCCCCAGGGAGAGAGACGCCCCTGATGGAACAGGGAGCAGCTGGGGTGGAGAGCAGTGAGGACCACGGGGCAGGGTTGCCACAGTGGGGCACTGCTGTCAAGGTTAGGGATTCAGGCTCGGTGTTGGTTTGTAAGAAGTGGTCCCAATTCTTCCCAATGTTGTTTCCATTAAAAATTAAATTCTTCTCCAGAAACTGACTTTCAATATTGATGCTGGCATCCCACTCCTGGGCATATACCCAGAGAAAACCATAATTCAAAAAGACACATGCACCCCAATGTTCACTGCAGCACTATTTACAATAGCCAGGTCATGGAACCAACCTAAATGCTCACCGACAGATGAATGGATAAAGAAGATGTGGTACATATATACAATGGAATATTACTCAGCCATAAAAAGAAACGAAATTAGGTCATTTGTAGAGATGTCGATGGATCTAGAGACTGTCATACAGAGTGAAGTAAGTCAGAAAGACAAAAACAAATATCGTATATTAACGCATATGTGTGGAATCTAGAAAAATGATACAGATGAACCAGTTTGCAGGGCAGAAATAGAGACACAGATGTAGAGAACAAGCATATGGACACCAAGGGGAGAAAGCGGTAGGGGTGGGGTGGTGGGATGAATTGGGAGATTGGGATTTACATGTATATACTAGTGCATATAAAATAGATAACTAATAAGAACCTGCTGTATAAAAAATAGATAAAATAAAATTCAAAAAAAAAATTTATGCTGGCCACGCTGGTGGCTGTGAAACCCTGAGATGCTGTCTTGGGGCGAGCGCACAGGGGAGGTGGGAAGCACCCCAGGGAGCTCAAAGCAGCTCACTTTGGCTACTTGGAAGGAGGGAGGTCCTTTCCTGGGCGACTTGATCTGTGGTCCAAGGAGGAGACGGAACTGTGCACGGAGCTCCAGGGTCAGCTCAACACTCAGAACCTCATCATCCTCAGGCACAGGCTCATGTGCAGCTCCAGGGATGCCCTGGGTCTGATGGTGTGAGCCCCAGTCCTATTTCCCACTGCCGGCCAAGGGACACCCCACCCAAAGGGAGGGTGGAAAAAGGCTTTCTGGAGAATCATCTGAGTCTGAGGGAGTTGGGCCCTCAGCAGAGGGAACAGAGTGGGCAGAGGCAGGGAGCCCAGGGCAACAGCGGGCTTGCAGGTTCATATCAGCAGGTACAGCTAAGGATGAACGAGTCCTTACTTGGGTCTCTTTTTGGGACATGAATCATCTCATTGAATCTCTTAACAACTCCAAGAAGAAGGTAAAAACACCGTCCCTGTTTGACTGATGAAGAAATGGAGCTTAAAGAAGCTGCCCCCTTTTCTGCCCCACAGAAAGGCAGAGGCAGGATTTGAACCCAGTGTTCAGTAGATGTCTGCAGGGTCCACTTGACGAGCAGGCGGTGACAAGATGCTGCTGCAGGGGGACCATTCAGCTCTGAGGATACAGGAACCTTTACTTCTCCTGCCTGTAGAGAAACCTCTTCCTGCCCAGATATAAGCTGAACCTGGGACTGGGAGTGTCCCTAGTGACCAGGGCAGGCCATTCCTGGCCAACAGGCCTAGTCCTAGCCATAGATGGTGACCCTGCCCCAGAGGTCAGTGATTTCTCAAGGCCTGGGGATCCAAGCTCTGGAGGAATCCAGGGAGAAGCAGTGTGGAAGGAGCACAGGGTCCAAAGGCAGACAGACTACAGTCTAGTCCCTGCTCAGCCTCTCTTAGCTGGGTGCTCCCAGTAAGGCCGTGAGCCTCAGTGGCCCCATCTCTAAAATGGAGAAAACAACTGGCACCACTTAATGGGTTTTGGGAGAATTACTGGAGAAATGCTGTGTGTAATTCTTGCCTGGCGCCTGGAGAGCATTAAGAGCCAAATGGAAAGCAGTCACATTGGTGACCCTTTATTCAATGTGTCTGTTTTAATTTTTGTTGACTTGGTGTCACCTTTAAGAAACTGACACCAGATCCAAAGTCATGAAGATTTGTTCCTATGTCATCTTCTATAAGTTTATAATTTTACCTCCTAAATTTAGATCTTTGATCCATTTTGGATGAGTTTTTAAATTTTATGTTAGGCAAAGGGCCACCTTCATTCAGACACTCATAATTGTATGTGTCTGCATGTGTACGGAAGGGCTTCTTCCATCCAGTGCACTACCTGTAGTTGTTATTTGTAAGGAGTTTTCATTAGATTCCAAAGGATTGAAGAATGAAAGGAAATTAAATAATCCTCAAAGAAATTCTTTAAGGATATAAAACATGTTCTGAGGAAGATTAACTGGTAAAACGTTTGAAGTGGGACAGTGTGATTGTCACAAGCAGCCACTCACTGCCCTCTGGTGGTCATGTGAGGAATGGCAGGCGTGCTGAGGGTTCCCTGGTTCTGTGGCAAAAGAAGCCGCCTTCAAACTCAGACATCTTCACAGAATTGCAGGTAGATCAAAACCAAATTTGTAAGATTCAAGGTTTAGGGGGGATCTTTTCAGTGCAAGTAATCTTCCTGTTCTTTCACACTATGGAAAAATTGGCTTATTCCCAAGTGCAGTATGTCAGGGAGTATTTATGGAGCCCCTGAGTCAGGCACTGGGGTCCAGGACAGAAAGTCAGTGCCTCCCAGGACCCACAGGGGATGGGGTGGGAAACACCTGGCCTGCATCACAGCTCTGTGTGTCTGGTTGCAAGTAAATAGAATACCAAACCAAAGCATATTTATAGAATCTTTCCGATTATATTAACAGTAAACCATTTTTTTTTAATTTGAAAACTATCACTCAACATATCTATACTTTTATCTAAACTAGATGGGATCATCCTATATTCCTAGTTACTTTTTCACTTTATATTAGTACTTATCCATGTCATTAAAACTTTTTGAAAATATGATTTTAATAGCTACATAGTATTCCTTAATAGCTTATATATAAATTACATAAATGTCAGCTTCACAATAGAAATATTGTGCCAAAAACTTTCAAATTTTAACCCAAAACTTGTCTTTTAAATTTATTTTAATGAGAATTCCTCTTAAGAGCTAAAATTCTTATGAAAAGTAAGTTATTTGGAATCCTTTTTCCTTTCATCTGTTATGCCTTATTATCATTTACTTCTAAAGACTCTTTCACTTTCTTGATATTTTTGCATTTAACTTTTCACTGAGATAACATTTTAAATTTGGTTTTTAAGAATTTCAAGAAGGACCCTGATGTACATGGATGCAAAACTCCTCAACAGAATATTAGCAAACCAAATTCAAGCATACATTAAAATCATGATTAAGTGGAATTTATTCTAGGGATGCAAGGATGATTTAATATCTGCAAATTAATCAATGTGACATACCACATGAACAAAATGAAGGATAAAAATCATATGATCATCTCAATAATTGCAGAAAAAGTTTTTGACAAAATGCAACATCTATTTATGATATCAACTCTCAACAAAGTGGTTATACATGGAATACACTAAAGGCCATATAAACAAGTCCATAGCTAACATCATATTCAGTGGTGAAAAGCTGAAAGGTTTTCCTGAAAATCAGGAATAACACAAGGATGCCCACTCTCACCAATTTTATTCAACATAGCATCAGAATACTACCCAGAGTAATTAGGCAAGAAAAGGAAATAAAAGGCATCCAAATTGGAACAGAAGAAGTAAAACTGTCACTATTTGATTATGACACGATATGATGTGAAACCCTCAAAACTCCACAAAAAAATAACTATTAGAACTAATAAACAAATTCAGCAAGGTTGCAGGATACGAACTCAGTATACAAAAATCTGTCACGTTTCTCTACACTAATAATAAACCATCAGAAAGAGAAATAAAGAAAACAATCCCATTTACAACTGCATCCAAAAGAATAAAATATCTTGAAATAAATTTAACCGAGAAGGTGAAAGACCTGTACACTGAGCCATGGAGTCTGAGACGTGGCGTCTGGGGCCACACAGCCTGGGTTCAAATCCCAGCTCATTCACTGGCCTGCTGAGTGACCCTGGGCAAATCACAGAATGGCTCTGAGCCTTCTGTTTCTCAACTGTAAAATGGGAACAAAAACAGTATCTCCTCACAGGGTTGTGAGAGGCTCCAAGGAAATGCTTATCCAGACGAGGAGACTGGAGGGGCTCCAACAGCTTCGCCTTGTGTGAAACTGTCCTGGAACTGGGCCCTCCTGACCCTGTGGGCAGGGGTCAAGAGTGGAGCCTGGGAGCCAGATGGGGCTGGACGAGAAGCAGGGCAGAAAAGCTAGGGGGCTGGACCAAGTGTTCACTACTGGTTGTGGTTCAGGGAGGGGAGGCCACCTCCTTTCCAGACCTCAGAGTATGGCCTGGGCCAAGGGCCCGGGGGGTGGGGGTGGTGCATGATCAGAAGCCATAACTCTAAACCCCCAAGCAGGGTTGGAGCCTTCCTGGTGAGAACGTGTCTCTCTGGTCCAGCCTCATGTGTGATGGAGTGCTTCTCCCAGAGTTCTCCATCTCCTACAAGGCACAGAGCTGGCGGAAGTGAGAGGGGGCCGTCCATTAAACCACACATTCCTGACTGTCAAAATGACACACTGACTAACAGGACATTGAAAATCTACTATATTCCAAAAAAAAAAAAGACACAAAGAGAGATGAGGCAGGGGATGAGAAGCAGAAGCACCGGGCACCTCTCAGGCCTTTAGGAGAAATGTGTCAGAAACGTCTCCACACCAGCTCAGCGGAGCCCACAGGAGGAAAATGAATGGAAAAGCAGGTTGTGTGGTCTAATCTCTCCAGTGCCAGCCCCAGAGACTCAGGTCCCCAGCCACCAGCCCTACTGTGCACAGCCAGACACCAAGAGGAAGAAACACAGACCCTGCCTTAGGAAGACCCAGCCAGACCCCATGTTGGGGGTCACTCAGCATGGTCACATGGTCGTTATGGACTCAGCCCCTCCTCCATGCTCACATCCCCTGTCCTCACAAAAACATCCATGGGCTTTCTGGGGCACTTGTGTATATTAGAAATTTTAACGGTAAAAGAGGGGTGAAGACACAGTCAGGAGGCATGACCATGAGGTGCTCTACAAATTACTGAAGACCTGAAGTCCTTGATACTCAGGATTTTTAAAAAGGTTTCTTAATATGTAAATGGAGAAAGGAGACCCATTTAGTAAATGGTGCTGGGACAATTTGGTATCCATATGGGAAAATAAGTTTGATCCCTACTCCACAAAACAGCACCAAACCAATAACAGACACATTAAGAACCTACATTTGAAAGAAAAACTTTACAACTTTTAGAACAATTTTCGATGAGGGAATTTTTTTTTTCTTATTGAGGTATAGTTGATTTACAATGTTGTGTTTGTTTCAAGTGTACAGTAAAGTGATTCAGTTATTCAGTGATTCAGTGCCTGAGGTGCTTCCTCATACAAAATTCACTCCATTTGGGAGGCTGCTGGGTGATGCCCAATACTCAGATCAACTAACCATCCTGAGAACCCACAGCAGCATGTAGTAGGTGCTCAGTGGATGTTTGTTGACTCAATAAATGACTGTAATGGGACACAAAAAGCAAGCTTAGAGACTGGGAGGGGGTCCCCAATTCTGTCTTCAAACAGGAGGTCTTGCTTCTTTTTGGTGTGGGTGGATGAAACAGGGCTTGGGAAGGCAAGAGGTGTGTCAAGAATTCTTTTGTAGGGCTTCCCTGGTGGTGCAGTGGTTGAGAGTCCGCCTGCCGATGCAGGGGACGCGGGTCCGTGCCCCGGTCCGGGAAGATCCCACATGCCGCGGAGCGGCTGGACCCGTGAGCCATGGCCGCTGAGCCTGCGCGTCCGGAGCCTGTGCTCCGCAACGGGAGAGGCCACAACAGTGAGAGGCCCGCGTACCGCAAAAAAACAAAAAGAATTCTTTTGTAAATAGAGGACAATCGGGTGTGGGAAGAGGATGTGAGCAGGCACATCGCAGGAAACTGAGCAGAGGACGCAGCGCTGGACCCTCAACCCTGCTCTCTGTGCATCACACTGCCTCCCACCCCAGACACAGGGTGAACAGCTTACAAGTTTCCTGGAGAGGATGGTCACATGACCTCAACCTGGCCAATCAGCATGTTCCATCCTCCCTAGACACCGTGATTTGCTCAGGGCTGGGTGAGTGGCCAATCAGGGCCCACGGCAGGGCCTCGTACTGGAATCATGGAGAAGAGAAGCTCTATTTCTGTTGGGACTGGAAGGGATGTGACATCAGCCTGTGACAGTTGGTAGGGACATGAAGTCACCCTGTGGCAGTTGGTGGGCATCTTGCTCCCATAAAGTCAGAGCCACCTGTGTGAGGTTGACGCCAGTAAGCAGGGCTGAGAAGTAAGAAGAGACGGTTCCTACTGACGTCCCTGAGCTCCAGCTGCAGCCCTGCTGGAAGCCAGCTGCCTGTGGACTTAGTTACATAAGTCATTCTCTCCTGCCTTGTTTGTTAGCCTGTTTGAGCCACCTTGGGTTTTCTGTCCAGCTGGCTAAGTGGAGACCCTGGAACTGCAACAGTGTGGGTTTTGTCTGTCTTCAGGGAAGAACTGCCAGATAACACTGTGAGACTCCAGTTTAATCTGGAGATCCAAATGGATTCAAGCGGTATCTGTTGGGGCCAGCTATTAATTCTAGGATTACCCAAATTAGTCCTCACAGGATACGTCCTGTTAAGGTAGCAACCGATGCCCCCATTTAGAGGACAAGACTGAGGCTCAGAGAAAGGAGGTTACTGGGCTACAGTGAGGAAGTGTGGAGCCAGACACAACGCAGACCCTGCTGCTTGAACTCTGGGAAGCCACATGGTGTGGCTTGTCTGTGTGACAGGGCCTAAGGCACCCAGCCCCACGCTGGCTACTGTGGGAGCCTGAGGCTTGGTAATTGCCATGTGGCTGCTTTGAGACTCACAGAAGCAATTCACACTGAAGGGAGGAGGGGGAACTTTCTTCATCAGCCCCCCACACCTCTGGCTTCCTCACACCCTGCATCCCTTTCTCTTGCTTTGCATGACAATTACAGAGTTATGCTCATGTGACCACGTGGGTAGTCCTCCATTCATGGGCTGCCCTCTGGAGCTGCTACAGGGGAGGCCAAGAGCCTTTGGGAAGTCCCCACCCTACCTGGGACATCTCCTTCCTTTGGGCCTTGGTGAGGATCTATTCCCCACTTGCTCACCAGAGTTATTTTCCAGAATGTGCAGGGAACCTCAATCAGTTTGGAAGAGAATGCATCCGTCATTGTCCTTTCCACATCTCCCTTGAAACTCTGCTCCTGTACTCCTTCCTCCACATTGTGGCCTCCTGTGGTGCCACGGGAGAGACTGAGCTGACAGTGAGTTAGCTCAGCACGGAAAGGCACATGTAAAGGGAGATCTGACAGCTGGGAAGCTCTGCTTACAAGGGCGCTTGCTCTTCATGACGTAGAGTCTGTAGAAGCCCCCAGGGGTCTAGGAGCAGTGCTTGGGCCAAAGTGACTGCACAGGTGTTCTGATGGCTGGAAGCTTCTGTCTGTGGTGGTGGGGGGCGAGGTCCCTGAGGCTCTGAAGGCCCACTGTGTGCAGGCTCAGGGGGCACAGAGAAGAGAATGCAGAGGCCCACCCTGGAGGTGTTCACAGACCAAATATGGGTGAGCCAGACAGGCAGACAGGGCCCCATAGCACCTGAGCTGCTTTCATGGGTGAAGGGTGTGGGGACAAAGGCAGAGACCCAAGTCTGCTGGGGAACTGGTGAAGGACAGATCATTTTCAACTGACATTTGAGGGCTGTATCAGTTAGTTGTGTGTTTGGCTGAAGTGACAGAAATCCCTACTGAGCGTGACTTAAACTACACAGTTAAACTACTTAAACTACTGAACTGCATACTTAAACTACTAAACTACTTAAACTGCATCTAACATTTAATGTTTAAAGACAGTGTGAGAGATGGGAGCTCCAGAGGTGGTCTGGTGGCCCAACAATATCATCAGTGACTCAGATGCCACCCACCTCTCTACTCCACCATTACCAGAATGTTGGTGTCAATCCCTCATGGATGCATTATAGCTGCCTCTGTTCCAGCCATCACGTCTGCATAGTTAACCCTCCATCCAGAAGCAAGGGGGCACCTTTCCCCTGCCTATCTCTTTCTTTTCAGGAAGGAAAATCTCTCACAAAAGCCCCTGCAGACTTCTTTTAGGATCTCACTGGCCAGAACTTGGTCACAAGTCCTTGTCCTGACCAATCACTAGTAGGAGAATCAGTTCCCATAACAGAGTTGGAATGACCGTGATTCCTCCTCAGTGAGCATCCACAGGAAGAAGGCAGGGTGGGCTGGGCAAAGCCTCTGGGTGAGCAACGAACACCGTCCTGCCATAAAGGGGAAATGACGCAGGAGCTGAGGGCTCGAAGGAAAGGCAACAGGAGAGCAGGAAGAGCAGCACAGGCAGAGGTGCAGAGGACGACCTGGGGGCTTGGGTCACTGGTGGTTCCTTGCTGCAGGAACACAGCTCAGGTGGGGAAGGTGGGCAGGGCCTTGTATGACCTTTTACACCTGGAGCCCTGGAGCGGGGCAGGCCTTGGGCAACGGGGAGCTGCTGGGAGGTGCTGAGCAAGAGAGGGAGGGCAGGAGCAGATGGGAGATTGCAGTGCACAGAGGCCCCTGTGCTTAGGAGCCGAGCAGAGCCATTCTGTGGTAGGCAGCAATGTTGCTAATAAACTCCAGAGGCCTCTGTTCAAACAGACAATTGTAACTGACAAGAGGGAGTAAACGTGGTCTTAATGAACGGGTTTGCTAGTGGCAACCGCCTGTGTCTGGATGTTAGACCGCCCACTCTCAGCCGGTTCTTAGACAGCTCTGCTGTCACACCTGCTACACCCACACCTCTCCTCTCCCACCTGCCCCCTGCCTGGCCTCGGGCCCACACACCCCAGGGCGCCTGAAACAACCCAGCGCTTTGGGTTGTAATTAACACAGGGTGCCCCCACGTCTGAGAGTGAAGGTGACTGGGTTCCAGTTTACAGAGGGGAACACAGAGGCTGGGCATGGGTGAGGGGCTTGCTGTGAGTTGGGTGTGTGTGTGCGTGTGTGTGTGTGGGATCCCAATCAATCATCCCCTTTATGACTTCAGAGTGGGGCAGCCTCCCTACCCCCAGCCAGGATGCTGGCTAAACCGAGGGGCTCAGAGCTGTGCTCACCCCAGCCCTGGACCTGGGGGTTGGGGAGGGAGGGCTCTTCTCTGTGTGATGCTCCCTCCTGCAGAGGGCACACAAGAGACCCCACAGACATATCATTCCTTCCTTATGACCTGAGCCTCCCACGTCTGCATCAGGAGTGCCCTGACCCGTGGGGACCGCAGCCCACAGGAGCACACATGGGCAGGTGTGCCCATGACTGAGAGGCCAGTACCCCCCAATTAAGGACCCCCAGTGCCCAGACAATCACATCCTGGAATTGAGGGGAGACCCGGGGTCAGGGAACCAATTCCGGCCTTAAAGGGCAAGTTGTTGTCATTCAGGGGGCTGATGTTTTTTTTTATTAAATTACACATCTGCAATCCCATACAGTAGTCAACCCCCTTTCTCAGCAGCCTTGTAGCCCTCAGCCTGGCAGCTTTTATTTCTCTTTAGTCCTAAGTTCTTAACCTCAAATTGAGTCCCATTATGGACATAAATACTGTCCCTTTCCTGTCCCTTCAGTATAAGAGGCCACCCCAAACTCCCCCTCCCTTCCCCTTGTCAAGGCCTCCACACAGGTGAGCATGGCTCTTTTAAGGCCATTCTGCAGATTTGTGAGCGAAGGATTTAGAATAATAAGGCGAGGAATGTCTGCCCCACGTGGCAGGGCGAGTGGGCAGGTGGTGATAAGTCACCTGTAAAATCTCAGCTGACTGAAGTGTCAGCAGCAGCAGAACAGCAGCCAGGGGCTGAGCGTGTGCAGAATAAGTGGATTAAGTGTGTTCATCCAGCAGCCTCTGGGCTGGTGGGCCCTGGAGCACGACTCTAAGTCTGGAAGAGGGAGGGTCCCCAGTGCCTGGATCCCACCTTCTAGAAACTGGGGTTGAGATGTGGCTTTGAAATCAGAACACTGGGGTTCAAAGCTGGCTCCACCACTTAGTTATAAAAGCAAAACGAGCCTCCGTTTTCTCATCTGTAAAATGGGAGTATTGAAGTCTCTCCCTCTCAGGGTGGGGAGGGGTTTAAATGGGGCGACAGGTAGAGCACAGGGGCTGGCTGGGCCGAGCCTGCACCCAGGCACGCTGTTACGACCACTATTCTGGGGAAGAGTCTGCACACTTTTCCCATAAAGGTCTGTTTTAGGCTTTAAGAGACCTGCGGCCTCTGTCACAACTACCGCTCTCTGCTGTTGTAGAGCAAACACAGTTTCGGCAATAGGTTGTCCATGCTCCCACCCCTGCTTACTGAGATGCAGATTATTGGATATGATGGTCACATAACACTGTTGGTTTTAGGCATCCAGTGTTTTTTTTTGTTTTTTTTTTTTCAAGTCACTCGACTTGTGGGATCTTAGTTCCCAGACCAGGGATCGAACCCGGGCCCCTGGCAGTGAGTCCGCTGTGTCCTAACCACTGGACCACCAGGGAACTCGCCCAGGGCCCACTTTTCAAATACAAACCAACCACCTCCTCTGTTGGGGACTCGTATTCTGAGGCACTGTCCACCTGCCCTGCTCCCCCAGGGTCAGGTCCCAGGCTGCTTGGGACCACACAGCCCGGGGCCCATGAAGTCACTCAGCCCGGCCGGCCTTAAGCCTGCTCACCCTGCCTGCCACTGCCTCCACAGAAACACGATGAAGGCTCCCACCCATCCCCAGCTGCGGGCTTCGCCGCCTCCTGCCCTCCCCGTGTGCCCCCGTGTGGGGAGGCCCTGCCTGCTGTTCCGTCCCCTCTCCCGGGAGTGTGAGTACAGATGCTCTTTTCAGTGGCAGTTTTCTCCTGATCTGCTGGCCTTAGTGAATCTCAAATTTTCTACTAAACATTCTATTTTAAACCAGCCTAGGAGACACTTTGCAGACACAGAGTAAACAATTGAAGAACAAATAAACTGTAGGCCTTTTTATAATATCGTCAACAAGTTTAATAATTTAATATGTATTAGAATTCCTTTTCCCATAAAATCGCAGACTGCATCAGGGTGGAGGGCATATAAAAATCACATGAACAGGACCAGACACCTGTGAGGTCCTTACTTTCCATCTCCTCAGACTGAGGGCCCAAGGCCAAGCTTGACCAAGTCCCAGTCTCTGCCTTCACACTGTGAGTGAAATTTGGTTGGTTTTTCAAATTAAACTTTTATACTTGTCAGCGTAGCAGGGAGATTGTTGGTTCAAAACTCATCTTTCCAGCAATAATCAAGTTATACCACACATGAGACAGCCTGTTCCCTGGGTTATTTGACTAGAATCTGCAGATATCAACAGGGATAGAGTCAGGGAAGCATATTTCAAAACCAGCTGCATCTCTGGGAGAGAGTGGGGCTGGTGCCCCTGGAAGGTAGCAGCTCCTCAGTCGGGAGCATCTGTCTTCCCGCATTAGATTTCCAGAGAAACGCCCGGAGAGGACAGCGGGCTGGAGCTGAGCTTTGCTGCCACCCATGGAAGGGAGGGCTGGAAACGTCAGTTAACTGCAGTCCTGGGAGCAGCCAGACCGAAGGGAACCACAAGAAATGTGCCCTCCAGGACTGCTGTCCTACTTAGGAAAAGGCTCCGCGGCTATAACAAAGGGCCCACGGCAGAGTGGCAAATGGAAGCTGGCATCTCTCATGCTGGGTCTGGAGGCAGACAGTCCAGGGGTGGTCCAGGAAGCTCCTGTCCCTGTCGCCGTGTCATCCCAGAGGAGTTGCCTCGTCCATATGGGCAGGACTGAGCTCCAACCTCAGAGCTCACATTCCCAGCAGCAGGACAGAGGGAGAAGAAGAAAGGGCCTGCTTCTCTCTCGTAGGACATATTCTAGAAGTTGTGCAAATCGCTTCCCTTCCCGTCCTGGAGGGAGAGTTTGGTCATACGAGCAGCTTCGCTGCAGGTGGGAACTCTATAGTCATGGGTGGCCGCATGACCAGCTAAAGGTCGGTGCTCTGAGAAATGGACAAGGCTATCGGGAGCCACCTGGACACCTCAGCCCCACCCCTTCTAATGTTCCCTCCCACCACCTGACCACTCTTGACCCTAAGGTCATGTTTTATGAGAGATTGTCCGTTAGACAAATTGCATTAAGCAATTCATAATTCAGGAACCAGTTGAAAATCATGGGCTGGTGGGTGTTTTCATGAGTTTTGCTGGCAAATTGCTGGTGGGGCTCCGACACTGACCCTGAAGCTCTCTCCCATCCAGAGCCCACTGGGCACCAGAAGCCAGAGGCATCTTGTCCGGTGGAAGGCGAACATGTCACTCCCTGCTCATGGATCCCCTGCTCTTCAGAACAAAACCCATAGCCCTCCCTGTGGGACTGAGCTTGGACTAATGAGGGCGACCAGAGGCAGCCGTGGCCCAGTCACCCCAGGCCCAAGGCTCACAGAAGAGGAGACAGTCTCGTGAGCACAGTGTTCCATCGTCGGAGCTGACTGCTTTCCAGGCCTGAGCTGGGGGATGTTTCAGTTTGGAGATGCAGAGCACAGTGCACCAATGGGGGTGGTCCTGGAAGCAGGGGTTGGGGGGCCGATCCAACCCCCCACTCCCCAGCCTCATTCCCGACCTCTGTCCTGTGTGTGCCTGACACTCCAGCTTCCTCCTGCCAGGGTGCCTGCCCTCCAGTCCCTGTGGTCAAACCCACGCATCAGGGCCCCACCCCATAGGGGAAAGGGAGAGCCTGACTCCTGCATGAGAGTCAGGAAACTCAGCTGCACGGGGACCTGACCACACCATACACAGGCTGGTTCACAGGACCTTGTTATCCTATTATGGGCATCTCGGTCATAATTCACACATGCCTCAGGACCAAAAGTTCTGCTCGGGCCGTCTGAAAATGTTCGGTAATGTTAGTGCAGGAGGGTAATACACACTTTCTGCATTTCTGCCCTTCAGTGCAGCAATTGTTGCTGTTGGAAGTCATCGTGCTAATTCTCTTAGGTCATTTTTCCATTTAGTTGTTCCGAGTAACTCCAAGTACTACGTGACTATGTGCATCTCAAACTGGAAAATGCACAACCCCAATTCTGTGCAGGGAGGATGCAAAACAGAGTGTGGTACATCCTTCTGGAGCATCAAGCTTAATAACAAGACTTGGAAGAACCAAGGAGTTGAGGAGAACTATCCCCCTCCCCCACCAACATGGAAGACAGAAGAGTGGGGGAGGGGAGAAGTGCCCAGGAACGACAGTCCAGTCTCTGAAGTTTCACCCAAGTGCGGGTCAAGGGGCAGACCTGCAGCCAGGGTGGCCTCTCTTCTGGTCTCCCAGGCCACTCTAGACCGTCCTCTGAGCTGGCCACGTGTTTGAATACGATGCTTCTGAAGGCCGTGGAGGTTCTTGATCCCAGGTCCCAGGTCCCAGGGAGCACAGCCTGACCTTCCTGCTTCAGTCATCCATGGGATGTTACACTGGGCTCACTTTGTGGTGATGCTTTTTGCTGGGCAGCCTACAACATAGGTGTTTTAAAATAAAGTTCCAGGTTCTCCCAGCCACCCACTGCTGTGCCTGGCTGTGGCCAGAGGGAGTGGCTGGGAACACACTCTCAGGCTGCCCAGCATGGGAGGAATTTCCAAGGTTGGACACACCTGAAGGGCGGCAGGTTCCCTCTGGGGCTCCAGGCCTGCTGCTGGTGCTGCTGGTAGAGGTGGAGGCCGCAGGGCCACACTGGGGGCTGGGCTGGAGGTAACGGTCCTCGCCTCCAGGCTGGTCGGGGATTGGCAGTCTTGCAGGTCTTCTGCCCTGGCTTCTGGTCCTCCTGCAGCTGCTCACTTTCTTCCTGGTAGAGCCACGTGGGAAGGAGTGGTTCACTCTGTGTGGACACCTCAGGGCTTGGGGAAGGCTCAACTTCATGGCTGTTGAGGTCAGCGGAAAGGGAGGGCCTCACGCTGATGGTGCAGCCCCCCGCCTCGGGTTCCTCGGAGCTCACACTGTTGTGCCTCCTGCCTGCTCCTGAGTCTTGGATCTGGTCCCACCTCAAGCCCAGAGTCCTTATCACAGGACAGCTCACAGTATGGCCTGAGTGGCTCCTCCTACCCCATGTTCACCCATGGATGCCTCATTAGGTCAGGGAAGGTGCTTCTGTCACTAGGGTTGAGGGTCACCTTATCTTTTAAGAGATTTTTTTTATCTCTGAGGAGAAATACAGTGGGATGGGGTATTGCCCTTTTAGGATTCACTGCCACAGCTCCCAGAAGTCTCAACACCCAAAAGGCAGGGATCCGGTGACCATGGAGTAGAGAACTATTCCCAGACTCCATACATCCATTGCAGGGCCATCATAGCTCTGCCCCAGGAAGAGTTCCAGGGCAGCATAAGCGGGGCTGCTGCAGAAGGTATCAAGTTTGCCACTCTCTTTACATTCATTGCTGAAGGCCAAAGTTCATAATTTTGATGTTTATCTCGGCATCAGAGAGGAGGTTCCTTGGCCTCAGGTCCCGGCAAATGACGCCCCTCTGGTGGCAGGGCTGCAGGGTGGAGACCACCTGCTGGAATGGGCCTCAGGCCTCCACCTCTGTCATGCGGCCGTGGTCCTCCAAATGGCTGGACATGTCCCCCCCATTGAGGTACTCCATCACCAGGAACATTGTCTCCTCCGTGTCAATCACCTCCAGTAGCTTTACAATATTGGGGTGATTCAGAGCCTTCATACTGTTCACTTCCCAGAAAAGTTCCTGGAGGCTGGAGGAGCTCTGCTACCTTTTCTTAATGACCTTGACAGCCACCTCCCAGTCAGAATGTGCCAGGCCAACTTCACCTTGGCGAACCTACATTCATCAATGGAGGATCTCGTAGTTGTCAATATGAGCCTTCTTGTCAGCAGAGAGGGTCGTGAGGCACTGCATCATGGTGACCTGCTGACTACACTGACAGATAGCACTAACTAGCAATGCTAATTATGCTAACTAACAATGCTAACTATACTAACAGTGCTAAGTATGCTAACTATACTAGCAGTGATGACTAATACGAATGATACTAACTATGCTAATAAACTATTAACTTTACCAGTTACACTAACTAACTATACCAACGATACTAACAATGCTAACTTTATTAATACTAGCAATACTAACTAAAAAAATAATTTAAGGGCTTCCCTGGTGGCGCAGTGGTTGAGAGTCCGCCTGCCGATGCAGGGGACGCGGGTTCGTGCCCCGGTCCGGGAGGATCCCACGTGCCGCGGAGCGGCTGGGCCCGTGGGCCATGGCCGCTGGGCCTGTGCGTCCGGAGCCTGTGCTCCGTGACGGGAGAGGCCACAACAGTGAGAGGCCCGTGTACCGTAAAAAAATAATAATAATAATAATTTAAGATAAAATGAGAAAAAGAACAAAGGAAAAAAAGAAAGCAGAATGAAAAAATTTAAAAATTGAGAAGAAAAAATTTTTAAATAAAAGAAAAAAATGATTAAAAAGACAAAAATAAAATGAGAAAAAGGCAAAGAAAAATGAGAAAAATAAAAAAAGAGTAGAGAGAAAAGGAAAATATCAACAAAATGACAAAAACATGGAAAAAGCAGGCTAACTGTGGGTCCAAGTCTGTCAGGTCACCAAAAGCAGCTTCCTGGGCTCTAAGGACCAAAAACCTGGGCCCAACTGGGGACATATATAGGTACTTTTGTGAATTTAATCGCAGTGGTGCCCTGTGAGTTCAGAGCAAGTAACACCAATCACAGCTGGGGACAAACCACAGTGGTTTTCTCACTTTTTGGGTTCAAGACTCCTTTACACTAGGAAAAAGGATCCCAAAGAGATCTTTCTGCATGTGCATTATTAGAGATTGGTATTCACTTTGTTAGAATTTAAAATCTGTAGGATGCTTCCATGACATTTTCATTTCTAGTTTGAAAATCTGCAATAATTTTAAAGACCTCATAATGTCTACACTTGAAATAGACAATTCCTTTTCCTTAAACTCTGGTCTCAAAATAATGTTACAACTTAACTGACTTCACGATACTATAGGAAAATGCTCTGTTGCATAAGACATGATAAGGTACATTATGAATGTCTATGAAGCTGAGAGAAGATTTGCTAGGAAGAACATGAGCAGATGTCTTATCAGGACCCTCGGAGGCCAGATTGCATGGGTTGATGTATTTGAAGTGTTGAAGGAAAGAAGCTGTCAACCAATTATCTTATATCTAGCAAAACTGGCCTTCGAAAATGAGGGAGAAATTAAGACATTCCCAGTTAATCGAGAGTTGAGAGAGTTCTTAACTACCAGACCTGCCTGCAGCAGGGAGTCCTTCAGGTTTGAGTGAAGGACCCTGGACAGTAACTCAAAGTTTTATGAAGAAATAAAGACCTCTGGTAAAAGTAGATAGTTGGGTGATTAGAAAAGCTAGTACCATTGTAGCTCCACTTTTTGTTTTCTATTTGATTTAAGAGACTAATCTATAATAAAAAAAAAACTCCACAATTATTAGTCTGGTTTTGGACACACAGTGCATAAAGATGCAATTTTATGACATCAGTAACTGAAAGGGAGTGGAGTCAGAGCTGTATACAAGCAGGGGTTTTATATGTTATTGAAATTAAGCTGGTTTAGAAATTGAGCTATTTGTAATGAGGTGGATAGACCTAGAGTCTGTCATACAGAGTGAAGTAAGTCAGAAAGAGAAAGACAAATACCGTATGCTAACACATATATATGGAATTTAAGAAAAAATATGTCATGAAGAACCTAGGGGTAAGACAGGAATAAAGACACAGACCTACTAGAGAATGGACTTGAGGATATGGGGAGAGGGAAGGGTAAGCTGTGACAAAGCAAGAGAGAGGCATGGACATATATACACTACCAAACGTAAGGTAGATAGTAGTGGGAAGCAGCCGCATAGCACAGGGAGATCAGCTCGGTGCTTTGTGACCGCATGGAGGGGTGGGATAGTGAGGGTGGGAGGGAGGGAGTCACAAGAGGCAAAAGATATGGGAAATATGTATATGTATAACTGATTCACTTTGTTATAAAGCAGAAACTAACACACCATTGTAAAGCAATTATACTCCAATAAAGATGTAAAAAAAAAATTTAAAAAAAAGAAATTAAACTGGTTTAAATTGACATTAGAGTGTTATAACTTTAGGATGTTATTTGTAATCTCATGGTAACCACAAAGAAAATAGCTATAGAATATCCACAAAAGGAAATGAGAAGGGAATTAAAATGTTTCACTACAAAAAATCAACTAAATGTAAAAGAAGATGGTCATGAAGGAAATGAGGGACAAAAAAGTCATAAAGCATATAGAAAACAAAGAGCAAAATGACAGAGGTTACTCTTTCCTTATCAGTCATTACTTTAAATGTAAATGGGTTAAACTCTTCTGGTGAAAGATTGACAGAATGGATAAAAACATATAATGCAACTATTTGCTACCTATAAGAGACTCACTTTAGATCCAAAAAATGGAGAAAAGTTGAACTCAAAAGGATAGAAAAAGATAGTCCATGCAAATAGTAACCAAAAGAGAGCAGGGGTGGCTGTACTAATATCAGACAAAATAGACTTTAAATCAGAAAAGGTTACAAGGGACAAAGAAGGGCATTATATGTTAATAAGAGGTTCAATACAGCAAGAGGATAAAATCATAAACATTTACACACCTAATGACACCATCAAAACACATGAAGCAAAAGCGGACACAACTGAGGGGAGAAATAGTTCTACATAATAATTGGAACCCTCAATACCTCACTCTCAATGATGGATAGAACAACTAGACAAGATGAGTGAGGAGGTAGGGAATTTGAACAACACAATCAACCAGTTAGGTCTAACAGACACACACACCCACAGAACACACATTCTTCTCAAGGGCACATGAGGTCTTCTCCAGGACAGACCATGTGTTAGGCCACAATTAAGTCTCAGTAGATTTTACAAGATATCATACAAAGTATCTTCTCCAAGCACAATGGGATAAAGTTAGAAATCAGCAAGAGAAGGAAAAGTGGAAAATTCACAAATTTGTGGAAATTAAACACACCTTAAAGAAACTTTGTGTCAAAGAAGAAAGCACAAAAGGAATTAGAAAATATTTAGAGATGAAGGAAAAGGAAACACAAACTTATGAGAAACAACAAAGCAGTGCTAAGAGGAACATTATAGCCATAAACACACTACAATAATCTCAAACCAATAACCTAACCTCATGCAACTTAGGAAACTAGAAAGGGAAGAACAAACTAAACCCAAAGCTAGAAGACGGAAGTTAATAATAAAGATTAGAGCAAAGACAAAGTAGAGAATAGAAAAACAGAAAATCAAGGAAACCCAAAGTTGGTTTTCTGGAAAAATTAACAAAGCTGACAAGCTGTTAGCTAGACTGACTAAGAAAAAAAAGGGAAGACAAATTATTAACATCAGAAGTGAACATGGGGCAAAAAAAAAAGATTATAGAGAGTACTATAAATAATTGTTCTCTAACAAATTGGACAGCTAGATAACATGGACCAAGTCCTAGAACTACAAACCCTCCCAAGACTGAGTCACAAAGAACAGGGAATCTGAATAGATTCATAACTAGTAAGGCGATTGGATCAGTAATCAAAAACCCCTCTACAGAAAAAGCTCTGTGCCCAATTGATGGCTTCACTGGTGAATCCTACCAGACATTTAGTGAAGAACTAACACCAATCCTTCTCCAACTCATCCAAAAAATTCAGGAGAAAGAACACTTCCTAACTACTTCTATGAATTATAATAAACTGGTTCCCTGAACTCTGTTAGCTGCTCTAGTAAATTACTCAAACCCAAGGAGGGGGTCGTGGGAACCTCTGATTTATAGCCTGTTAGTCAGAAGTACAGGTAAGAACCTAGGCTTGCAGTTGGCATCTCAAGTGGAGGCCGTCTCGTGGGACAGAGCCTTTAACTATCTCCAGGTAGACAGTGTCAGGACTGAGCTGAATTATAGGCACCCAGCTGGTGTGGAAGAGTTGCTTGGTGGTGTAGCAAACATCTGCCACCACACACACACACACACACACACACACACACACACACACACACACGTTGGAATTGGGTACTAGAATCATTACCAGGTGAATTCACCGTGTAAAACAGACCCTGCCACAGACTTAGTACACAAGCACTTTTCAGTACATGTGCTGGTCTATAAAAAATTTGAAAAAAAATATGACAGTGAGGAAGGTGGAAGTGGGATAGATATTATGAGACCAGCCATGAGCTGATAACTGTTGAAGTTGGGTACGTGGGGATGGGTGTCATTATACTGACTTGCCTACTTTTGTGTATGTTCAAAGTTGTCCACAAGAAAAAGTCGAAGAAACAAAACACAAGAGTAAAGTGAATGTGTTGCCTGCGTCACTGGACTCCTGCTAATTTAGGTGGTGAGTGGGGCGTGAGATAAACCGTGGCTTCTCTGAGGTGGGCTCACAGGGCTGGACACACTGTCCACCCTCCACAGCCACGACACAGAGAGGGGTTCACATCAGATCCATCGTCATGGTCATGCACCCTCTCCTGGGTGAGAGACCTCTCAGAGAATCTGATCATAGCCAAGCACCTCACTCGTGGTCAGCAGGCACACACTCAAGTGCAGCTCCACTCATGGAGTCCGTGTGCACTGGCCACAAAGGAACCGGCCACAGATGAGGGCATTTGTGACAGCTGGCTCTGACTTTACAGCTCTTGTGTTCTCCAGCCTGGTGTCTTTTAACCATCTGGGGCTGTGCTGGCTTGGGGAAAGAGCTGGCCAACATGCACTTCAAGGTCAAGAAGATAGGGCTTCCCTGGTGGGGCAGTGGTTGAGAGTCCGCCTGCCGATGCAGGGGACACGGGTTCGTGCCCCGGTCTGGGAAGATCCCACATGCCGCAGAGCGGCTGGGCCCGTGAGCCATGGCCGCTGAGCCTGCGCATCCGGAGCCTGTGCTCCGCAACGGGAGAGGCCACAACAGTGAGAGGCCCACGTACCGAAAAAAAAAAAAAAAAGAGAAGATAAATAGGCCAGGAGATGTGCTGTGTTTCCTGCAGCGCATGGCTGAGAGAAGACGAGGTCCATGTGTCACTGGGGGTGGTGTGGGAGAAATGGGGAGAGGTTGGTCAAAGGGTAAAAGTCACAGTTCTGTAGGCTGAGTGAATCTAGAGATGCAACGCACAGCACGTTGACAGCAGTTAATGACACCACGTCATGTGGGGAAAACTCGCCGGGAGAGTAGACTTGAGGTGCTCAGACCACACCAAAAAGGGATAGTTATCTGAGCAGATGGACATATTAATTAGCTCGCCTGTGGTAATCATTCCACTATGTACATAGACATCAAAACGTCATGTTGTACACCTGAAATTCATGCAAGTTTTATTAACACTGAGGTCTGTGACATGAGTGGCCAGCAGCTGTACTGGACACTGACTTCATCAATGGCAGAAATGACACTCCTGCCAGGGTGAACCCAGCCTGCAAAGGAACAGGTGGGTGTTGCTTCCTGGTTCTTGGAAACCAGCCCCCAGGCTGTGAGGAAGCCCAGCAGCCACACAGAGGAGGACGAGGCCTGGCCACCAGCCCAGCTGAGCCCTGGATAGCGGCCACTGTGAGTGAGGCCTCAGCAGTGCTCACATGTGGCAGAGAGGAGCCATCCCCCGGGCCATGCCCAAAGCATGAAATTCCGTGGGAATAAGTGATGATTATTTTAAACCATTGCGTTTAGGGGCAGGTAGTTTGACAGCGGAAGGTACCAAAACGCTGCCTCCCCCTGCCCCACGCCCACTCCAGGCCCTCCACCTCCTCTCACCCCTGTTACAGACGGACTGTTCCTGGCCCCCAGTTTCATATGTTGGGGTCCCAACCCCCCAGTGTGGCAGTGTTTGGAGATGGGGCCTGTGCAGAGGTGCACCCTTGAACGCAGTTCTAAGGGTGGAACATAAGCCAGTAGAGCCAAGGTCCTGACATGAGGGGAAGGGGCTGCAGGGCTCCCCCCACCACAAGAGGACACAATGAGGAGGCCGCCGTCTGCTGGCCACGTGGAGAGTCCACACCAGACACTGACCCCGCCAGACTGCGATCTGGGACTTCCAACCTCCAGAGCTGTGGGAAGACACACTTCTGTTGTTTAAGCCGCTCAGGCTGTGGCCCGTGTCGTGGCAGCCACAGCACATTAATCATACACCCTCCAGCCTCGAAGCCTCTGCACACACCCTCCCTCCTGCCTGGACGCTTCACGCAGCTCACACCTCCTGGCCACGGTCGCTCTCAGCAACTGTGCTCCCAACTCGGGGATGGGCTGGGAGGCGGGGGTCATCAGCCAGGCCTCCGTCCCTGTTCACCCCTCTCAAAGCAGCCTGCCCTCCCCTCCGGCATGGGTCGGTCTGCAGCTGCAGCTTCGACTTCTTTGAATAAAGGTTTGATGGATGTTCCCCCTCCTCCCAGGTCTGCACAGGGTCTGTCACACATACCTGCCCCGTTTTTAGAAAAGATACTGGCCTTGACCGAGAAGGTAAAGCACCCTTTGACCCAGCCGTTCTGATCCTGGTTGTAAATGCTAGTGAAACGTGGGACATGGCTGGGAGGTGTATCTCAGGGCCCTGGGCTAGAACAGGCCTTGCCTGTCCCATCAGGAGAATGGATGCATGTGGCCCATCCAGATGAGTGACACTGGGCAGCCACGGGAACGCTCGAGCCCGGCCACCCTGAGCAGCAGGGGAGAGTTGCCCAGACAACCAGTCCCCAAAGAGGGCACATGCCACAGTCCACCTGAATGAAATAACACAGAAAATACCAGTGCAGCCTGGGAGTCAGACAATGAGGCCGAGCAGGGACAACATAGTCACAAATGTCAGGCCACCAGTCACCCCAGGGAGAGGGTTGTTTTCAAGAAGGGATGTGATGGAAACACCCATTTACTGACTTGGGTGGTGAATACCCTCGTCTAAACTACAGTGGAGCTTTAAACTATGTGTAACACACACATACACGTGTGTGTAGATAAGTTTTGTATGTCTTCTGTGTGTACACCAACAAGTTTTTGTGTTTTTTTAATAAATTTATTTATTTTATTTTTGGCTGCATTCGGTCTTCATTGTTGCATGCGGGCTTTCTCTAGTTGCTGCGAGCGGGGGCTACTCTTCGTTGCGGTGCATGGGCTTCTCATTGTGGTGGCTTCTCTTGTTGCAGAGCACAGGCTCTAGGCGTGCGAGCTTCAGTAGTTGTGGCACATAGGCTCAGCAGTTGTGGCTCATGGGATCTAGAGCGTGGGCTCAGTAGTTGTGGTGCACAGGCTTAGTTACTCCACGGCATGTGGGATCTTCCCGGACCAGGGCTTGAACCCATGTCCCCTGCATTGGCAGGTGGATTCTTAACCACTGTGCCACCAGGGAAGTCCCACACCAACAAGTTTTAATGGAAAAAATGAACAATTGTTCGACAAAGTGGCAAACTGTTATTTTTAAAAAGGGGACAGAGTTCCCAATTGCTCCTCAAACACCCAGGTCCAATGTCAGAGGTGGATGAACCTGGGCTCCCCTGGCAGCACCCACCCACCTCAATCTCACCAGTAGCAAATGAGTGACCAGTTGCCTAAGTGTAAACCCATTTTCCAGAAAGACCCTGGACTCCCTGCCCAGCATTTCCAGGTGGGCATCTGCGCCCACCAGCACAGCATCAGCGCCCGGACGCTGGCAGGTGACAAAGACCAGATGACCAGCAGATCCTGTGCTCTCTGCCTGGGGCAGCAACAAGGCCAGACCAGCCCCCTGTCAGCTGGAGACTCTCTACAGCCATTCTCAGGACAGCTTCCCCACCCCTCAGGGTCTTGGAAGTGACCTTGTCTATGTCTGTTTACTGCCCTGTCTTCTTCCATGAGGACAAGAGGTGTGTTAGGTGCACTGCAAGGTCTCTGGTGCTAAGACTGGCAGAGGCTCCTGACTAAATGGCTGAGGGGCAGTGACAGAGCAATGCCAGGAGTCCCGTGGTCCTGGGATATCTTGTGTCTGAGAGGCAGGGACACACCAGGAAACAAGAAGGGACCCTGATCAGACCTTCCCGGTCCCTTCCCAGCCCCGCCTCTTACTGTCTGCCAAGCGCCCCCAGAATGTCACTCAACCTCCAGGAGGCTCATCTGTGGATTAGAGATGTCAGGAATGATTAGCCCCAAGAATGTGGAAGGAGATAAGGCAGACACCCGGCCTGGGGGTGCTGATGGGTAAAGCTGCTTCTCTCACCAGCTGCCTGAAGGTGTAGCTGAGGATGTGAGCTCTGTGCCACGGGGCGCTGCTCATGGGCAGCCCTGAGGGGCATGGAGGGAAGGGCGACTTCTGTGGTGGGTGATGCAGGGCCTGGTGCCAAGTTGGCTCCAGGGAAATGTTTGTTGCCTGAATCTATGAAGGAGATGGACAAACCTCACATGCTAACAGCAGAGTCACATTTAAAACAAGGACTGCATGTTCAGAGGCCACTCTTGCCGGTCCTAGGGCAGAAGGAACAATGCATGACATGGAGAGGGGGTGGGCAGAACTCGAGCGGATGACGCCTGCATGTGCATGGACAGGGCAGCAGGTGGTGGGAGCATCCCAGAGCCCTCTGCTTTCCTGCCCCCGAGGATGAAAACCAGAAGAGGGTGACTTCAAACTGGTGTGAATGGATGCGAGGTCACAGAAGCAGCCTCACAGGCCTTAACCCACCCCCAGGGGACTGTCCCCAGAAGGTCTTTCAGAGCCAAGATGAGGCTTTACATGTGCATGTGCACAGGCCAGAGACGTTTTAGTTTGAGCTGCCCAGATATACCTGGAGATAAGGATTCTGGCACAAGGAGTTTATTTGGGAGGTGAAGGCAAGGGTGTAGGGAAGTGAGAAGAGGAAGGGAAGGTGACTAATTATACCTGTTATCAAGCTGGTTCCACTGCAGAGCCCCCACTACAGGATTCCCCCTAATACATGATGCCCCCCACTACAGGATCCTCCCACTGCAGAATCCCCTGATTACAGGATGCCCCCATTGTGAGCAACAGGAATCGGCACACCAGGGAGCCTGGGAGCCAGCGCAGAGAGGTGGCTGGGGTCCTGGCTGAGTCTGCTCCTGGGGATGCTACGCCTGCCCCAAGGAGGCCAAGGGGTCTCCGGCAGCAGGGTAAGCCCCAGGCAGAGAGGTGCTGGCATTTGGAAGTGAGAGGAGGCCAGGGTGAGGGGCTCTGGCCGCCAGCCCTCGCTGGACTGAGAGAGTCTCCTGCTGTCCTTATCAGAAGACCATGGGTAACTGAGCCGCCATGTGGACTTCAGAAGGTCAAGGGTACGTGTTATAGTTTTGTCACCCTTGTCTCACGTCTGTGTTGGATCCTGCAGACTGACTCACTCAGCATGTATGCCATCCCCTCTTTCCATGCCTTGTATCTCTGGAAAACCTGAAATCTACATTTCCTAGACACCCGTGCTGTTAGGCTTCTGCAGGTGGCTTCAGCTCCTCTGCACAGATGCCTGCCTGAGATCTAAAAGGTGGAAGTGAGCAACACAGGGAGGTGGAGAGATGGGGCTCCAGGCTGGCAGGAAACAGAGGGGTCTTGTTCTTCGACAGCAGCAGCATCACAGACAGTGGGGTTTCCATGGCAACAGTCTTGGGTGGAGTCAGGTGATTGTCTAGGCTGTGTTGTCCCTGGCTATGGGGCCTCTACTCTTGGTTCCCTTGTGGTCCTGGAATCTCAGTCTTAACACCCAGGAATAAGACCCCTCTGCCCAAACCACAAAAGAGTGGATTCTGCCACCTGTAACTAATCACTGTGACTAGTACAAATTCAGATTCTGAAATCACCTCCATTGTTTTTCCTGTGCAGAAGAAATACAGAAAACTTAAGAAAAACAAGTAAGAATCATCTGTAATCCCACCATCTGGAGGTAATCTCTGGAGTCTTTTTGCATGTTTTCTATTTTTTTCTATAGTCAAAATGACACAGTTTGTATTATTCTCTGCCAGCTTTGCTCACTTAATGTGGATTATAAATGTGTCCCAGTGGCTTTGTCCATGAGGCCTTCAGCTCCCTAGACCAAATCAGGTTCTATTCACTTTTTTAAACCACTGTATTGACGTACAATTGACACAGAAAAAGCTGTACCTATTTAGTGTATACAACCCGATGACTTTGGATACAAGTATACATCTGTGAAACCATCACCAGTCTATGCCATAAATACATCCATCACGACCAAGTTTCCTCAACCCTCTTTATTTATTATTGTGATAAGAACACTTAACAGAAGATCTACCCTCTTAGCCAAGTTCTAAGTACATAATATGGCTTTATGAACTATAGGCACGATGCCGTGCAGATCTCTAGAACTTACTCATCTTGCATACCTGACACTTTGTACCCTTTGACCATCACCTCCCCATTTCCCTCTCCCCAGGCCCTGACGACTACCCTTCTACTCTCTTCTAAGGGTTTGGCTATTTTAGATTCCTCATATAAGTGGTATTATGTAGCATTTGTCCTGTGTCTGGCTTACTTGACTTAGCATGATGTCCTCCAGGTTCATCCATGTTGTTGCAAATGGCAGGATTTCCTTCCTTTTTTAAAAGCTGAGTAATATCCTATTTTGTGTATATACCACGTTTTCTTTAGCCATTAATCAGGCAATGCGCATTTAGGTTGCTTCCATGTTTTGACTATCGTGAACAATGCTGCAATGAACAGGGAGTGCAGATACCTCTTTGAGGTCCTGATTTCAACTCCTTTGTGTATGTAGGTGAGATTTCTGGATCATATGGTAGCTCTATTTCTGACTTTTTTGTCTGGCTTTGGTGTCAGGGTAATGCTAGCTTCATAAAATGAGTTTGGAAGTGTTCTTTCTTTCATTTTTGGAAGAGTTTAAGAAGGATTGGTACTAATTCTTCTTTAAATGTTTAGTAGAATGGTAGAATTGCCTGTGAAGACCTGGCCCTAAGCTTTTCTTTGCTTAGAGGTGTTTGGTTAATGATTCAATCTCCTTATTTATTACTGGCCTGTTCAAACTTTCAACATCTTTTTGGTTCGGTCTTGGTAGGTTATATGTTTCTAAGAATTTATCCGTTTCTTCTCAGTTGTCCAGTTTATTGGTATATAATTGTTCATAACAGTTTCTAATAATTTTTTTTATTTCTGTGGCATCTGCTGTAATGTCTTCTCTTTCATTTATGATTTTATTTATTTGAGTCTTCTTTTTTTCCTTAATCTTGCTAAGGGTTTGTCGATTTTGTTTTATCTTTTCAAAAACCACCTCTTAGTTGCATCTATGTTTTCTGTTTTTCTATTTTTTAATTTTATTTATTTATGATCTGATCTTTATTTTTTTTTCTTTCCTTCTGCTAACTTGTGCCTTAGCTTGTTCTTTTTCTAGTTCCTTGGGGTGTAACTTTAGGTTATTTGGGGTTTTTCTTTTATGATGTAGATATTTATTGGTATCTCTTGGTACTTTCCATTTGTCTCAAAATATTTCTAATTTCCCTTTAAGTTTCTTCTTTGATCCAACGTTATATTGTTTAATTTCTATGTATTTATGAATGTCTCCATTTTCCTTCTGTTATTGATTTGTAATTTCATTCCATTGTGGTCAGAAAAGACATTTGGGATGATTTCAATCTCCTTAAATTTGTTAAGACTTGTTTAGTGATCTGGTGATCTATAAGGTGATTTATCCTGGAGTATCCACCTGTGCTTGAGAAGAAGGTGCATTCTGCTGCTGTTGGATGTTCACTACATATCTGTTTGGTCCATTGGTTTATAGTGATGTTCAACTCTGCTGTTTCCTTACTGATTTTTGTCTGGATGTTCCATCCATTATCGAAATTAGAGTGTTCAAGTCTCCTACTATCATTTTATGGCCATCTATTTCCCCTGTTATATCTGTAGATGTTTGCTTTATATATTTAGGAGTTCTGATGTTGGATACATATATTTTTATTTATTTATTTATTTTTATATACATTTAAAAAATTGAAGTATAGTTAATTTACAATGTTGTGTTAGTTTCAGGTTTACAGCAAAGTGATACATATATCACATATACATATGTATATGTGCTATATGTATATATACACATATATGTATATGTATATATACATATATATATATGCTTTTTCAGATTCTTTTCCATTATAGGTTATTACAAGATATTGAATATAGTTCCCCATGCTATACAGTAAGTCCTTGTTGTTTATCTATTTTATATATGGTACTATGTATATGTTAATCCCAAACTTCTTATTTTATTTGTTTGTATTAAAATTTTTTAAAGGTTACTTTACATTTTTAGTTGTTACAAAATATTGGCTATATTCCCCATATTGTACAATACATCCTTGAACATATCTTACAACCAGTAGTTTGTACCTCCCACAGTCCTACCCCAATATTTCCCCTCCCCCCAATGGTAACCACTAGTTTTTTCTCTGTAACTGTGAGTCTGCTCCTTTTTTGTTATATTCACCAGTATGTTGTATTTTATAGATTCCACATATAAGTGATTTCTTACAGTATTTGTCCTTATCTCTCTGACTCATTTCCCTTAGCATAATGGCCTCCAAGTTCATCTATGTAGCTGCTTCAAATTTCATTTTTTTGGCTGAGTAGTATTTCATTGTGTGTATACACACACACACACACACATACATATATATACCACACTTTCTTTATCCACTCATCTGTTAATGAATACTTAGGTTGCTTCCATATCTTGGCAATAATAATGCTGCTATGAACACTGGGGTGCATGTATCTTTTTGAATTAGTGTTTTGGCTTTTTTTCAGGTATACGCCTAGGAGTGGAATGGGTGTACAGATAATTGGTATATCTTTGTCCACCTGCCTCTGGGGAGCCTGATAGACATGCCTCATGTGGGGTCCCTACAAGCAGAACTGGAAACACTTGATGTCCTTTTTGCTCAGAAGCTTTGCCCCAGGTTAGTCAGACTCGCATAGCCTGGTAAAATCCTTGGCATTCTGGAGGAGACAGCTGTGGTGAGGGAAAGTGGATGGGAAAAGGATGGATCAGAGGATTCTGAAGATGGCAGTGAAGAAGCTCAGAGGACATGGCTCACTATGGGAAATGCTTTCCAAAGCTTATGAGTGCTTACGATGCAGGGGAACCTGAAGAAAAAAATCATGCCCCACCTCCTCTCAGTGATGCTTAAAGTTACCAGAAGTGGAGAATCAGAAAGGAGGGGTGGGGAAAGGGAGATGGAGGAAAGTGAGGTGGAGAGGAAAGAAGACAAGGCAGCAGTTGATAACAGGAGTCTGAAGTTACAGTATAGGTGGGCAGTCTGTTGTCACATTTTGAAGCTGTGGCTTCATTCTGTGTTGATTTTAATGCATCCCCACCAATCTCCTTTTTCCCCATAGGAAGTACAAACTTCAGGTGCAGGATTTACAGGACACTGGCCAGAACTTCTGGAGCATGTGGTCTGGAGCCAACACTCACGGATGCTGAAGCTCAGGAATAGCACCAATGGCTGAGCACAGTTCGAGGACAAAGCAGCCTTTGGCTCCCTTGAAGGCATTCATAAACTTTTGCAAAGAAAAGGACCCTGGTTAACTTCTTCACCTACCTCATGTGATGGGTGGAGCAGAGAAAAGTTTCCATCACCTGTGCTGTAAGAAGCTGAAGTTCATTTCAGTGCCCGTGAGAATATTATGAAGGTCCTGAATATGGTGCACCTGGACTGTATCCAGGAGGTGCAAGTGGACTGCACTTGACATCTCTCCACCCTGGCCATGTTTGCTCCTTTCTTGGGCCAGATGAGTAATTTGCAGAGACTCCTTCTCTCCCACATCCACATGTCTGGCTTTGAAGAGCAGGAGCAGCATTAACTTGTCCAAATTACGTCTCAGTTTCTCAGGCTGCACCACCTCTGGGATCTTTATCTGGAATCTCCCTCCCTCCTTGAAGATTGCCTAGACCAAATGCTCAGGTGAGAGTGCACCAGTGGCCAAGTACTTGTGAACACAACACTAGAATGTCACCTGGACTGCCTCCCTTGCTGCTCTATCCTGAGTGGAGGTACCCCACAGCCATACAAAACAAGGTAGGGGCTAAACTGGTACAGTGGCTCTTGAAAGGGACACCCTGCTAGAGAGGTACAGATTATAGACTCTGATGTTTGGATCTAGAAATGGAGGGTTTGTGATTTCTTCCTTTGGAAGAGGTGTATATGTTCGAATGACTTAAAAAAATAGGTAAATAAAGAGGACATTGAAGTGGGGAAACCACATCAGACCAGAGCATTTCTGAAGAGAACCTCTATGCTCACAAGGTTTGTGACCACAGTGAGCCTGTCTCAAATTCCCTGTGTGTAATAGTTGTTGCGCCAGGTAAGGTAATTAACATATGGGAAAAGCATGATTCTGGAGATGGTGGTAATGGAGCAGAGCCCAAAGGACCATAAACAGTGATAGAAGGTTTGTAGATCATGCAGGGAAATAAGTGAGCCCCTGCAGACTGGCAACCCCCATTGATGTTGCAGGACCTTGTGCACATTGGTTCTTTATGCATGTCTCCCTAGAGCCTCACCTGGCCAGGGATATAGGCATCTGGAGCCCAAGCAAGGACTGAAGGAGTCTGAGTTGAAATCATTTTTTATCTCATCTCCCGATACCAAAATTTAGTGATGTCCACACTTGATTGAGACTGTCTCAGGCTCTCCTCTTAGCATGTTCTAGTACATTCCATTATCTTTGTTCATCCTCATAAGGAAGTGGAATATGTTGTACTCAGCTTGATGATGGAAAAGAGAATTTTCAAGATATTGTGAAGCGACTCAGTCACCAGGACTCAGCCTAGAATGAGACGGGGCAATCAGTATATTGACCCTCATCAGATGGTCAGACTAACCTTGGCCCTGTAGAAATCATTTGTCTCTCACCTGGAGCTCACCTGCCATCTGAGTTTCCAAGAACTAATTGCTCGGTTTCTCTCCAGGCACCTGAGGGCCACCTTGGACAACCTCTCAAAAACTAACTGAAGGCTTACAGAATCAGATTTGACCCATCTGTCCCTATGCCCAAACATCAGTCAGCTAGCTAAAAGGCCTGGATCTGAGTGGTGTCACTCTGACCAACTTTAGTCCTGAGCTTCTCCAAGTTCTGCTGGAGAAAGTTGCAACCGTGCTCCAGGATTGCACTTAGATTAGTGTGGGATCATGGACTTCCAATTTGAGGCCATCCTGCCTGCCCTGAGCCATTGCTCCCAGCTCAGTTCCTTCAGCCTCTGTGGGAACCTCCTCTCCATGGCTGTCATGGAGAAGATGCTGCTACATACCACTGGGCTGCCCTGTTCAAGTCAAGAGTTTTATCCTGTCCCTCAGGAGAATGATAGCCCTCAGGGTGCTCTGCTCAAAGGGAGACTTGCGCAGCTTGGGGCTGAGCTGTTTGAGATTCTGAGAGACTTACCACAGCCCAGGACCATCTGCCTTAGCCTCAGCCCCTGTCCTCACTATGATGATGACATATGCAATCACATGGTGCCCATTATATACTGCTGTAATACTCATGTCTAGTTGGCTGCCTCTATCAAAAGCTTTCTTCTGGGCACATGGAAACTGAAATCTAGGACATAGGTACATTATGAAGGGAAAACGCACTCAAGGTTTCTGATACCTGCTCAGTGTGAATAGGTAAAGGAATGGTGATCCAGGATGGGTGGAGGATTGCACTGGAAATGTAGGCCCTGGGAGGTGATGGGACTTTCAGGAATATGTGCTTTTACAGTCAAATATGAACCTAAATTTTTGGAGGCGGGTATGGGGTTGAGACCTACATGTTAGAGTTACCCCTGGGTGGCTAGCTGTAAAGGAATAGTCAGAAATAAAGAGATCCACAGTGAAAACTGACTGCTGCCCTCCATGGTATATTATTCTGTTTTCTCAGTGTGTACCTCAGGAATCTCCAGTTATTGATGAAAAAATAAAAGGCACTGAGTTGTCTATGATCAGCAACCTTACATTGTTACAAGTTCCTTATTTTGTCTGGGGCATCTTACATCTTTGCTTATTTCTTTGGCTATTCAGAAGGTTAATACAAACAAAGGAGAACATATTCAGTGTCCAATGAACCACTGGAGTGAAGAGCTCTTGGTGAGGCTCTCATTGCTGACTCAGGCTATGACTCTGGCCATGGGTATTTTTCACGGTTCTACCAGTGGGTCTATACACTTCAGTTCCTGGCCTTTGCATGTGCTGAGAAAGGCTTCACTGCAAAGAGCAAGGTGCCAGTTCTGGAAGGTGTTGTCAACACTGTTAATAAGACTCTGGTCCTCACCATTCCATGACTGTCATGGGTGAGTAGAGGTCCTTATAGATTTAATGTAGTTTTGGCCAGACATCCAAATTCCTTTTAGCAAAATACTAAAAGAATACATGCATTTAACATGATTTTATTATTTCCATTCCACATTAAAAATTGTATCCTTTTGTGGGGTTGTTCACTTCAATAAGAGATGATATTATTCCCATTACAACTCCTGTTTCTCCATATCAGGGAAGACAAGGATAGCATGTTTGACATCAGTATTTCAAAATATATAACAAAATATCTGTTATATATTGATTACATATAACTCATAGTTGGCCCTTATCATCATCCGTTCAGGTCCCTCAGATTCAACCAAGTACAGACGGTGTGGAACTATATTTACTATTGAAAAATATCCATGTGTAAGTGAACCTGAGCAGTTCAACCACATGTTGTTCAGTATTCACCTGTATATATAGACACACACGTATTATGAGAAGAGGCTTACAAGGTTACAGAGGCTGAGAAGTCCCACAATCTACTGTTTGTTTGCTAGAGAACTAGGAAAGTCTGTGGTATAATTCAGACCTAAGCTTAATGCTGAAAAGCAGTGGAACTGATGGTATAGCTCCAAGTCAAGGCTCAAGGCCTGAGAACCAGGGAACCACTGGTGTATGTCCTGGAATTTCAAGGCTAAAGAGACAGTAGCTCCAATATTCATGGCCAAGAAGATTCTTGAGAGGGAGACAATTTGCCCCTGTTGTTACATTCAGGACCCCAAAAGATAGTATGATGCCCACCCACATTGGTGAGGGCTGATCTCTTCACTCAGTCTACTGATTCCAATGCTAATCTCTTTCCAGAATGCACTTACAGATCCTCCCAGAATTAATGTTTGACCTGCACTCTGGGCATCTCTTCTCACAGTGAAATTGACACATAAATTTAATCATCACAGTGGGTCTAAAAAAAGTGCATTCAAATGAAGGCTCCCTGCTAAGGATTCAGATGATAGTATTGTTGACTCTGGGGAGGAAGGGGATATAGGGCTGGGCGGACATTAGGCAAGAGCTTCATTTTCCCCCTAAAATGAAGATAATGATGCATACCCAGCTTATGGAATTTTTAGTAGGATCCAATGAGATGGTGCTTGTTGAGGACTTCACCCTGGAGCTGCTGAGTAAGAGCTCATTATTGACTAAGAGGTTATTTTTCCCTTCTAGTGGACATCACAAGTATCTCATCCCTCTAGCTTAGCCTCTATTCCTTACAACAGTGAGAACAGCAACGCCCAGGGCCTGAAAGGGAGTCAGATTTTACATATGGCCACCAACGAATCATGATTCACCAAAGCTGCTCTAGCAGCCAGTGCAGGGAGAGGGAAGGTGAGAGCATTGGAGAGATTAGATTCATCTCTACTGATAGACATTCTGAGCCTCAGATCTCCTAGGCCACTCACTGGTCCATCAGACCAGAGGATATAAAGTAATTTTGTAAGCAGAACTGAACACTTCAGAATTTCAAAAACTTTTTCTGTCCTGCAAATGCTAGTTGAGCATAAATATTTTCAGAGTGATTTATATAATATCAAATATACAAATTATAGAGGTAATTTAGTACTTTTAAAGAATGCAAGTGAGTAATTGAAGAAATGTCTTACTTGGTTTGGAGCCTCAAAACAAACGAAATTTTAAAAGTTCTTTCAAAGATCAATGAACAAAAATTGTTTCTTTTTTTTCTTTTTAATGTTTATTTTTTATTTATTTTTCTTATTAGTCGTCCATTTTATACACATCAGTGTATACATGTCTATCCCAATCTCCCAATTCATCCCACCACCACCACCATCCCGGCCGCTTTCACCCCTTGGTGTCCATATGTTTTTTTCTCCACTTCTTTGTCTCAATTTCTGCTCTGCAAACCGGTTCATCTGTACCATTTACTAGGTTCCACATATATGCGTTAATAGACAATGTTTGTTTTTCTCTTTCTGACGTACTTCACTCTGTATGACAGTCTCTAGATGCATCCACGTACCTACAAATGACCCAATTTCGCTCCTTTTTATGGCTGAGTAATATTCCATTGTATATATGTACCACATCTTCTTTATCCATTCGTCTGTCGATGGGCATTTAGGTTGCTCCCATGACCTGGCTACTGCAAATAGTGCTGCAATGAACATTGGGTTGTATGTGTCTTTTTGAATTATGGTTTTCTCTGGGTATATGCCAGGTAGTGGGATTGCTGGGTCATATGGTAATTTTATTTTTAATTTATTTATTTTTAACATCTTTATTGGAGTATAATTGCTTTACAATGGAGTGTTAGTTTCTGCTTTATAACAAAATGAATCAGTTATACATATACATATGTTCCCATATCTCTTCCCTCTTGCATCTCCCTCCCTCCCACCATCCCTATCCCACCCCTGTAGGGGGTCATAAACCACCAAGCTGATCCCCCTGTGCTATGTGGCTGCTTCCCACTAGCTATCTATTTTACGTTTGGTAGTGTATATACATCCATGACACTCTCTCACTTTGTCACAGCTTACCCTTCCCCCTCCACATATCCTCAAGTCCATTCTCTAGTAGGTCTGTGTCTTTATTCTCGTCTTACCCTTAGGTTCTTCATGACCTTTTCTATTTTTTTTCCTTAGATTCCATATATATGTGTTAGCATATGGTATTTGTTTTTCTCTTTCTGACTTACTTCACTCTGTATGACAAACTCTAGGTCCATCCACCTCACTACAAATAACTCAATTTCATTTCTTTTTATGGCCGAGTAATATTCCATTGTATATATGTGCCACATCTTCTTTATCCATTCATCTGTTGATGGACACTTGGGTTGTTTCCATGTCCTGGCTATTATAAATAGAGCTGCAATGAACATATTGGTACATGACTCTTTTTGAATTATGGTTTGCTCAGGGTATATGCCCAGTAGTGGGATTGCTGGGTCGTATGGTAGTTCTATTTGTAGTTTTTTAAGGAACCTCCATACTGTTCTCCATAGTGGCTCTCTCCATTTACATTCCCACCAACAGTGCAAGAGTGTTCCCTTTTCTCCACACCCTCTCCAGCATATGTTGTTTGTAGATTTTCTGATGATGCCCATTGTAACTGGTGTGAGGTGATACCTCATTGTAGTTTTGATTTGTATTTCTCTAATAATTAGTGATGTTGAGCCGTTTTTCATGTGCTTCTTGGCCATCTGTATGTCTTCTTTGGAGAAATGTCTATTTAGGTCTTCTGCCCATTTTTGGATTGGGTTGTTTGTTTTTTTAATATTGAGCTGCAAGAGCTGTTTATATATTTTGGAGATTAATCCTTTGTCCGATGATTCATTTGCAAATATTTTCTACCATCCTGAGGGTTATCTTTTCATCTTTTTTATGGTTTCCTTTGCTGTGCAAAAGCTTTTAAGTTTCATTAGGTCCCATTTGTTTATTTTTGTTTTTATTACCATTACCCTAGGAGGTGGATAAAAAAAGATTTTGCTGTGATTTATGTCAGACTGTTCTTCCTATGTTTTCCTCTAAGAGTTTTATGGTGTCTGGTCTTACATTTAGGTCTCTAATCCATTTTGAGTTTATTTTTGTGTATGGTGTTAGAGAGTGTTCTAATTTAATTCTTTTACATGTAGCTGTCCAGTTTTCCCAGCACCACTTATTGAAGAGACTGTCTTTTCTCCATTGTATATTCTTGCCTGTTTGTCATAGATTCGGTGACCATAGGTGTCTGGGTTTATCTCTGGGCTTTCTATCCTGTTCCATTGAGCTATATTTCTGTTTTTGTGCCAGCACCATACTGTCTTGATTACTGTAGCTTTGTAGTATAGTCTGAAGTCAGAGAGTCTGATTTCTCCAGCTCCATTTTTTTCCCTCAATATTACTTTAGCTATTCGAGGTCTTTTGTGTCTCTATACAAATTTTTAAGATTTTTTTGTTCTAGTTCTGTAAAAATGCCATTGGTAGTTTGATAAGGATTGCATTGAATATGTAGATTGCTTTGGGTAGTATAATCATTTTCACAATATTGTTTCTTCCATTCCAGGAACATGGTATATCTCTCCATCTGTTGGTATCATCTTTAATTTCTTTCATCAGTGTCTTATTGTTTTCTGCATACAGATTTTTTGTCTCCCTAGGTAGGTTTATTCCTAGGTATTTTATTATTTTTCTTGCAATGATAAATGGGAGTGTTTCCTTAGTTTCTCTTTCAGATATTTCATCATTAGTGTATAGGAATGCAAGAGATTTCTGTGCATTAATTTTGTATCCTGCAACTTTAACAAATTCATTGATTAGCTCTGGTAGTTTTCTGGTAGCATCTTTAGGATTCTATATGTATAGTATCATGTCATCTGCAAACAGTGACAGTTTTACTTCTTCTTTTCCAATTTGTATTCCTTTAATTTCTTTTTCTTCTCTGATTGCCATGGCTAGAATTTCCAAAACTATGTTGAATAAGACTGGTGAGAGTGGACATCCTTGTCTCGTTCCTGATCTTAGAGGAAATGCTTTCAGTTTTTCACCATTGAGAATGATGTTTGCTGTGGATTTGTTATATATGGCCTTTATTATGTTGAAGTAGTCTCCCTCTATGCCCAGTTTCTGGAAGGTTTTATCATAAATCGGTGTTGAGTTTTGTCAATAGCTTTTTCTGTATCTATTGAGATGATCATATGATTTTCCTTCTTAAGTTTGTTAATATGGTGTATCACATTGATTGATTTGCATATATTTAAGAATCCTTGCATCCCTGGGATAAATCCCATTTGATCATGGTATATGATCCTTTTAATGTGATGTTTTATTCTGTTTGCTTGTAGTTTGTTGCAGATTTTTGCATTTTTTTCGTCAGTGGTATTGGTTTGTAATTTTAAAAGTAGACTATTTTTTAGAGCAGATTTAGTGTAAGAGTAATACTAAATAGAATGTACAGAGTTTCCATCTAACTCTTCGAAATCAGGTGAGTGATAAAAAAGGCACAACCTAAAATTTGAGAAATATTTTATTTGGTGGTCTTACTGAGTATTATAGCCCAGGAATATGGCCTCTGAGATAGCTCTGAGGAACTGTTCCAAAGGGATATGGGAAGAGCCAGAGGATATAAGATCAGTTGCTGAAAAAAATTGAGGAAAACATCAAAAGGTTACTGCTTATGTCAAAAATGACACATCTTGAGTTAATGATTTTTATGCTTTACTATGTATGGAAAGATGCAAGAGTCTGGGCTTATCGAATTTATTCATTTGATATGCATCTTAACTAACTAGGGCCTCTATCTTGTTTTCTCCACCCCTGAATTCCAGTCAGGGCACATTGTCTTGGGGGCCTGCAGTGGCTGATGGCTTTTTGGCTGCAATATCCTTTGTTTACTGAAATGGCAGGCAGTGTACTTTGTCCACAGGCAAAAGCTTAGGAGAAGAACACAAGTGTAACTGAGAGAGAGAAGGTCTATTGAGTCCCATCTGAGATGCACCTGCTCCCTGGATTGTGGAAATGAATCTGGGACTGGAGAGCAGTTGGCATCAGGATTGGTCTAAAGCTCTTCTCCAGGGCCTCTCATCAGACTGGCATATGTATCTATACATGAGAGGATGCTGGGCCTGGTCTGGTCAGTTGTCAATGAATGTCCTGAGTGCTGGACTCTGAGTCACCTCCTTCCTGCAGGATCGTCTCGTCCATGGGCAGAGGCTGGGTGTGAGGGGGTCCTGGAAAGGGGTGACCTCAGAATACCACACAGGGGCTTAGTGACACTAAGAGGACTGGGGGATGGGTGTGTGAGGCTGACTCACTCCTCAGGACACGTCACAGTGTCTCAGCCCACCCCACATGTCCGCTTTTCCAAGGTCTAAAGAACTGTTTCCTGAGAACATGGAAATTCTGTAATAGGAAAAAAACCTTTGCATTCTATTTCATAATAGCCCATGTCTGGAAGTTTTAATGAGCATGAAGCTAAAATACCTTTGTTTAGCTCACAGGAAACATCCTGACCAGGCCCACTGGTGAATGGCTGTAGGAAGGAAGAAATTAACACATCTTCTCTGGAGTCTGGCCAGAGCCAGAACTTTACCTCTTCCCCATTTATTATAAAAGAAGCCTGAATTCTAACTCAGGGAAGTTAGTTTTTAGGGACACTAGTCCACCATCTTATTGGTCTGCTGGTTTTCCAAATAAACTCGCAATTCTTTTCCCCAGCAACTCGTCTCTCAATTTATTGGCATGCTGTGCAGTGAGCAGAACAAAGCTTGGGCTCAAAATCAATTCCAGTTATAGAGTCGGGTGTGCTTCTATATATACATTCAGGGGACATCATTTGCTTTCCAAGACCACTATGAATTTTGTTGACTATTTTTATTTTTTGGTGGCTTTCCTGGAGGCAGTGTGTTGCAAGTGTAAACCACAATAATGAAACTGCAGCACAGGTGACCATCAGAGGAACCACCAGGCTGGGTGTGCTGGCCTGGTTTGCAAAAAGTGATGGAATGCATTCTCTTGTGTCCCATGATTGAGAAGCTTCCAGGCAGAGCTACACATCCATCCCACCCTTGATATGTGACCACCCCCAATATCTGATCAAAATTCCTCACTTCATGCTCTTGGTATCTAGTCATCATTGGCTGCCTTCAGTTGGAATCCTGTTAAGTTGATTAAGCCAGAATCACCCACCCCCATCAGTCCCAATGTCCCCTCTTAGTAATATGCCAACCACAAACACCCCTGTTCTCTGGCTGTAAATCCCCACTTGTCCCTATTTTATTTGGAATGCAGCCCTGTTCCATACTGGGGTCTCTCTTCCACTATTGCAACTGTCCTTCATAAAATTTGCCTTCACCATTTTACCACAGTCCGTTTCGTGATTTCTTTGATAATTCTCTCATAGCTGGTTTCTCCTCAAGCAGACAGGCACCTCTGAATATCCTAAATAAAGACAGTGACCAAACTTGGAGCCTTTCCAAAGGAGTTCCTTCATTTTCCTAAGAGAATTAGTAACAACTTGCCACTTTAAAAACTGGTTCTTCCTGTTTGCTGTTTTAAATCTACAGCCTGAGCTGTAGATCATCAATCACTGAGGGCTGTGTCACTGCATCAGCAGCCACTCAAGGAAAAATGCTTGTTGAAAGTGTTAAGGCTGCAGCTCCCAGGTGAGAAAAATGGAGGGTTTGACCAGATCGTCCATGTGATAATCCAGGTGCAATGGGGCTGACCTCATTTGTGTGTTAGAATGTATGTAGACACACTTAGAAGTAGTCATGACCCTCTAGGATGGAATGCACCACATGACAGAGAAAAACAAACAGTCCTCAAATCCCTGCCTGGCCAATGCTAGGAAGGAGTGCAGGAAAAAAGGATTGGGATAGGAGAATATGACACAATTGGGTGAGAGCAGCCCTCATTTAGAGACTTGTTAAAAGTTGAAATTGACACATGGAAGACCTGCAACCCTCCCCCTCCACATAAGACCTTGGCTGAGCCTGGCCTGATTTCCTGGTGCAAGAATCCCTAAAGGTCCTGGAGAGAAGGAAACCTGTTACGACTTCAGTGAATGGGGAAGGGGGAAGGGGGAAGTTCTTGTGGACATATCACCCCCATTCACAAGTTCCAGTGTCCCCCTTGATAAATCTTGGATCCAGGTGGATTCTGGGGCCCTCTCCTGCACAGGGTCAGGGCCAGGTGTCCTGCAGGTTAATCTTCTCCAGAGCAGGGACCCAAGAATATGTGAGGACCCCTAAGCCATCTGGTTCCTTACTCTGCACTTGATAACGGGAAATGGGTGACCTGCACTAGTGCACATGTGGTGTTTCCTAGTCTCACCTCCTCACCTTCCCTGAGTTCCAGAGTCCAGTGAGTGTGGCCTCAAACCTGCCCCAACCCCGTGGCTTCCCAGCTCAGAGATGAAACTCCTTCCAACTCCCTGGTCCACCTGATTGCTGATCAATAGAGCCCTGTGAGTTTCTGCCTGGAAAGAAAAAACAGTTCTCATCAGACACACCATACTAATACTGGTAGAAATGTCTCCCTCCTGCTCTTCCAGCCACTCGATTATCTGCACACTTTCTCCCTCAATGGAACTAACCTGCAAGGGGAGCCAATGTGGTGAGGCACCTCATGTGACTACAAATCATGTTAGGACTTCCCTGGTGGCGCAGTGGTTGGGAGTCCGCCTGCTGATGCAGGGGATGTGAGTTTGTGCCCCGGTCCGGGAGGATCCCGCATGCCGTGGAGCGGCTGGGCCCGTGAGTCATGGCCGCTGAGCCTGTGCGTCCGGAGCCTGTGCTCCCCTACGGGAGAGGCCACAGTGGTGAGAGGCCTGCATACCGCAAAAAAAAATAAAAAAATAAAAAATAAAGCATGTCAATCCAGACTGTTCTTCCTCCATTTTCTTGCATGTGATCTTGAACTAGTCAAGGGTGACCTTCTCTCCATAGCCTCTGTTCCTCTCAGGCTCACATCTCTCTTCTCCCTGAAGTGCAAGAAGGAGGAAAGTGTGTGAAGAAAAGGATAAAGAAGCCCCAGAGGAAGTGACACAGTCTGGAAATTTCTGACTAACGAAACTCTGAGGGAACTTCATGACATCTGAAAGACAAAGGATCCAATACGGAAGGCTGATCCAAACTTAGAAAGGAAGATGACAATTTACAAAGCATAAAAAGATGTTGACTCCCTGTCATCAGTTATGCCATGAAAAGGCAGTCACTGTTCACACTACTCTTGATACGTTTACTGCAAAGAAATAAAATGATTAAATTCTCAATGTTTTAAAGCACATCTTTCTAAATAAATATTCCTTTTACTGTTTTTACATTTACCTATATATGTATAACCATGGCAAGGGAGTTCTTAACTGTTTAAAAAGTCACAGGATAATTATAGTTTTTTCCTTTAGATTATTAAGATTGTGTTTTAGTTTCATCTTGCACATTCATTTTTATCTGTCTTAGGGAGGAAAAAGTTTTCCTCTACCCTTCTATGATCTTCAACTAGCCTAATAATCAAATTGATATGAGACATAGTAACAGGAGAAAAACAAATTTAAATGCAAGCATATGGGAATCCCACAAGTATGGTGAGACTCAAGGAGAAGCCAATTAATTGAAGCTTCCATGAGATCTCAGGACACGGAGATAAGGATAGGGACTGCAGCCTTCAAAGAGGAAGAGGTGATTCACAGAAGAGCAAGTGTTTGGTAATAAGATGTTTGTCCTGCCACACAGATACATAATTCAGATAAAGTTATCTCTTGGTAATAGCTCTCTTTCAGGGTCAGGGTCCCATCTAAATTCTTTAAGGTAGTTCATGAAGAGGTAAAGGTTTCTTTTTGATTCTGCAGGGTCTTGATTGCCTTCAGCTACAAATAGTTTGCAGGCCAAAGTTGTACACTCTGGGGAGGCTAGTTCTTAACGCATTGAGCTCCCTGCACCACTGTGGCCTAGAAAGACAAATACTGTACGGTATCACTTATACATAGAAATTTTAAAAACAATTTTATAGAATCAGAGAATATAATAGTGGTTGCTAGGGATTGGAGAAGGGGGAAATGGGATGAGACAGTTTACAGGGTAGAAATTTTCAGTTATAAAAAAATAACTGCTCTTAAATGACCCAAGGAAAGAGGAGTGAGGGGGCCTTATTGGGTTTTGTGTATTGTGGGAGTGTCATGTGTGCTGGAGACATCTAAGTGAACGTGTCCACAGAATCCCCACCTCCAATGGCTCCTGATGGTTCTCAGCCATGCACGTTAGAGGATTTCTACCACAAGGGGCAGACCAGTGCCCCCAAGGCCATGTGTGTCCCTGGGTTCCTCCTTCACTTGTGCCAGGCAGTCAGTGTGTCATGATTTGACTTTCACCTCCTATAACCATTCTTTGGCTTAAAATATCAATTTGGCATCTCTTGGGTGACAGGAACATGGTGCCAGACCTCATTCTTTCTTGTTTCCTCCTTAAAAGGACAATTATCAGAGTCTGGAGGCTATGATGAATTAGGAGACTAAACTGCAAAACTTGCAAAAAGCATCCCTTTTCTTGGGCTAAATGCCAAGGTGGGGACCTGTTCCTTCCCTCTTTACCTGCCTGTCATCTTTGCACCCAGAATGGATGCTCTCAACTCTCTCTCTCTCTCTCTAGAGTATCCATTGGCCAGATTTTGTTCCCTTCAGGTAGGAAGAAGTCAACGCTATGCTCACCAGGACCAGGTAGATTCCAAGTTTCCATATCAAATATAGAGATCACTTTTGGACATCCTTCAGGCAAAATGACCCATGGTTTACAATTCTGTTATCAAAACTTCCGATTAGCAAATCTATCAATGAAAGCACAGTAGGCGGAATTACCTCTGCTCCCTCAGATTTTTTTCTTCATATATAGTATGGGAACCTACCCACCTTCCCAAGTGTAGGCACATATATTTCTTAATAGATGGCAAGTAGAAGGTTTATGCTTATTGTGACATTATGTTACTTCATCATCTATGTATAAAAAGAGAGATGGACCTCCTTTTCCTCCCCATTACAGAGTCAAGGAATCCATGCTAACAGGATACTAAGATACCAGGTGGAAAATTCTTTTGGGTTTCTATGCTCTGAGCACATGAGTATATGTAAACAAGGATATGCTTAGAAATCTATCAGCCACCATTCTTCAAATGGCTGAAGAAACCACAAGAAGCATTGCAGCACAACAGAAATCCCTAAATTCCTTAGCTCAGGTAATATTAAATAATAGAATTGATTTATCTACTGGTCGAAAAAAAAGGCATTTGTAGGGGCTTCCCTGGTGGTGCACTGGTTGAGAGTCCACCTGCCAATGCAGGGGACACGGGTTCATGCCCCGGTCCGGGAGGATTCCACATGCCGTGGAGCAGCTGGGCCCATGAGCCACGGCTACTGGGCCTGCGCTTCCAGAGCCTGTGCTTTGCAATGAGAGAGGCCACAATGGTGAGAAGCCCGCGTACCGCAAAAAAAAAAAAAAAAAAAAAGCGTTTGTAATGTCAGTCACATTACTTTTTGCATTTACATCAACACATCTGAAGAAGTTGAGACACACCTAGGAAAATTTTTCCTAAAGGTAAAATGGTTACAACATATAAGGAAACCTGGGGCTTCCCTGGTGGTGCAGTGGTTGAGAGTCCACCTGCCGATGCAGGGGACATGGGTTCGTGCCCCGGTCCGGGAAGATCCCACATGCCGCGGAGAGGCTGGGCCCGTGAGCCATGGCCGCTGAGCCTGCACGTCCGGAGCCTGTGCTCCACAACAGGAGAAGCCACAACAGTGAGAGGCCCACGTACTGCAAAAATAAAACAGAAAAAGAAAACCTGGCCCTTTGAATGACTTGTTTAGTTGGTACCCCTCAGGACCAGGCAAAATTTTCTGTGCTGCTTTACAGACAATTGTTATTTTTATAATATGTATTATTATCCATTTCTCTTCTATCAACTTATTCATGATACGTACCCCTGCTTGTTTTAAGTCTGCTGCCAAAAGTACACATACAGTGATCCTATAGCAATCCAAGATGATTGAACTAATGTATAATGTAAAATCTATAAAACTTCTCTCTCTCACACTAAATATATATTTTTTCTATGCCTGCTTACTGCATTTAATTAATTGACTCATTCTAAAGTTCTGTGATGAGAAAAATAGTAATCCTTAAATAAATTGTAACTACTGATCACATCTATAGTTTTACAGAAGATAAAGGACATGCATAACACACATAAATGTTAATATTAAATTAAATGCTGTTGGACATCCTAGAATTGACTATCAGCCTTTGCCAATCACTCTACTAGCATAACCTACTAAAAGGAAAGGAATAACTGGGCTATGAAGACCCAGCAACGATGGACATAATGGATCCAGAGCAGATACACAACCACCCTGGCATTGAAGGACCAAATATGTGATCACCTAATGCTTTTATCCACAGATTTATGATCAGAAGTGTGAAGGTGATGAAGAAAAATCATACAGTGAGACAATCAAACAAACACAGAAAGAAAAATAATTAAATAACATGCCCCTTTTGTGGTAGGCCTTTCCCAATGTGCAATGTTCATCTGCAGTATACACCAGACCTTCTGAAAACAGGAGGACATAATCAATGTTTAAGAAAAATGGACCCTTTCTTCAGATGCTAGTATTGTAATCTTAAGATTAATATTTCTTTTTCATGCCATATAGGGGGTCACATTGACCAGACTCTTACTCTGTATATGCATAAATGATCCAAAACATCTTTGATGAACTTTATATACAATGCTACTTTGGTCAATATGATACATAAATTCTCTGTCTCAAAAATGTATAAAACTGCATCTCTATCTCCTAACCAACGGAAGAGTTCTCAGAGCTTCTGAGAATCTGTTTCCCAGGTAGTAATCCTCAGTTTGTCTTGAATACAATACTCTTTTCTTTCTTCTTACCTTGATTGCTATTTGATTTTCTATTGACAACACCTAAAATGAATACAATATTACATGTCAATTATACCTCCACAAAAGTGGAAAAAAAAGTATTCTGGCAAAACATGCCAAATAGAAAATGGAAAATAGTAATAAACGGGACAATATTTTTACAATGGAAATGACAGATACAAATATTTGCACTTTGCCAGCTGAGAAGGAGTAGAGTGACTGTGGCTGTGTTGCCCTGTGCTAATCCTCACCACTCAGAACATACCAGTCTTGCTTGAATGGTGTGTACAGGATTAAAACAAGATAAGGAGGAAAGTGCTGTCACCTAACTTTCTCACCAGTAGGGAAAAACCACTCCTCTTATTTTTGGTAAACTTTCTTCCTAGATCAGCATTCTCAAATTTGTGCTCTCAAAACTCCTTTGTATTTCTAAAATAAATCAAAGATCCTAAAACACTTTTGTGTATGTGGGTTATGTATTTTAATATTTACCATTATAATTAATCTTGAAAATGAAAATGAATATATTTTTGTGTGTGTGTGTGTGGTACGCGGGCCTCTCCCGTTGCGGAGCACAGACTCCGGACGCTCACGCTCAGCGGCCATGGCTCACGGGCCCAGCCACTCTGTGGCATGTGGGATCCTCCCGGACCGGGGCACGAACCCGCATCCCCTGCACCGGCAGGCAGACTCCCAACCACTGCGCCACCAGGGAAGCCCGAAAATGAATATATTTTTACCAAAAGTAGTTATGTTTCCAAAATTTTAAAAAAATTGTATAACAGCTCTGCAGAAGACATGATACTATTCATAGAAAATCCTAAAGACGCTAACAGAAAACTACTAGAGCTTGCCAATGAATTTGGTAAAATTGCAATATACAAAATTAATCCACAGAAATCTGTTGCACTTCTATACACTAAAAAAGAAAGATCAGAAATAGAAATAAAGCAAACAATCCTGTTTACCATCATGTCAAAAAGAATCAAATACCTAGGTATAAACTGACCTAAGGAGGCAAAAGACTTGTACTCTGAAAACTATAACACACTGATGAAAGAAATTGAAGAGGACACAAACAGGTGGAAAGATATACCTTTTCTTGGATTGGAAGAACCAATATTGTTAAACAACTATACAATGCAAGGCTACTTCAGATTCAATGAAATCCCTATCAAATTACCAATGGTATTTTTCACAGAACTAGAACTAAAAAATTTTAAATAACCAAAACAACTTTGAGAAATAAGAATGGAGCTGGAGGAATCAGACTCTCTGACTTCAGACTATACTACAAAGCTACAGTAATCAAGACAGTATGGTGCTGGCACAAAAACAGAAATATAGATCAATGGAACAGGATAGAAAGCCCAGAGACAAACCCAGGCACCTATGGTCACCTAATCTATGACAAACAGGCAAGAATATACAATGGAGAAAAACAGTCTCTTCAATAAGTGGTGCTGGGGAAAAGTGGACAGCTACATGTAAAAGAATAAAATTAGAACATTCTGTAACACAATATACAAAAATAAACACAAACTAGATTAAAGAACTAAACATAAGACCAGATATTCTAAAACTCCTAGAGGAAAACATAGGCAGAGCACTCTTTAGCATAAATTGCAGGAATGATTTTTTTGATCTGTCTCATAGAGTAATGGAAATAAAAAACCAAAAATAAACAAATGCTACCTAATTAAACTCAAAAGCTTTTGCACAGCAAAGGAAATCATAAACAAAATGAAAACACAACCTACAGACTGGGAGAAAATATTTGTAAACAATACAACCAATAAGAGATTAATTTCCAAAATATGCATACAGCTCAATAAAAAAATTTTTAAATGGGCAGAAGATCTAAATAGACATTTCTCCAAAAAAGACATACAAATGGCCAACAGGTACATGGAAAAAAGCTCAACATCACTAATCATTAGAGAAATGTAATTCAAAACTATGATTAGGTATAACCTCAAACTGGTGAGAATGGCCATTGCTAAAAAGTATACAAATTATAAGTGCTGGAGAGGGTGTGGAGAAAGAGAGACCCTCCTACACTGCTGGTGGGAATGTAAATTGGTATAGTCCCTATGAAGAATGATATGGAGGTTCCTTAGGAAACTAAAAGCAGAGTTACCATATGATCCTGCAATCCCATTCCTGGGCATATATCCAGAGAAAACCACAATTTGAAAAGATACATGCACTCCAGTGTTCATTGCAGCACTATTTACAGTAGCCAAGATATGGAAGCAACTTAAATGTCCACAGACAGATGAATGAATAAAGAAGATGTTGTATATATAGAGACAATGAAATATTACTCAGCCTTCAGAAGAATGAAATAATGCCATTTGCAGCAACATGGGTGGGCCTGAAGATTATCATACTAAGTGATGTAAGCCAGACAAAGAAAGATAAATATCATATGATATCACTTATACGTGGAATCTTTAAGAAAAGATACAAATGAACTTATTTATAAAACAGAGCTAGACCTACAGACATAGAAAATAAACTTATGGTTACCAAAGAGGAAATGGGAAGGAAAGATAGAATCCTATATGCTAGATTCCTTTCTAGTTATTCTGCCAGGTCTCTCCATGAGTGGAGTAGATCTGAGTCCTCAGGGACTGCAGGCACTGGAGGTGAGGGTTGTAGACTCTGTGTGTAAAAAAAAGGGAAGAAGAGCAGCTCTAGGGCCAGCTAGCCCCTCCCTCCTGAACATCCGCCAAGGGTGACTTCTGGGTTGAGCAGAGAATTGCTCCGTGCTTTCCCTGCCAATTCTCCAAGTATGGGAGCTGGCATGTGTCCTCATGGAAAAGCTTCCTCTCTGGAGAAAAACCATGTGGAGTTCTCAAAGTCTGAGCACCTGCAGAGGCAGGGAAGGGAATAGGGATCCAAGGGTCACCACTGGGAAGGTCTGCAGGGTCACTGCCTACTCAGAAAGAAGGTCCTACGGGCACCCTTGAGTCCAGGGCTGAGGCTCCAGGGCTGTGCACCCACTGCAGACAGATTGTCTTTATGTGGACACTCAGATCACCTACCTCCTGTGTCCAGTCCCTTAAGAAACTGTCAGGATTCCTTGGTACAGCCAGGTACTTCTGCAGCCTGGGACGTTTTGTGAGCTCATGGAGAACCACACATTTTAAGCCACAAATTCCCTTCTGGTCCCTGGGTCTTGGCTACTCGTGGGGTTTTTCCAGAGCTAATGGAGCAGAAGGTTTTCCTCAGGCCCTGTTGAGATCCAGTCCTTGGGAAATTGGAGCTTTCTCTTACAACCAGTCCCTGTAAACACATGTCTGAGGCACTGCAGCTAAAAGAGCTGGGTTCCCAGTCCCATGGCTCCTCCTACCTGTAACTCTGTGCTGTCCAGGCTGCTTCAGTAAAATGGGAATCTCCACTGTTTGCCCCAGGAGGACAGAGGGTCCTTATTACCATTGAGCCTAGAGCTGGAACTGTTGGAACTAGGCTCCCTCAGGTAGCTGGATAATGGAACCAGGAACAGAACTTAACCTTCCTTGGAAGTTGGCCTTCACCTGCCCTGGACCTGCATGACACTTACTTCTGTGTCAGATTATGGAGGTGCATTTTCCCTTGCATGGCTCCTGTTAGTTCCAGGGACCAACTCTAAATATACTCAATATTTTTCTGTAGATTGGCTTGTAAATGTAGTTAAGTATTTTTCCAAAGAAAATGTCGTAAAGCTCAATGAGGTCAATATGATTTACATTTTTTAACCTAACACATAAAATCAGTGAAATCCATGTGTCTAAATAAACAATACAATAAAAATGAGACAATAAAATACAAATACATTTAATAAAATTTTGACAATGAATACCAGACTACAAAATTTTGAAAAAGGTTGGAGGTATTTTGACTCAGGCCATATAATAATTTATTTTAGATATATATTTATTTCTGTTATTTCTTATTTCTTTAAACAACAGCTACTGCATTGGATGGAGAAATAATCTCTTGTTAAGCAGCCAATTGTCAATTTTCTCACAGGTAGAGGTACTAATTCATTTTTGAAGAAGAGGTCAAATTTTTATGCCAAAGATAAACAACTTGAAATATTAACATTCTCATGAGATATGCAATAAAAAACAATTAACTTTATTCTACAAGATATAAAATAATATAAATAATAATTCTAAGTAATAAAAATACAATAATACAGATTAACTTCCTTTTTTAACTGAGTGACAATTTACATATTATCTGTAAATTCTGCTGACAGCCATTAAAACTCTCCAGCCACAGACAGTGTCAGCCCCCTAACAGCTTTTCAGTAACCTCCAGGGTCTCTGTTTGTTCTCAGGTTAGGCTGATGAGACCCTAAGAGAGCATACAAGCAGCAGATGACAATGCAGGAAAGTCCAGGCCACAGACTAGGTCACAAGAATTTTTTGTGGCTCCATTGGCCTCAGAAGCCAAGACCCTGCAGGTTCACTTACCACATGGTTCCATGCTTCTGCTGCAACCAGGAGAAGAATCTAGAATCACATCCATAAGAATGCTCTGTGTGTGTGGTGGGGGGAGTCAAGCACACTGGGGAAGACTGATTGGAATCACCACAAAACTATTAATACACTGGATATAAAATTAAAGGTTAAAAGCACTGATATCTGTCAAGCTCTCATAAGGTGATTTGAAATAACAAAATTTCAGTATTATCATTATTAGTGTTACCATATTATTAGCACTGCAATAAAAAATGTTTACTAAAATGATGCATTTATTGAGAAACAGAGTGAATATTCAGGTCATTCTCTGGGTAGGTAATCCTGTGTAGTAAGCCTAAAATGAGAGAACTTTTTTTTTTTGCGGTATGCGGGCCTCTCACTGCTGTGGCCTCTCCCGTTGCGGAGCACAGGCTCCAGACGCGCAGGCTCAGCGGCCATGGCTAAGGGGCGCAGCCGCTCCACGGCATGTGGGATCCTCCCGGACCGGGGCACGAGCCCGCGTCCCCTGAATCAACAGGTGGACTCTCAACCACTGTGCCACCAGGGAAGCCCGAGAGAACTTTTATATTTTTTATACTTTTTAATGCTAAATGGCATATGTCCTTGTAATGGATTTCTAGTGTGTTAACCTGGCTAGGCTGAACTACAGGGATTTAAGGGAGTGCACCAGCCACTTTCTAGCACGCTCACATCTCTTGCAGTTAGTTAAGCAAATATTAATCTAGGTGCTGTTGTAAAGAGATTGTATCCATATATCTTTTCCAGTTTGTCCTTTTGATTTCTTCTAATAAATATCCAGAAGTGAAATTAATGGATCATGTGGTAGTTACGGATCGATCATATGAATCATGGTAGGAATGTACTATTACATTGACTTTTAAGATTTTATTAACTTAAGTAACCTTTTAAATGCAATTTTTTCTTGAATATTCTTCATTTTACACAGCAAAAACGATACTGTCCTTTGAGATAGGTGAGAATTCAAGATTTGTGACTACAGGTTTCTTCATTAAAATTTCTGAAACTTCTGAGGTATGCAGTCTTATTTTCTCTATCAATTTCATTCTGTTAAGATATGTGTGCATTTATATTTAGTGTGTCTGTAATAGAGAATTTATCTAGCCTATTTTTACAGGTAGCCTATTTTGCATACTTGGTAAATTACAGCCTCCATTTTTCCATCTGATTTTTGTTACATTTAACAAGATTTTAAACAGTCATAGATCATGTTTTCATTTATGACCTTGTACCTCTATTAACTTAATCAGACAGATGTATTTAAGGCAGGTAGATGTGTTCTACTTGCCTGTAACTTATCGGTACATATTGCAGATGTAAACCTTCTTCCAGCAGGTAAATTAGAGGGGAAAGCCAGTATTAGGCTGTGAGTTTTATGAAGAAAAATATAAGATTTGCAGAGTCTATCCAACAAGATGCTCTCATTTAGTCTGGAAGCTTTAAAAATAAATCCCTGAGGGCTTCCCTGGTGGCGCAGTGGTTGAAAGTGCGCCTGCCAATGCAAGGGACATGGGTTCATGCCCCAGTCCGGGAAGATCCCACATGCCGTGGAGCGGCTGCGCCCGTGAACCATGGCCGCTGAGCCTGTGCGTCCGGAGCCTCTGCTCCCCAGCGGGAGAGGCCGCAACAGTGAGAGGCCCGCCTACCGCAAAAAATAAATAAAAAATAAATCCCTGAAAAAAATATTTAAAAACTGAGATTTGATGAAGGAACATGATTTAGCAGATGTATAGCAGGGAGAAGAGAATTGCAAGTCTGCCAGTGAGAAGAACACTGTGCTCTTGCTTTAACCTACTAAACTGGATAAACAGGCCAAGTATTGTTGACCTCCGCTACCTTAGAAATCAAGTGAACAGACCAAGACATAGAATAATGAATGCACAGCATTCCAAGAGAGATTACTTTTATTTAAAGAAAACAGAAACAAATGTATACCCTTAACATACCCAACCTTTTAAGAAAATCAATTAATGCATTTCATAGTGGAAGGAGAAGTTACAGAAAATCAAGTGGGCACTAAATTAACAATCTCAGTTATTGATATTCCTGACACCTGTGGTCAGATTTTTGACCTGTCCATGATCAGGGGTGTCCAGAGCAAAGAAAAGGTTTGAGAGGAGAAGAGAAGGAACAGGAGAGGAAACGACAAATTAGGGAACTATTGGCCACATTGAAAAAGCTCAGGAAACCACCATCATAATCCAGGAACAACCCCACCCGGCCTAGAGGCCTTTTGACATATTGAGGTGATAGTGGGGAGGAGGTAAAGAGACTGCACTGGTTGTTCTCTTTGATACAAAGAAGTAGAAAAATTCCCTCCGAGTCAAGTACCATGTCATTCTTTCTTGCCCAAGAATCATTACAAAATCCAATTGCCCAGCTGCAACAGCCTGCTACATCCACCTCCCAGTAATGTTGACCGGAAGTGAATGACTCAGCTCCCCAGGCAAGAAGATATTTAGATCCTGGTGGAGTGTTGTCGACAACAGGATGATCATGACCAGCCAGCAGACGTCTCAGATCTTCAAACACAGGGACATGACCAGTGACTATTTCATTATCCAAGGCAATGTGCACTGCAGGAAGAAGGAAAAAAATTATATTAACAAACAGTGTTATAAATTCCTGATGGACAAGAGCTTTATATAGTGTCTGGGTTTCCCAGCTTATTATTAGAAATAGGTGGCAAGACAGAAGAGAGCTTTAGAAATCTTTTGCAGTCCAAGGTCTACTGGTCTGTCTTCATAATAAGATTTTAGCCAGACAAAAATGGAAGAAATCATAATTTAAAAATAAATATATATGACATATTGCTAAGTTTTAGCTATTATTTTACCTGGAACATTTGAAATTTGCAATTAACTGTCAGAAACAAAAGTAGCTTGCCCATCTCCTAGAAAATGTACAATAATAAAATTAATAGGGCTTCTCTGGTGGCGCAGTGGTTGAGAATCTGCCTGCTAATGCAGGGGACCACGGACTCAAGCCCTGGTCTGGGATGATCCCACATGCCGCGGAGCAGCTAGGCCTGTGAGCCACAACTACTGAGCCTGTGCGTCTGGAGCCTGTGCTCTGCAACAAGAGAGGCCACGATAGTGAGAGGCCTGCGCACCGCGATGAAGAGTGGCCCCCGCTTGCCACAACTAGAGATAGCCCTCGCACAGAAACGAAGACCCAACACAGCAACAATAAATTAATTAATTAATAAACTCCTACCCCCAACATCTTAAAAAAAATTAATAGTTATGATAACTCCTACAGAGTGAGCACTTTTCCTGACATAAGGAGTTTTCACTAAAGCATGCAAAGTTAACATAAAACGAAAGAAAAATTCATACTTTTGAAGTGTTTTTTTTGTGTGAATTGTTGACCAGCATACCTTGAAAAAAAGGGACAAATTTAATGAAAGAAATTATCAGTTTACCTTGCCAATGTGCACAAAATTTCATATTATGTTTGTAGTAAAATTGATCATACCGTATTTTTGTGTGATGTGAATAAAATATCTTTTGTATTTATTATAAACAGTTTTTTTTAAATACTAGATCCTTACTCTATCTACAATTTCCCCTTTCTTCTTTGCCTTTAATATTTATTTATTTACGGCTGTGTTGGGTCTTCATTTCTGTGCGAGGGCTTTCTCTAGTTGTGGCAAGTGGGGGCCACTCTTCATCGTGGTGCGCAGGCCTCTCACTGTCACGGCCTCTCTTGTTGTGCAGCACAGGCTCCAGACGCGCAGGCTCAGTAGTTGTGGCTCACGGGCCTAGTTGCTCCACAGGCATGTGGGATATTCCCAGACCAGGGCTCGAGCCCATGTCCCCTGCATTGGCAGGCAGATTCTCAACCACTGCACCACCAGGGAAGCCCCTATTACAGTTTTATAAACCAAGTTAAAACTCTCTAAGCATCTCACAACCACTGATAACCCCACTTTCCTAAGACTTGGAATGTACTGAATGTACATGCAGAGTTACATGTTTCATGTGAACAGTCAACACCATACCTCAGCCTACTGCAGGCCATCAATTATCCTTTCCTATTTTTTTACCCTCCAGATAGCTTACTACAACCCATCATAAATGGCTTTTGTTTTTCCAGAATCCAATTTGGTTTTTTTTCCATATATGTTATTCTTCTATAAGGGTAAATTTGGTATAAAAGTTCCCAGCAAAAAATCCACAGATTGAGAAATGGGGAAGGTCACCCACAGGACACTAACAAAGGGGAATGTACAACTCTCCCAACAGAGGGCTACCTGTTACCTTGGAATTGGTTGAGCCAGTCTACCAGTCCAGGAATGGGCCATGAACTGAGCTGTGGGACTACAGGCTGGGGCATGTGCTGCTGTGCTGACTCACTTCTGCAAGGAACAACATGTGGTTGCTCTTTTGAGCTCACAGTTTTCATCACAGTGATTATATCTACATCCCTCTGAATACACTTTATTTAAATCCCAATAATTAGGTTAGGGGCCGTGAAAGTAAATCCCCAAACTAGGGAATGCAGCAAATGACAATTTGTTTTATGAAAATCAAAGAAAATCCTATCCCATCTGCTAAGACTGCAGTCCTAGGATCCAATTCAAATTAATCAGGACGGGGTCCTCTCAGCAAATCACAGAGCTATGCAACATGGCTCAAAATTGTGGACATTCAAGAAAGGCATTATGAATTTTAATCCACAGTAGTTACCACTGAAATGCTCAGTGTCTGTATAAACAAACTAGTGGTCGAGGAGCTTAGCTAGGGCAGCAATTTTGCTTCCTAGGACTCAGTTTCACTAAGTGCCTTGTACAGCCTTTCCATTTGAAGTTGCCTTGTGCTACACATGGAAAGCCAATACCCTGATGAACCTCTTTAAGCACATTCTCTCCTTGCTTCTACATTAGGTTTCTCTGAAACCCTTATTTTTTGCACATAATCCTGTCCTGGCTTTGGGCACATTCCCCCTGTGTTTTTATATTTCTAAAAAATGGTAGTTGTCTTCATGTAACCTTTGCACAGAACCTTGTAAATAAACCCTCTACCCAGCTCCACCTTAGGCAAAATAAACAAGGACACTCTTTCTACCTTTGGAGAAAGGGAAATATAAATACTTTATGAAAGAAGTTATAGTGTCATGATAACTTATGCTCCTATTTCAGCATCAAATGGCTGATCACAGTTACAGTTCTTAAAACTTGAAAAGGAGGGAAAACTCACCTTTTCAACATGTTGTCATAATGCTGTAAAGAGGGAAACAGAAAAGATGGTCTTAGTACACTTCACAAGATTCAGAGCAAAGACCTAGTTTCTTATTCTCTGAGGTGGATGAACCCAAATTTCAGCAAATTTTATCATGGGCAAAGAAACAGAAAGGGGAAATGAGTTGTCAAGATTCTCAAATTTTTCATTATTGCCGGGTCCAGATATAAATTCATATATCTTCCAACAAGCTTCTCTGTTGCAGTTGTTCAGTAATTGAATGTCTGTTAGGAGAATTGAAAAAGAATGACTCTAGGATTTCTTTCACTTACCTTTCCACAAAGCTTTGTTATTCTTGTGTATGGCAAGAATGGCCTTTGGTCATTAGCATTACATGGACAGCATCTTATCACAGCATCAGAAAGCATGATAAGAAAGCACATGATGGACCAAGGAAAGGTGGATATTATCCAAGCAACACCATGAATCTCCAGTCCTCAGTCCTTACCTGGAGCAGCTCCATGTCTGGTTTATGGCACAATTCCTTGAGTTCCTCATATATCTGACTTAAGAGTTTCCCCTTTAGGTACATATTGTGTTGACTTCCTTTGAGTTGCTGAAAAATCTCATCGCTTTCCTCTTCTATTTTCCTTAAATAATGTTTCTCTTCATGGTGGACAAAGGGGCAAACCTTCCAGTATTCAGGCCGGATCATATTCCTACACAGTGTCACATAACCCTAGAGTCACAATGAATTAATTAGGTCACATATTTTAGCAGATTTCATTCCTCTCAGTTATCAATAATTTGTCTTCTGATAGTTAGAAATTTGGTACTTTCATTAAGAACGGCTTTTTTGGGACTTTTGTTGTTGTTCAACTCACTTTTTAATTTCATTGAACCTGAAGTCAGTATCTTGATTCTAAACACTTTGCCTCAAATATCCACACTTTCTTAAAAACAGGTACTTGTAATTTAATAATTGTGTTATATAATACACACAGTACTCTAATGACTAAATCAATTTAGTCTCTTAACCTCAGATATTTCCTCTGTTTTTAGGAAATAATAGCAAATATTACTTCATACAGTTAGATAAGACCTTTCTAAAGTATTAACATCCAGTTCCACAAACTTCATGCAGGCCAGAACCTTGTGTGCATGGATGCAGCTTGACTCCTCCTGCCTGAGGCTATACACTCCACTTCTTAGCTGACCTCCACCCAACCCTTAGAGATGCTGGTCCACAGACAACCACCTTTTGGTCCTAATTCCCATCTTCTCTCTCTCTCTTTTTTTTTTTTTTCACTTTCTCTTTTCCTTCTTTCTTCTCAACTTTTAAAAATATTTGACTCACATTGTTTAAAGCAAAACAAAACATGGACCATTGACCCAACATCTTCATTTCGTTCTTGGGCTGTCATTTTTATCTCCAAGAAAGCAAAATTTTTGATCACAGGTGTACATTCACTGTACACATTAATGAAACTCAATCTTCCATCAAAGCAATGAACTCTCTTCAATTCACAGCTCTTGTTTGAAACCACATTCATCATATCACCAAGAACCTCCTTTATTGAATCCACATAATTCTTCCTATGCATGTTACTAAGAACTTCTTCCTATTACCACCAATCTTTCATTCCATAAAACCTATAAACCTTGGGCTTCAAACAAATCCCTCTCTCTGTATGTCCCTCCATCAATTTACATTGACCAGCTCCTCTTTCCCTGCTGGACCCATTAATACAGAGATCCCTCCAGTTATCTTTTCATGTAAAAATTTTATTCTTTTCATTCTTAAAACTCTCCTGTGGTATCCATCTAATGCTTAGAAAATAGAGACAATTGTGAAATGTCCCTGTCCAGACAAAATCTTTCATGTAAGCTCCAACCTCATTCATTCGATTCCTTATGACTTATTTTTGTGAGGATATCTCCCCAAAATTCAAAGTGCAACATTTCTCAAACCAAAATTTTCTTAACCCAAAGCAGCATTTCTTCCTTTGTTTCCATCCTCAGTGATGTTTCAACTTCAGAGAAGAAACTGGTTCTCAGTTTTTAAATTTTATCTTCTTAACATTACAATCAAATCAATCCTATTTTCTCATGTTTCTCTACCATAAAGAATATCTCTTGAGTCCTACAGTTTCCCATTATCTGTGGCCAAGTTATTCCTGTACATTCTTTTAAGGATTCTCTAACTTTAAGGTCAGACTTCCAATTTCACTACTCTTTCTCATTCTGCTTCATATCTAGCTTACACAATGGAGAAATAAAGGCAAGTGTGGTATGAGAAAAGGATAGGTTAAGTCTGAGATGTGTTGAGTTTAGTTATCTCTTCCTAAAAAGCTCTTTCCCCAAATAGCCACCCGCCTAGACACCTCATGCAGATGTCAGCCCAAATGTAATCTTCCATTGTAACTTTTTTGTGATCATATGTAAAATTTAATTTTATCAAAATTACTATTCTTATTTACTTTTACTGCTAAATTTTTCTCAAAAACACTTAGCACAAAGGATCATGCCATAAAGGTTATATTTTGAATTGTTAATTGGCTCTCTCCACTACTCCATTAGTTCCTTGAGTACAAGGAAATCTGTTCTTTTTGTCTATTTCTATAGTGACTTAGAAGAGTTATTATGACATGGCACTCAACATTTCAAAGGGAAAATATTGTAACTGATAACCTTAATTATATCACCTTTAAATAATTGAGTTAATTTTCCTATATCTCCTTGTCATACACACAGCCCCATTTAAATTTCCTTTGTAATGGTGAGAAGTATATTTTAATATTGCTTTTTTATATGTTTCCATCATGAAATCATTACTTCCTTGAGAATCTATATGTACTGTTATTTCACCACTCCTATTAGTGGTGCTCAATTCATATTTTTGAATCAACAAACGGTAGATCCAAATTTCTCAGCCATGCATTTAGGTCACATTTTGAACTGACCTATCCTCCATTTCCAGCCATATCTCTCAGCACTGCCTCTCTAATAGTATAGGTATCAACCAATATGAACTTTGTAGAATCTCAATATCCACATGATCCTCTAGTTTCTAGTCGTCAGCTTGCACACATTTACATGCCTGTCATCCTCATGAATTTCCTACTTCAAATTGTTCTTTACCATCCAAATAGTCTGAGAAGGTCTCCCTGAATTTTCAAAGATTTTCCTTCTAAGAAACCCTGAGTTTATCTCACTCGCTAATTATGGTATACCTTGTTGATTGTGATTTTTCTATATATGTTGGTGTGTTATGGTGTTGCCCAGGAAATAAGATCTTTTACTTCGATATTTTGATTTTAGAAAGAAATCCTATAAGGGGACATACTTCTTTCTACATGAGTAGATGAAAGCCTTTTGCTATTGGATAGTCACCCATAGAGAAACATAAATATTATGATTATTAGTTCAAGATCTTATTGAATAACCACCAAGTACAAACTGGTGCTGAATGAAACAGAATTTCTTGTTTACCTCCCATGTCCTGAGTTTGCTGACTTCTCTCTTTAGATTTCTTTTATTTTCTTGTATCTTTTGCCACATAGACCTCATTTGCTTCAGAAGCTTTTGCTGCAAAAAAAACAACAGTGTGAATATCAGAGAAGCTGATATTGAAAATTTCAGATCCTAATGGATGAAGAATGGCAGGGAATATCTTATAAGTGATCACTCAAGAAGACAAAGGGAGAATTTATTTTCACTGTTAAGCCAAATTATCTAATATGTAGGACATTTATAACCACAAAATAGGCCGGTAGTTGGAAAGGGTGTTTCTCCATAGAGGAAACTTGCCCCAAAACTTTATTTCACCTAACCCATTTTCATTATGTAAATCCTGTGACAGATTTTAGTTGTCCTGCTGATAGTTCTTGTCTCCTACTACTCTATTATTTTAGCTAAAGGACAATGTTTCTAAATAGACTCTATGAGATTAGGCTTGTTGAAATCATGGCTATAGTGACCAATAACCACTGAAATTAACAGATTTGTCCATCTTGGTTTTACACTGACTAATCACAGTTCCAAACATGATCAACCTCATTATAACCAAGAACTCAGGTTGTAAGATTTTAAAAAGTAAAAAATTTAAGCACTTAAGATTGAGAACATATTTTCTTCAATAGTTTATCCTAGGACCAGGCACATAATACTAGTTAGTATCTGCTTTATATTTTACATGATTGGAGAATAATTAACTTCACTTTCTTTTGCATTCTCTCTCAGATAAAGTGCCCCCCAGGTTCAAACTTCTCTCTCAGCCATTGCTTACCCGGTATTCCTCAGCCATCCACTCAATGGAACAATGTCTGTGAGCCCCATGCTCCTCAGACTTACAGCAAGGTAAACAAAGCACGTCTTTGGTGACCTCACAGAAGAAGTTTTTTGTTTTCATGTGTATCTCACATATCTCTTCTGCATAGCTTGATAAGTCATAGGGTCCTGTCCGTCTGGCAAGGAATACCCTTGTCTTCAAAACGATATTGGTTTTCAAGTTCATGTGATGGGATGGTTCCCTGCACACAGGGCAGCAAGGAGGACGTTGGGCTTCCTCCCAGCAGAGACAGAGACATGGCATGCAAAAGCTGTGCTGACAGATTAGAGTGACCGGGTCTATGAAATACTTCGCACATAAGAAACAGGTAAATTCATTCCAGAAGATGACGGAACCCATGTTTCTGAGGAGAGAAAAGTAAAGAAAGGGAATATTATGTTGTCATGAGCCTTAAAAGAAGTGCCTTTTCAAAGCCATTAACAATACCAAGGAGTATAAGAATTATTTACTTCCAACTCATACCAATAAGGTAGTGTATATAGTTGTATTGCATGTAACATATATGTATTGCATATAACAGAAAGAGGATGCTGAGTAACAGAGTGTCCTCATTTTATTCAGACAGCATATTGATGTGTCAAATACAGCTTTTCCATCAGGATTTCAGCTCTCTAATACAATTCCAGTACAATCCCCTGCCAAAGAGTATTCCACCTAGAGCAACCACCATTATCCCTCTTCCAGTGATAGGTTATATGGCCATTTGACCCTATTAGGTCAATGAAATTTGAAGAAAGTGTTATTAGGAGGGTTTTGTCAATATTTCTTTTTGCTCATGCAAAGAAACATAAGGAAGAGTCAACTGTTTTAGGTTCATCTGGACAGTGTTTGAAGGTGATGCATGGGTCTGTCTTTTTGTGACCACAAAATGCATTTGCCTAGAGACCAAAGCATACAACCTGAAGGCGACAGAGAAATGGAAGACATGGTTTTGGACCATTTCATCGAGGAAATAAATTACCCAACTCTGAGACTGCCAATCATAAATGTAACAGGAATCAAGGAAATAGAAAAATCATTTCACAACCATCAGAATTAATATATTCAGACCAGAATCATCAATGGATGTGAAAACCATTTGGAAAAACAGTATCAGCCCCAAAATTGTTTGTTAATAAGTTCCTCACTTTATTACCATCATGTCGTATTAAACTGGTTATTCAAATTAAAGAAGATATACTTTCAGTTATCATACATTGTGACTAAATATTTGGTTTAACTATATATGATTGCTGTTATCTTCCCTGTCTATAAGAAGGTGAATGAAGGAGGCTATTTCTTTCCAAGGCTGAGAATTTTGTTCTGGTCAAAAAGAGACAGAAAGTAAACAATTGCTTAACTGAACAACTATAACATCAGCTTTAAGATGCCTTTTGAAAAATGATGAGCAGTGAAGCAATGGTGCACAGATCTATTTATAAGTAAAAATTCTTGACAGGGAAGTTATGGACTTCTGATCGATGACCACACAATTTTCAGTGGTATAGAACAGGGGTCCCCAACCCCCAATCCGGGGCCTGTTAGGAACCGGACCGCACAGCAAGAGGTGAGCAGCAGGTGAGCGAGCGAAGTTTCATCTGCTGCTCCCATTACCGCCTGAACCATCCCCCACCACGTCCGTGGAAAACTTGTCTTCTACGAAACCAGTCCCTGGTGCCAAAAGTTGGGGACCACTGGTATGGAACATAAAGCCATTGACTCAAACATGGGTCAAATGAGGAGATAGTTTGATGAACAGTGAGAAAATATAGATAAGCCCTGTGTAGAGTGGGCTAGAACCTGGATAAGAATTCATTATGAATATAATCATTTCTAGATTGATAACATAAATGATCATTTTAATATTAAAACGATAATAGGAAAACCTAATATGTGTGTGTTTACTATTTCTAGGCATTGGATTAACTCCTTTTATATGGATTAGCTATTTTAATCCTCTTAACAATATTAACTAATTTTCTATTTTATAATGAGGTTAATTAACATAGTGTAGGTAAAATAAGTTACTTGTCTACAAATCACACATGGAATAAATGTTGGATACAGTACTCACATATAGATATTTCTGATAGAAAAAACAACTTAGCTTTCATGCTCACGATTACCATTAAAGTCTCATTTTTAAGTGAACATAGTGGAAATTCATTGTACCTTAATCAGAACTCACCTTTGGGTATAGTTAATGAACTGTTCCACTCTTGTTCAGTAAATAACTCTGTTAAAAATTCAGTTCAGGGATGAGGTGCTCACCTCCTGGTGGCAGTACTTTCAAAAGTCTCCACAGCCCAGCCAACTCCAAACACAACAGTTCTGGGTTCTGGGGAAGAAAGAGCTTGGCTCTTTGCTGGATGTTTTATATATTCTCTGAAGACCACACCCATTTCCTCTAAGTGATAGTGTTATCAAACCTTAGAAAATGTATAAGTGCATGTGATTAGATTTTGGCAGAGTTGAAAACACACCCTGATGCCAATGATTGAAGTCAAACCTTTTGAAATCTACTTAATCCAATTGCCACAATCCAATCTCTGGTAAAAAGTCACACCTTAAATTCATACTTGTAATCCATGAAGTTGTCGTTTGGAAAATAAATGCACTCCCCAAATACCAATTTCTTATCTACATTTAAGGAACTATATTTTAGTCCTAACAGCAGCGACCCATTATTACCCACTCTATTTGGTTACCTGTCTGAATCTGTCTGCATTACTTCCTTGATATTTCTTCAGAAAGAGGAGTCCTCCACATTCCATTTTTCAACCCAATTCACTCAAGCTCCCCAATAATACCACTTACTTCTCTGGCAGAGATAGCCTTCTAATGTTTGATGTTTAACCTCATCTGAACTAAAATTCTCTGAAATTTTATACTTTTCACTCAGTTCTCTATGAAATTCTTCCCTCTGAGTATTTACTGTTTGTTTTATTTTTATTTATTTTTTATTTTTTGGTAACACACTATTGCTATTTTTCTTTCCATCTATAACTGTACACACAATAGCTGTTAATGGTTCTTCTCTAAGACTCTGTCCCTTTTTCTTGTTCCCTACATATCTCTCATACCCTCTCATTCTATTATTCAATATGTATGCACAATTGAAATATTGATGCTATGTTGTGGATTTAATGATTATATGATATTTGTATAATATATGATTGACTAAAATGAATCATAGACATTTTGTAAAAGAAATATTATACTGTCTGTTAAATTTGAGCAACTATCTTTAAGGTTTTCTTTATCTTGGTTTTCTTTATCTTGACTGGATTTGAATTCTACTTCTCAAAGCATTTTCCTATTTAATCAATGATGGGCCCTGGTTCTTCAATCAAGGAAGGATACTTGACAGAAAATTTTATTTATATATTTATTTATTTTAAAATTTGTATTGGTGTACAGTTGACTTACAATGTTGTGTGTGTTTCAGATGTACAGCAAAGTGAATCAGTTATACATATACATATGTCCACTCTTTTTTAAGGATTCTTTTCCCATTTAGGCCATTACAGAGTATTGAGTAGAGTTCCCTGTGCTATACAGTAGGTCCTTATTAGTTATATTTTTATATATAGTAGTGTGTATATGTCAATCCCAATCTCCCAATTTATCCCCCACACCTTACTCCCTGGTAACCATAAGTTTGTTTTCTACATCTGTGACTCTGCTTTGTAAGTAACTTCATTTGTACCATTTTTTTAGATTCCACATATGAGCAACATCATATGATATTTGTCTTTATCTATCTGACTTAACTTCATTCAGTATGACAGTTGCTAGGTCCATCCATGTTTCTGCAAATGACATTTTTTGTTCTTTTTTATGGGTGGGTAATATTTCATTGTATATATGTATCACATCATTATCCATTCACCTGTCAATGAACATTTAGGTTGCTTCCATGTCTTGGCTATTGTAAACAGCATGGCAATGAACATCGGGGTGCATGTATACTTTCAAACCATACTTTTCTCTGGAAATATACCCAGGAGTGGGGTTGCTAAAGAATATGGTAGCTCATTTTTAGATTCTTAAGGAACCTCCATACTGTTATCCCTAGTAGCTGTATCAATTTACATTCCCACCAACAGTGTAGGAGGGTTCCCTTTTCTCCACACCCTCTCCAGCCTTTATTGTTTGTAGACTTTTTGATGATGGCCATTCTGACTGGTGTGAGGTAATATGTCATTGTAGTTTTGATTTGCATTTCTCCAATAATTCTCAATATTAAGAATCTTTTCATGTGCCTCTTGGTCATCTGTATGTCTTCTTTGGAGAGATGTTTATTTAGTTCTTCTGCCCATTTTTGATTGGGTTGTTTGTTTGTTCGTTTGATACTGAGCCACATGAGTTCTTTGTAAATTTTGGAGACTAAGCCCTTTTCAGTCACATTTTTTGCATATATTTTCTCCCAATCTGTGTGTTGTCTTTTCATTTTGATTATGGTTTCCTTTTGCTGTGCAAAAGCTTTTGAGTTTAATTAGTTCCCATTTATTTATTTTTCTATCTCCATTACTTTAGGAGAAGGCTCGAAAAAGATATTTCTGCAATTTATGTCAGAGTGTTCTGCCTGTGTTTTACTCTAAGAGTTTTATAGTATGCGGTCTTACATTTAGGTCTTTAATCCATTTTGAGTTTATTTTTGTGTATGGTATTAAAGAATGTTCTAATTTCATTTTTTTACTTGTAGCTGTCCACTTTCCCCAACAACATTTACTGAAGAGACTGTCTTTCCTCACTTGTATAGAAAAGAAGATATGGATGGCATGCACAGAGAAAATGGCCATCTGCAACCCAAGGCAAGAGCTCTCACCAGAGACCAATCCTGCTGGCCCAGGGGTCTTGGACTTCCTGTCTCCATAACTGAGAAGATATTTCATAGAAATGGAATCATAGGAGGAACCAAGATGGTGGAGTAGAAGGATGTGCTCTCACTCCCTCTTGTGAGAACACCAGAATCACAACTAGCTGCTGGACAATCATCGACAGAAAGACACTGGAACTCACCAAAAAAGATACCCCATATCCAAAGACAAAGGAGAAGCGACAATGAGATGGTAGGAGGGGCGCAAACACATTAAAATCAAATCCCATAACTGGTGGCTGGGTGACTCACAGACTGGAGAACACTTATGCCACAGAAGTCCACCCACTGGCATGAAGGTTGTGAGCCCCATGTCAGGCTTCCCAACCTGGAGGTCCAGCAATGGGAGGAAGAATTCCTAGAGAATCAAACTTTGAAGCCTAGTGGGAATAGATTGCAGGACTTTGACAGGACTGGGAGAAACAAAGACTCCACTCTTGGGGGGCACACACAAAGTAGTGTGTGCACTGGGACCCAGGGGAAGGAGCAGTGGCCCCGGGGGAGACTGAACCAGACCTACCTGCTAGTGTTTGAGGGTCTCCTGCAGAGGTAGGGGGTGGGTCTGTTTCACCATGGGGACAAGGACACTGGCAGCAGAATTTCTGGGAAGTACTCCTTGGCATGAGCCCTCCCAGAGTCTGTCATTAGCCCCATCAAAGAGCCCACGTAGGCTCCAGTGTTGGGTTGCCTCAGGCCAAACAACCAACAGGGAAGGAACCCAGCCCCACCCATCAACAGTCAAGTGGATTAAAGTTTTACTGAGCTCTGCCCACCAGAGCAACAGTCAGCTCTACCCACCACCAGTCCCTCCCATCAAGCCTCTTAGAGAGTCTCATCCATCAGAGGGCAGACAGCAGAAGCAAGAAGAACTACAATCCGGCAACCTGTGGAATAAAAACCACATGCACAGAAAGATAGACAAAATGAAAAGGCAGAGAGCTATATACCAGATGAAGGAACAAGATAAAACCCCAGAAAAACAACTAAGTGAAATGGAGATAGACAACCTTCCAGAAAAACAATTCAGAATAATGATAGTGAAGATGATCCTGGACCTCAGAAAAAGAATGGAGGCAAAGATTGAGAAGATGCAAGAAATGTTTAACAAATATCTAGAAGAATTAAAGAACAAAAAAACAGAGATGAACAATACAATAACTGAAATGAAAACTACACTAGAAGGAATCAATAACAGAATAACTGAGGCAGAAGAACAGATAACTGATCTGGAAGACAGAATGGTGGAATTCACTGCTGCAGAACCAAATAAAGAAAAGAGACTGAAAAGAAATGAAGGCAGCCTAAGAGACCTCTGGGACAATATTAAAAGAAACAACATTCACATAATAGGGGTCCCAGAAAGAGAAGAGAGAGAGAAAAGACCCGAGAAAATCTTTGAAGAGATTATAGTCAAAAATTTCCCTAACATGGGAAAGGAAATAGCCACCCAAGTCCAGGAAGCACAGAGAGTCCCATACAGGATAAACCCAAGGAGAAACATGCCGAGACACATAGTAATCAAATTGGCAAAAATTAAAGACAAAGAAAAATTATTGAAAGCAGCAAGGGAAAAATGACAAAAAACACACAAAGGAACTCCCATAAGGTTAACGGCTGATTTCTCAGCAGAAACTCTACAAGCCAGAAGGGAGTGGCATGATATACTTAAAGTAATGAAAGGGAAGAACCTACAACCAAGATTACTCTACCCAGCAAGGATCTCATTCAAATTTGATGGAGAAATCAAAAGCTTTACAGACCAGCAAAAGCTAAGAGAATTCAGCACCACCAGATCAGTTTTTCAACAAATGGTAAAAGAACTTCTCTAGGCAGGAAACACAAGAGAAGAAAAAGACCTACAAAAACAAACCCAAAACAATGAAGAAAATGGTAATAGGAACATACATATCAATAATTACCTTAAATATAAATGGATTAAGTGATCCAACCAAAAGACACAGACTGGATGAAGGACATCAAAACAAGACCTGTATATATGTTGTCTACAAGAGACCCATTTCAGACCTAGGGACAAGTACAGACTGAAAGTGAGGGGATGAAAAAAGATATTCCATGTGAATGGAAATCAAAAGAAAGCTGGAGTAGCTATACTCATATCAGATAAAATAGACTTTAAAATAAAGAATGTTACAAGAGACAAGGAAGGACACTACATAATGATGAAGGGATCAATCCAAGAAGAAGATATAACAATTGTAAATATATATGCACCCAACATAGGAGCACCTCAATACATAAGGCAACTGCTAACAGCTATAAAAGAGGAAATTGACAGTAACACAATAATAGTGGGGGACTTTAACACCACACTTACACCTATGGACAGATCATCAAAAATGAAAATAAATAAGGAAACAGAAGCTTTAAATGATACAATAGACCAGATAGATTTAACTGATATTTATAGGACATTCCATCTCAAAACAGAAGATTACACTTTCTTCTCAAGTGTGCACAGAACATTCTCCAGGACAGATCACATCTTGGGTCACAAATCAAGCCTCAGTAAAGTTAAGAAAATTGAAATCATATCAAGCATCTTTTCTGACAACAGCACTATGAGATTAGAAATGAATCACATGGAAAAAAATGTAAAAAACACAAACACATGGAGGCTAAACAATACGTTACTAAATAACCAAGAGATCACTGAAGAAATCAAAGAGGAAATGAAAAATACCTAGATACAAATGACAATGAAAACACGATGATCCAAAATATATGGGATGCAGCAAAAGCAGTTCTAAGAGGGAAGTTTATAGCTATCCAAGGCTTCCGCAAGAAACAAGAAAAATATCAAGTAAACAAGGTAACCCGACACCTAAAGGAACTAGAGAAAGAAGAACAAACAAAACACAAAGTTAGCAGAAGGAAATAAATCATCAACATCAGAGCAGAAATAAATGAAATAGAAAGAAAGAAAATAATAGCAAAGATCAATAAAACTAAAAGCTGGTTCTTTGAGAAGGTAAACAAAATTGATAAACCATTAGCCAGACTCATCAAGAAAAAGAGGGAGAGGACTCAAATCAATAAATTTAGAAATGAAAAAGGAGAAGTTACAACAAATACCGCAGAAATACAAAGCATCTTAAGAGACTACTACAAGGAACTCTCTGACAATAAAATGGACAACCTGGAAGAAATGCACAAATTCTTAGAAAGGTATAACTGTCTGACACTGAACCAGGAAGAAATAGAAAATATGAACAGACCGATCACAAATAATGAAATTGAAACTGTGATTAAAAGTCATCCAACAAACAAAAGTCCAGGACCAGATGGCTTCACAGGTGAATTCTATCAAACACTTAGAGAATAGCTAACGCCTATCCTTCTCAAACTGTTCCAAAAAATTACAGAGGAAGGAACATTCCCAAACTCATTCTATGAGGCCACCATCACCCTGATATGAAAACCAGACAAAGATACTACAAGAAAAGAAAATTACAGACCAATAACATTGATGAATATAGATGCAAAAATCCTTAACAAAATACTAGCAAACAGAATCCAACAACACATTAAAAGGATCATACACCACGATCAAGTGGGATTTATGCCAGGGATGCAAGGATTCTTCAATATATGCAAATCAATCAATGTGATACACCATATTAATAAATTAAAGAATAAAAACCTTGTGATCATCTCAATAGATGCAGGAAAAGCTTTTGACAAAATTCCACACCCATTTATGATAAAAAACTCTCCAGAAAGTGTGCATAGAGGGAACCTACTTCAACATAATAAAGGCCATATATGACAAGCCCACAGCAAACATCATTCTCAATGGTGAAAAACTGAAAACATTTCTTCTAAGATCAGGAATGAGACAAGGATGTCCACTCTCACCACTATTATTCAGCATAGTTTTGGAAATTCTAGCCACAGCAATCAGAGAAGAAAAAGAAATAAAATTAATACAAATCAGAAAAGAAGAAGTAAAACTGTCACTGTTTGCAGATGATATGATACGATACATAGGGAATCCTAAAAATGTCACCAGAAAACTACTAGAGCTAATCAATGAATTTGGTAGAGTTGCAAGATACAAAAGTAATGCACAGAAATCTCTTGCATTCTTATACACTAATGATGAAAAATCTGAAAGAAAAATTACAGAAACACTCCCATTTACCATTGCAACAAGAAGAATAAAATACCTAGGAATAAACCTACCTAGGGAGACAAAAGACCTGTATGCAGAAAACTATAAGACACTGGTGAAAGAAATTAAAGATGACACCAACAGATGGATAGATATATCATGTTCTTGGATTGGAAGAATCAATATTGCGAAAATAACTATACTACCCAAAGCAATCTACAGATTCAATGCAATCCCTATCAAATTACCAATGGCATTTTTTACAGAACTAGAACAAATCATCTTAAAATTTGTATGGAGACACAAAAGATGCCGAATAGCCAAAGCAGTCTTGAGGGAAAAAAACGGAGCTGGAAGAATCATACTCTCTGTCTTCAGACTATACTACAAAGCTACAGTAATCAAGACAATATGGTACTGGCACAAAAACAGAAACATAGATCAATGGAACAAGTTAGAAATCCCAGAGATAAGCCCACGTACCTATGGTCAACTAATCTATGACAAAGTAGGCAAAAATATACAATGGAGAAAAGACAGTCTCTTCAATAAGTGATGCTGGGAAAACTGGACAGCTACATGTAAAAGAATGAAATTAGAACACTCCCTAACACCATACACAAAAATAAGCTCAAAATAGTTTAAAGACCTAAATGTAAGACCGGACACTATAAAACTCTTAGAGAAAAACATAAGAAGAACACTCTTTGACATAAATCACAGCAAGATTTTTTTTGATCCACCTCCTAGAGTAATGAAAATAAAAACAAAAATAAACAAATGGGACCTAATGAAGCTTAAAAGCTTTTGCACAACAAAGGAAACCATAAACAAGACCAAAGGACAACTCTCAGAATGGGAGATAATATTTACAAACAAATCAATGGACAAAGGATTAATGTCCAAAATATATAAACAGCTCATGCAGCTCAATATTAAAGAAACAACAACCCAATCCAAAAATGGGTAGAAGATCTAAATAGACATTTCTCCAAAGACATACAGATGGCCAAGAAGCACATGAAAAGCTGCTCAACATCACTAATTATTAGAGAAATGCAAATCAAAACTACAATGAAGTATCACCTCACACCAGTTAGAATGGGGATCATCAGAAAATCTACAAACAACAAATGCTGGAGAGGGTGTGGAGAAAAGGGAACGCTCTTGCACTGTTGGTGGGAATGTAAATGGATAGAGCCACTATGGAGAGCAGTATGGAGGTTCCTTAAAAAACTAAAAATAGAATTACCATATGATCCAGCCTCCCACTACTGGGCATATGCCCAGAGAAAACCATAATTCAAAAAGACACCTGCAGGCTTCCCTGGTGGCCCAGTGGTTGAGAGTCCACCTGCCGATGAAGGGGCAGGGGCTTGTGCCCTGGTCCAGGAAGATCCCACATACCAGGGAGCGGCTGGGCCCGTAAGTCATGGCCCATGAGCCTGCGCATCTGGAGCCTGTGCTCCACAACGGAAGAGGCCACAGCAGTGAGAGGCTCACGTACCGCAAACAAACAAACAAACAAAAAAACACATGCAACCCAATGTTCACTGCAGCACTATTCACAATAGCCAGGTCATGGAAGCAACCTAAATGCCCATCTACAGACGAATGGATAAAGAAGACGTGGTACATATATACAATGCAATATTACTCAGCCATAAAAAGGAACGAAATTGAGTCATTTGTTGAGACATGGATGGATCTAGAGACTGTCATACAGAGTGAAGTAAGTCAGAAAGAGAAAAACAAATATCATATATTAACGCATGTATGTGGAACCTAGAAAAATGTTACAGATGAACCGGTTTGCAGGGCAGAAGTTGAGACACAGATGTAGAGAACAAACGTATGGACATCAAGGGAGGAAAATTGCGGTGGGGTGGGGATGGTGGTGTGCTGAATTGGGCAATTGGGATTGACATGTATACACTGGTGTGTATAATATTGATGACTGATAAGAACCTGCAGTATAAAAGAACGAACAAATAAATAAACAAAACAACTAATGCTATACTTTCTTTGTGTTATTTGTATGGAAATATGTTAATATAAATGTTTCAGACATTACATGAAATTTCTAAAAATCTTATATGTTTTGTTATAATGTTATAAGTCATAATTCTAGTTGTTACTTTAAAATGTATATCTCAGAAATAAAAAAAAGTAAAAGAAGATATTTTAAAATAATGATTTAGGATGTGATATGTTTTGTGTGTGTGTGTCTGTGTGTGTTAGCTAAGTGATTTATTAACATTCTGAGACCAGTACATCTAACTGACAACAACGATCACTAGTAAACAATTCATACACTGAAGAGTATAAAATTAAAGATTAAAAGTCACTGATATAAGTCAAGCTCACTTAAGGTGATTTAAGATAACAAGATTTCAGTTATTATCATTATTAGCATTACCATTTATTAGCATTGAAATAAGAAATGTTTACTAAAATGATGCATTTATTGAGAAACAGAGTTTATATACAGGTCCTTCTCTGGGTAGGCAATCCTGTGTAGTAAGCCTAAGATAAGAGAATTTTTATATTTTTTATGCTAAATGGCATGTGGCCTTGTAATGGATTTCTAGTGTGTCAAACTGGCTAGGCTGAACTACAGGGATTTAAGGGAGCACAGCAGGCACTTAGTAGCACACTCACATCTCCTGCAATTATTCAAGGAAATACCAAACTAGGTGCTGCTGTGAAGGGAGTTTGTGGATATAAATTCCCTGATACTGACCCTAAACTAGGGAGACTATCCAGGTGCACCTGATTTAATCAACAGGCGGTCTTAAGAGGAATATTTAGAGACTCCCTGAATAAAATCCCAAACAGCATGTAGATCTACATTACTTCCTTTGCTCCAACTGCCTGTGGGCAAAAACTTTGTCCTGAACAAGTTAGGTTCCAGCCTGCTTGTGTTTTCCCTCCCCAAGTAACCGCCCTACTGTTCTCAGACTTGCTTAGCCAGTTTCCATAACCATCACATGAAGTAATTCCTTATAAATGTGAAATCTTTCTCCTTCTCTCTCTCTCCCCTACTTTTTCTGCTTCTCTAGTGGAACCCTGACTGATACAAACCTGATAGATTTACCAACACTATTAGGATAAGTTTGACCATAAATCATATAGTCCATTGGCTAACAACTCTTCTGGAAATATCAGGATAGTCACTCCCCAAATTTTCATCTTCTTTATGAATTTTCTTATAAAAACACAAATCTTTGGCATACAGAGAAAAATAGGTGTAATATATATATGGAAATATATATATATGAAAGATATATACATCTACATTCATATATATATGAGAGGAATTTGTATGCACATGAGACTCATGAGATTTGAACCATGCTGGACCCTCTCTTTTCTTCCTCCAACAATCCCACTGTCTGATTCAGGTTCCTGCTTGTCCCATTCCTAACACCAAGCAGGGCAGGTTGTCCAGGAATTTACAGCTCTTTAATGGAAAGATTTAAGAGACTTTTCTTCTGATTCCCAAATTTTATTTCACTTAATATCTTCCCATTTTACCACAAACTCTTTAGAGTTGAGCCTTGCAAGTTAATAGGCTATATTGGGGTCCAAATCTTATTACCTTGGAAGAGTTTAGGAAATTTTAGAACGTTTCTCAAAAACTCAGTTTATAGTTTGGAATGAAGTCTAATAAAAAAAGAAAAAAAAACTAAATGACATATTTTGGGGAGACCAGGAGAGGGCGCTGTCATGTCCTGTGACCAGAGCAGAGCCCACCAAGAAGAAAGACTACTTTCCTGGAAACAGTTAAGCCAATGAAAAGCCCAAGAACCTTTGTTTACCATAGCCTTCCCACTTCTTTTTCCCCTTTATAGAAGAGTTTTTCTTAAAATATAATAAAATATTACTTATTTGCTTCAGCTAAGAACGACAACTTCAGATATGGAGTTCCCAGGCAACCAGTCAGGTTCCTGATTAATCCCTCATCATTTGTGTCCAGTATAAAAGAAAGGTCTGGGATTTCCCTGATGGCACAACGGTTAAGAATCCTCCTGCTAATGTGGGGGACATGGGTTCGAGCCCTGGTCCGGGAAGATCCCACATGCCAAGGAGCAATACAGCCCGTGTGCCACAACTACTGATCCTGTGCTCTAGAGCCCACGAGCCACAGCTACTGAGCCCACGCGCCTCAATTACTGAAGCCTGCACACCTAGAGCCCATGCTCTGCAGCAAGAGAAGCTTCCACAGTAAAAAGCCCGCACACCACAACGAAGAGTAGCCCCCGCTGGCCGCAATCAGAAAAATGCAAAAATGAAGACCCAACGCAGCCAAAAAAAAAAAAAAAAGGAAGATCTGACAGGGAAACTGAAGGACTCCTCTGAGTATGAGGGAATTCTTTTTTTTTTTTTTAACATCTTTATTGGAGTATAATTGTTTTACAATGGTGTGTTATTTTCTGCTTTTTAACAAAGTGAATCAGTTATACATATGTTCCCATATATCTTCTGAGGGAATTCTTGGAAGCATTCAAGAAACCAACACCTCTACTTTCAACCTCAAGGAACACACCAACTCTGCCCAGAAGTTTCTCTAAGGACAAAACATTGGAAGGGTGGTTCAAAGACTATGAGGAATACCCTTTTTCACACATAAGAAATATACCTTTGGATTCAATCAGTGTGCTATCTTTCTTATCCAGGAATCCTTACACAAGGCTGGACCTCAGTCTCAGGAACCCACTACATCCTGCTCCCAGTAATGTTTGTATAGAAGTGAAGGTCTTGGCTCCTCCTACAGCAAACTAGTTAGATCTTTCAGAATTCAAAGATGCATCCTGATGGTCATGTCTACATCTCTAACTTATCACATTGTCAAACAGCCTGTGTTTGTAGTTGGATATTTTATTATGTTAGGAACTTTACACTGTGGAAACAAGAGCCCAGTAAAAATCAATATTAAATATAAAATCGTCTTTGACAGAAGAGGGTCTAATTAGAATCTTCCTGGAAAGAACAAAAAAAGCAGGCTTAGACTTCATGGACAGTTCTGGCTAGAAAAATATCAGACTCAAGCCCTATCAGCAAAACTGCAATAGAAACAATAACTACAGAGAACAAACTTCCTAAAATTTGGAGATTAATAAGGGGAGGGAGATTATGGCTACTTCTCTCTGTTTACTTTTCCTGCTGAAAAATTGTGATCTTTGCATTGCTGCATGTTCTTAGTAATATAACTTACTTTCACTGCTTCTTCTTGGGTCAAAGAAGAAGGGGACCATTGTTAGATCTAATTAAGTGGTGATTACCTTGTCAGGGTTATTATGAGATGCTAGTTGAGAAAATTACCCTTAAGAAGATCTAAATGTGCCTTATTAGAAGAGATTTCTCATTAGCAATTTTCTGTCTTTTTCTCCTGGTTGCATACGATGTGTAGTTTTCTTCTGCCTTCTAGTTGCCCTCCAGTTTTGGATCTATGTACTCCTTCATCAACTTGCATTATTTTGTTGTTCATAAAAAAATTGCTTTTTACACTTATTTTATTTTATTCATATATTTTTATGATTGTTATCAACTATAGTGCTCATTGTAACAAATTTAATTGCTAAGAAATTTTTAAAGGAAAAAATTTACAAAGTAAAGCACCAATCATAATTATTAATTGTACTTAATTTGAAATTTGAATGTCCTGAATTAATTTGTAGTTTTCTGTGACTCATTGAGTCAATCTAAGAATGATTGATTCTAGGTTTCAAGCAACGCTTTTTCAAAGAACTTATTTTTTCTCATTATAGAATAAATGTATTATAGATTTGAATCTCATTATCATTTCATTACCTTTCATGGGAATGTCCATATTGCCATAGTGAAATATGTCTATAAATGCCTATTCACAGGCTGCTCTCCTCTTCTAAACTGAAGATCAATAAAGAGGGAAAGATTGTCCATGCAGAACCATTATTGATGGACCTGGAAGTGTGGTTCCACCAATGGGCTACACTCATCTTGAAAGTGGTTGACCCTGTCCATCAGTCCAGTGGTGACTCCTGGACTGAGTTCTGGGTTCAAAGACGTGCACGGACAGCAGCACTGACTCATTCCTTCAAAGAGATTCCTGCAAGAGTTCCTCTTTGGAGTGCCACAGGCTTCATCATAGTGTTTATGAATGACATACACATGTACCTGACAATGTTTCATCAAAACTTTTTCTCATATTGTATTATACATGCTCAAATATCAGATAGGTTTGTATCATTCTTAGAGAATCTATCTAACTTTTCTCTTTGCTTGTCTGCTTCCACTCTCCTGTCTCTCAGAGGTACTTGCCTCTCTCACCTACTACTGAAACAGAGCAGGACCTATGGTCTTTCCCACCCCCACCCCCACCCCCAGTGTCCTCAGCCTGACTTTTGTCTATAGAAAAACTTTAGTCAAAGAATAAATTTAATCAAAGAAGTGAGAAAACCCAGAAACAAAGGAAACACAATCAAACAGGACAAAATAATAGTTTAGTCATTAAGCAGAGTCAAGGACATCTAGTTCCTCTTCAAAGGCTATAGATCATATTCTGAGCCATATTTGAGCTGTTTTTTAGAAACTGAAACCCCCACCAGATGGCAGCAGTTAACTACATGATGACCAGGCTGTAGCCATGACATATGCTGCCACAGTTCTGAGAACTGACCTCAAAGAAATGGGAACAAACTGACCCTGGATCTGAAGATTATCTCTACTTAAGACAATCAAGATGAAGCTGATCAGATTCCTTTCTAGTTATCTAGGTTTGAGAAAACAAATGCCTTCGTGAAATCAGGTGTCATCAAGGAAGAAAAGAAAAGTCAATTCCTGGGACCAAATTTACACAGGATTTGTGATTAGGGTGAAATGCAGCCAACGACTGCAAATCAGAATGATTGCCATGTATAGCATGTCACATAAGTGTCTGGTAGAGGAGACACCTCTGGTACTCAATGTCCAATCCCAAAACTTGAGAAGGTATCTCAGACTTGGGATGGCTCCAGTTGCAGCAACTGTCGAGGAATCTGCTAGGACAGTTGTCCCCACAGGGCCAGGAAGTTTTTGGTCTCTTTTGTGCACAGGTATATCCCATGTGACAGGACAATACCTGGTGGGTGACAGTTATTCAATGTTCATCCAGCAGGAAGAAAAAGAAGACACCATTAACAATTAAGGTAACCTAAGATCTGGTAAATAAGATCACATTGGACTGGGATATGTGGTACAAAGAAAAGAAAATGGATAACAGGGAGAAAGTGAGGTGAGTATGTTGTTTCTCATTTGGGTGGGATGACCAGGAACAGTCTTTCTGAGAGAGATAGCTGAGTTGAGAAGGAGGGAGCCATGCAGGAACTGCGGGGGGAAGAGTATTCCAGGGAGGGCATAGCAAGTGAAAAAGCTGCAAGGCATGGGTAGCGGAAGTCCACTTAGGGGCTCATAGGCCACAATAAGGAGTGAGGATTTTGTCTTTCCCACAGTAACAAGACTTTGAACAGAGTTACCAGGAGGGTACCTTGATCTGATTTACATTTCAAGCTACACCCATTGTTTGCACTTATCTTTTTGCATTGTACCCTTCGAGGTGAAGAGACATAGAACAGAGAGTGAGCTGCTTGTCACAACGCATTTCTTTTGCAAGAGTTTTTCCTACAGATCACTCTCACAAGCTCATGCTGTTCCCTTCCTTACTGGGGTGGGACAGTTATTATCCAGGAGCTGATGGGGTCACACTCAATCAAGTCATGGGACTAACTTTTCCAAGGCCTCTGACAATTCCTGGTCCCTCCTGAGTACACACCCTCCTGAGGCTCTCAGGGGTTGGCTGAACCATCACTCTCCTGCAAATCTCTCTCTCCCCTCTGGTGCACTGCCAGTCCAGGTCCCTGGTACAGCAGCCTGGGAGAACCTCCAGGGTCCAACCATCCATTCTCCTGTCCCACTGATGCTGGTCTCCTCCTCTAAGCCTTGTTCACCCAGAGACTGGCTTTTCTTGTAGCTCCCCCTACAAACTCCAGACTCCATTAATGGTTGAAGCAAAGATGGCTCCCATCACCTGAGGTCACTCAGAGGGAGAGCACTTACACTTCCTCCTACCCTAGACCATCATCAGGTGCTATGTCCCAGCAGGTCAGCCTCCCACTTGCCTGCATCTTGTTCCACACTTCTGAGAACTGCCACCCCATCACAGCACAAGTGGAGTCACCTGGAGACCCACTGCACCTTCAGACCTGCCAGACAGCAGGTGGCTGCAGACATACCCAGAGTTTTAAATCTGGCCCATCTGAGGGACCTTTGGAATCATGGTCTGTGTTTTATGGTTCCCACTCCTCCTCCAAACCCACAGATTCCTTGCTTTTTCAGCCCCCAAATAAAGCTCTTTTAACAAGGTGTCATGTATGTGCAGAAGACTTGAATTTCAGGAGAAACTGCAAGGACCCTTAAGTTCCACTCCATCATTTCAAACAAGGGGAAACTGAGGACCAGAGAGGTAACATGACTCCAGATTCTCACAGCTTAGGACATTTCTTCCAGGAGTAATGTGTTTTGAATGAATGAGTGACAGGAGGAATGGGGAACAAAGCAAGGTTATGGCAGAAGACACAAGTGACAGCTGAGGTGGAGCCTCCTCACACCTTCTGCACCATTCATTCATCTCACAAACATCTGCTGAGCCATGGTCAATCCAGCCTCTGGCCTCAGAGCCTTTAGTGTAGCAGGAAAGCAATGCTAAATGAATACTTATAGTACAGCGTGGTGTTAAGGGACAGGCTTAGAGAAGTGGGAATTTTGGGGGCCAATGGGTCATAAGGGAGATCCCTGGATGTATGCTGAAATAAAGGGGTGTGTGAAAGCAGTAATGGGGGCCATGAAGACATGAGTTAGTCAGGGTAAGCTTCGATGAGGAGGGGACATTTAGGCTGATACTAAAATGCTGAGAGGGATGAGCCAGGTGCAGGGTCAGGTAGGGAGGGAGGACAGGGTGGCTCAGACTGCAGGGATGGCATGTGTGAGGCTCTGAGTTAGGAAAGAACTTCACCTTGTTAAAGACCCAGAAAGATGGTATATTAAGTCCTATTGTGGCTGTAACAATTACAACAAACTCAGTGTCTTAAAGCAACACAAGTTTATTCCCTCACAGCTCTCAAGATGAGAAGTATACACTGGGTCCTTGGGGCTGTGCTCTGTCTGGAGGCTCTAAGGGTCCATTGTTTCTTTGCCTTTTCCAGCTCCCAGGGGGCACCTATATTCCTTGGCTCCTGGCCCCTTCCTCCATTTCCAGAACCAGCAGTGTAGCATCTTCTTTCCTTTCTGTCTCCCGCTCTAAGGACCCTGTGATTACATCAAGCCCACTGGATAATCCAGCATCATCTCAAAATCCTTCATCACAGGGAGCTTCCCTGGTGGTCCGTCCGATGGTTAAGACTCTGTGCTTCCACTTCAGGGGGCATGAATTCAATCCCTGGTCTTGGAACTAACATCCAGCATGCCATGTGGCAAGGCCAAAAAATTAAATAACATTAAAAAAAATCTGTCATCACAACTGCAATATTCTTCTTGAATATAAATGAACATATTACCATGTTCCAGGGATGAGAAAGTGGACCTTTTTTTTGGGTGGGGGGGGACATTATTCATCTGCAGTTCTCTGCATTCAGTACATGTTCCATCACTTAAAACTCAATCTATCTAAGTCCTTTCCGAGCAGTTGAAAAAGTGGAGGGACACTGGTTGGGGGTGGAGGTGGGGCTGAGTGCCTATGGCTGCCCAGGGCTCCATGACCTCCTGCGTGCATGTGTGTACACGTGCATACACACTCAGACACAGACATACACAGAATCTAAAAAATTGTTGGTAACACTGCAGTGGCTAGAAGTACTTGAGTCGGAACACTAAGCGTTCAAAGGTCAGAGGAAAACATTGCTACCAGATTAGCAATTGGGCTGCACAACCAATAGCAGTGGCCCAGTTGGTGGAGGAGTTCCCTAGCTTTTGTAAAGAGTAGAAAGGAAGAGGAATCCAGCCAGTGTGGTCTTTTTCCCACATCCCTGCTTCACCTGGACTCTCAAAGGTGTGGACACGCAGCATTCCTGGCAGATGTGGCTGGGATTGGGGTAGGTGCTTATTAAACACCAACGTTGACCCCAACCTCTGAGTTTCTGGATCAGTAGCTCTAGGTGGGTCTGAGAAATCACATTTCTAAAAATTTCTCAGGTGATGCTGTGTTGATTGTCTGGAGACCCCACATTGGGAACCACTGCAGTAGGTGGGGCTACTCCACTTTTATTTTATCTAGGCAATTTCTTCAGAATAATAGATTCTGTAGTGAAAACAACATGGAAAACCTCTGAACCTCATACTCTTTCATGCTTCCTCCTATAAGAGAGGAGCCTATGACTCCAGTATTTTATTACAAAGCTTAAAGTGGACAGGACACTGCCAGGTGCTGGGACAGCATAATGCAGTATTCAAGAACACTGATGAACAGAATTTCCAATTCTACCACTTACAGGCTGTGTGCCTTGGAAGAAGTTACTGCCCCTCTCTGAATCTATCTATTCCTCTATTGACAGGGTACCATATAATCTCTAATTCAGATGAAAACACTGAGCCCAGAGGTTGACACAGAATAAATCCTGAATAAATGACAGGGCTGTTGTTTCATATTCAAAGGCTACAGGCATAATCAAGAAAACAGCCAAGGCCACAACTGACGACCCAAACCTGAGGCAGAATCTCACATGCCAACTCTTCCCTCTGCCAAGATGTGATGCTTTGACTGTGGAAGCCAGCAACTTAGGAGCAAACCCTGGGTGCCCCTGCCTGGAGTTCAGCCCATTGGCTGGGACAAGCCTGTTCTCTTGTGGCTAATTTGACAATTATTTACAGTTGGCTGTAGTTTCAGTCTAATGGTTTCTCTGATTGACATTAACTCTGGGATCAGATGTGAAAATAAATCAAAACCAGATCTCCCCACCCAGTGATTTTCTGTTTTTTCTTGGAAACCATCTGGTGCCTGTTGGTGATTGTAGGTGTATGGATGCTCAGAGATGTCACGTCTGAATTGGAAGGCTAAGCCCCATTGACCTACAAACTCTTTGGGGCTTACTCCAAGGTCCCATTTCTGGCCAGAACTTACCATGTTGGCAGCTCGCTTCATGCCCTGGACCTTGGGTTCTTTGAGAAAGAAATTGTTTCTGAGGTTCCTGTGATGCTGTAGGTACCCCGGTTTACTCCTGAATCGGACTTTTATTCTGGGTTTGGGTTATCCTGGACTTGGACCCCCACAGCCACTGGAGAAGAAGCTTGGCTGCATGTGGTTTCTGACCAAAACCCCCAAGTCCCACCTGGGGGTTTTCCTACCCATTGCCCACTGCAGCTTTGGGAGAACAGTCTCCTTTTCTTCCTGGTAAAAATCCCCAGCCTCAGGTCAAATTGTCTGGCATCTTCCTACATGAGATAAGAACCCCACATCCCCCAGGGCCACGTGGGAGTGAGTGAAGGATTGCAGGTGGGGACCAAGGAGTCCTGGAAAACATGTTATGAAAGTTGTCGCTGAGTTCATGCCCAGTGAGGCTCTTTAGGGATGTGGGTTCTGTGTTGCTACTATTTCTTTTAATATTTTCCCCCAGAGGACATTGAAGAGTAAATTGTGATATAAAACATGATTTTTATCCTCTGGCCACAAATTTTATTTGTTGCAACATTGTCCTGAAAGTTGTGTGTGGGATATATTTGGCCACCATGTAAACTCTGTTATGAGAAAACTGTTCACATGGCACTCTAATCTGACTCACAATGACTCTGATGATATCAGAATAGAAAATGCATGCCTCTGTTGTTCTGGACTTGAGACCTAACTGGCTCAGTGGGCCTGGCTTTGATATTTTGCTGGGGCTGGAATTACCCTTGCACACACAACCCTGCCACACCAGGTGTAAAATATAAATTCCATGGGAGGCTCTAAAGAGACCCACTTCAGACCTAGAGACACATACAGACTGAAAGTGAGGGGATGGAAAAAGATATTCCATGCAAATGGAAAGCAAAAGAAAGCTGGAGTAGCAATTCTCATATCAGAAAAAATAGACTTTAAAATAAAGACTATTAGAAGAGACAAAGAAGGACACTACATAAGGATCAAGGGATCAATCCAAGAAGAAGATATAACAATTGTAAATATTTATGCACCCAACATAGGAGCACCACAATAAATAAGGCAAATACTAACAGCCATAAAAGGGGAAATCGACAGTAACACATTCATAGTAGGGGACTTTAACACCCCACTTTCACCAATGGACAAATCATCCAAAATGAAAATAAGTAAGGAAACACAAGCTTTAAATGATACATTAAACAAGATGCACTTAATTGATATTTATAGGACATTCCACCCAAAAACAACAGAATACACATTATTCTCAAGTGCGCATGGAATATTCTCCAGGATAGATCATATCTTTGGTCACAAATCAAGCCTTGGTAAAGTTAAGAAAATTGAAATTGTATCAAGTATCTTTTCCGACCGCAATGTTATGAGACTAGATATCAATTACAGGAAAACATCTGTAAGAAATACAAACACATGGAGGCTAAACGGTACACTACTTAATAACGAAGTGATCACTGAGGAAATCAAAGAGGAAATAAAAAAATACCTATAAACAAATGACAATGGAGACAGGATGACCCAAAACCTATGGGATGCAGCAAAAGCAGTTCTAAGAGGGAAGTTTATAGCAATACAATCCTACCTTAAGAAACAGGAAACATCTCGAATAAACAACCTAACCTTGCACCAAAAGCAATTAGAGAAAGAAGAACAAAAAAACTGCAAAGTTAGCAGAAGGAAGGAAATCATAAAGATCAGGTCAGAAATAAATGAAAAAGAAATGATGGAAACGATAGCAAAGATCAATAAAACTAAAAGCTGGTTCTTTGAGAAGATAAACAAAATTGATAAACCATTAGCCAGACTCATCAAGAAAAAAAGGAAGAAGACTCAAATCAATAGAATTAGAAATGAAAAAGGAGAAGTAACAACTGACACTGCAGAAATATAAAAGATCATGAGGGATTACTTCAAGCAACTCTATGCCAATCAAATGGACAACCTGGAAGAAATGAACAAATTCTTAGAAATGCACAAGCTACCAAGACTGAATCACGAAGAAATAGAAAATATGAACAGACCAATCACAAGAACTGAAATTGAAACTGTGATTAAAAATGTTCCAACAAACAAAAGCCCAGGACCAGATGGCTTCACAGGCGAATTCTATCAAACATTTAGAGAAGAGTTAATACCTATCCTTCTCAAATTCTTCCAAAATATATCAGAAGGAAGAACACTCCCAAACTCATTCTATGAGGTCACCATCACCTAGATACCGAAACCAGACAAGGATGTCACAAAAAAAGAAAACTACATGCCAATATCACTGATGAACATAGATGCAAATATCCTCAACAAAATACTAGCAAACAGAATCCAACAGCACATTAAAAGGATCATACACCATGATCAAGTGGGGTTTATTCCAGAAATGCAAGGATTCTTCAATATATGCAAATCAATCAACATGATACACCATATTAACAAATTGAAGGAGAAAAACCATATGATCATCTGAATAGATGCAGAGAAAGCTTTTAACAAAATTCAACACCCACTTATGATAAAAACCCTGCAGAAAGTAGGCATAGAACTTCCCACAACATAATAAAGGCCATATATGATAAACCACAGCCAACATCATCCTTAATGGTGAAAAACTGAAAGAATTTCCACTGAGATCAGGAACAACACAAGGTTTCCCACTCTCACCACTCTTATTCAACATAGTTTTGGAAGTTTTAGCCACAGCAATCAGAGAAGAAAAGGAAATAAAAGGAATCCAAATCAGAAAAGAAGAAGTAAAGCTGTCACTGTTTGCAGATGACATGATAAAATACATAGAGAATCCTAAAGATGCTACCAGAAAACTACTAGAACTAATCAATGAATTTGATAAAGTAGCAGGATACAAAATTAATGCACAGAAATCTCTGGCATACCTATACACTAATGATGAAAATCTGAAAGTGAAATCAAGAAAACACGCCCATTTACCATTGCAACAAAAAAGAATAAAATATGTAAGAATAAACCTACCTAAGGAGACAAAGATCCGTATGCAGAAAATTATAAGACACTGATGAAAGAAATTAAAGATGATACAAATAGATGGAGAGATATACCATGTTCTTGGATTGGAAGAATCAACATTGTGAAAATGACTCTACTACCCAAAGCAATCTACAGGTTCAATGCAATCCCTATCAAACTACCATTGGGATTTTTCACAGAACTAGAACAAAAAATTTCACAATTTGTATGGAAACACAAAAGACCCCGAATAGCTAAAACAATCTTGAGAATGAAAAACGGAGCTAGAGGAGTCAGACTCCTTGACTTCAAACTATACTACAAAGCTACAGTAATCAAGACAGTATGGTATTGGCACAAAAACAGAAAGATAGATCAATGGAACAGGATAGAAAGCCCAGAGATAAAGCCAGGCACATATGGTCACCTTACCTTTGATAAAGGAGGCAGGAATGTACAGTGGAGAAAGGACAGCCTCTTCAAAATGTAGTGCTGGGAAAACTGGACAGATACATGTAAAAGTATGAGATTAGATCACTCCCTAACACCATACACAAAAATAAGCTCAAAATGGATTAAAGACCTAAATGTAAGGCCAGAAACTATCAAACTCTTAGAGGAAAACATAGGCAGAACACTCTATGACATAAATCACAGCAAGATCCTTTTTGACCCACCTCCTAGAGAAATGGAAATAAAAACAAAAATAAACAAATGGGACCTAATGAAACTTCAAAGCTTTTGCACAGCAAAGGAAACCATAAACAAGACCAAAAGACAACCCTCAGAATGGGAGAAAATATTTGCAAATGAGGCAACTGACAAAGGATTAATCTCCAAAATTTACAAGCAGCTCATGCAGCTCAATAACAAAAAAAAAACCCAATCCAAAAATGGGCAGAAGACCTAAATAGACATTTCTCCAAAGAAGATATACAGACTGCCAACAAACACATGAAAGAATGCTCAACATCATTAATCATTAGAGAAATGCAAATCAAAACTACAATGAGATATCATCTCACACCAGTCAGTATGGCCATCATCAAAACATCTAGAAACAATAAATGTCGGAGAGGGTTTGGAGAAAAGGGAACACTCTTGCACTGCTGGTGAGAATGTGAATTGGTACAGCCACTATGGAGAACAGTATGGAGGTTCCTTAAAAACCTTCAAATAGAACTACCACATGACTCAGCAATCCCACTACTGGGCATATACCCTGAGAAAACCAAAATTCAAAAAGAGTCATGTACCAAAATGTTCATTGCAGCTCTATTTACAATAGCCTGGAGATGGAAACAACCTACGTGTCCATCATCGCATGAATGGATAAAGAAGATGTGGCACATATATACAATGGAATATTACTCAACCATAGAAAGAAACGAAATTGAGCTATTTGTAATGAGGTGGATAGACCTAGAGTCTGTCATACAGAGTGAAGTAAGTCAGAAAGAGAAAGACAAATACTGTATGCTAACACATATATATGCAATTTAAGGGAAAAAATGTCATGAAGAACCTAGGGGTAAGACAGGAATAAAGACACAGACTTACTAGAGAATGGACTTGAGTATATGGGGAGGGGGAAGTGTAAGCTGTGACAAAGTGAGAGAGTGGCATGGACATATATACACTACCAAACGTAAAATAGATAGCTAGTGGGAAGTAGCTGCATAGCACAGGGATATCAGCTCGGTGCTTTGTGACCACCTGGAGGGGTGGGATAGGGAGTGTGTGAGGGAGGGAGACGCAAGAGGGAAGAGATATGGGAACATATGTATATGTATAAATGATTCACTTTGTTACAAAGCAGAAACTAGCACAGCATTGTAAAGTAATTATACTCCAATAAAGATGTAAAAAAAAAAAAATTCCATGGGAGGCATTTGCCATTAGCTCTTGAGTTAGTGTATATATATGATTTTATTTTTATTTTTTTAATTTTTATTTTATTATTTATTTATTTATTTTTGCGGTACGCGGGCCTCTCACTGCTGTGGCCTCTCCCGTTGCGGAGCACAGGCTCCAGACACGCAGGCTCAGCGACCATGGCTCACGGGCCCAGCCGCTCCACGGCACGTGGGATCTTCCCAGACCGGGGCAGGAACCCGTGTCCCCTGTATCAGCAGGCGGACTCTCAACCACTGCGCCACCAGGGAAGCCCTATATATATGATTTTATATGAATAGAATTGTGTTGCATGTGCTATTCTGTACTTGATATGTCTTTTCACTCTATGTAATCATCTCAAATCTAACATGGCCCAGCAGACTCCTTACTTTCTTTTTCCATACCTGTTCCTTTCCCTTCCCTCCCAACCTTAGGAAGTCATGATCAAGTTCTAGGAGGTTCATCCAAACCTGCCTCTTCCTTATGCCCCAACCTCACTGTAAGAGCAAAATGCTACTGTTTCTGCCTCCAGGACATCCCCAAAGCTGTCCTCAGGCCCATTCAAGTACAAGCCAGGATCCCCTGCCAGGAGTAGCAAAGGGTCTACTGTTGAAGTCCTGCTTCCTTGTTAACCCTCACAAAATGGTCCAACAGCAACCAGGGAGACTAGGAAATATGCATCAGGTCACATCCCTATCCTACTCACAAACTTTCATTAGTGCCCTATTAAGCCTCTGCCTGGATGGTCTCGCCCCACCTCCCCAGCCTCCTTTCCCTGGTTTCCCCCAAATTCAAGGCCGTGCAGGTTCTCTCCTCTTCCTCTGGGACCCTGCACAGCAGCCAATATTAGGCCCACAGTGCCCCCTTGTGGCTAGAGATGCAATATCCTCAGGACAGCTGGGCAAGTGGTGAGGCCTCACTTGGAGGAGGTCACGTGAGAGGACTGGACACTGGGTTTGAAAAAGGTCTTGGAAGAGGGAAAGCTTAAGAGAAGACCAAGAGTGTTAGATTTAGGGAGGAAAGTCTAATTGAATCCACTCTGGGATGGCCTTGCTCATTGGGTTATGGAAATGGAGCTGGAACCAGAGAGCAGTTGACCTCAGGGTGGGCCTGAAGCTCAACTCCAGAAACTCCCATGAGAATTTTGACAATGTCTGTGCAGGAGAGGATGCTGAACATCCTGGGGCCTGGTCTCTGAGTCACTCCTTCCTGCAGGCTCCTCTCTTTTGTTTGCAGAGGCCGGGTGGGAGGGGTTCCTGGAGAGAGATGTGGCATCAGAGCTACACAGGGGGTCAGTGTCTCTAACAGGAGGGGCAGATGGGAGTTTGGGGTGACTCAGCCCTGAGGACAACCTTGCAGCATCCCAGGCCTCTCCAAGTTTTTACTTTTCCAAGGTCTGAAGAACTGTGTCCTGAGAACATATGTGGGAAGAGTTTGGAGGTGGCTTTAGTGACTGTGCACAGTAAGAACCAGAGCTGCTGGGGAGGAAATTCCAGTTAAAGAGATGAGGACTTCTGTTCAGAAGTTCAGGGAACATCATTTACTTCCCAAGATCCCTGTGACTTTTGATGACTTTTTGTTTGTTTTTTTAGGGTTTTTTGGTGGTGCTCCAGGTGGCAATGTGTGTTCTAAGAGTAAAGCCCAATAATGGAACAGCAGCTCCAATGACCCATTCAGGCACTGCTGGCAGGGTGTGGTTCAACATCAGAGCCAGGGGATGACACCAAATCTCTTGGGCCCCACCACGGAGAGCCCTTCAAGGGAAGTTACTTCCCCACCCCAGACCCCAAGTCCTGTGCCTGGTTTGCCTTCTCCTACAGAAAACATACTTCAGTTTTACCTGTATCCTCTACATTCTGTCTATTTGCAGGGGATTGAATGTTTCTGACCTCACAATTCATACTAAATATCTTTCTGGCAAAACAGTCATGCAGTGGCCAACAGGTACTGAAAATATGCTCAGTATCACTAATCAGGGAAATGCAAATCAAACCCAGAAGGAGATATCACTTCACACCTTTTAGAATGACTGTTTTCAAAAGGACAAGGGTTAACAAGTGTTGGGAATAATGTGGAGAAAAGGGAGACCTAGGACACTGCTGGTGGGATTGTAAGTTAGTGCAGCCACTGTGTAGAAGAGTACAGAGGTTCCTCCAAAGATTAAAAATAGAACTACGATAAGATCCAGCAATTCCAATTCTAGGTATATATTGAAGGAAATGAACACATGTTCTCAAAAGGATATCTGCAGCCCCAAGTTCACTGCAGCATTATTTGCAATATGGAAACAACCTAAGTGTCCCTCAATGGATGATGGAGAAAATGTGATGTATCTATATAGAAATTTATATATAGAGAGACAGAAATGTGTATATATATATATATATATATATATATACATATATATATATGTATATATATATATATATATACATCATACAAAGAAAAAAAATTCTACCATATTCCACAAAAAGAATGGACTTTGAGGGCATGATGCTAAGTTAAATACACGTGGGATCTAAAAAAATCAACTGCTCTTTTTCTTCCTTCAATGGAAACTTCTTAAACTCTGTCTCTTTATCTCCAATTCACTGTATGTTGGTTCTTGATTTTCCAAAAGGATGATGCCTTTATTTTCATCATTGGTCATGTAAAAAGATCTGATAATAGAAAATGTTCAATAAAATACAGAAAGGGTAAGTGGAAATATAAAGGAAATTCACAGAACTTTATGATCACTGTTGCTTTCATCTTAATGGTCGCCTTCTGGACATCTCAGCATATTGATCTAAGATGCTCACAAATATGAATTACATCATTTTCTAACCAATCCAGGTTCATTTGCCCAGCTGTCAGCAAGGCAAATGCCAAGATTCCAAGGTTTGCAGGAGAGAAAGGGTTTATTTACAAGGGAGTCAAGGTAGGATACAGGAGGACAAGTCAGCGATCTATCACTTCAAAGGGAAAGGAGCAGGGATATTTATGGGTGAAGAGTATAAGGAGTTTGGAGGTGCAGGGAAAAGTGATTGAAGGCAGGAAAAAGGTGAGGTAATTGCTGCTCTGTGCAGGCTTCTCTGAGTTACATGCTACTTCATGAAATACATATTCAGAAGATGGTGGCTTTCGCATGATCTGAGGATGTTGGTTTTGGCCCCCTCATGTCAAATGATCTTCCACTGTGAACTTACACAGGCCCATTGAATGGTCGATGGTCTTCACTGGCTTGAACTGGGCAAGACTCGAGACATGACCTGAAAAAACAAACAACCATTACTATAGTAACCCATATGTCAGAGGTGTTATCCATAAGGGGAGGTTAAAGGAGCCTTGTAACATATTGTCTAAACTATGGGACACTTTCAGGGTATGCAATTTGCAGGAACAATGAAGATGAGCTTGACAGGTGAGGGCATGTTACAAGAGGAGGGTTTTAAGCTGTTCCCTCATCTGCTGTTCTGTGAGACAAACTCAAGAATTTCTATTAGTTACCAGTTTCCGTTAACCCTGTGAGGTGGGTTTCAATTCCATGAGGATTGGATCCATGTAACTTTCACTTCCTAAACTCCATCTAGGCCTAGTGGAACCCTGGGAATATAATAAACCTCATTAAGACATGACCTGAAATAATGAATGAAAGAATGATTGTTATCTTCATAGGGAATTTTATTTAAGAATTGATTACATTATAAAGTAATGTAATCATGGGACCTGTATTTTACTTTAATCTACTATGGACAGCACCACCTTCTTACTGTGTTTTGTGTGATTTGTCTAAGAAAAAAAAAATCATGAGTCCACAAAGACCTTATACCTTCCTGTTCACTCTTTCTATCCCATTCATATGTGTCTTAGTTGATTCAGACTACTATAACAGAATACCATGGACTGAGTGGCTTAAACAAAGAAAACATTTATCTTACAGCTGTGGAGGCTGGAGGCCTGAGATCAGAGAGGGAGCATGGTCATGTTGAGGGACCCAGCTTCCTAGTTTCCTCACATGGTGGGGGGAGGGGGAGTTCAGGTCTCTTCATTTCCTCCATTTTTTTTTTAACATGGATGACTCTCTCCTTTTTTTTTTTTTTAATTGAGGTAGAGTTGTTTTACAAAGTTGTGTTATTTTTTACTGTACAGCGAAGTGGAGTTCCCTGTGCTATACAGCAGGTTCTTATTAGTTATCTATTTTATACATATTGGTGTATATATGTCAATCCCTCAATATCTCAATTCATCCCAACCCCAACCCCCACTTCCCCCCTTGGTGTCCATACGTTTGTTCTCTACACAGTTGTCTCTATTTCTGCCTTGTAAACTGGTTTATCTGTACCATTTTTCTAGATTCCACATATGTGCATTAATATATGAAATTGGGTCATTTGTAGAGATGTGTATGGACCTAGAGACTGTCATACAGAGTGAAGTAAGTCAGAAAGAGAAAAACAAATATCTTCATTTCCTTCTAAGGGTGCTAAACCTACCGTGGGGCTCCACCTTGACTCATCCAAATCTAGTTACCTCTTAAGGTAACTCCAAATCCCATCATATTGGGGCTAAAGGCTTCAGGCTATGAATTCATGTGTGGGGGAGATGGAGTAGGAGTTGGGGGAAAACATTCATAGCAACCTGTCACCATAATGAGATGACAAGATTCCAGTGGACCAATCAGCATTCCAATTGCCATCCTCCTCTCTTTGTTTCCCCCACACCCACACCCATGCCTCTTGCAAACTGCCAATGCTATGACACCTCTTGTGTCTGTACACCTCTGAGTCTCCAGCAAGATTGCTTTGTCCAAGCCAAGATGTGGGCTGGGCTCTCTCACTGTTCTCCCTTCTTTCTCCTTTGCTCACTATGACTTCATCTCCATACCACCATCGCAGAGAGCGTGAGAGCATTAATCACACCATGGACATCTTTCAAAGGATCCCCTCTTCATTTCAAGTGCCACATGACCTGCCTGTGCCCTCCCTGCCCAGCATCAGTGACTTCTACCTGTTCCTAAGTTGGTCGTGCACTTCACGACATCAGCATTTGCACAGCCCACCCAGTGCCTTAACACAATCCCTTCAACCGCACACATTTTTTGTTTGACCGAAATTTATTCAGGCTCCTGAACTTCTCCTAGGATTGTTTCTGGACTTTCTTGTAAAATCCAGTTTGAACAAGAATTCTAAGCAAGTTAAGAAAAAATTCCCACACTTGATATCTGATCACCCCGAAAAATCTGATCAAAATTCCTCACTGCCCACTCTTGGTATCGGGTCATGCTGCTCTGCCTTCAACAAGAAATCTATTAGATTGGTTCAGCCAGAGTCCCTCCCAGAACTGATGTCTCCTCTTAGTAATTTACCAGCCAAAAAACCCTCTGCTTCTTGGCTGTGAATTCATGCTTGTATCTGCTGAATTGTGAATGAAGCCCAGTTACATGCTGGGGTATATTTTCCTCTATTGTCATATTCCTGAATAAACTTTGCCTCCACCACATAAACCTGTGTCTGTGTCTGATTTTCTTTGTCACAACTCCCACAGTTGATTACTGCTAAGGCAGGAAATGTCCCTCCAATTATTCTTCAAATTCTCACATAACTGAGAATGACCAGTTTGGAGTCTGGCCACTTTTGTAACTTCCATATAATCCCTCAAGTTTTCTTCAGAGAATCAGTTTCAACTTACCACTTTAAAACAATGCTCTTTTTGGATCTCATAGAAAACTGTGATCTCATAGAAACATCCCCACATTAGACTCTGCCATTTCCACATTTTCACTAATAACACATGAAGTCTCTCAGACACTCATTTCCAACGTTTAGGTTGTTTGCCAACTCTAGGGGTCCTTCTGTTCCCGTCAGCTAATTATTCGCTGCACGGAAAGTGGGCAGATTCCTCTACCTGGCAAAGACCTTGGTTCACCAGCCTAAAATTGGGGTAAATAGCTGTGATATTTAGATTTACTGTGAAGGTTATCTGATGTAGTGAATAAAAAGAGCCCACACCATTGCTCACCCACTTTGTGTTCAATAAACAGAGATGCTTATAATTATCGTTGTTACTAATCTCACTCTATTGCAGCTCATTAATAAAAGGGATTGATGGCCTGGGAGTTAAAATGTCTATTGATAGAATCTAGTTTACCCCTCTTTTATGTCAAGGCCATTTATACCCATGGCAGAAATGTAGTGAAAGGAATCTTCCCGAAAGTGACCAGGAAAAAGAACACCCTTCAAAGAGTCTTCACCTTGGTGGTGGGTGGTATATAAGAATTGTTTGGGCATCAAATAAATGGGGTGGGAGAGAGGCATGGAAAATTCTTGAAGTTGGAAAAAGGGTCACCCTTTATTTGTGACCTTAAACTTCAAAAGAATCTCTGTGTGATACAGCCCAGGGTGGGAATTATCCCTGAACGTGGCAGAACTTTACACACCAATTAGAGCTGAATTTAGTGAAGTAAAGGTGTTGGTATTTATAAAGAGAAAAACAGAATTTTATTTCTGTGCCTAATGGCATCACGTTGATCAGAAACTGTGTTGAACTCAGCTAAGTTTAAGGAACTAGTAATTATCTAAATACAAATAGAAAGGGGCCAATGGGATTATGGTTTGTTTTCCAAGACCCCAGGAAAATATCTGGGACTATTTGCCATCTGGAAAGTGTCCTCGGTGCAAAAAAAAAAAAAACTAAGAAAACCTCTCCTGGTAGCACCTGCCCCTGGATGACAGAGTTATTTGCAACTGACCCAGGTTTCTTTCTTCCCAGGATCCAAGTCCCCAAAGAGCCCACAGTGCCCACCTTCAGTGCCTCTTGGCCTTGAAAATATCTGATCCCAGGACTCACACCTCTCCCTCTTCTCACATTCTTAGATTTAGTCTTTTCCTGCCACTTGCTGTGCTGATCCCAACTTTCTAGGAAGAAACACTATCTCAGATGACACTGTCTGCTCTGAGCCACTCTCTTTTACTTTCTGAATATCACTAAGAAAAATGCCTAAATCTCCCTCCTTCCTAAAAGAAAAAAAAAGCCTTTATTTTACACTGTTGCAGTCATTCATGTGGTCCATTTAGGAATGCCCAGCTCCAAAATGCCCAGCCCCACTCTTACTTCTCACTGTGATTTTGACCTATCTTAAGAGAGGTCTTGGCTTAAGGATGGAAGACCAACCACATTCCCAGAAGCTCTTCCTTTGCTGCCTGAATAGGCTCACAATCTTCTGTTTCCTACCTAATAGTAAAGTGTCAAATTAATACAGGGAAGCATTTATTTTGTTTTGTTTTTTTCATAAAGCTGTTTTAATTCAGGGACATTTTGATAATTTTGATATAGCCAAAGTTCTGCAAACAATGATGCATTCAAGATTTGTTTTTTGTTTTCCAATGTTAGGAACCAATAATCCCTTTTTTGATCATACTCAGGAATATAACTGTCAGTACTGATAGAATTCAATCACTGTTTGTCAAGTGAATCAATGAATGAGTCCTTGATTCCCCCTCCATCATTCTTTCTGTTTCCTGAATGTATACCTTATTCAATCAACTAATCTGGAGAACAATGAAGATACAGTCAGAATCAATCCAATGCGCAGTCTGAAATCGAATCAGGTATCTCTTTCTGTTTGAGTTAGTAGTTGGACAGAGAGATGATGGGATTAGAAAGGTCTATCAAAGTTTCAAGCACTTTGAAGAAGAAAGGCAGAATCTTCTGGCTCTGGAGTCACCAGCTGGGTTCTCCACAGGGTATGAGGTCTGAGCACCCCACTAACCACATCAGAGCAGTACGTTTCCAAGCTCATGTAAGGACACCCTCTTCATACCCATGGATAGCTAATCTTGAAGGGTGTCATTTATCTCTGGATGGCAGGGAGAGTTTTTAAAAAATCATTTCTTTCAGATGAACACATTTCAGGTTTTGGTTTTGCCTCTCAGTGTAGTTTTGCCTGAATCCCAAATATTTGGATTTGTACTTTGGCTGATATCATTTTAAATGTCTTAACTAAGCAGATATTTTTAATGAAAAACATCTGTTTGGAGTTTTATTTCTTGAAATTTAAAATACATATTTTGTGCACGAATGGCATTCATGTTAGGAGTATCTCCTCGTTTTTATAAGTCAGGTTAACTGGAGCAACTGAGCATATAGGCTGTGTTGGTCGACATGACACTCCTCTTCCCACAGATTTAGGGCTCTAAGTGACAGTCTGAAAGTCCTCCCCAAATAAATATTGAAGTCAGCTTTCAGGCTCCTTGATACTCACTACCCAGTGGGACACTAATTAATCAAAGCAATGGATGGAACTGAATGGGCTAGTGTTTGCCTTTTTCCTCATCAGTACTTATAAGATGATTGTTCTGAATCCAGTAGGGAAAGAGTTATAGCTCTGTGACCACTGAGCCCAGAGTGTAACATGGACTAAGTAGGGCACTTCCACCCCTGCCAGAGCAGTGACCTTGGCCCTGAGTAGATTCCTCTGAAGGATATGGAGATAGTCTAAGGTATACTCATGCTTGGCCTGAAATGAATGCCTTGTTCCCTGGCAGTTTCTACAGGATTCCCTTTGGCATAGAGTCAGGATGACTGTCCGGACCCCACCCAGACTCCTGTACCTGGTGGGAATGAACCTGATGAGGGAAGAATCCTTGGCCTTTTCTGCTCTGGGAGATTTGCTCACGGAGCTCTTCCCACCACTATTCATGAAGGCCTTTGAAGGGAGACACATTGAGACCATGAAAGCCATGGTGCTAGCTTGGCCCTTGTCCGCTGCCTCTGGGGAGCCTGATAGACATGTCTCATGTGGGGTCCCTACAAGCAGTGCTGAAAGCACTTGATGTCCTCCTCTCCTGAAAGGTTCACCCCAGGAGAGTCTGGTTCAGGTAGCCTTGGAAAATCCAGGGCATCCTGGATGAGACATCTGGGGCGAGGGAAAGTGGATGGAAAAGGGATGGACCAGAGGGTTCTGAAGATGGCAATGAGGAAGCTCAGAGGCCTTGGCTCACTATGGAAAATGTCTTCTGGAAGCATAGGAGTCCCTACGATGCAGGGGATCCTGAAAAAACATGCCACACCTCCTTTCAATGACACTTAAATTTACTAGAAGTGGATAATCAGAAAGGAGGGGAGGGGAATGAGAGATGGAGGAAAGTGAGGCAGAGAGGAAAAAGGGCAAGGCAGCAGGTCATGTCAGGAATCTAAAGTTACAGCACCGGTGGGCAGTCTGTTGTCACATTTTGAGGTTGTTTCTTCATTCTGCGTGGATTTTAATGCATCCCCACTAATCTCCTTTTTCCCTATAGGAGGTACAAACTGCAAGTGCTAGATTTATGGGATACAGGTCAGAATTTCTGGAGCATGTGCTCTGGAGCCAACACTCATGGGTGCTTAAGCTCACAAATGGCACCAACAGCTAAGCATAGGTCAATGACAAAGCAGCTGTTGGCTCCATTGAGACTTTTCATAGATCTTTGCCTGAAGAAAAGGACCTTGGATAACTTCCTCACCTACCTCATTAAGTGGGTGGAGCAGAGGAAAGTCTCCATACACCTGGGCTGTAAGGAGCTGAAGATCGTTTCAATGCCCATAGAAAATATTATGAAGATCCTGAGCATGATGCAGCTGGACTATATCCAGGAAATGGAAGTGAATTGCATTTGGCATTTGTCCACACTGGCCATGTTTGCTCCTTCTTGGGTGAGATGAGTAATGTGCAGAGACTCTTTCTCTCCCAAATCCACCTGTCTGCCTTTGAAGAGAAGGAGCAGCATCACGTGCAAATTATGTCTCGGTTCCTCAGGCTACACCAACTCCAAGATCTCCACCTGGAATCTCCCTCCTTCCTAGAAGGCTCCCTGGACCAGATGTTCAAGTGAGAGTGGAACACTGGCTGGGTAACACTGAACACGCAAAACATTGAAAACACTAAAATGTCAAACACACTGCCTTATTTACTGCTCTATCCTGAAATGTGGTATTCCATAACTAAACAAAACAAAGTAGGAGTCTAAACTAATACAGTCACTCTTGAAAGGGACACCCTGCTAGGGAGGTACAGATTATAGACTGGGATATTTGGATCTAGCAATGGGGAGTTTGTGATTTCTTTCTTAAGAAGAGGTGTCTATGTTCAACTGACTTAAAAAAATAGGTAAGCAAAGAGAATATTGAAGTGGGGAAACCACATCAGACCAGAGCGTTTCTAAAGAAAAGTTCTTTGTTCACAAGGTTTGTGACAACAATGAGCCTGTATTAAATTCCCTGTTTGTAAAATGTTGTTTTGTGTTCCAGATAAGGTAATTAATATATAGGAAAAATATGATTCTGGAGACGGTTGTAATGGAGCAGAGCTCAAAGGATAATAAATAGTGATAGAAGTTTTGTAGATGAGGTAGGGATGTAGGTGAGCCCATGCAGACTGGCAACCAAAGTTGATGTTGTGGGATCTTGTGCAGGTTGGCCCTTTATGCATGTCTCCCTAGAGCCTCACCTGGACAGGGATATAGGTATCTGGAGCCCAAGCAAGGACTGAAGGAATCTGAGTTGAAATCATTTTTTATCTCATCTCCCAGTACCAAAATTCAGTGATGTCCACACTTGACTGAGACTCTCTCAGGCTCTCCTCTGAGCAGGTTCCAGTGCATTCCATTAACTTCATTCATCCTCATAAAGAAGTGGAGTATGTTGTATTCTCCTTGATAGATGAGGAAAGAGAGCTTTCAAGATTCTGTGAAGTGATTCAGTCACACAGTGAAGGTTACAAGACTCAGCCTGGAATGAAAGTAGGCAATCAGTGTATTGACCCTCATCAGATGGTCAGACTAACCTTGGCCCTGTAGAAATCATTTGTCTCTCACCTGGAGCTCACCTGGCACTTCAGTTTTCAAGAGCTAATTGCTCAGTTTCTCCCCAGGTGCCTGATGACCACCTTGGACAACGTCTTAATAATTAAAGAATCAGACTTGACCCGTCTGTCCCAATGACCGAACATCAGTCAGCTAAAAGGCCTGGATCTGAGTGTGTCACTCTGACCAACTTTAGTCCTTGAGCTCCTCCAAGTTCTGCTAGAGAAAGTTACAGCCACCCTCCAGGAACTGGACTTAGAGCTGTGTAGGATCATAGACTCTCAATATGATGCCATCCAGCCTGCCCTGAGCCACTGCTCCCAGCTCAGGTCCTTCAGCCTGTGTGGGAACCTCCTCTCCATGGCTTTCATAGAGAAGATGTTGCTACACACCACGGGGCTGCCCTGTTTAAGTCAAGAGAGGTGTCCTACCCCTCAGGAGAGTTACAGCCCTCAGGTATTCCCCTCGAAGGGAGACTTGCCCAGGTTGGGGCTGAGCTGTTTGAGATTCTGAGAGACTTAGGACAGCACAGGACCATCTGGCTTAGGTCAGCCCCTGTCCTCACTATAATGATAACATATGCAATCACATAGAGTCCATTATATACTGCTGTTAATACTCATGGCTATTTGGTTGCCTCTATCAAAAATTTCTTCTGGGCACATGGAAACTGAAATCTAGGACATAGTTACATTATGAAGGGAAAACAAACCCACAGTTTCTGATATCTGATCAACATGAATGGGAAAAGGAATGTTGATCCAGCATAGGTGCAAGATTGCACTGGAAATGTAAACTCTGGGAGGTGATGAGACTTTTGGGAATATGTGTGTATACAGTTAAATATGAACCTAAGTTTTTGGAGGTGGATACAGTTTCGAGGCCTACATGTTGGAGTTATCCCTGGGTGGCTAGCTGTAAAACAATGGTCAGAAATAAAGAGACCCTCAGTGAAAACAGACTGCTGCCCTCCATGATATATTATTCTCTTACCCAGAATTAATGTCATATAAAAATTATCACAGTGATGATAAACAATGGGCCCCCAAATGAAGTCTCTCTGTTGAGGATTCAGGGGCTGGTGTTATTGGTTCAGGGTACAGAGTGGATATGGGGCGGGGGGACATTAGACAAGAGGCACAGCTTCGTATTTCAACATTACCTCTTGAAATGAGAGTAATGGTGCACACAGAGCTTATGGAAGTTCTTGTAGAATCAATGAGATGATGCTCACTGAAGGCTTGGTACTCAACCTGGCATATAGGAAGAGCTCATTAAATGGGTATTCTACTTCTATTTCCCTCCTAGTGGACACCCCCAGGGTTCATCATTCTCCAGGCTCACCCTCTATTCCTACATCAGCAAGGAAAGAAGGAAGTGCTCAACAGATACATGAGGCCACCAATGAATCATGATTCCCCCAAGCTGCTCTTTTTTACCCCCCTCAGGAAATGACTTTTTTGTGCTGCAAAATGGTGTTTCTCCCTCTCGCTTCCCAATTTCTACCAAAAATAACCTTGCTAGCAACTCACTTCATGCCCTGGGCCTTCGATTCTTCATCTGAGAAGTAAATTGTATCTGAGAATCCCTGGACACTGGAGTGGAATTGTAGGTAGTTCAGTTACTCCTGAATTTGGCTTTCATTTTGCATTTGCTTTTTTTCCTGGTCTAGCACTCCCACAGCTACTGATGAAGGCTGAGCTTTGTTGCATGTGGTTTCTTGGGACCCATGTCCTGAAAACACACATTGGGGATCTTCCCACTTCTTGCCCACTGCGTAATTGTTAGAAGAGTTTCCATCTCCGTCTGGTACAAAACCCCAGCCTCAGGTCAAATTGCCTGGGTACTTTTCTCCATGAGACACAGATTCCACAAACTCGAAGGCCAAGCAGAAGTTGAGTGAAGAATTGCCAGCATGGACCAGGGATTCCTGGATGGCACAGGATTCAGCCTCATATATCCACATTCCCTGTTGACATACCATTTTCTGTCCCTTTTCTTTCCCATCTGAGCCAAGTTGGGAGGGCTATAGCAAATGAAGAGTCCAAGGCTATTCATTGTCTGAGTTATTGGCAGAAAAGAAGAGGAGGTCTTTGTTTTTGCTATTGGGCTCTGCTATCCTCATGGGGCATGACAGATCCCCCTTCTTGTCTCCTGACTCTATTTAATTGTGGTTTCTGTGTATTCAATTTTCACATTTTCCACTTTTGATCAAGACCTTTCTCTGTAAGCCTTGCTGACAGAGTCAAATTTTCTGCTTTCAATAACCTCTTGTCCCTGAATGCTATGAAGGACCTTTCCTGAGTGTAGTGTCTTACATCAGAGGATATGTGCAGAGACTGAAAACTTATTGTGATCACACTGCAGTACCAGAAAGATAAGAGGGAGAACTCTCTAGTACTTTTTGCCTAAATTTCAAATATTATCAAGATTATAAACATTGGAAGTCATCTGAAACACTTTCATCATCAATGGTTTGGCAACAACCTTCCAACAAGCCTGTCTAAATATGTTGGGAACGTTGTCTTATCACATATTTTCTGCTTCAATTCTGGGAAATTTAACTTTCAGTTCTCAGGATGATGTGAAGGTCTAGTCAGTGTTCACTGCTTTCTTTAGGTGAAGAAATGAGGAGGTGATCCCTTGGAGTTTGCCTGCACAAGGGTCAGTTAGCAATACTTGTTAGGGAACTTTCCAGTGAGGTTGAAGGGAGTCTTTCTGGAGGTGTCTTTTCCAATAGGCAAAATCTTGTTGTAAGGTGTAATGCTTAAGATCTGTGTCTCCCAGGAGCACACTGTGTAAAGATCACTCCACCAAAGCATAGTTATTTTTAATAAAAACAATAAGGCATTTACATTACTGGAGTATCTCTCTTTTTATTAGTGTCTGGACAAAAGAGACAGGAGCCAAGTGCATTTGGCTCCTGTGACTATCCTAAAGAGTTACAGTATATGAGTTCCAAAAGAATAGATTTAAGATTTAGAAGGACTAAATTCAGTGCTTTTGGTCAAGGTATTTGGAGGGTCTCTACAAATTTTGGCAATTATTTCTTAATAACACCATTAGTGTATTTAACTCAACCAGAATTCAACAGCTGTAAGAACAGTGAATATATTGGAAAACATGTCAAACAGTGCACTGGTTGAAGAACCTGATTAGTGAAATGAGTTCCTCCATCACTTTGAAATCTGAAAGGAGCACCCTGGGTAGGAATAATCTTTTTCAAAGGGACTTTAGCCACAAAAGAGGCAATAGCCTACCTGTAAAGGAAGGATTCTCAGTCCAGTGTGAAAATATACAGACCATGACTAAAAGCATGTTTATATCCATGTAACCTGCCCAGGGCCATTCAGCAAGCAAACGGGTGAAGCAGAACATGAACTCAGTCTGTCTGACTAAATCCAATGCATGACACTGTGTTCTTGTCACAGTTTTGTAAATCTGTAATGTGTAGGTTGCAATACACATTAATTGTTATGCTTTGTTTTATGCTGTAATTAATTTAAAGGTTTTGCAATTGAAATAATCCAAAAAAATTAAAAACGGTGAAGTTTTAAAATCTACTAAGTAAAATTATTTTCATGGAGGTAGAAAATAAAAATCTTTTCCAAGTTCCACTATGAAGTAGATTTCCCTTTTATAGCGGGAAAATCTGCCTTAAATTACCATAAAACTCTGAATTTGGAAAACAAGGTTTATTGGGTTTTTTTCTGCATATTTGTGGGATGGGGTAGAGAAATAGTCTCTCACATTCATCTCCCTTCCTTTCTTTGTAGTACTCCCTGTTATCTACGGAAAGCCACACTTTTGTCATTTCCAATCCATCTTCAGTGCCATGGTGGGTGTACACCTCTTGTCCGACCTCTCAGAGCACAGCATTCCTCTGCTCATGGATGGATTTAGGGATGGGGATGTGATCCAGTCGTGGTCAATCAACTGGATAGGATTGTTCTGAAATTACTGTAAGAGAAGCATGTTCTCACATCTACTAGACTGAGAATATATGAATCCAGGTCTGTTGCAGTCAAGCACTTGAAATCTGAGAATAAATGAGATGGGAGGCAGAGGCAAGAAATGGAAAAAAAAAAACTTGAACCTTGAAAAAAAATTATTTGAGAACATAGATCAAGCAATGCCTGAAGTTATATACTTTCCTTTTTGCGGTATTCATTGCAGTTAAAAGAGAAACAGAGAGGAAAGACAGCAAAAGCAAGAAGAACTACAATCCTGCAACCTGTGGAAAAAGACCACATGCACAGAAAGATAGATAAGATGAAAAGGCAGAGGGCTATGTACCAGATGAAGGAACAAGATAAAACCCCAGAAAAACAACTAAATGAAGTGGAAATAGGCAACCTTCCAGAAAAACAATTCAGAAAAATGATAGTGAAGATGATCCAGGACCTCGGAAGAAGAATGGAGGCAAAGATCAAGAAGATGCAAGAAATGTTTAACAAAGACCGAGAAGAATTAAAGAACAAACAAACAGAGATGAACAATACAATAACTGAAATGAAAACTATACTAGAAGGAATCAATAGCAGAATAACTGAGGCAGACGAACAGATAAGTGACCTGGAAGACACAATGGTGGAATTCACTGCTGTGAGACAGAATAAAGAAAAAAGAATGAAAAGAAAAAAGACAGCCTAAGAGACCTCTGGGACAACATTAAACGCACCAACATTCACATCATAGGGGTTCCAGAAGGAGAAGAGAGAGAGAGAGAGAAATGACCCTAGAAAACATTTGAAGAGATTATAGTCAAAAACTTCCCTAACACGGGAGAAGAAATAGCCACCCAAGTCCAGGAATCACAGAGAGTCCGATACAGGATAAACCCAAAGAGAAACACGCCGAGACACATAGTAATCAAACTGGCAAAAATTAAAGACAAAGAAAAATTATTGAAAGCAGCAAGGGAAAAATGACAAATAACATACAAGGTAACTCCCATAACTCCCATAAGCTGATTTCTCAGCAGAAACTCTACAAGTCAGAAGGGAGTGGCATGATATACTTTAAGTGATGAAAGGGAAGAACCTACAACCAAGATTACTCTACCCAGCAAGGATCTCATTCAGACTCGATGGAGAAATCAAAAGCTTTACAGACAAACAAAAGCTAAGAGAATTCAGCACTACCAAACCAGCTCTACAACAAATGCTAAAGGAACTTCGCTAAGTGGGAAACACAAGAGAAGAAAGGGACCTACAAAAACAAACCCAAAACAATTAAGAAAATGGTCATAGGAATGTACATATCAATAATTACCTTAAACATGAGTGGATTAAATGCTCCAACCAAAAGTCACAGGCTTGCTGAATGGATACAAAAACAAGACCTGTATATATGCTGTCTATAAGAGACCAACTTCAGACCTAGGGACACATACAGGCTGAAAGTGAGGGGACAGAAAAAGATATTCCATGCAAATGGAAATCAAAAGAAAGCTGGAGTAGCAATACTCATATCAGATAAAATAGATTTTAAAATAAAGAATGTTACAAGAGACAAGGATATGCACCCAACATAGTAGCAGCTCAATTTATAAAGCAACTGCTAACAGCTATAAAAGAGGAAATTGACTGTAACACAATAATAGAGGGGGACTTTAATACCTCACTTACGCCAATGGACAGATCATCCAAAATGAAAATAAATAAGGAAGCATAGGCTTTAAATTACACAATAGACCAGATAGATTTAATTGATATTTCTAGGGCATTCCATCTAAAAAGAGCAGATTACACTTTCTTCTCAAGGGCGCATGGAACATTCTCCAGGATAGATCACATCTTGGGTCACAAATCAAGCCACAGTAAATTTAAGGAAATTGAAATCATATCAAGCATTTTTTCGGACCAAAACACTGAGATTAGAAATGAATTACAGGGAAAAAAAACCTTAAAAAACACAAACACATGGAGGCTAAACCATACATTACCAAGTAACCAAGAGATCACTGAAGAAATCAAACAGGAAATCAAAAAATACATAGAGACAAATGACAATGAAAACACGATGATGTAAAACCTATGGGATGCAGCAAAAGCAGTTTTAAGAGGGAAGTTTATAGCTATACAAGCGCACCTCAAGAAACAAGAAAAATCTCAAATAAACAATCTAATGTTACACCTGAAGGAACTAGAGAATCTATGAGGTCACCATCACCCTGATACCAAAATCAGACAAAGATATTAAAAAACAAGAAAATTACAGACCAATACCATTGATGAATATAGATGCAAAAATCCTCAACAAAATACTAGCAAACAGAATCCAACAACACATTAATAGGATCATACACCATGATCAAGTAAGATTTGCATCCCTGGGGGGTTCAAAGATTCTTCAATATATGTAAATCAATCAGTGTGATAAACCATATTAACAAACTGAAGAATAAAAACCATATGATCATCTCAATAGATGCAGAAAAAGCTTTTGACAAAATTCCACACCCATTTATAATAAACACTCTCCAGAAAGTGGGCATAGAGGGAAACTAACTCAACATAATAAAGGTCATATATGACAAACCCACAGCAAACATCACTCTCAATGGTGAAAAACTGAGAGCATTTCCTCTAAGATCAGGAACAGACAAGGATGTCCACTCTCACCACTATTATTCAACACAGTTTTGGAAGTCCTAGCCACGGAAATCAGAGTAGAAAAAGAAATAAAAGGAATACAAATTGGAAAAGAAGATGTAAAACTGTCACTGTTTGCAGATGACATGATAATATACATAAAGAATCCTAAAGATGCCACCAGAAAACTACTAGAGTTAATCAATGAACTTGGTAAAGTTGCAGGATACAAAATTAATGCACAGAAATCTCTTGCATTCCTATACACTAATGATGAAAAATCCGAAAGAGAAATTGCAGAAACACTCCCATTTACCATTGCAACAAGAAGAATAAAATACTTAGGAATAAACCTACCTAGGGAGAAAAAAGACCTACATGCAGAAAAATATAAGACACTGATGAAAGAAATTAAAGGTGATACCAACAGATGGAGAGATATACCATGTTCTTGGAGTGGAAGAATAAATATTGTGAAAATGACTATACTACCCAAAGGAATCTACAGATTCAATGCAATCCCTATCAAATTACCAATGGCATTTTTTATGGAACTAGAACAAATCATCTTAAAATTTGTAATGAGACACAAAAGACCCTGAATAGCCAAAGCAGTCTTGAGGGAAAAAATCGGAGCTGGAGGAATCAGACTCCCTCTCTTCAGACTGTACTACAAAGCTACAGTAATCAAGACAATATGGTACTGGCACAAAAACAGAAACATAGATCAATGGAACAAGATAGAAAGCCCAGAGATAAACCCACGCACCTATGGTCAACTGATCTATCAAAAATGAGGTAAGGATATACAATGGAGAAAAGACAGTGTCTCTTCAATAAGTGGTGCTGGGAAAACTGGACAGTTACATGTAAAAGAATGAAATTAGAACACTCCCTTAACGTTATACACAAAAATAAACTCAGAATGCATTAGAGACCTAAATGTAAGACCAGACACCATAAAACTCTTAGAGGAAAACTTTGGAAGAACACTCTTTGACATAAATCACAGCAAGATTTTTTTTTGATCCACCTCTTAGAGTAATGGAAATAAAAATGAAAATAAACAAATGGGACCTAATGAAACTTCAAAGCTTTTGCACAGCAAAGGAAACCATAAACAAGACCAAAAGACAACCCTTGGAATGGAAGAAAATATTTGCAAACGAATCAACAGACATAGGATTAATCTCCGAAATAGATAAACAGCTCACGCAGCTCAATATTAAAGAAACAAACAACGCAATCCAAAAATGGGAAGAAGACCTAAATAGACATTTCTCCAAAGAAGACATACAGATGGCCAAGAAGCACATGAAAAGCTGCTCAACATCACTAATTATTAGAGAAATGAAAATCAAAACTACAATGAGGTACACCTCACACCAGTTAGAATGGGCATCAACAGAAAATCTACAAACAACAAACTCTGGAGAGGGTGTGGAGAAAAGGGAACCCTCTTGCACTTTTGCTGGGAATGTAAATTGATATAGCCACTATGGAGAACAGTATGGAGGTTCCTTAAAAACTAAAAATAGAATTACCATATAATCCAGCAATGCCACTACTGGACGTATACCCAGAGAAAACCATAATTCAAAAAGACACATGCACCCCAATATTCATTGCAGCACTATTTGCAATAGCCAGGTCATGGAAGCAACCTAAATTCCCATCGACAGACGAATGGATAAAGAAGATGTGTTACATATATACAATGGAGTGTTACTCAGTCATAAAAAGGAATGAAATTGGGTCATTTGTTGAGATGTGGATAGATCTAGAGACTGTCATACAGATTGAAGCAAGTCAGAAAGAGAAAAACAAGTATCATATATTAATGCATATATATGGAACATAGAAAAATGGTACAGATGAACTGGTTTGCAAGGCATAAATTGAGACACAGATGTAGAGAACAAACATATGGAACCAAGGGGGGGGAAAAGTGGTGGTGGTGTGGGGGTGGTGGTGTGATGAATTGGGTGATTGGGATTGACATTTATACACTGATGTGTATATAATTGATGACTAATAAGGACCTGCTGCATAAAAAATAAAATAATATAAAATTCAATAATTAAGAAAACAAAACAACAAAAATAAAACAAAAGAGAAACTACTGGTCCAGTTTGATGACCTAGATTAATAGAGATTTTGGTAAAGCAAGTTTAGTGTGAAGTTATTGGTAAATTTGCTAACACAAATCATTGAAATAGAATCTCATGCTTTGTTTCAGAACATAACTTGGTGTCTTCGGTAAGTTCCATATAAGAAAAAAAAAAGTCAGGCACAAAGTATTTGAATTTTTTGTCATTGATATATCTTGAGCTGTACAACAAAGTACCAATCCTTTTACTACTCAGATTAAGTTTTTCTCAACCTCAACTTTCCTTTTGTGAGAATATCTTTCTTCTCTGAAAAGTGAGAACATTCCCTGGGTTCCCTCAGATCCAAGGGCCAGTCCTGGTTGATATCCCTCCAAGGAGAGAAAATGAGAAGCATGCTCAGTACCTGAGGATAACGTGCCCTTCTAGTCATAACATTGCCCACATTGCTACTGGCAGTTTCAGGAGTTAGTGATTGAAAGTGTCAGGAAATATCCAGCCTGGAAAGAGTTTCCCTAGATGTAGGAGAAAAGGACGAAGCTCTTCTTCCTCAACGTGATACTTAAATATTATCACTGCATTTCAATACAGACAGGGGCTTAGAGTGCCAAAATTCTTTAGAACCACTATACCTTTGTATGAAGTCACAAGATCACAAGACTTACAAGCTTACAAGAATTACAAGATTGAGTGTCCGCAAGACCATCTTCAGGTTCAATGATTCTCTAGGACTCACAGAACTCAGCAAAATCTGTTATTCTCACAGTACATATCATTATAGTAAAAGAATCCAGCTTAATTTCAGCCAAAGGAAGGCAGACACGGGGTAGAGGTGAGGAGAGTTCCAAACACAGGGCTTCTAGTATTTCTCTTCCCAGTGGAGTCTCTGATAGCATAAACTTTCCTGGTAATGATGTGCAGCAGCACACACAGAATATTCCCAACCAGAAAATTCACATGAGCCTTGGTGTTTAGAGTTGGGACTTCAGCACATAAACATAATCAAATGTCAAATACATGGCTGAAATTTTGTTTCTAGCCCCACTGGAGGTGGAGCTGATACCTTGTGGCCCAAACCCCCCCACCAAAAATCACATTGTTAGACCACCTGGCATGGCCCAAGTCCCCCAGGCAAAAAAAAAAAAAGATACTCTTATGAGACAGGATATTCCAGGGGCTTAGAGATTACCTCCCAGGTGCCAAGGTCAAAGGCCAGACCTCTCCTTGGGCAAAGCTAAATTCTTCACCAGAAGCATTGGTTTAATGCCTGTGTGCTTCAGTGTGCGTGCGCGTGCACACACACACGCCATTCTGGAGGTGTGCCCAAAGTGCCAAGGTGACTAGACTAGAATGAATTCAACCGTGAACCACATACTGTGTCTAGAGCTAAACCTTCCTTAAGGTCATGGAGGGAGAGAGAGAGAGAAAAAGAGAGATTGATAGAGAGAGAGAGCCTTTCTTGGGTCTAAGAGGTCAGTTACAGTTTTTCTCACTGATCGCTGACAAAGCTGGAATTCTGTAGCAAACATGGGGGGTACGAGTATGTGGGTGGGGCAGGCTCAGAGGGGCTGGGCAGTCAAGATAATAACCGCCCCCCCAATCCACATAGTCCCCAGTAGACCATGATGCGTCATCATACAGTCTGACCTAGATATTCTCCCAGAACAGTAGGTTTCGGAGCTCATTCAATTTTCCTGGTAACATTCAGAGCAGGATATATTTTCTGTGATGAGTCAGCTTTGTACTACATTATACACTGTGGCAGGCAGCATTACCCTCTGCATCTTGTACTACTTTATTCTTCATCCCAAATAGTGCTGCCTATTCTAAAATAACATTCATGTTCAGTTCGTGCATAAAATGCACCTACCTCACTTTTCACCCTGTGTTATATGTGCAGATAATGTACCTGACAACCACTCTAAGATATTAATATCAATCCAGGAATTATCCCTGTTTTCCACCCCAGGCATGCTATTTACCATCAAATAAGTATTGGAAAGTTTGCACACCACACTTCTCCACTGCCAGGGAAGAATTGACACCACCACCAACTACTCTGATTCTGTGTTAGAATAAGCAACACCCAGAGCTCCAAGTCCCATTAACAGGCAACCTTGATCACAATAGTGAAAACTGCAAGCCCTAAAATGAGTGAGGTGAGAAAATTCCAGACTGTTGATTAAGATTACATTTCTGGGAAAGCTGGAAACTGCAGTTAGTTTAGGTATTAAAGCTAGGTTTGGTATCATGAACTTAGCATAACTGTTGCAAACTTGGGCCTAGGTTTTTTCTCCTTAACAAGGTCCACCTGGGCTCATAACTCACCCACATGTCTTCCATTGTGTTCTGTTACTCAAAGCAAGATTCAAATGATGGGAAGGTAGATTCCACTCTTAAAAGAAAAGGCTGAAAATTAACTTGGCACTGGGGCGTGAGTGACACAGTTGTGACACACAGGACACAGTTTTGTCAGCAGTTGAACAGAATCCATTGTATACCAGCAAGAAATGGACTATTTCATATCTTTGGCATGAATTTCTATTGAATACATAGATCTGAATTACTGAACATTGAATTATCCACACAGCACTCTGAAGGGAATCTCCATAGAGAAGAATACTATTCTTTACTCTGGAATGAATTCTACCAAGTTTAACTCCAGAAATCACCCAAGTACTCCAGATATTTTCTGGCCTCCTGACTTACTAGGAAATCTTCAAACCTAAATGGGTTGAAGGACAAAGGAGAGTGGGACACTGAAGAAAGAGACCTGAAGTTAGTAGTTAAAGCAGAGCACAATGATATTTGTCCCTAATGACAAGCAGAGTCCTTTCCTTACAAAAATAATGTAAATGCCTACTAGAAGGGATTCCACCGAGCTGCCTAGAATATTGATAAAAGGATGCATTCAGTTATGCAGAAATTCCTTTGTGTAAGAAATGCCATACCAGGAGGAGGCTGTAAAATTATTAATCAGCCCAGTTGTTTCCAAATTCAGAGCAATAAGAAGGCTGGATTCCCACAGCAATATTTTCTTATGGAAGATTCCCGTCATATTCCCATTGAAATGTTGTTGAAGCCAGATTCGAGTGCCTGATGCACAGTGAAGCTGAACAAACTGGAATGTAGGAGTTAGCAGCAGAGAAAGGTTTATTAGTCAAGGAGGCGCCTACCCAGATGATGGGAGACTTACACTCATCTCAAGTCTATCTTGCTGGCTAGCTGGGGTGCAAGGTTTTTAGAAGCAAAAAGGTAAAGTGGGGGGAGTCTTTGCAATTTCAGCTTCCTGATAAAACCTCCATTGCAGACTTCCCGGCACCATCTTGTGACTCAATGTGTCAGTGGTGATTGTGATTGATCTATGTGTTCCTGCAAAGCAAACCAGTAAATCATGATCTTGTCATCTCTTAACTTCTCTCTAGAAGAAACTAAGGCAATGGGAGAGACATTTTATTATTTTTTATTTATTATTATTCCTGATGGTTCCGGAGCTTCAGTTCTTAATCCACCCTCCCTGGGTCAATTTTAAGTCTGCTTCGGGCCAGCTGGTTGAAGCCATGGGACATTATCTTGATAGTTTGGGGTCATAAATCAAGGCATGAGTTAGTTAACAATCATGGAAAAGATTATGTTGGACATGCTTCTCGTTTGTTTCTGCATTCCCTCACTTCCCTAGTTAGTAACTTAATCTGCTCTTTGGAACTCAGGGAAGGTCTAGGAGACTAAAGTCTTTTCACAAACACGAGGCAGGCAGAGGACATGAGGGCAGGGTTGTCTTTTCTGCGAAGGCCCCATAAGATTCTGCTGGACTAAAATATAATATAATTTACATTGATAAGAAAGAATAAATTTTATTTCTAAATATGATTTAAATAAGCTGCATTACTGTTATTCCAAACTACATTCCTTTCCTTAATACCTCTGCTAGGAAGGAGTTTCTAGGAAGAGAGGACTTTAACCTCAATAAATTTCTCATTCAGAAATAAAATATTTGTACATTGTATTTTATCCTGGTAAATGTAATATCCTTACCCTCTGGTTCTTTTGAATCTTAAGTAGAAAATTTACTACTAGAATCTGACTAGTGCATAGTTCACTCTCAAGTTCACTGAAAAGGCAAGGATGGCAAAGTGTATAATGATTATAGGTTGTGTGCTTTACACTGCTCAAGTCATTTTTATTTCTTTCCATCCTGTCTTGTCAAACATGGGTACTGAAAATAAGAAATTTCAGTAACCAAATTCATTTTACGATTTATATATATATATATATATTTGATATGATACTTTGATTTTTATAAAAACAGAGAAATTCCATCCTCTATTAGAAAAACAGTGTAACATCAACACCAAAGCTCTTTAATGGCTATTTATAGTTGCAGAAGAAGAAAACTTTAGTCAGTAGGGACCTAAAACTGAGAAAAGCTGTATTCAAGGGATTGCTTTTCTGAAAAAGAAAGGGGATAGATATCAGACTTAGCATTTTATTTTCTTACCACTAATAAGCTTTGAAATATAATATCCCCTGAAGGTTCCTGGAAGAAAACATTTCCAGGAATTTTTTTTCCTCACATTTTTCCTTTCAGATCTGACAAGGCCTTCAAATTCTAAATAAGGAAGCATTCATACTACTGTAACAGAGCAGGACCCTACGGGGCATTTCCAGGACAGACCCCACCCCATCCTATGTCCTCCACCTGCCTCTTGTCTGTAGAAAAACTTTAGTCAAAGAATAAATTTAATCAGAGAAATGAGAAAATGAAAAAACAAATGAAAACAGTCCAACAAGAAAAAACAGTAATAGTTTAGCCACTAAACACAGTCAAGGACTTTTAGTTTCTCCTCAAGGGCTGTGGATAATATTCTGAGCTATATCCTTTGAGCTGTTTTGCAGATACTGAAATCCCCACCAAGTGGAAGAAGTTAACTACATGATGACCAGACTATAGCCATGACATAAGCTGCTCCATCTTACACAAATCCAAGAACTGGCCTAAAGGAAATGAGAACAAACTGACCCTGGAGTTGAAGATTAACCGTACTTAAAACAGCAAGATGATGTTGATCAAAGCACTACATGATCAATTTCAAGATGATGGTCAAGGCTGACTGTGTTGCTTGGTACATAGTCTCCTCCCTCCACCTGTGCACCCCTGAAACTCCCCTTTAAAAGCTCTTGTCCCCTGATGGGCTGTGGGTAGTTTGTTCTTTGGGACATGAGTCCACCTTCTCCCCAGGATTGCTGTCTTCTTTCAAAAAGCTATCTTTCCTCTTACCCAACACTTGTCTCTCAATATTGGATTCTTGAGCAATGAACAATGAAACCTGAGTTCAGTAACACTACTTTGTCACACCAGGAGACCAAAGGAACATATATTGTTAATGAAATGCAAAATTCTCTTCAACAACAGAATGGAAGCAGCCCATAACCAGACAGCAAACAATCCAGAGATACCTGTAGACAAAGGCTGCCCTCTCAGATCAGCAGAGACAAATGGGTCATATGCCCTGAGCTACGGGCTGAGTCAGGGTAAAGGAAGGGAGTCAGGACAAGCCCATGGTGCAAGCCCTGCAGAAATAGAAGGCCAAGGCAGCCATTAAATAAAGACTTTCTCACTGTGATGGGAGATCATGTGCTTCCTATTTCCAAATGGAGACTTTAAAATATGCAGTTTTTTCCATTTTTGTTTTTAGCATTTCCTTCAATATGGCCCTTCCTCTGGTTAGTAAGAGGAATTGCCTCCATGTTGCATTGAATAAAATTAGGTTGCTATCACAGGAATGCAAGAAGAAAGAAAACGTCTGATGTCTCCTATTTTATATTTTCAAAATGGGCTTAAGTCCAGCTCAGATGGTTCTTTTGAAAGGCAATCCCTTTAAGTTGAAAGAGATAAAATTTGCTGAATGAAGACAAAGCCCTAGAAAATAAGAATGAGAAGCCTCTGACAGAAGTGGTGATACCCTGCCAAGGAATAGGAGGGAGAGAACAGAGAATGACACAGACCACCCTGTCCCAGGAGAAGAGACACGATTCATTCTGCCTGGGAGAAGAGAAGAGGGTGAACTGAGGGCTGATCTTGGAGGTATTTATAGGTTCAGGGATGAGGGGACCCTACCTGGGTTTGCTGATGGGGGATCAGAATCAGCATGGAGACACAGCATCCCTCACCAGCAGAGTACGAGGGGGGATAATGAGAACAAAAGGGAATGGAAAGTCATTTCAAAAATCCTTTTTGGACTTAAACTTTGTAAAAGAATGAAACCCAGTTTCAGAAGGGAAGGGAAGTCCAGCAGTGGCAATGAGGCTCAGTGCTGGCTTGGGACTCATCTGGAAGAAATACTCTGAAGTAGAGCCTAGGATCCATATGAAGGCTGGAAAGAGAGCCCATAGCAGACAATGAGCACCCAGATCCAGAACAAGAGCTCCTGTGAGACTGATGGGCTGGGGTGGTCTCCACAGCACCCACTTCCTCTTCACATCAGCTGATGCCCACAGGCTGGATAATGACTCTCAGGGGAGGAAGGCTTGGCTGGAGGTTTAGCCAGGGAGGGAGCCCACAGGTTTCTCACTGCATTAAGGACAGCTGCTCATCTTCTGGGGCTGCCAGGTCACCTGAAATGTTTCTGTTGGAGGGAAATTCTGCCTGAACTTATGGCTGAAGCCTGAGCTCTCTTGATCGAGACAGGAAAGTTGGTGGGTCTGTGCTGGAAGGAAGCAGATTCTGCTGGGAAATTAAGAAAACTGGGGATGAACATGGTGGGATGAAGAAATGATTCTATTCTGCACCCCTTAGAATGGGAGGTTCACCTAAGTGACAGATGCATTTGGGTGGGCACACAAGTCTACCCAGAGGAGGATAGAATGGGAATAATTTTTATTTTTTAAATACTAAACTGAAGGCTCTAGGCCCTACATGGTTCTCCAGAGATAAGTGTCATGTGAAATCTACGTTTGTGCTTGGGAATCTATTGAGGCCCTTTGGGGTTGCCCTGAGTGGACTCACCCTACTTCACATGGCAGAATACCCACCAGGTCCCTGAAAACAGGGCGTCCATCTAATTCAGAAGAGGCTGATGTTACTGAAGGAGTCCCCAGCCCCTGTCCTTGGATGAGAATCGCCCACTGGCAGATGTCTCAGTCATGTGACAATGGGGAGGATGTACTGTTTTTTGGCTTCACTGTACTGTACTCTGTCTTAGCTTTATTTAGACTTAAGTTTTGGTAAAGACTATGGAGAATGAAAGAAAATCAGGAATAAGTGGAGTGGGCACCTCTTTGCACCTACTCCACTTCCTTTCTGGAATTAAAAAAAATTCCAATTGGGCCAATGCCTGAGATAAAATTTGGAATATCTGGTATAATCACCATTAAATCTCTACTTTCCATGGGCTGAAAGTGACCTGCATCCTACATGTGCAAATTAAGGCAGATGAACTGGCTCATGTGTGACCCATGTAATGGCAGCAGTAAGAGAAGGAATGGAATCAATGAGGGTTAATGACCAGGTGTGATTTCTTATTTCAATTCCATGAGTCTCTGAGAATTTTGTGAGTTGTTTAAACTTTGTCATTGCTGACCTGAGAAGTTGTGTGAATTGTACTTTATCAATGGGGGAATGAATATGGGAGAGATGAGTCCAAGGTCAACAGTACCCAGAAGTGTCATTGGCTATAGACAGATCCAGAAAAAGATACCAGATCATTGTTGGCTCTTTCAAAGCATGTATTAGCTGCTTGGATGCCTGATGTTTGTGCTGCCCACCTAGACTTTAAATGCAGCCTTACCCACCTAGGTATCTGTTGACCTTATGAGTGAGGAGGTGGGTGAGTGGTGTTTGGGCAGTGACTTGGATTCTAATTTAACAAGCACCCTTTGCTGTGGGCTTGGTGAAGTGCAGCTCCTCAATACACAGTATTCTCTTTCTTCATGGTCTGTTTCTGACTCCTTGTGACTATTTAGGTTTCACAGGTTTCATCTTTAGCAGCATCCTCTGCTTTTACCACAAACCCCTAAAGATCACCTCCTTTCAAGGGGTCTCCTGCTTCTCCATCATCTGTGCTGGCCTAAGACTGCCCCTGCCCAATGGCCTTTTCCAAGCCCTTTCCTTCTGACTCTCTCATGGCTAATGCTCTGACCCACCAAATGTGAGACCTCCTCTTTCTGTTCCCTGCTCAGGGCGAGCCTTCTACTTCTGGGTGTGATTTTCCCTTGATAGTTTCTGTCTACAGCCACCACCAGGACCAAGCACGTGGGACTCTTTTCCATTCATCACTCAGCTCTGCTGGGGGCTCTGGGGCTGACTATCACATGGATTTTGGGCTGGGGATTACACTGTGAATGCATTGGCCATGAAAGGTCATATATATCCATTTTGGATTCTTTTTAATGTAATGTGGAGATACCTAATTGATCCAGCCGCTATTGTCATATATAGAATTCATAGATTTCTTCAAAGTAGGCAAACATCAGTGGCACAGTCTAACCATAAAGAAAGTTAAAGTCTCCATGTGCACCATGCAATAACCAGAAAAGAGAGACTTTGATGAAAATCAAGGCAAGAACAGTGTTACTCCTCTTCTATCCAGCAGACAGCACTGTAATCAGCTCCTCATGGATTTAAACCTGCTCCTTTGGGTGCTCCTCTTGTCAATCTTTTGTTTTCCCTGGTCTTTGGTGACACCAGGGGCCTCCTCCTGCTGAGGAGGGTCCCTAAACTTAAGAATCCTGGCCTGATTGTGAAGGGGACCCACATAAAGAGATAATTGAGTGGGCAGCTTAGGCCAGTCTTGGGCTCTGAGGAGACTGGCTTGTCTCCTTAGCTTACTCTCTCTGTGCAGTTCTTGTCACAGAGCACTGGGACATATGGGAACAAGGTTCATGGTGGGCTTAAAGCAGAGGGGCCAAGGAAGCTGTTTAGTTGGCCTTTCATGCAGACTTTAAGGCAGAGAGGGGACAGGAGCCTTGGAGCTGCTTCTGCTCAGTTACGCAGATTCCCCAGAGTGGGCATTTCCCTGGAACCCATTGTGATGACAGGTGACTGAATCACAAATTTAAGATTTTGATGTCCTGCTTCTCTTGAATACTGATTATTTGGTTGAGAGTAAAAGAATATGAAATATTATTTTACATACTCATGGATATCATACAGATCTCAAGGGCAGAACATATTGCTTAGCTTAATAATTGACTAAAGCAAAAACTAAGCTCATTAGTTATGATCACCATTTCCATTGCTCTGCCATAGTTTCTCTGCATCAGGCTTCTCTCCTGGCAGGAGCAGTAGAGATGTAATATTATAATTGACCTAGTTTCACACACATGTATTTCTGTGCTGTAGAAAAACAGCACATGTTTTCATTTATTCATAACCAACTTTGTTCTGATGGGGAATTAATGTGGGCTGGTTCTGTGCTCCTATGACCTTTTACCTCTTCCTCTCCTGTGATGCAGAACTCCCTTAACTTTGCAGTGATAGTCAGCCATATGGCTCATGTCCCCACCACACTGAAAGCTCTTTGAGAGCACTTTGATATATGTCATCTTAACATCTCCCACAGAATCTGGGTTGGAAGTTGACAATATGGACAAACAGGAGAGGAGGAGTTTCTAGGGGAAGTTTAGCTGAGAGTTCTCAAAAACACACCAAGCAAAGGGGAGAAAAAGAGGCACCAACAGTGGAGGTGGGGTCAAGAGCAAGAAATACTGGGTCATGCACCGACATGCATCACCACGATGAGTGTAAGGGGGTTGTGAAAATGGCGTGGAAGTAGAGAAAGAGGATCGGGGGATGAAGGAAAAATTGAGAGGGTCAGGGAACACAATCCAATTCCGTAACATGGGGCAAGTGGTCAGCTGAAAGGGGCCACATGGCACCACCCAGTGCTGGTGTGTTCCTGACTCCTAATGGAGAATTACTAGATGGGTATACAGAAGAATGAATATTCATTCTTCACACTGGTCATTTTTGATAAGTTGAGTTATATATTTTGCTGAGTTGGCAGGGTTTAACCTGGACAGAGCTGTATGGAATGTAAGGTTATCTTATTTCTCGAGATATTTTTACTTCACTTCTATTGTACTTGATATAATAACCATAGCTATCCAGGCTATTATGCTACAATAGACTACTTGATCAGTTCCAAGCTCTGATTCTTCTTTGCTCTGTGACATAGACACAATATAACCTCTCCATACCTGGATTTCCTCATCTGTCAAATGGTCCTGATATGATCTAATTCAGATGGTTACTGAGAAGATTAGAAGAGATCATGAATGCGAGGTATTTATCATAGGGCCTGAAACAGTAATTTCTCAATACATATTAATCACTATCATTGCAGATGACTCATTAGGAAGGAAAAAAATGATGGAATTTTGGGGAGAAAAACCCAGATCTGGGTTCTAAAACCACAGACAGTTCTTAAAAATTGTACATTCAAAATATCACTTAATTCACTTATTTAGTCCTTTATCATTTTTTACCAATAATATTCTAGCAAATTCCCACCTGCTCTTTTTTACTTCCTGTCTATCCTATTCAAACTACTCACACTGCTATGAGTGTGTCCTTCTCAACCACAAGTCTCATCAGACTGCTCCTCTGTTTAAGAATATTGAATCTGCAGAGAAGAGTCTGAACACTTGCACTGATAACCAGGGCTCCCTGTCCTCCAGGCTCATCTTTGACCACTCAGGACACCAGGCAACTCAATGCTGTCCAGCTCCATATTCCTTCCCACAACTATTCTTTTTCAAGAGGTGTTTTTTCCTGTAATGCTCCCTCTATTTCTCTACATTGTCCCTTACTAATCAAGTCTCAACTAAAGTATCCATTCTTCTTGCAACATTTCCATGACCTCCCTGACCCTTGACAAAATTCACCACTCGCCTGTCTGGGCTTGTGTGTGTCGTGCATTTCACATTGTATTACTAGGTGTTGTCTCTCCCCTGTGAGACCATGAATTCTTTCAGTATAAAAACCATTTTATATTTACCTTTGAATTCTCAGTGGCCAACACAAAACTGTTGTGTATGTACAGGAAATAATTAGTTGAGTTAAAAAATTTATCTCTTGGACTTCAGTTTTTTTAACTATAGAATAAGGGTGTTGATCTACTTCCACTTTGAAATTTTAAAATATTTTAAAATAAATAACATCCCAAGCAATATAATTTGTAAAATGTTTTTAGCATTAAAAAAAAAAAGAAGACTAAGTAAAATAATTCACAACCATCTACTCTAGATGTAGTGAGGACCCTTTCCCGGGGCAGTTGCTCTCAGGTGGGGTTGGATGGCAGCTCTGACTTAGGTGTTGCCAGCAACCTCCACCCAACATCCTAGACATGCTTCCACAGTGAGGATCTAGACTGTTCTTGTGTAGTTGATAACTGTGCCGACAAGTAGTTAACCACATAAGTGTGGTTGATGAGGCTCTGAGAGAGATACCTCTGTGGGAAATGAGCGTGACCTCGTGAGACAGTATTGGGAACAAAGCCAATGACCAGAGAGGTTCAGCGCTTCCAGACAAACCTGGTGGTTGTTACAGACACAACCCAGCCCCTCTGCATCCAAGATCCAAGTGTGAACAAAGCCACAGGAGCAATAGGACCAGGGGCCTGAGTCAGTCGGCTCTGCTCCTCTCCCGGCTGCAGTCCTAATAAACCCCAAATAATGCCTCTTTATTTCAGTCTGGTCTCTGCTTCTGAGACTGTTAACAAAGCAAGACAACGTGGACTTTTAGTCAGAAACAGCCAATATAGACAAAGAAGACTATTACATAATGATAAAATGGTCAATTCAACAGGAAGATATAACAATTGTAAATGCATATGCACCCAATATCAGATCACTTAAGTATATACATAAAATATTGACAGATCTGAAAGAAGAAATTAAGAGCAGTACAATAACAGGAGATTTCAATACCTGACTTTCAGTACTAGACAGAAGAGTGAGGCAGAAATCAATAAAAAAAATCAGTGAACCTGAATAAAACTTTAGACAAATGAACCGAATAGACATATACAGAACTTTTCATCCAGCAGCAGAATAATTCACGTTCTTTTCAAGCAACCACGGAACACTCTCCAGGACAGATCACATGTTATGGCACAAAAACAACTTAACAAATTGAAGAAGATTGAGATCATACTAAGTATCTTTTGTGACCATAATAAAAGGAAACTAGAAATCAAAGCACAAAATTAGAAAAACCCACAGATGAAAAAACTAAAGAACACAATCTAAAACAACTGTTAGCTCGAAAGGGAAATAAGGAAAACAACTCATTACAAAGTTTGAATTTGAGACTATATAACTCACCTCTTCTCTCTGAGAGTTTCAGGTAAAACTACACTCATCACAAGGCAAGAAATATCCATTATTTATAACTTATTAGCTGTGACTAAGAGCAAATTTTACCCCTACGTAAGTATTATTCATGTGAAACATTTGACTCATCTGTTAGGAGTGTTGATTTATAAGATGAGCTCCTGTTTAAAGTGTTTCATGTGTAGAAATCAATTAATGAACTTTGTAAGTATATTATTCATTAAAATGTCAGAGAGTCCTGAAGAATTGCCCAGCCCTGCACATGATCAACAGGCTTTATGCAGATCTTGGGGTTAGCAGGTGCTGCTTCTCTAATGACTACACAACTCAGATGTCCATCACCAGCTGTGTGGACAAATTCAACATCAGAAGACAGTGGCTCCAGGGAAGCACTCTCCTGAAAAACGGTCCTTGTCTGAGCCCTCCTGTGACCAGAGATCTCTCATTCCTTCCTGTTTTCTTTGTGAGCTCTCAGCACTGATTATCAGACAGCATTGTCTCACCTGTATCTGAATCCACCCTCACTGCTCTAATAGTAATAGAATTTTTACAGTGGGTGCACGTATCTTAGTCCTTCAAAAATTTCCACAGGACCTACATTTTGTTCTATCTAGTGCACTTGTTCTCATCAACATACATCCACATTTAAGGCAACAATATTCTTTATACATTGTTTCTGGTGTTCAAATGTGAAGGAAGCTTACTTACAAAAGGAAAAGGATGGTTTTGTAGAAAAGGGGAGAGAAGTATTTTAGTTACAGTTTTCAGACATGTTCAAAGTAGTCAAGTATTATTACTCAAAACTTTAGGGAATTTAAATTTGCATCGAATCAATAAATGATTCCTCAATAACTTCTGTGTTCCAAACTTACAGAAGTGCTTTTGTACTTCCCTCAACTTTACACTTTTTTTCCAACCAGAGCGCTCGCCTGGTTTTTCGGTTTGCTGGCTCCCGCCTTCCCTTCCTCTTTCCCTCTGTCCGGGGAGCCCGGGATCTCGCCCGTGCCCTTCTGGGTAGCCGTGCTGGCCGCCTAGGGCCCCGCGCTGGAATCGCGCGGGGAGCGCGTCTCCTTCGCGGCAGCCTCCCGGCGACACCTTCCCAGCTCCCCGGCCCCGTCTGCTGCCGGGGTCGCGCCGTGTCGTGCCGAGTCTGGAGATAGCACCGAGACGGAGGCCTCGGGGCCGCGCCAGACGCCCACCGCCTCGCCCTGGGGTTGAGCTCGGGCGTTTGGGGGCAGAGCGCTGCTCTTTGCCTACCGATGTCCGCGCCTCCCCTCTCCGAGTCGGGGGAGGGTCCCTCCGGGCAGGTGTCTGGCGGGGGGCCACGCGTGCGCATGTGCGTGTGGTGACCCCATGGCGGGTCCAAGGCGGGGACGCCCCGTCCAGACTCCTGTCCCACAGCCACGAGGAGCCTGTCACTCCTGCCCTCGTCCTGAGGTGCAGCGGTGGCGGTTGTGTGGGCAAGGGTCGGGCCGCCTCACTTGGGAGCGTTTCCACGGGACGTGAGCCCTGGGGTCGGACCAGACGAAGACGGATCTGTTTAGGACAGATGGATGGTTGGGTGGACAGGTCCCCCTGCAGCACTTGGGGGGAGGCACCACACGCGGAGCCCTGCGGCAGGGCCGGGTCGCGGGAGGCTCCAGGGTGGCCGGCCGGCCTCCCAGGCGTGGTGGGACGCCCTCGTGTGTGTGGCGGTGGGACCCCGCATTTGTTTTCCTGGTGGCCCGGCAGTGTCTCAATCCTTCCTCTCTCTGGGAAGCGCCCGCGCCTCTGCCCCCACGGCCCTCGCTGTGTGTTCGTGCTGCACCTCTCCGTCGCCGCCCCCTTCCCCGTCTGGGACTTAACCGGCCTCGCTCCGTGCGGGTGTTGCCCCCTGGCCACCACGGCCGGTGGTAACCCCGGGTGGAGTGCTCTCGGTTCCCGAGGGGGCAGTGGGGCGTGGCGGATGCGTGTGGGGCGTGGGGTCCCTGGTACTGGTCCAGGAGAGTCTTCTCGCGGGCCGGCCGCGGCTCTTGGCTGTTGGTGGTGGTCACAAGACCTTGGAGAGGGTCCGCGGGGACCAAGGAGGCCAGCTGGCATCCTGGGTGCCGCAGGACCGCCACTGTGAAGGAAGCCTTTGGCGGTGAGACCCCCTGTCGTGCCCTGGCGCCCACCTCGCGTCTGGGTCTTTTCTACGGCCCCCGGCCCCTAGCAGCGGCGCGCGGCCGCCCCCTCAGCAATCTCTCCGCCCATCCGCCTTGTCTCTCCTGCCTGTCGACCCCCAGGCGACGCCCCGGTGCCTCTTGCTTCCCGAGCCCGCCGCAGCCCAGATCTGTGGTACGTCGTTGCTGCCCGTCCGCCGATGTTGGTGTGTGCTGAGCCAGGGCGTCCCCCGCCGCTCCCCGCCCTGGCGCGCTTTCGCGAGCGCGGGTGGGTCCCGGCCAGCCTTGGTGAACTGGCCGCGTGTCCGCACCGCCCCCGGTGGGGGCGGCCGGGCCTCCGCCCTAGCCCCCTGTCCTCGCAATCGCGAGCACGCGTCGGCCGGTCTCCACGTGACCGCCTGGTGCCCAGATCCAGCTCCTGGGCAGCAGGGGTTCGGGCCGCGCTGGGGGGCGCTCCCTCGGCCCCCCACGGCGCTGTAGAGGCGCGCTGTGCCCCTCGTGGTCAGAAAGTAGGTGGTCTGCCGTACTTGCTGTAGTCGGGGCGGGCCCGGCTTGGTGTTCGCCTCCCCTCTATCTCTCCTCTGGGGTCCTGCTGCCACCGCTGCGTTGCCCGCCACCGGCATGCCCGGCTCCGTGTGCTCGCTCCCTTAACTGGTTGATCCTGCCAGTAGGTTATCTTTGTCACAAAGATTAAGCCATGCATGTCTAAATTCGCAAGGCTGGTATAGTGAAACTGCGAATGGCTTATTAAATCAGTTATGGTTCCTTTGGTCGCTCACTCCTCTCCTACTTGGATAACTGTGGTAATGCTAGAGCTAATGCATGCTGACGGGTGCTGACCCCCTTTGTGGGGGGATGCGTGCATTTAACAGATCAAAACCAACGCAGTCAGCCTCCCTCCAGCCCCGGCTTGGGGGTGGGCCCTGGCGGCTTTGGCGACTCTAGATAACCTCTGGCCAATCTTGCACGCCCCCCTTGGTGGTGACAATCCATTCAAACGTCTGCCCTATCAACTTTTGATGATAGTTACCATGCCTATCATGGTGACCACGGGTGACAGGGAATCAGGATTCGATTCCAGAGAGGGAGCCTGAGAAACAGCTACCACGTCCAAGGAAGGCAGCAGGTTACCCACTCCTGACACAGGGAGGTAGTGACGAAAAATAACATCACAGGACACTTTCGAGGACCTGTAATTGGAATGAGTCCACTTTAAATCCTTTCCTGAGGATCCATTGGAGGGCAAGTCTAATGCCAGCTGCCGCGCTAATTCCAGCTCCAATAGCATATATTAAAGTTGCTGCAGTTAAGAAGCTGGAGCGGGCAGTCCGCCGTGAGACGAGCCACCGCCCATACCGCCCCTTGCCTCTCGGCACCTCCTTGATGCTATTAGCTAAGAATCCCACGGCCTGAAGCATTTACTTTGAAAAAGCAGGCCCGAACCTCCTGGATACCACAGCTAGGAATAATGGAATAGGACCTCAGTTCCATTTTGTTGGTTTTCAGAACTGAGGCCATGATTAAGAGGGATGGCCAGGGGCATTTTTATTGCGCTGCTAGAGGTGAAATTCTTGGACCTGCGCAATATGGACCAGAGCGAAAGCATTTGCCAATAATGTTTTCATTAATTGAGAATGAAAGTCGGAGGTTTGAAGACGATCAGATACCGTCGTAGTTCCGACCATGAACTGGCCATGCGGCGGCGTTATTCCATGACCCGCAGGGCAGCTTCCGGGAAACCAAAGTCTTTGGGTTCCGGGGGGAGTATGGCTGCAAAGCTGAAACTTAAAGGAATTGACGGAAGGGCACCACCAGGAGTGGAGCCTGCGGCTTAATTTGACTCAACACGGGAAACCTCACCCGGCCCGGACACGGACAGGACTGACAGATTATTTTTTTTCACTTTAACATCTTTATTGGAGTATAATTGCTTTACAGTGGTATGTTAGTTTCAGCTTCACAACAAAATGAATCAGTTATATATATACATATGTTCCCATATCTCTTCCCGCTTGCGTCTCCCTCCCTCCCACCCTCCCTATCCCACCCCTCCAGACAGTCACAAAGCACCGAGCTGATCTCCCTGTGCTATGCGGCTGCTTCCCACTAGCTATCTACCTTACGTTTGGTACCGTATATATGTCCATGCCACTCTCTCGCTTTGTCACAGTTTACCCTTCCCCCTCCCCATAGCATCAAGTCCATTCTCTAGTAAGTCTGTGTCTTTATTCCTGTTTCACCCCTAGGTTTTTCATGACATTTTTTTCTTAAATTCCATATATTTGTGTTAGCATACGGTATTTGTCTCTCTCTTTCTGACTTACTTCACTCTGTATGACAGACTCTAGGTCTATCCACCTCATTACAAATAGCTCAATTTCGTTTCTTTTTATGGCTGAGTAATATTCCATTGTATGTATGTGCCACATCTTCTTTATCCATTCATCCGATGATGGACATTTAGGTTGTTTCCATCTCTGGGCTATTGTAAATAGAGCTGCAATGAACATTTTGGTACATGACTCTTTGAATTATGGTTTTCTCAGCGTATATGCCCAGTAGTGGGATTGCTGGGTCATATGGTAGTTCTATTTGTAGTTTTTTAAGGAACATCCATACTGTTCTCCACAGTGGCTGTATCAATTTACATTCCCACCAACAGTGTAAGAGGGTTCCCTTTTCTCCACACCCTCTACAGCATTTATTGTTTCTAGATTTTTTGGTGATGGCCATTCTGACTGGTGTGAGATGATATCTCATTGTACTTTTGATTTGCATTTCTCTAATGATTAGTGATGTTGAGCATTCTTTCATGTGTTTGTTGGCAGTCTGTATATCTTCTTTGGAGAAATGTCTATATAGGTCTTCTGCCCATTTTTGGATTGGGTTGTTTATTTTTTTGTTATTAAGCTGCATGAGCTGCTCATAAATTTTGGAGATTAATCCTTTGTCAGTTGCTTCATTTGCAAATATTTTCTCCCATTCTGAGGGTTGTCTTTTGGTCTTCTTTATGGTTTCCTTTGCTGCGCAAAAGCTTTTAAGTTTCATTAGGTCCCATTTGTTTATTTTTGTTTTCATTTCCATTTCTCTAGGAGGTGGGTCAAAAAGGATCTTGCTGTGATTTATGTCATAGAGTGTTCTGCCTATGTTTTCCTCTAAGAGTTTGATAGTTTCTGGCCTTACATTTAGGTCTTTAATCCATTTTGAGCTTATTTTTGTGTATGGTGTTAGGGAGTGATCTAATCTCATACTTTTACATGTAACTGTCCAGTTTTCCCAGCACCACTTATTGAAGATGCTGTCCTTTCTCCACTGTACATTCCTGCCTCCTTTATCAAAGATAAGGTGACCATATGTGCGTGGGTTTATCTCTGGGCTTTCAATCCTGTTCCATTGATCTATATTTCTGTTTTGTGTCAGTACCATACTGTCTTGATTACTGTAGCTTTGTAGTATAGTCTGAAGTCAGGAAGCCTGTTCCTCCAGCTCCATTTTTCGTTCTCAAGATTGCTTTGGCTATTCAGGGTCTTCTGTGTTTCCATACAAATTGTGAAATTTTTTGTTCTAGTTATGTGAAAAATGCCAGTGGTAGTTTGATAGGGATTGCATTGAATCTGTAGATTGCTTTCGGTAGTAGAGTCATTTTCACAATGTTGATTCTTCCAATCCAAGAACATGGTATATCTCTCCATCTATTTGTATCATCTTTAATTTCTTTCATCAGTGTCTTATAATTTTCTGCATACACGTCTTTTGTCTCCTTAGGTAGGTTTATTCCTAGATATTTTATTCTTTTTGTTGCAATGGTAAATGGGAGTGTTTTCTTGATTTCACTTTCAGATTTTTTGTCATTACTGTATAGGAATGCGAGACATTTCTGTGCATTAATTTTGTATCCTGCTACTTTACCAAATTCATTGATTAACTCTAGTAGTTTTCTGGTAGCATCTTTAGGATTCTCTATGTATAGTATCATGTCAACTGCAAAGAGTGACAGCTTTACTTCTTCTTTTCCGATTTGGATTCCTTTTATTTCCTTTTCTTCTCTGATTGCTGTGGCTAAAACTTCCAAAACTATGTTGAATAAGAGTGGTGAGAGTGGGCAACCTTGTCTTATTCCTGATCTTAGTAGAAATGCTTTCAGTTTTTCACCATTGAGGACGATGTTGGCTGTGGGTTTGTAATATAGGGCCTTTACTATGTTGAGGAAAGTTCCTTCTATGCCTACTTTCTGCAGGGTTTTTATCATAAATGGGTGTTGAATTTTGTCAAAAGCTTTCTCTGCATCTATTGAGATGATCATATGGTTTTTCTCCTTCAGTTTGTTAATATGGTGTATCACGTTGATTGATTTGTGTATATTGAAGAATCCTTGCATTCCTGGAATAAACCCCACTTGATCATGGTGTATGATCCACTTAATGTGCTGTTGGATTCTGTTTGCTAGTATTTTGTTGAGGATTTTTGCATCTATGTTCATCAGTGATATTGGCCTGTAGTTTTCTTTCTTTGTGACATCCTTGTCTGGTTTTGGTATCAGGGTGATGGTGGCCTCTTAGAATGAGTTGGGGAGTGTTCCTCTCTCTGCTATATTTTGGAAGAGTTTGAGAAGGATAGGTGATAGCTCTTCTCTAAATGTTTGATAGAATTCACCTGCGAAGCCATCTGGTCCTGGGCTTTTGCTTGTTGGAAGATTTTTAATCACAGTTTTAATTTCAGTTCTTGTGATTGGTCTGTTCATATTTTCTATTTCTTCCTGATTCAGTCTTGGCAGGTTGTGCCTTTCTAAGAATTTGTCCATTTCTTCCAGGTTCTCCATTTTCTTAGCATAGAGTTGCTTGTAGTAATCTCTCATGATCTTTTGTATTTCTGTAGTGTCAGTTGTTACTTCTCCTTTTTCATTTCTAATTCTATTGATTTCAGTCTTCTCCCTTTTCTTCTTGATGAGTCTGGCTAATGGTTTATCAATTTTGTTTATCCTTTCAAAGAACCAGCTTTTAGTTTTATTGATCTTTGCTATTGTTTCCTTCATTTCTTTTTCATTTTTTCTGATCTGATTTTTATGATTTCTTTCCTTCTGCTAACTTTGGGGTTTTTTTGTTCTTCTTTCTCTAATTGCTTTAGGTGCAAGGTGAGGTTGTTTATTCGAGATGTTTCCTGTTTCTTAAGGTAGGATTGTATTGCTATAAACTTCCTCTTAGAACTGCTTTTGCTGCATCCCATAGATTTTGAGTCGTTGTGTCTCCATTGTCATTTGTTTCTAGGTAGTTTTTGATTTCCTCTTTGATTTCTTCAGTGATCACTTCGTTATTAAGTAGTGTATTGTTTAGCCTCCATGTGTTTGTATTTTTTACAGATCTTTTCCTGTAATTGATATCTAGTCTCATAGCGTTGTGGTCAGAAAAGATACTTGATACAAATTCAGTTTTCTTAAATTTACCAAGGCTTGATTTGTGACCCAAGATATGATCTATCCTGGAGAATGTTCCATGAGCACTTGAGAAAAACGTGTATTCTGTTGTTTCTGGATGGAATGTCCTATAAATATCAATTAAGTCCATCTTGTTTAATGAATCATTTAAAGCTTGTGTTTCCTTATTTATTTTCATTTTGGATGATTTGTCCATTGGTGAAAGTGGGGTGTTAAAGTCCCCTACTATGAATGTGTTACTGTCGATTTCCCCTTTTATGGCTGTTAGTATTTGCCTTATAAATTGAGGTGCTCCTATGTTGGGTGCATAAATATTTACAATTGTTATATCTTCTTCTTGGGTTGTTCCCTTGATCATTATGTAGTGACCTTCTTTGTCTCTTCTAATAGTCCTTATTTTAAAGTCTATTTTGTCTGATATGAGAATTCTACTCCAGCTTTCTTTTGGTTTCCATTTGCATGAAATACCTTTTTCCATCCCCTTACTTTCAGTCTGTATGTGTCTCTAGGTCTGAAGTGGGTCTCTTGTAGACAGCAAATATATGTGTCTTGTTTTTGTATCCATTCAGCCAATCTGTGTCTTTTGGTTGGAGCATTTAGTCCATTTACATTTAAGGTAATTATTGATATGTATATTCCCATTCCCATTTTCTTAATTGTTTTGGGTTCGTTATTGTAGGTCTTTTCCTTCTTTTGTGTTTCTTGCCTAGAGAAGTTCCTTTAGCAGTTGTTGTAGAGCTGGTTTGGTGGTGCTGAACTCTCTCAGCTTTGCTTGTCTGTAAAGGTTTTAGTTTCTCCATCAAATCTGAATGAGATCCTTGCTGGGTAGAGTAATCTTGGTTGCAGGTTTTTCTCCTTCATCACTTTCAATATGTCCTGCCACTCCCTTCTGGCTTGCAGCGTTTCTGCTGAAAGATCAGCTCTTAACCTTATGGGGATTTCCTTGTGTGTTATTTGTTGTTTTTCCCTTGCTGCTTTTAATATGCTTTCTTTGTATTTAATTTTTGACAGTTTGATTAATATGTGTCTTGGCATATATCTCCTTGGATTTATCCTGTATGGGACTCTCTGTGCTTCCTGGACTTGATTAACTATTTCCTTTCCCATATTAGGGAAGTTTTCAACTATAATCTCTTCAAATATTTTCTCAGTCCCTTTCTTTTTCTCTTCTTCTTCTGGAACCCCTATAATTTGAATGTTGGTTCGTTTAATGTTGTCCCAGAGGTCTCTGAGACTGTCCTCCGTTCTTTTCATTCTTTTTTCTTTATTCTGCTCTGCAGTAGTTATTTCCACTATTTTATCTTCCAGGTCATTTATCCGTTCTTCTGCCTCAGTTATTCTGCTATTGATCCCATCTAGAGTATTTTTCATTTCATTTATTGTGTTGTTCATCATTGTTTGTTTCATCTTTAGTTCTTCTAGGTCCTTGTTAACAGTTTCTTGCATTTTGTCTATTCTATTTCCAAGATTTTGGATCATCTTTACTATCATTATTCTGAATTCTTTTTGAGGTAGACTGCCTATTTCCTCTTCATTTGTTAGGTCTGATGGGTTTTTATCTTGCTCCTTCATCTGCTGTGTGTTTTTCTGTCTTCTCATTTTGCTTATCTTACTGTGTTTGGGGTCTCCTTTTTGCAGGCTGAAGGTTCGTAGTTCCCCTTGTTTTTAGTGTCTGTCCCCAGTGGCTAAGGTTGGTTCAGTGGGCTGTGTAGGCTTCCTGGTGGAGAGGACTAGTGCCTGTGTTCTGGTGGATGAGGCTGGATCTTGTCTTTCTGGTGGGCAGGTCCACGTCTGGTGTTGTGCTTTGGGGTGTCTGTAGACTTATTATGATTTTGGGCAGCCTCTCTGCTAATGGGTGGTGTTGTGTTCCTGTCTTGCTAGTTGTTTGGCATAGGATGTCCAGCACTGTAGCTTGCTGGTCGTTGAGTTAAGCTGGGTGCTGGCGTTGAGATGGAGATCTCTGGGAGATTTTTGCCGTTTGATATTATGTGCAGCTGTGAGGCCTCTTGTGGACCAGTGTCCTGAAGTTGGCTCTCCCACCTCAGAGGCACAGCACTAACTCCTGCGTGCAGCACCAAGAGCCTTTCATCCACACGGCTCCTTAATTTGGGATGATTCGTTGTCTATTCATGTATTCCACAGATGCAGGGTACATCAAGTTGATTGTGGAGCTTTAATCCACTGCTTCTGAGGCTGCTGGGAGAGATTTCCCTTTCTCTTCTTTGTTCTCACAGCTCCCAGGGGCTCAGCTTTGGAATTGGCCCCGCCTGTGCGTGTAGGTCGCCTGAGGGCATCTGTTCTTTGCTCAGACAGGACGGAGTTAAAGGAGCCGATGATTCGGAGGCTCTGGCTCACTCAGGCCGGGGGTGTAGGGAGGGTCACGGAGTGCCGGGCGGGCCTGCGGCGGCAGAGGCCGGCGTGACGTTGCACCAGCCTGAGGCGTGCTGTGCGTTCTCCCGGGGGAGTTGTCCCTGGATCCCGGGACCCTGGCAGTGGCGGGCTGCACAGGCTCCCCGGAAAGGGGGTGTGGATAGTGACCTGTGTTCGCACACAGGCTTCTTGGTGGCGGCAGCAGCGGCCTTAGCGTCTCATGTCTGTCTCTGGGGTCCGCACTTTTAGCCGCGGCTCGCGCCCGTCTCTGGAGCTCCTTTAAGCAGCGCTCTCAATCCCCTCTCCTCACGCACCAGGAAATAAAGAGGGAAGAAAAAGTCTCTTGCCTTTTCGCAGGTCCAGACTTTTCCCCAGACTCCCTCCCGGCTAGCCGTGGTGCATTAACGCCCTGCAGGCTGTGTTCACGCTGCCAACCCCAGTCCTCTCCCTGCGCTCCGCCTGAAGCCGGAGCCTCAGCTCCCAGCCCCGCCCGCCCCGGCGGGTGAGCAGACAAGCCTCTCGGCTGGTGAGTGCCAGTCGGCCCTGATCCTCTGCACTGGAATCTCTCCGCTTTGTCCTCCGCACCCCTGTTGCTGTGCTCTCCTCCGAGGCTCCGAGGCTCCGAAGCTCCCCCACTCTGCCACCCGCAGTCTCCGCCCGCGAAGGGGCTTCCTAGTGTGTGGACACTTTTCCTCCTTCACAGCTCCCTCCCGCTGGTGCAGGACCCGTCCCTATCCTTTTGTCTCTGTTTATTTATTTCTTTTGCCCTAACCAGGTACGTGGGGGGTGTCTTGCCTTTTGAGAGGTCTGAGGTCTTCTGTCAGCGTTCGGTAGATGCTCTGTAGGAGTTGTTCCACGTGTAGATGTATTTCTGGTGTATCTGTGGGGAGGAAGGTGATCTCCGCGTCTTACTCTTCCGCCATCTTCCCGGAAGTATCAGGACTGACAGATTGATAGCTCTTTCTCGATTACGTGGGTGGTGGTGCATGGCCGTTCTTAGCTGGTGGAGCGATTTGTCTGGTTAATTCCGATAATGAACGAGACTCTGGCATGCTAACTAGTTAATGAACACTGAGCTGTTGGCATCCCTAACTTTTTAGAGTGACAAGTGGTGATCAGTTACCCGAGATTGAGCAATAACAGGGCTGTGATGCCCTTAGATGTCCGGGGCTGCACGCGCGCTACACTGACTGGCTCAGCGTGTGCCTACCCTACGCTGGCAGGCGCAGGTAAACCACTGAATCCCATTTGTGATGGGGATGGGGGATTGCCATTATTCTCCATGAGTGAGGAATTCCCAGTAAGTCTGGGTAAGAAGCTTGCATTAAGTCCCTGCCCTTTGTACACACCGCCTGTCCCTACTACTGATTGGATGGTTTAGTGAGGCCCTCCGGCCATGCTGGGGTCAGCCCTGGTGGAGAGCTGAGAAGACTGTCGAACTTGACTATCTAGAAGAATTAAAAGTAGCAAGGTTTCCATTGGTGAACCTGTGGAAGAATCATTAATGTTGTTGCCAGAGCGCGGTGGCGGACACGCCCCTGCAAGCCTCCAACTGTGCCGCGCGGGATGGGAAGGAGGGAGGGTCTGGAGCCGCACTTGCGGGATGGTGCCGCCTGGGCCGCTGGCGGTCAGGTCGGCGGTCTTCTGGAGGGGAGGAGACGAAGAGGGCGTGGTGTGAAGGGATTGGGTAGGAGGGCGGCTCCTCGCCTCCCCCCACCCACCCATCTCCCCGCCCCACCTGCTGTCTTCCCCCGCCTGGCCTCCCGAGGCGACCCCCCAACCCCGCGGCCCCCGAAGGGGTCTCCGGCATGTCTCTCCCCTCTGACAACTCCGCCACCTCCCTCGAGGTTGTGTCCGAGGGTTCCAGGGGGCCGAACCCCCTACCCGCCTTCGTCTCAGGAGCCGGTCACGTCCGTGTTCGCGCCTGCCCGCGCGGAGGCTCCGGTGTGTCTCAGAATGTGCGGCTTGGAGGTGGCGGCTCCCCATGGGGGTGCTCGCCCGCCCTGGCCTCCCACCGTCGGCCCTGGACCATTTCCCCCGTCGTCAGTCCGCTGCTCCGAGCCCGCCGCCCTCCCCAGGCGCCTCTCCCCGACCTCCGAGCCCGGGGCCTTTCCTCCGTCCGGCTCTCTCTTTTCTCGCCCTCCCCTGTGTGCCCTTGCCCGCTTGTGCCCAGCTTCCCGTCAGAGCCTCTCTTCCACCCTCGACGGCGAGAAGGGTGGTCGGGACGCGGGTGCGGGGAGGGCCCCGGGGGTGGGGGAAAAGAGAAGGGAGGTCCGGGCGCCGGGGGGCTCTATCTGCCCTGTTTTGGGGACATGGTGGGGGTCGTCTGGCGGTGGCGGTGGGGACTCGTGCGGCGGTCAGCCGGCGCCCGGTTGACCCCACGTTTGGGCCGGTAGCGCCGAGAGGCCTGCGTGCCTGCACTGGCGCTGCGGGCGGAGCGTGGTGGTCGGTGTCGGGCGGCAGTGGCCGTGGGGCGCTCCACCCCTACCTTGCCCGCCTCCCCCCTTTTCCAGGTACCTAGCGCATCCCAGCGCAGAGGTTTAAAGACCCCAGGGGGGGTCTCCAGTCCACCTTGGGGCGGTTGGGCCTTCAGGGAGTCAGGAGGCTCCTTTCTTCTCCCCAAACTCCGCCCCCAACCACCTGCAGGGGCGCTGCGCCGTGCCCCTTGTCCCCACACCAAGGCCGTCGGGAGGGGAGGGTGCTACCCGGCGGCCTGAGGCTGTCGTGTGGCGGGGGCCATGGGCGCGCACTGCCTCCGTGAGGGAGATGGTAAGCCCCATCGGCGCCTGTGGGGTGTCCGAGCCTACCCCTGCTGGTGGGTGCCAGGGACCCTGTCCTGAAATCTTCCGACCCTTCCTGTCCGCTGTTTCTGTCTGACTTGGCCGCCGGAAGCAACCCCTCTAGGGGATGTGCTGTGCCAGGGGCGAGGCTTCCCCTCCCTGGGGGACACCACAGGAAACCAAAAAACAAACTTGTAAGACTCTTAGCGGTGGATAATTTGGCTTCTGTATTGATGAAGAAGGCACTTAGCTGTAAGAATTAATGTGAATTACGGGACACATGTGATCACTGATGCTTCAAACGCACTTGCGGCTGGGTTCCTCCCAGGGCTATGTCTGTCTGAGCATCACTTGATCAATCGCCATCGGTGTGTGTGCACACCTACGGTGTGTGTACACCTTCCCGGGGTCCAGCGGCTGGGGGTGACCTTGCAGGGCTGCTGGGAGCTCCGGTCCCTAAGTGAAGACACGGTGCCCCCGCTTCGTGCAGAGGCCCTGGGGCGCTGCTGGAGAGAGAAAAGAGGAAGAGAGCTCGCGCTGAGGCCCTGGCCATGGCCCCTGTGGTCGTCCCCTTCGAGAGCTCCCTCCCACCGGAAGCGGTCTTTGGGCGTGCCCTCATGGTGTTGGGGTGGATGGTCCCGCGCCCGCTTGGCCGGGCTGTGGTGGTGGTGGTGCTCGTGGTGGCGCTGAGTCTGGTCCGCCATCTTTCGCCGCCAGCCGCACGCGGCGTCGCGGCGGCCTCTGGCCGGCCCCCCATGCGTCTCCCCGCCAGCGAGTCCGGGGTCCGTGCCCGTCCCCGCCGTCTCTGGGTGGGGGGCTCACGCTGAGCCGGAGTCGCAGGCGCGCGGCCGCGCCCCAGGGACGCGTGCCCTGGCGGCGGCCAGCGGGACGCCGCGGCGTCGTCCGCCACCAGGCTCTTTCTCCCGGGCTGTGGCCACGCCGCGCTTCGCACCCCCGAGGGTGGCTGTGGAGCGGCACATGGCGCCTGTCGCTCGCTGAGGGCGTCTGGCGGCAGCGCGGAGGATGAGTTGGAAGAGGGGTGGAGCGGAGAAGGAAGGGGAGGAGGGCCCGGTGGTCGGCGACCGCCGGGTTTCTCTTCCCTCCCCCCTACCCGCCGCTCACCTCCCCTCTCCCGGCGCCCGCCACTCCCCTCTCTTCCCCACCGCAACGACACCGCTGGGCTCCGCGACTTGCGTTGCCCCCTCTCCACCCCACCCGGCCGTCCCGTGACCTACGGTTGGTGTTCCCCTCCTCACCCCCGTTCCTCTCCCTGCCCTGCCCCTGTGCACGGCTGGGTGAAGGACACGTGGCTTAGGCGCGGAGTGTCTGGAAATGTGGCGTACAGAAGACCCACTTCCCGGCGCCGCTCGTGGGGGGCCCAAGTCCTTCTGATCAAGGCCCAGCCCGTGGAAGGTGTGAGGATGATAGCGGCCCCCGGCGCGCTGGCCCGTGTCTTCCCGATTGCTTGGGAATGCAGCCCAGAGCGGGTGGTAAACTCCATGTAAAGCTAAATACCAGCTCGAGACCCATAGTCAACAAGTACTGTAAGGGAAAGTTGAAAAGAACTTTGAAGAGAGAGTTCAGCAAGGTGTGAAACTGTTAAGAGGTAAATCGGTGGGGTCTGCGCAGTCCACTTGGAGGATAGGGCCAGGCGGCAGGTCTGGCTGTGCTGGTTGCCTGCAGGATATTTCCACCTCCCAGTTTCTCCCGACCCCTCCCCTCGCCCTCCCTCCGCCCCTCCCCTCGCCCTCCACGTCTCTGCGGGGGTGGGCGGGCAGGGCCCGGGGTGGGGTCGGCAGGGGACCACACGTTGCTGGCGACTTACTGCTGCCGGGTGCATTTCCACCGCAGTGGTGTGGCGCCCTGGGTTCCGGGATGGCTGGGAAGGCCAGTGGGGAACGTGGCTCAGGCGACCCAGCTTCGGCTGCGGTGGGCTCACCCCCCTGAATGTTACAGCGACCCCCCCCCAACCCCGCAGCAGAATTTGCTGAATCCTGGAGTGGAGCGACCCAGACCTGTTGCCACTCTCGCCCCCCTCCCGGAGCCCACCCTCGCCGGGGCTGTCCCGTGAGGGTGCATTCCCCGGGGGTCGCACCAGTTTGTGCGGTGGCGGGGGGCTGGCCGCTCTTCTCACGGTGTGATCGCTCTCCCACCCCGGCCCGCCTCCAACCGAGTGGGGCGGGGGGTACTGTCCCCAGTGTGCCCAGGGCGGGTCGCGCCATCGGCCCGGGGGGCTGTGGTTCTCCCCAGAGGCCACATCGTCTGGTGAAGAGAATGCAAGTGGTCAGTGGTGATGTCGGCCACCCACCCGACCCGTTTTGAAACACAGACCAAGGAGTCTAACACACCTGTGAGTCAGGGGCTCCCACGAAAGCCGCTGTGGTGCAATGAAGGTGAAGGCCACCTTAGCCCGTGGCTGAGGTGGGATCCCAAGGCCTCTCCAGTCCGCCGAGGGCGCACCACCGGCCCCTCTCGCCCGCCGCGCTGGGGGGTGGAGCATGAGCGCACGTGTTAGGATCCGAAAGATGGTGAACTATGCCTGGGCAGGGCGAAGCCAGAGGAAACTGGTGGAGGTCCGTAGCGGTCCTGACGTGAAAATCAGTCATCCCACCTGGGTATAGGGGCGAAAGACTAATCGAACCATCTAGTAGCTCGTTCCATCTGAAGTTTCCCTCAGGATAGCTGGCGCTCTTGCACCAACCTCGAACCCCACTCAGCTTTATCCAGTAAAGAGAACCATTAGAGGTCTTGGGGCTGAAATGATCTCAACCTATTCTGAAACTTTAAATGGATAAGAACTCCGGCTTGCTGGTGTGGAGCTGGGTGTGGAATGCGAGTGGCTAGTGGGCCACTTTTGGTAAGCAGAACTGGAGCTGAGGGATGAACCGAACACCAGGTTAAGGCGCCCGATGCCAACGCTGACCAGACCCCAGAAAAGGTGTTGGTTGGTATAGACAGCAGGAAGGTGGCTATGGAAGTCAGAATCCACTAACGAGTGTGTAACAACTCACCTGCCGAATCAACTAGCCCTGAAAATGGATGGCGCTGGAGCATTGGGCCCATACCCGGCTATCTCCGGCAGTCAGAGAGCGTGAGAGGGACGGGAGCGGGCATGCGGCTGGCTGGCATTCGCTTCTTGGGCGCCGCCGCCAGAGACCTCTTCCCCCCACCGCCCCGCTGACTCTGCCCAACGGAAAGGATGGCGAATGCGGTGAGTCCTGAAGCCCAGGGCGTGGGCCCAGGTGGAGCCGCCGCAGGTGCGGATCTTGGTGATAGCAGCAATATTCAAACAAGAACTTGAAGGCTGAAGTGGAGAAGGGTTCCTTGTGAACAGCAGTTGAACATTGGTCAGTCGGTCCTGAGAGATAGGCAAGCGCCGTTCCGAAGGGATGGGCGATGGCCTCCGTTGTCCTCGGCCGATCGAAAGGGAGTAGGGGGACTTCGTTGGTGGCTCAGTGGTTAAGAATTCGCCTGCCAATGCAGGGGACACAGGCTCATTCCCTTGTCCAGGAAGATCCCACATATCATGGAGCAACTAAGCCTGCATGTCACAACTACTGAAGCCCGCACGCCTAGAGCCTGTGCTCTGCGACAAGAGAAGCCACCACAATGAGAAGCCCATGCACCGCAACGAAGAGTAGCCTCAGCTTGCCACAGCTAGAGAATAAAGACCGCACACAGCAACGAAGACCCAAAGCAGCCAAAAATGAATGAATGGAGAAAGAAAGAGAGAGAGAGAGAGAGAGAAAGGGAGGAAGGGAGGGATGAAGGAAGGAAGGAAGGAAGGAAGGAAGGAAGGAAGGAAGGAAGGAAGGAAGGAAGGAAGGAAGGAAGGAAGGAAGGAAAGAAGGGAGTCCGGTTCAGATCCCCGAATCCAGAGTGGCGGAGGTGGGCACCACGAGGCGTCCAGTGCGGTAATGCAACCAATCCCGGAGAAGCTGTGGGAGGCCCAGAGAGAGTCCTCTTTTCTCTTTCGGTTCCCCCTGAGAGAGAGGCCCATGCCTTGTAAAGCTTCCTGGTTCTGGTGTCTGGGTCTTGAAAATCCGGGAGTGCAGGTGTAAGTCTTGTGCTGGGCCGTACCCATATCTGCAGCAGGTCTCCAAGGTGAACAGCCTCTGGCATGTCGGAACAATGTAACTAAGGGAGGTCAGCAAGCCCAATCCCTAATTTCAGGATAAGGATCGGCTCTAAGGGCTGGGTTGGTGGGGCTGGGGCGAGGCTGGGCGTATCATTTTCAAGATGGAAAGGACTATGCCAACGATGGTCTCAACGATGAAAGGAGTGTGCAAAGAGGTAGAAAGAGAGGTTCCCAACTGGGAGTGTGGGGGGAGAAAAAAGCCCAAACCACGTCATCTCTTCCTCGATCCACCCCAATCAGGGTCACGGGCAGAACACAAGGGACCGCTTCCCTCACTGGGGGCTCCCAACTTAGAAAACTCTCATCTCTGCCAAAGGCAAGCAGTGCTGGGTGGGGGTGGCAGACTCTCTTCTTCTCATGGGACTGATCTTGATCTCCATAGCTCAGAAAACACGTGCAAACACTCAGAACATACCCAAGCACAGTGTCCTTTACCTGGCTCCCTCTCGTTCACTCTCTGCCTCTCTCTGTCTCTGTCTCTGTCACTCGCTCTCTGTCTCTATCTTTCTTTCTCCCGGTCTCTCTCTCTCTTTCTGTGGCTCTCCCCCACCCCCACCCCCACTCTTCCCCCTCTTTCTCTCTTTCTTCCCCCTCCTCTCTTTCTTTCTCTCTGTCTCCCTCTCTGTTTCTCTCTCTCTTTCTCCATCTCTCGCTTTTCTCTCTCTCTCTCCCTGTCTCTCTCTCTCTTTCTCCCTCTCTCTCTTTCTTTTTTAAATTTATTTATTTAATTTATTTATTTTTGGCTGCGTTGGGTCTTCATTGCTGCGCGCGGGCTTTCTCTAGCTGCGGTGAGCGGGGGCTACTCTTTGTTGCGGTTCGCAGGCTTCTTATTGCGGTGGCTTCCCTTGTTGCGGAGCATGCACTTTAAGTACATGGGCTTCAGTAGTTGCAGCACGCAGTCCCAGTAATTGTAGCTCACGGGCTTAGTTGCTCTGCGGCATATGGATTGTTCCCAGATCAGGGCTCAAACCCGTGTCCCCTGGGCTTCCCTGGTGGCGCAGTAGTTGAGAGTCTGCCTGCCGATGCAGGGGACACGGGTTTGTGCCCCGGTCTGGGAAGATCCCACATGCCGCGGAGCGGCTGGGCTTGTAAGCCATGGCCGCTGAGCCTGCACGTCCGGAGCCTGTACTCCGCAACGGGAGAGGCCACAACAGTGAGAGGCCCGCGTACTGCAAAAACAAAAACAAAAACAAAAAACCCGTGTCCCCTGCATTGACAGGCGGATTCTTAACCACTGGGGAATCCCCTTTCTTTCTTTCTTTCTTTCTTTCTTTCTTTCTTTCTTTCTTTCTTTCTTTCTTTCTCTCTTTCTCTCTTTCTCTCTTTCTCTCTTTCTCTCTCTCTCCTCCCCCCCCTCTCTCCCTGTCTCTCTCTTTCTCTGTGTGGGTGTGTCTCTCTCTCACCCTCCCTCTGCCTTTCTCTCTCTCTCTCTCCCTCTCTCTTTCTCTGTATGTCTCTCTCTCTCTCCCTCCCGCCATCTTTCTCTCTCTCTCTCCCTATCTCTCTCTTTCTCCCTGTGTCTCTCTTTCTTCCCTTCCCTCTCTTTCCTCTTCCCTGTCTCTCTTTCTTACCCCCTCTTTCTCCTTCTCTCTCTCTCTCTCTCTCTCTCTCTCTCTCTCTCTCTCTCTCTCTCTCCCTCCCTCTCTCTCACCCATCCCCACTCCCACCATCCCCATCCCCGGTCATGTGGCATCCTCATTTTTCATGAGAAGTCATGAAGATGGAAGGGATGTTAGACTAATGTTCGCATGCTACCGAATCCCCCTTCCCCAGGGATAGTTGCACTGCCTTTGGCAGGCCATGGTGGGTGGGGGTGGTGTCTTTTCTTCTGTATCGGTAGAAATGATTTAAAGAGGAGGGAGGATGGGCATAGGTCCACTGCCTCACACCAAGGCCTTTTGGGAGCTTTTCAGTGAATCGGGACAGAACATTTTTCTCCTTATGGTGAGGGACCGGAATAGGGCACCCCGAAATGGACCGCTTTGGCACATAGATGAGTTGGAATTTAAGGCGCTTCAGAAATGTCGGGTGGGCGACAAGGACGCTCTGCTGCTTTGCCTCTCCCTCTTCTTCCTGACCTGAAAGGAGGACCAAGATCTTCCTCGAGAAGCTCAAGCTCAGAACCCGCCGTTTCGAGTGACTTCTGGCTTGGACTTCTCCTGTGTTGGGGGCACAGTGTACGCGTTCCTCAGCTGTGGGTTGCTCTCTTCTCTAGCTGCCTTTTGGGGACACGGGCTTCTCAGGCAAGAACTCAGAAGGATCGCTGAGGGAACATCGTTTTTGCTCTCCCACGCCTGATGAATGCAGACAGACACACAGGAATCTCGCCCCCTCTTCCCCCCCAAGTGAGAGGAGTCGCCGGACATCCTTGGGGTCACACACAGCCTCCGTGGCTCTTCTATGTTGCCAGGCGCTCTGGCCTTCACTGCCCCCCCGCCCCCTGCGCATCTCCCCCCATCCCCCACCCCACCTGCCCACCCCCAATGAAGTTGCATCATCGTTCATAGTGTAAATGCTGTGAGAAGATAAGCTTTTCACAATAAAATTCTCCCTGCCTTTCCTTCCCAAGGACACCATGAACACCTACTGTCATGTGCAGTGCTTATTGACCCACCTGGAGCAAAGGACCCTCTCCGACAGACCCAGGAACTCACTTGCTCCGAGTCATCGAGAAGAGGGTGTTTGGTTCTGTGTTTTAAACTGATGGGCCAATGACACATCATCTCCTAGTAAGCCGTCAGGTTCACCGGTTCGGTGACATGAAGTACATTTACATCCTCCTTGAGTTTGACTTTGAAAGTCTCGGGGGCCCGGAGTAGGCCGCCCCCAAATGTGGCATAGGGATGTTTTGGAATTAAAGTGGCAATACCACGAGAGGGACCCTCCTTTACTTCTCCCCCCTGAAATCAGAAAGAAAATCTCTCACGTGAAAGGAAAGGGGGGCGGGACGTGTAGAGATCATGACGAACTGAACTGCTTTCATGTCTCATGAAATGTTCACGAATCATCTAAGTAGAATTGTTCATAACAAATAAAGGACATAGATGTTGACGAGATAAGAATGTTTAAGGGGAACTTTTCCCCCAATGATTGTTTTCCACAGGCCGACTTCAAGACTTTCCAACATCTCTGGTCATCTCTAGGCTTAGAGGTTGGCTAAGTGTCATGACAGGGTGAAATCTCAGCGAGTGGCTACATCATCTCCACATAAGATAAAATACTGAAATGTTCATGGCTCCACAAGTCTAAGGGTCTCCCTGCTTTGGAACTTTTAGGGAGGAGAGATGAGCATGTTTGGTTCCATGTTTAGATAGATCTTTTGCTTTAGGGAAAGATTGTACTAGGTAGGAGCCTAGACTTGTACAAAATATTCCATGTTCACATTGTTCACTGTGGTTGGCTTCCTTATTTTCACTGAAGAAAAAAAAAAAGAAGACAGTGTCCAAGGATGAGGCATTCTAAAGAAGGAACATGTGAGGTCCAAGCTACCTGATGTCACTATCTTCATGGTAGGAAGAGGACGTGTTTGGGGGCGGGGAAGGGGGAGGCAAAGTAGAAGGTATGGAGATAAGGTTTGGGGGAAGGAAAAAGAGATTTTAGTCCTAAAGGTAGTCATTTCTCAATGGAAAAGAAAGAAAACAAGGGACAAGCTAAAAAATGGGCACAGACAATTGAAAAAGGTGTGTAAAGAAAAGAATCTTTGGAAAGGAATTGGATCCGTGGTCAGGACTGGATAAGATGAGGATGGATTCAAAGACAGAAATGAGTTTTCGTATCAACATGAAACCAGTGCAAAATTAGAATTTAGTTGTCTCTCTGTTAAAAGGACCAGGTTTGGGTTTAGAGTTTGGGTTTTTTCTTCTATCGGTCTGCTATGTCCAGCATGAGAGATTAGATTAGATTAGGAAAGGTTTTTTTTTTCCTTTATCTTTAAGGAGAGGAAGAAAGAAAGAAAGAAAGAAGGAAAGAAGGAAAGAAAGAAAGAAAGGAAGGAAGGAAGGAAGGAAGGAAGGAAGGAAGGAAGGAAGGGAGAAAGGAAGAGAGAGAGAGAGAGAAAGAAAGAAAGAAAGAAAGAAAGAAAGAAAGAAAGAAAGAAAGAAAGAAAGAAAGAAAGAAAGAAAGAAAGAAAGAAAAAAAGAAAGAAAGAAAAGAAAGAAAGAAAGAAAGAAAGAGAAAGAAAGAAAAGCTTATGTCTACCAAAAGTCATCACTTATTTTCTAGGTTGCCTTTATCAGGTCTTGGAGGACTCACATCAACTTAGTCCTCTCGATATTCAAAGAACCGGGTTTGGCTCAGAACTGAAGAAGCTCCTCTCTCTGCCTAGCAAGCCTCTCCTTGGGATGTTGGTGACATGGCTAGCGAAGCACTGTTTCACAGTGACCTATCTGATTAAGTGCTTTACAATCTTTTGGATATTTTGGACACACTTGCCCAGAAATTGAAGGACAGATGAAGTCCTTTGGACTTAGAACACACTTTGGGATAGGATCCAGGAGGAGAGGGCCCCCGAAATAGCTCAAAAATGTGTTCTCTCTCCTGAGAAATGAGAGAGATGAAACTGAGTAAGTTTCTTGGAGAAGTTCGATGACACGGGAAGCGTTATCAAAGAGGAAAGAACAACGTGAAGCCTTCTTTGGCTTGTGACTGTACACAGATGTGTTCTAACTGTTCCAGAAGTGAAGACTTCTTCCTGGAAGTCTTCTCTGCCCTGGCATAAAGGGGTGTCTGTCGTCAAAATGGAGGCTCAAACGAAAGGGACTGAACCCAGTATCAGGGAGATGTTCTAACCGACTTTCACGCAAAGGCAGCAACAACAGCCTGTTGAAAGATGGTGGGGGGTGGCAGAGCACACGTGGATCAATTCCATTCTTTCCTTTCAACAGCCGGTCGGGGCTATGGCAGACGGGAGATGGCAGCCCAGCCGATTACTCCCTGGCCAACCTCCCCCCTCCCCCCCACCTTGCATTCCTTCACCCTCATGGTGCCTTGAAGATGACTCCAACTGTAAATAGACATTGGCGGGAAGATTTCTACAGTCTACCGGCAACGTCTGACCTGTCATTGCTGTAACCCTGGGGGAAAAATATAATTTTTCTCTCTGGAAAGAAAACCTCCTCTCTCTGGACCCTCTGAACCCCAGCCACTGGACTTCATTCCACGGCCCCTTAGTAGGGGTCATCCAAACATTCTTGTGACTGTAGGTATGTTTTCCGTGTGTGTTGAAGTCTTGCCTCGCTGCAAGACTGATGTCTTCACCGTGGCACAGAGACTGTTAAAAATATATATATATGTTTGCCACTTGGGGTCTACGTTCCACAGCCTCAGTTGTGATCAAATCAAGGCACCCGCTTCACTGGGAAAATCCTACAATCCTTCACAAAAGCTCTTGCAAACTTCTTGGAAACGTCACTCGTCCAGTCACGCTCAATCATCAGGCAAGGTCGGCAGAACCGATGGAAAAACTGGACTCCAAGAAGAACAAGAATGACTTACATGGGGTTGAATGAACTGATGAATAGGATGATAATGTGTATGACTACTTGTCTAAAATAGGACTGATTGGGGAAGTTGGGGATAAATTAGGAGGTTGGGATGAACATATACACATACTGTACATAAAATAGGTAATCAACAAGCACCTCCTACTATACAGCACAGGAAACTCTACTCAATACTTTATAATAACCTATGAGAGAAAAGAATCTGAAAAAGAATATCTATATAAAATATTGTTATATATATAAAGAGAGAGAGAGAGTGAGAGAGAGAGACAGAACTGAATCACTGTGCTGTACACCTGAAACTAACATGACATTGTAAATCAACTACATTTCAATTATTTAAAAAACAAAAAAACAAAAAACTAAAAAAAATCCCCTAACCGAAGTGAAAAAGAGAGAGAGAGAGGGAATAGGACTGATTGTTAAATCTTTTGTTTTCTAGATACAAGGAAAAACAAAATCAAACAAACAACTCAATTTTCTTTTTTTATTTTTAAAGATGGACATCGATTTGGTAACTTATACCTCTGTCAGCGGGATGGAATCAACTGATCTTTTTCTCCCTACCTTCCTTACTTCAGAAACTCTCAGTGAGGCTTCTTGTTTCCTTGGCAATAGAGTTATCTGCATATGTTACTTGGAGGCCAAAATTATGTTTCCATAAAACGGGGATACTCACTTGTGGATAGGAAAGTCATTTACCTTAGGATGTTTTCTTAACCTGAAAACTGGACTGCGTCCTGAAGTTTTTTGAGTTCCCTCCAATATCTGGCTACGACTCTCTCCATGAACGTGTGCCATTTTCTCCCACCCTTTTGACTTGGCATCACGGCCCTTTGCCTGAAGCCCTGCAAACGGAAGCTAGAGAACTTGACGAAAACCTTAGAGAAATGGCCACAACAGCTCCTATGGAAACAATCCTCGTGCCTGTTTCTGTGAGAGCCACTCCGAAAGTTAAACCAAACACCCGACAACATCATCAGAGGTATTTCAAACTTCTAAAGTTGCTTCGACCCTGACATCTAGAAATCTCCTTGACTCACACACACACACACACACACACACACACACACACACACACGCACGCACGCACGCACACACACACACACACACACACACCGCCCCAAATGGTTGATGATCTGCTCCAGCGATGAACCTTTGTGTTTCCTTGGTTTCCATGGAAGAACCTCTTAGGAAACACCTGACTGCTTGCACCATAGGCCTAGCTTTGGGAGTCCATCAACATCACCACCTCCTGAGAGGAGATACTATAACTGTTTCACTGAACTGATCTGTTCTCAGAACTAAGAAATGGTTTCCAAGAAATGGAGGCCCCTACTAACCTATTTTCTCCCTCTTCCTCCCTCTCTCTTCCTCTCTCTCTCTCTCTCTCTCTCTCTCTCTCTCTCTCTCTCACACACACACACACACACACACACACACACACACACACACACGAGTCACCAGCTCAGCTTTAATATGTTCTAAGGAACTTTCAGAGGAGGGAACTGTTGGGGTCCAGAGGAGGCCGCCCCAAAATGTGCCTCCATGCTCTATTGATTATTTTGCATTCAAGTGACTTAAGAACTGGCCAGCACAAAAGGGACACACTGGCCCTCCTTTCTATCCTCCCGCAGAGGAAGATCTCAAGTGAAGACATCTGCTTCCACGCATTTCCATGATTCTCAAATGGTTTAGCGGGGTTTCCTGGGTTAGGAAAAAGAGGGGACAATTTTGCCTGGAAAAAAGGTCTGTTTCTCACACATCTTCCTCCCATCCCTTCCTCCCTCCCTCCCTCCCTCCCTGCAGTTTGGAGGGGGCAGCCTAAGGGTGGGGAAATTGGTGAAAGAAAAAAGAAAAAGCCATTCATTAAAGAGAAGCTCGAGACAAAGTGAAAGGCTCCGACTTTTCTGCATTTGAATGAAGCTATTGAACGAGGCCCGGCCGAATGAATCTTCGAGACCTCCCCTCCCCTGCTCCTGGCAAAGGTCAGTCCAGGGGACTTAGGAAGGAGCTCTGGAGAAGGAACGGGGATGGGAGTGGGGGTGGGGGCGGGACCAACAGACAAGAGCCGCTGCCTGTCTGCCTGCCTGCCGGGCTGCCTGCCATGGCTGAGGGCAACGCTGGCTCCTGCAACACAATCCCTTCCAGGAAACATCTGTGATGACTATTTGGCAGTGAGTGACCAAATCTGAGCTCTCTTGGCCTATTTCTGCAAAAGGCCCGAGTCTCAGCTACGACAGATTCTCTGGATTTCTTGGCACAGGGACTGACCTGCACCCTCCCATCCTGTCAGATCCTCCTTTGTACACACACCTCCACTGGAAGGGTCCTTTGGCCTTGTCCAGAAAACGAACAAGCAAAAACAAACACACTGAAATGATGTGTTGGTATTTATTGGAAAGAAACATGCTCCTCTCACACACCTGAGGGCTGGAAGCGAAGGCAGGTTCTCATCAGAAGGAGGACTGGAAACCTGAACCGGGGTCGGTCAGCGCCCCCCCCTTCCCTCCCAGGTCATGTGGGCCTCCCTTCCCCACCTCTCTCTGCGCCCCCCTGCCCTGGTTCTAATATTTCACTTGGGAAACTTCTCTAGGCCGGCCGAGATGCCAGCTTTCTGTCCTGCTGCTTCATGTCCATCTCTATCAGCCATGCCCAAAAGGCACGTGAAGTCATGGACAGCAAATAACGCACCCAGAGCGCTGTGTGTGTGTGTGTGTGTGTGTGTGTGTGTGTGTGTGTGTGTGTCAATTTTCCAGGAAGTGGTGAGGGAGCAAACGGAGGGCTGGGTGAAGGAATCCTGGGTACCTGTCATCACACACCCCACAGAGCACCATTTATTTCCATCTCCATGTCTGAAAGACACTTAGTCCTCACTTCAGCAACTTGATGGTGATTCCCCTTCTAAATACAGGACAAAACCTATGAAGTACTGGACTCATTGAATCTGTAACTGCTAACAGAGTCCAAGGAGTTTTCAATCAATGGCAGAAAAAGAAATGATCCTGAACATAAAACTGCCAAGAATTCCTATAGATGGAGTTATCATGGACCGACTTCTGGTCATACGTGCCATGGGTCTCCCATTTTATAAACTGGAATGGGATAGGTAGACACCGTCATCCCATGTTTTACCTCAAGCTGGAGAAGCAGAGAATATCATCTAAAAGCCTACCTTCATGGTGTCTCAGTGTTCAGGGCTCTTCCTTCTCAGGGATCTTGTGTTCTGTAGGGATAATTCACGTGCTGGGGCAGTAGATTCCCAATATCATCTTGTGAAATGGATTAAATGATGTTTTCCTTTTAAAAAGATATAGATTATTTGGAAAAGTTATTAATAGTGAACACATGATGCTATCCTCTCTAATCTATAGACTAGTGTTGACTGTTGAACAACCAACATGGAGGGTTATGGGTGTTGACACCACGCACTGTGAAAATCCATGGATAACTTCACAGTCAGGGCCCTGTATCTGCACTTCCATCTCCGGGGACTCAGCAACCACAGATCCTGCAGTGCCATAGTGCACATCTATGGAAAACATCCACCTATGAGTCACACACACACACACACACACACACACGCACAGGTCTCAACTTTGTTGTGTTTATTCTCGTGGCCATTCATCCTTGACATGTGTGTGCATACCTATTTGAACAGTAATGTAACAGGTAACCCCCATCACTTGTGTTCTACTTTTTTAGTGACCATTCAAACTTAGTTCCTGATTGACCCTAGGGTTTGTAATTATGTTTACAACTTTATAAAAATAGAAAGTCCCTAACTGATAGACAGGGAGTGTATTAAAAGAAAATTGACCCATTCTGACTCAGAGCAACACTTCCTGGTTTTGAAAGACACACACACACACCCGGTAGTGCTTACATATGTCTAAGTACTGATCCACTGAAGTGGGGTTGCTTTCTTTCTTGGTACCAAACTTTGCATTCTCAAAATACTTATCCATCTACCAATTTATGCTGTAGATTTGTAGTAATATACAATTTCCAAACACATTCTTTATAGAGTCGTATATTCCCAGAATTCATTTCTTGATGTGAACTAGGTGAGGAATTTGCCATTGTGATTTTAGAATTGGCATCTCCTCGTGTGAGGACATTTTTTTGTCACCAAGGAATAAGGGACCACTGAAGAATGTCCTTCCTTCACTATGCTGAGACTATTTTATTCAGTGTGAATCCTCTCATGTCCTACAAGTGCTGGCTCCATGACAAATGGAATTCTCCCATGCATTGCATCGGATTTCTTCTACAGCAGTGATTATCTGGTCTGGCCCAAGAAGACAACAGCTGGCTCTCTTCCTAGTGAGGCTTGTGCTGCCTTCCCTACCGCATCAGGGATGCATCCCACTCTGAGCTGTCTGTGTGTGCTGAGGCTGGAGTGCCAACTGAAGGTTCTTCCACCGTGGTTCCAGGCTTAGGGTTTCTCCCCACATGATTTTCCTCGATTTAAAGAGGGTAATTTCTGGCTGAAGGCTCTACCTCACTGATCTCAGACACAGGGTTTCTGCTCTGTGTGACTTCTCTGGTGTTTATAAGGATGAGTGCACTGGGTAATGTCTTACAAGATGTGTCAGGAAAACTACTTTCTCAAGGGAATCTGTGGTGAGCATTGCCTGCTCTTCTCCCCTAATGACTGGGCTTCTCTCCACGCTGAATCAAATGAGCCTGGAGCCCACCTGGATTCAGGACTCTGGGAAATCCTCTTGCATCCTCCCCATCTCTCCTCCCGCTCCAGCTGTGAAAGCACATCTGATTGGTGCAGTCAATAACTTGTTTCGTGGAAAACATGGACTTGGATTTGGAGCCCTGCGTTGGAACCTGCGTGTGGTCTTCAGGTTCACGTCAGGAGGAGGAGGAGGCGAATGAACGTTAAAGAGTAGCACGGGGAAGGGCGTTCTGAGCAAGGGGAAGTACTGCCAGCCCTTCCCCAGAGCAGGAAGGATGCTGACTTTGGGCTCAGGTATTCAGGAACTGTCTGCTGATGCTCAGACCCCAGACCAGAAACAGACTGAAATCCTTTGTTTTTCTAACGAGGGCGAATCCATTGTTCCATAGTGGATTGAACATTATTTTAAAAAAAAAATATTCAATAACATCAGCTCCCTCGGAACGCCAACCACCCCCCCCCCCATGAACTCTCTTTTAAAGGGAAAATGTCTGCTATGATAACTGTTGTGCCAAACTCTGCCACGGTTTCAAGAGTAGAGGAGTTGGTTAGGAACTACCTAACATGTTGATACATCCACGGGAAGCATGCGTGCCGTGAGGTGAATGTCCTGCACTGTTCTGAGTGTTAGATACGGAGCAGAAAGGAAGACATGTGACTGTGGCCAGAAATTGTCTATCCTGGTGGGATCCTGAAAAAAAATTTATAAAGAAAGAAAGAAGCACATCCCCTTCAGGCAGATGTAGTTGCTCTGTAAGTGTATAGGCATCGGCATGGTGGTGGGGCAGAATACACAGAGCTCCTCTGGGTAATCTTTTATCAAATAAATGACTGTGGACAGACTCACCCATGGAGACCAGATAACTGAAGTCCTCCAGCAGCACAGCTCTAGCCAGCTTCCCCTGGAATTTGATCATCAGGGCTCACTCTTCCTGGGTGAAGGTCGTGCACACCTTTGAGACTCACTTATTTTTAAAAACATGGTGGATATTCTGGCTCGGCCTGTACCATCCCCACAATGTCCAAAGGTGACGGTCGAGATGACAAAACTGGAGAAAGACAGGTGTGTCTATCGCAAGCTCAGACACTGTTTGAGTTGCAGTTGACTATTCCCCTGGGTTGACTTGGCACGTGCCTTTCAGATACATCACAAAGATACGCACACTCCTGACTCAGGGTAACCTCATCACAAGGGGATATGACATGAGGGGTGCCGAGCAATAACTCGGACCTTCCACACACACACATGCACACGCGCGCACACACACACACACACACAATGGAAATGATGAGTTTCTGACTGGTAGGTATAAAATTTGGACTTGGGTGTTCATGAATAAACCCTGCTCCCCACCAATTTTAGTGAAATATCCAGACTCGCCACAGGCAAGTAAGATCCAAGTCCTGCCCCTTTTCAGCTGTGACTGTGGCAGGTTATTCTGCATGACCCACCTCACAGTCCTCGTGTGTGACAACCCCTCTCATCTCTAAAGCGTGCTGGTCCCTGAATGATGCAGGGCAGAGGCGTTAGGGGGCCGTACCTTCCCCACCATTGAAAATCCACAGATAATTTTAGAGTAGTAGCTCTCTCAGTCCACAGTTCTGCAGCAGCAGATTCAGCCGACCTGGTATTGAACTAGGCATGGGCTATAGAGCGCTGTAAGTGCGCATGGATTTAAAACAAACAAACACACACAGAAATAAAACAAACACAAAAGATCCACCTACAAATAAATCCATACAGTTCAAACCTGTGTTGTTCAAAAGTCAACAGTTTGGAATGTCTTCTTTCATGACTATTTCATATCCTAAAGAATGATTCCCGCCTGAAGAAATAAATACATATATGACCCTTTAAACTTTGTGTTTCCTAGTAACATACATCTTTGGATTTTGATGTGCTATAAGTTTTGCTTGGTACTTGAAGTACAGTATCAGTCCGATACAAATTAAATTTACTTAAAATAATGGAAGTAATAGAGTCCAGGACCCTTATGCTAAACATTAAAATATATTTTCTTCTTTATTTTATACGTTAAGTGGGATTTGGAAGAAAATCTTCTTAAAAACCTGGTACTACTTTTCTTCTACTAATGATGGAAGAGCAGAGAGCAATTTCCATAACAGTGCAACTTGGGAGAACTCATAACTTGTCTGGAAAAGAAAGCGACTTTAGGATTGTTAAAGGAAGTTCTGGAAGTGTATGAATTCTATTTCCAAATGAAAATGTAAAATATTAGTGTCGTGTGAGGCCAAAACTGGCACAGATGTGGATGAAACCGTCAGAATTGGAGTGGAATTTCCCTATTCTAGTCTTCCTTAGTATAGCACCGCTGTACTGAAAAGGAAGCCAGGGAAGAGTATCTGGTCATCTGTTAATACTTCTTCTTCATTTCTACCGATTGGATCTATGGAAAGAGCAAAGAGGTTTGGCAAGGTATCATGTGATCTGAAGATTTGAAAAGTGTGCTGGGGCCAGAGACAAGTAGAGCCTGGGGATCCCTGGTTTAAGAGTAGAGCCTGGGGGTCCCTGGTTTAAGGTTCTGGGCAACATAGCTTTGTGAAGGAGATGAGAAAAGGAGTTTCCTGCTGAGAGATGTTTACTACAAAGAGCTGCTTACAATGAGAGGAGCAGACACAGCCCCGCTGTGCCAAGGGAAACAAACTTCCCTAAGTTATGTCAGTCTTTAGAGTGTATTTTAGCCCAAAGTCATTCGGATAACTTTTGTCTGCTAGGCCAGGAGTGACTAGAGTTGTTGGTGAAAGTCCTCCAGCAGCCCTTCGACTTGGAGGCAAACCACCAGTTGGACACGGTACGTCTCAGATGAAACAGAAGGGCAGACGGCCAACTAGCATCCTCTCGGAAATACTACAAAACCTATGGTCTTCTAGATGACTGTTTCCTAGACTGAGATTTCACCGTCTCAGGAATCCGCACCTGGAGCGACTCGGTGCCTCAAGACTAGCATCCTGCCAGTGCGCCCTGTCTGGATGCACGGTGCACGAGGGGAATGGAGCAGCTACGGGAATGGTGGACAAGGCCGGCTCTTGCTCTGCTGCCATGTGCGCAGCTGTGGAGGGTGACAGGCAGCTGTGGAGAGTGATAGGCTGAGCCCAGTGTCTCTGAAACCATCTCAGACAAAGGGGAGCAGGAAAATGGGGGTGGGCACTCTCTCATGTGTGGCAAGGATGCGGTGCTCAGTGAGAGTCCCTGGCCTTCCCGATGAGGGGAAGATGTGACAAGTGGATCAGGGTCTTTCCTCAGGCCCCAGAGCTTTCCGCTGCTCAATTCCGCCTCCCCCACCCTCAAACACACACACACACACACACACACACACACACAGTTCACAGCCTTTTTGAGCAACAGCCCTAGCACAACCTGAGAGTCTTCGTGGTATTCAGACTCCATTACCTTTAGTTTTGAGGACAGAGGGAATGCCAAAAAGAGCTGAGAGAAGCTTTCCCCTGGAACCTGAGGAGGTGTTTAAGGGTTCTGGGTGGCAGATCACCAGTGTGCTGAGTGCCAGGTCCCGGGGGCAGAGGTTCTCGAAAGAATGTGCTTCTTGGTGTCTTGGTGACCTGCAGACCCTTGTGGATGTGGAGCCCATCTGTGGGAGGGGCCCTTCTTGGCCTGAGTCTCGGGAGGATTCTAGGGGCAGAAAGCTCCACCCTCTACCTTGTATTTTGCCGTGGAGTTGGACGGTGTTTCTAAAGACTCACACCAGGATACCAGGTTCTGCCAATTCTAAGACCTAAATAGGTCCTGCTCCATCCCCTCTCTCCATCTCTCCTCTACTGCCTTCGTTCAGGCTCTCACCATTTCTGTCCTGCTTGGCCTCTAACGACCTGCTGGCCTCTACCCTGGTCCCTGCTCAGTTGGTTTCCATGCTGCTTATAGAGCCATCCTCCTAAAAAGGCAACTGATCACCTTCTCTCTTTAGTGGAGTCCTGGCATGGCTTCTCCTGGCCTGGATGATAACATAACATGAAAGTACGGACAAACTGTGTCCTTCCTCTGGGCCTGATCTTTTACAAACTCCCCACTGAAAAGGGGGTAAAAGTCCGCATGTCCTTCCAAAATTGAAGATTGGACACGACTGGCCAATTCCTAACTCCACCATTTGGGAAACTTAGAGAATCTTCTGTCAAGAAAACAAAGACATCTTCCTTTGTAGTGTGGTTGTCAGTGGCAGTTTTCTAAGCCAGCCCGACCGTATCAGAAAGATGTGTCCCTCCACCTGTCAAGGACTTGATGAAAGAGAGTCTCTCTGGTAGAAATACCTTAAGCTCAATGACTTCACTGCTGTCTCCCTTTCTGTGGCACAAGCTCATCCCTGGATAAGCCCTGTCTTCACACTGGCATGACTTGGCACCATGGTCCAGAGATCGTGGAAGTCCATGTGTCCCCGAAGAGATCCTTGCTCCCGGGGAGCGGGGTGGAGCAGCAGGGGACCGTGGACCCCGGGCATCTAGCACCCATTTTCTCCATGCTCTTCTGAACTTTGCTCTCCCTCTTTTCGCCTGAGAGCTAGCCTGATCGTTCGTGGGGAAATTAAATCCCACCTGGCAAGAGCCAAATGATCTTCCCAGCACACGAGAAAAGGATAGGCACAGGCCCACATCCATCTTATTTTTCTATGCCTAAGAATTTCTAGGAATTCTCATCCTCCTTTAGCACCGCCAGCCGCCCCTCCCCGCACCCCCGCCATAGTATAGTTACTTTTTCAGATTGCCTCTCTTTGCTCAAACCCAACAGAAGAGATGTTATGTTTTGACACTTCTCTGAGTCTTTGTTTTCTTAGTAGGGTTTCCCGTATTGCGTAAAACTTAGAAGAAATACATGCATAAGATTCTCTCCTTGTGAATCTAACATATGGAAGATCATTTAAAAATCCGAAGGAGGCAAACTAGGGTTCAGGCAACCAAAGTGGAGCCAGGTGGCCCATGGGAACAGGGTTTCAGATGTCTTCCTGTTTGAGTTCTTGGAGCTGGATTCATCCTAAAATGGACCCAAGGCGGAGAGACGAAAGTGTGTGTGGGGGGGGGGGGGCGGTGGATAACATTTTCTTTCATTCAAGGGCTAAGAAGTGGGCAGCATCTCTACTGCTTAGACCAAGAAACAGTACATGCATGAGACAGGGACCGGACCGAGAGACTTAGGTTTTTGCGTGTACCGTGAGTGAAGGAAGAATCTAAACAGAGTTCGGATTTGGGGTCGTCCACAGTGTTTGTCTCCATAGGCTTCTCGTGCCTGAATGCCCTAATTTGGTGATCACGGGGGCATCCTCCTACCTCCAGATGCAGGGAGTGCACCTTTCACCTGAGAGATTGATTTCTCCTTTTCAGGGAGACACAAAGGAGAATTCCAGTGTCCCTCGGACAAAGGAGGAGGCTTCTTTAGGTCACCTTCGCTCAAAATCATCAATGTGCCACCTAGGCCCATTTTTGGGTGGCCGACCCTGGGCCCAACACCCTTCTCACTGAGAACAGGAATGGTCAGAACGGTATTAAAGTCAAGGGCGCCACCAGCCGGTTTCAAAAACCTATCTGCCAGCAGCTGCTAGCTGTCACCTCGTACTTTCCAAGTCCCCTCCACATACTCCCCCTCCAGCCCCCTACGCCACAACTTCACCATCGTTGCCAATCCCAACCAATCTTCGCTTAACAAGCACCCTTACTGCTTGCCAGTTTCAAATCCTAATTCTTGGCACACAATTTATGTAACCTTTGCTGGGGTTCGTGTGTGTGTGTGTGTGTGTGTGTGTGTGTGTGTGTGTGTTTTGGTGGGGTTACTGTTTGTGTGTGTGTTTGCTTTTGGTTTTGCTTTACTTTGTTTCTTCGAAACTCACCCCATTTGGGAGCCGGGTGGAACACGATGCAAGTGCTTCTTGGATCGGTGTCTCCTGTTAGGCCTGCGGTCCTAACAAACCCCAAAGAAACTCATTTTGGGGCCTCAGCCAGGTCCCCTTTCTTGGAATTCTGGGTTCATAAATCTGTCTCGTGTCCATGGAATTCTCAGGTCCAGCCATCGACCCTAAGGACGGGGAGGGAAGGTTTTGTCCCGGGGACATCTTCCTTCCTTGCCCGCATCCTCAGTTTCCAGATGCTTTGAAAACAGGAGCCCTCCTGTTCGTGCCCTCAGCTCCACCCCCAAACCCCCCGTTTTTGGGAACTCTGTGAACAGGGGTGGTGTTTTTCACAGCCAAACACACTCTCACCATAAGACCCGGCCCTCGGGGGACTCCTTGATATGAATGGACCCGAGTCGGGGAGTCAAACAGCTGAGGTCCACACAGAAACCTGCACGCGGACCTTGACGGCGGCGGCTTTATTCCTCACTGCCAAGAACTCTCTCGGAGGTGACCGAGACATGTCTTTCAGGAGGTGAATAGACACATAGCCTGGGGACGAGCCATAGGTAACATTCTTTCTAGGAAAAGGAAAACCATGGACAGGGTGAACAGATCAGTGGGGTGGTGGTGGATGGTGGATGAATAGGCGGAGCGCAGAGGACGTTTAAGACAGGGAAACTCTCCAAACGTAGATCCTGATGGGATGAAACCAAACGTTTTGAATAGGGCACTACCGGAGATTGGGTGAACCGAAGGGACCTCTATGGGCCTCCCATCCTCCTCCCCACCACGAAAGTGCCCCAAACAAGCCTGCTATTTTTTTTAACCCCAGTTTAAAACACTTTCTAAAGCCAGAGGCAAAAATGACCATGAGAAATCTGACCAGCCATCACTTGGGACAACAGTGAGACCAATGAATCTAGTGAAAAGTTGACAGAGGGGCCTGGGTCCCTTGGCTCGACCCCTTCACTGAGAAGCCAAAGGTTTTTACACAGGGATGAGCTTTTACACACTTAGGTTTCTTCGGCCAGTGCGACATACATGAAACATGCTAAAGGAAAATGATCGATCGATGTGTTTGCCGTCTGCCTGAGCCCACACGATACAAAATAGAAACCGGGGGAGGGTGTGTGTGCTGATGTTCGGGGTCTAATGGGAGAAACCTTGAAGGGTTTTTGCCCTTAGGGTGCCTTGGTCTGGGGTTGACTTGTGTGCGCTGAGAACGAGGACCGTTATTGAAGGCCCTGTGCAGATTTTGGACACCATGATCCATGGAACCCTGAAGTTTTGGAACCTAGAAATCTTTTGGTCTGCATTTGAGTTGGAAATCTTCTCCTTGACAGAAAGAAGCATAAAGAAGAAGAAGAAGAAGAAGAAGAAGAAGAAGAAGAAGAAGAAGAAGAAGAAGAAGAAGAAGAAGAAGAAGAAGAAGAAGAAGAAGAAGGAGAAGGAGAAGGAGAAGGAGAAGGAGAAGGAGAAGGAGAAGGAGAAGGGGAGAAGGAGAAGGAGAAAAAGAAGAAGAAATGGAATTGCATGAGCAGATCAACTTTTCGATGTCAGTAAGGCATCCGCCCAGTTCTCTGGGGGAACTGTCTTGATCTTGCACATCTCTACAACATCCGAAATGTGAACACAGCCTGCAATGGCCTGAGACTAAGGCCAGTGGACTGGATGAGGTAGAACCTGAAACCAAAGGGAAGGAAAAAAAAAAAACGGGGAGGGGAGGGGGAAGTGGTCTTCTTAAGAATACAAACTGCTGGAAGGGCTCCCTCACCCAAACACTAATTTGCAGCCTCCTTCAGGACAAACACAAATCTTAAAAGTCTTTCCCCACAAATAATAAAAAGCATTAGCCATCAGAGCAAATAAACTTCACCTATTCCAATGGTTCTTTATAAATAAGCAAGTGAGCAAATTTTTGATTGTACTACCTGCTTCATGGCTGACTAAAAGTTTAAAATGAAAGCTATGAAATCTCTGGTCATGTTGATCTCTAGGTATGTATGTATGTACTCATGAGACAGACCTACAGACATTTTGGAAAAGGACTGGGGAATGGCCTAGGGCAAAACAGGCCTTGCAAGCTAAAGAACAGAGGCCCTGGGGGCCTGAGTCTCTCTCTATCTCTCTCTCTCTCTCTCTCTCTCTCTCACACACACACACACACACACACACACACACACACACACAAGACTCTCAGGAGTAAAAGAGTAACTTTACCTCTGTTGACACCCACGACTCTACCTAGTTGTCACAAGACAAGAAGCTCAACTATACATTTAACCCTTATCTGTTCCTGTGCTTTCTTGCAGAAAATTCTCATGCACTTCTTTCCCCTCGTGGAAGCACTTGCTATTCCCCATAGGTAGCCACCATGGAAACAGCTGCTGCTGATCTAAGAATTTGGAGGATTTCTGGAAATGATCAGTGATCCCGAGACAAAATCTCCCTTCTGTGATCAAAGCAACTCAGGGAGCTGTCTCTCCCCGCCACCACACACACACCACCTTCTCCCTTGTACACAAGCTATCTTTTTTAATAAAAAAGTTTTGCTTTGCTAGCCTTAGTGTCTTGTGGAAGCAATCTTCATTTCTACGGTACTGCTGGGCAAGAATCTGGAAAGGGCCCAGTAACAGGTATGTCTGTAGCTCCCTTCTAGAGCTGGCCTGTTTCTATGTATGGATCTGAGTGCCACAATTAACTTGTGAAAGAGCTCTCTTGAACGAGCTTAGAAGGAAGCACTCCCAAATTCAGTCTACTAGAAAGGGACCCAAAGGTTTTTGCAAGTTCACATGATCTATGATGAACCCTTCAGTCGAGAATAGCCAAGGTCAAAGTATGGGTTTCATGAAAGTAGGCATGTCTTTAGCATGATCAGCATTCGAGGTCAACCTTTTCTTCTATCTACGTTGACCCCAAATCCAATAAGTTCACGGGAGTGAACCAAATTTGTCAGCAAGAAAAAGAGCATGAGGGTGATGGCTGACTTCGCCTAAAGTCTCAGGAAATGTTCACGGGTCATCTCATCAACATGGGATTTAGAACAAGTGATTTCGATAGCTCTAGGTGGAGAAACTCCTTAAAAAAGGTTATGTTTTGTGGTATGTCTACTTAAAAACAGTTTCTCCCTGATCTTTTGGGTCACTTTAGAAACTTCAGAGTTGGGCATAACTGGAATGATGGGGAATTTGTGGAACCTTTAGATCATTTCCAAAGATAACCTATGGAAACGTTCATGGCTCAACAAGTCTCAGTGCACCTACTTCTGTCTCCTTATTACAGAAAGACTAAAGATGTTTAGATGTATGAGTCCACACCTCTGGCATCAATTTGGGGGAAAAAATTTTAAAAGTGATGCTGTGTGAAAATGTATGCTTCTAGACATTGATGAAATGGAATCATCCATTTGCTGGTCCAGAAACACTGGTGTCATAGACCCCATTCACCATGGCTTCCTAGTTCCTGTTCATGACTGATTCAGGTTTCTAAGTGTTCCGAATTCTGATGTCTTTCTCTTGTTTTCTTCTCCATTCTTGTCTCAAATAACTTTATGTTCCAAAAATATTTTTTTACCTACCTAATCATAGATTGTCCGTTTGTTACAAAAACTTTTAGGTTGAGAGTTTTTCACTTTCTTTGTTTCTTCCTTCCTTCCTTCCTTCCTTCCTTCCTTCCTTCCTTTCTTTCTTCCTTCCTTTCTTTCTTTCTTTCTTTCTTTCTTTCTTTCTTTCTTTCTTTCTTTCTTTCTTTCTTTCTTTTTCTTTCTTTCTTTCTTTCTTTCTTTCTTTCTTTTCTTTCTTTCTTTCTCTCTCTTTCTTTCTTTCTTTTTTGCTTTTTTTCCCCAAGTCTGTGCGTTGTGTTTCTTTCACTTTGTTCTGTTCCTAGGTACTAGGGATTTCTTTTTAATTCCATTAGCTTAAATAAGGGGCTTTGTATATTTTGGTGAAAGCCTCAGAAATGTTTTTTCTCATTAAGTGTCAGAATGTTGTTTGCCAGTGATGAGGCTCTCCTTCTGCCAGATAACTGACGATTGGATGGAGGAAAAAAGTACACATGAGTATGTTCACGAAAACTTACTGACATTTCAGAGGACCTTAAATTAAAAACAGAGACCCCTAGCCTCCCCCGTTCCCTGCCCTGTAAAATTCATCTGAAATGGAGAGGAAACCTTGCTAAAAATCATTTTGTTTTTCGTTTGATAAACATGATGCATGGATTTCTTAGAAGAAACTTAAGTGAGGTGCATGTTCATCATTCAGCAGAATTCTAATTTTCTAGTCTAATTAGGGAAAATTACTCAAACGAATGAGGAAAACACCTTCCAATGCAATCCTTAGGGAAAGCTCCCACCAAATTTAATGAAAGGAAACTTGGTTTGGAAACAAACAAGTCTTCATTTGGGGATCTTTGGTAGAAATGAGGGGGGGAGAGAGAGAGAGAGAGAGAGAGAAAGATCTCACTTTCCATGGTTCCAGTGTGCACACATTTCAATGACTATATGAAATCGCACCAAGAGCCTAACTACTTCTTTCAAACATCAATTTCCACAATTGATGAACGGTAGTTGCATGAAGTCCAAAGTTTGCTGCTGCCTGTTCAGTCTGCAATGACTCCACAAATAACAAACGTGCGTGCCCCATGTCCAGTGACAGATCCTCTTTCAGAGCCTGTCGGTGATTGCCTGGTGTGTATGTGTCTGTATTCCAGGTCACATGCAGTGTGTCATTGTGTTGCCCCACTTCCCGGTATCCCCCATCCATGGAAAATAAAAAGAAAGAATTTCCTGAGAACGACGAAAGTGCGGCTAAGAAACCCAAAATGATGACACTGGAAGTCAACTTGGATGGGGTTAAGAGACACCTGAGCATGCCTAGGACAACACTGTCACCGTGTGAGAGACCAGCGCAAGTAGAGCCGAAGAATACAAAGGAGAAAAAGGTGGAGGGAGAGGGGGAGGAGGAGGGGGGGGGAGGACAGGCTGAAGATGTCTGCAGGCGCTGACATTGGTGAAAATGTTCCAATTCAGAAAAGCACTTCCAGAGATAGTTCAGGACCCAGAGAGCACAAAGGGTTATCGTGTTGGAGGCTGATCTTCAGTCAGGGGAATAACAAACAAAAAATAGGACTGCTTATCCAGATGTAGAAAAGATACCACGCCAAGGAGCCAAGCACTGTTGAAAACTGCTGTTCTTAGGATTCTACAAAATGAATCAGATGCTTTCATGTCGTTGCTTTCCATGACAGTCTACTAAATATATCATAGTTTGGCTCTTTTTATGTTCTCTACCTTTTAAATGGTGAGTGAGTAAGAGAGTTTTTAAATGTTTTGACACGATTTTTTTTTTACATCTTTATTGGAGTATAATTGCTTTACAATGGTGTGTTAGTTTCTGTTTTATAACAAAGTGAATCAGTTATACATATACATATGTTCCCATATCTCTTCCCTCTTGCGTCTCCCTCCCTCCCACCCTCCCTATCCCACCCCTTTAGGTGGGCACAAAGAAAGGAGCTGATCTCCCTGTGCTATGCGGCTGCTTCCCACTAGCTATCTATTTTACTTTTGCTGGTGTATATGTGTCCAGGCCACTCTCTCACTTTTTCACAGCTTACTCTTGCCCCTCCCCATATCCTCAAGTCCATTCTCTAGTAGGTCTGTTACTTTATTCCAGTCTTGCCCCTAGGTGCTTCATGACCTTTTTTTTTTTTTCTCTCAGATTCCATATATATGTGTTAGCATACGGTATTTCTTTTTCTCTTTCCGACTTATTTCACTCTGTATGACAGACTCTAGGTCCATCCACCTCACTACAAATACTCAATTTCGTTACTTTTTATGGCTGAGTAATATTCCATTGTATATATGTGCCACATCTTCTTTATCAATTCATGCGATGATGGACACTTAGGTTGTTTCCATCTCCGGGCTATTGTAAATAGAGCTGCAATGAACATTTTGGTACATGACTCTTTTTGAATTATGGTTTTCTCAGGGTATATGCCCAGTAGTGGGACTGCTGGGTCATATGGTAGTTCTATTTGTAGTTTTTTAAGGAACCTCCATACTGTTCTCCACAGTGGCTGTATCAATTTACATTCCCACCAACAGTGTAAGAGGGTTCCCTTTTCTACACACCCTCTCCAGCATTTACTGTTTCTAGATTTTTTGATGATGGCCATTCTGACTGGTGTGAGATGATATCTCATTGTAGTTATGATTTGCATTTCTCTAATAATTACTGATGTTGAGCATTCTTTCATGTGTTTGTTGGCTGTCTGTATATCTTCTTTGGAGAAATGACTATTTAGGTCTTATGCCCATTTTTGGATTGGGTTGTTTGTTTTTTTGTTATTAAGCTGCATGAGCTGCTTATAAATTTTGGAGATTAATCCTTTGTCAATTGCTTCATTTGCAAATATTTTCTCCCATTCTGAGGGATGTCTTTTGGTCTTGTTTATGGTTTCCTTTGCTGTGCAAAAGCATTTAACTTTCATTAGGTCCCATTTGTTTATTTTTGTTTTCATTTCCATTTCTCTAGGAGGTGGGTCAAAAAGGATCTTGCTGTGATTTATGTCATAGAGTGTTCTGCCTATGTTTTCCTCTAAGAGTTTGATAGTTTCTGGCCTTACATTTAGGTCTTTAATCCATTTTGAGCTTATTTTTGTGTATGGTGTTAGGGAGTGTTCTAATTTCATACTTTTACATGTACCAGTCCAGTTTTCCCAGCACCACTTATTGAAGAGGCTGTCTTTTCTCCACTGTACATTCCTGCCTCCTTTATCAAAGATAAGGTGACCATATGTGTGTGGGTTTATCTCTGGGCTTTCTATCCTGTTCCATTGATCTATCTTTCTGTTTTTGTGCCAGTACCATACTGTCTTGATTACTGTAGCTCTGTAGTATAATCTGAAGTCAGGGAGCCTGATTCCTCCAGCGCCATTTTTCGTTCTCAAGATTGCTTTGAGTATTCGGGGTCTTTTGTGTTTCCATACAAATTACACAATTTTTTTGTTCTAGTTCTGTGAAAAATGCCAGTGGTAGTTTGATAGGGATTGCATTGAACCTGTAGATTGTTTTGGGTAGAGTCATTTTCACAATGTTGTTTCTTCCAATCCAAGAACTTGGTATATCTCTCCATCTATTTGTATCATTTTTAATTTCTTTCATCAGTGTCTTTTTTTTTAACATCTTTATTTGGGTATAATTGCTTTACAATGGTGTGTTAGTTTCTGCTTTATAAGAAAGTGAATCAGTTTTACATATACATATATTCCCATATCTTTCCCCTCTTGCGTCTCCCTCCCTCCCACCCTCCCTATCCCATCCCTCCAGGAGTTCACAAAGCACCAAGCCGATATCCCTGTGCCATGCGGCAGTTTCCCACTAGCTATCTACCTTACATTTGTTAGTGTATATATGTCCATGCCTCTCTCTCGCCCTGTCACAGCTCACTCTTCCCCCTCCCTATATCCTCACGTCCATTCTCCAATAGGTCTGGGTCTTTATTCCTGTGTTACCCCTAGGTTCTTCATCACATTTTTCCCTTAAATTCCATATATATGTGTTAGCATATGGCATTTGTCTTTTTCTTTCTGACTTACTTCACTCTGTATGACAGACTCTAGGTCTATCCACCTCATTACAAATAGCTCAATTTCGTTTCTTTTTATGGCTGAGTAATATTCCATTTTATATATGTGCCACATCTTCTTTATCAATTCATGCGATGATGGACACTTAGGTTGTTTCCATCTCCGGGCTATTGTAAATAGAGCTGCAATGAACATTTTGGTACATGACTCTTTTTGAATTTTGGTTTTCTCAGGGTATATGCCCAGTAGTGAGATTGCTGGGTCATATGGTAGTTCTATTTGTAGTTTTTTAAGGAACATCCATACTGTTCTCCATAGTGGCTGAACCAATTCACATTCCCACCAGCAGTGCAAGAGTGTTCCCATTTCTCCAAACCCTCACGAGCATTTATTGTTTCTAGATTTTTTTGATGATGGCATTCTGACTGGTGTGAGATGATATCTCATTGTAGTTTTGATTTGCATTTCTCTAATGATTAATGATGCTGAGCATTCTTTCATGTGTTTGTTGGCTGTCTGTATATCTTCTTTGGAGAAATGTCTATTTAGGTCTTATGCCCATTTTTGGATTGGGTTGTTTGTTATTGAGCTGCTTGAGCTGTTTGTAAATTTTGGAGATTAATCCTTTGTCAGTTGCTTCATTCGCAAATATTTTCTCCCATTCTGAGGGTTGTCTTTTGGTCCTGTTTATGGTTTCCTTTGCTGTGCAAAAGCTTTGAAGTTTCATTAGGTCCCATTTGTTTATTTTTGTTTTTATTTCCATTTCTCTAGGAGGTGGGTCAGAAAGGATCTTGCTATGATTTATGTAATAGAGTGTTCTGCCTATGTTTTCCTCTAAGAGTTTGATAGTTTCTGGCCTTACATTTAGGTCTTTAATCCATTTTGAGCTTGTTTTTGTGTATGGTGTTAGGGAGTGATCTAATCTCATACTTTTACATGTACCAGTCCAGTTTTCCCAGCACCACTTAATGAAGAGGCTGTCCTTTCTCCACTGTACATTCCTGCCACCTTTATGAAAGATAAGGTGTCCAAATGTGCGTGGCTTTATCTCTGGGCTTTCTATCCTGTTCCATTGATGTGTCTTTCTGTTTTTGTGCCAGTACCATACTGTCTTGATTACTGTAGCTCTGTAGTATAATCTGTCAGGAAACCTGATTCCTTCAGCTCCGTTTTTCATTCTCAAGATTTCTTTGGCTATTCGGGGTCTTTTGTGTTTCCATACAAATTGTGACATTTTTTTTTCTAGTTCTGTGAAAAATGCCAGTGGTAGTTTGATAGGGATTGCATTGAATCTGTAGATTGCTTTGGGTAGTAGGGTCATTTTCACAATGTTGATTCTTCCAATCCAAGAACATGGTATATCTCTCCATCTATTTGTATCATTTTTAATTTCTTTCATCAGTGTCTTATAATTTTCTGCATACACGTCTTTTGTCTCCTTAGGTAGGTTTATTCCTAGATATTTTATTCTTTTTGTTGCAGTGGTAATTGGGAGTGTTTTCTTGATTTCACTTTCAGATTTTTTGTCATTAGTGCATAGGAATGCCAGAGATTTCTTTGCATTAATTTTGTATCCTGCTACTTTACCAAATTCATTGATTAGCTCTAGCAGTTTTCTGGTAGCATCTTTACGATATTCTATGTATAGTATCATGTCATCTGCAAAGAGTGACAGCTTTACTTCTTCTTTTCTGATTTGGATTCCTTTTATTTCCTTTTCTTCTCTGATTGCTGTGGCTAAAACTTCCAAAACTATGTAGAATAAGAGTGGTGAGAGTGGGCAATCTTGTCTTGTTCCTGATCTTAGTGGAAATGCTTTCAGTTTTTCAACATTGAGGATGATGTTGACTGTGGGTTTGTCATATATGGACTTTATTATGTTGAGGTATGTTCCCTCTATGCCTACTTTCTGCAGGGTTTTTATCATAAATGGGTGTTGAATTTTGTCGAAAGCTTTCTCTGCATCTATTGAGATGATCATACTTTTTCTCCTTCAGTTTGTTAATATGGTGTATCACGTTGATTGATTTGCATATATTGAAGAATCCTTGCATTCCTGGAGTAAACCCCACTTGGTCATGGTGCATGATCCGTTTAATGTGCTGTTGCATTCTGTTTGCTAGTATTTTGTTGAGGATTTTTGCATCTATGTTCATCAGTGATATTGACGTGTAGTTTTCTTTCTTTATGACATCTTTGTCTGGTTTTGGTGTCAGGGTGATGGTGGCCTCGTAGAATGAGTTTGGGAGTGTTCCTCCCTCTGCTATATTTTGAAGAGTTTGAGAAGGGTAGGTGTTAGCTCTTCCCTAAATATTTGATAGAATTCGCCTGTGAAGCCATCTGGTCCTGTGCTTTTGTTTGTTGGAAAGTTTTAAATCACAATTTCAATTTCAATGCTTGTGATTGGTCTGTTCATATTTTCTATTTCTTCCTGATTCAGACTTGGCAGGTTGTGCATTTCCAAGAATTTGTCCATTTCTTCCAGTTTGTCCATTTTATTGGCATAGAGTTGCTTGTCATAATCTCTCATGGTCTTTTGTATTCCTGCAGTGTCAGTTGTTACTTCTCCTTTTTCATTTCTAATTCTATTGATTTGAGGCTTCTCCCTTTTTTTCTTGATGAGTCTGGCTAATGGTTTATCAATTTTGTTTATCTTCTCAAAGAACCAGCTTTTAGTTTTATTGATCTTTGCTATCATTTCCTTCATTTCTTTTTCTTTTATTTCTCATATGATTTTTATGATTTCTTTCCTGCTGCTAACTTTGGGGGATTTTTGTTCTTCTTTCTCTAATTGCTTTAGGTGCAAGGTGAGGTTGTTTACTCGAGATGTTTCCTGTTTCTTAAGGTAGGATTGTATTGCTATAATCTTCCCTCTTAGAACTGCTTTTTCTGCATCCCATAGATTTTGTGTCGTCATGTCTCCATTGTTGTTTGTTTCTAGGTATTTTTTGATTTCCTCTGTGATTTCTTCAGTGATCACTTCGTTATTAAGTAGTGTATTGTTTAGCCTCCATGTGTTTGTATTTTTTACAGATCTTTTCCTGTAATTGATATCTAGTCTCATAGTGTTGTAGTCGGAAAAGATACTTGATACAAGTTCGATTTTCTTAAATTTACCAAGGCTTGATTTGTGACCCAAGATATGATCTATCCTGGAGAATGTTCCATGAGCACCTGAGAAAAAATGTGTATTCTGTTGTTTTTGGATGGAATGTCCTATAAATATCAATTAAGTCCATCTTGTTTAATGAATCATTTAAAGCTTGTGTTTCCTTATTTATTTTCATTCTGGATGATCTGTCCATTGGTGAAAGTGGGGTGTTAAAGTCCCCTACTCTGATTGTGTTGCTGTTGATTTCCCCTTTTATGGCTGTTAGTATTTGTCTTATGTATTGAGGTGCTCCTATGTTGGATGCATAAATATTTACAACTGTTATATCTTCTTCTTGGATTGATCCCTTGATCGTTATGTAGTGTTCTTCTTTGTCTCTTCTAATATTCTTTATTTTAAAGTCTATATTGTCTGATATGAGAATTGCTACTCCAGCCTTCTTTTGGTTTCCATTTGCATGAAATATATTTTTCTATCCCCTTACTTTCAGTATGTATGTGTCTCTAGGTCTGAAGTGGGTCTCTTGTAGACAGCAAATATGAGTCTTGTTTTTGTATCAATTCAACCAATCTGTGTCTCTTGTTGGGGGCATTTATTCCATTTACATTTAAGGTAATTATCAATATGTATTTTCCTATTCCCATTTTCTCAATTGTTTTGTGTTCATTATTGTAGGTCTTTTCCTTCTCTTGTCTTTCTTGCCTAGAGAAGTTCCTTTAGCAGTTGTTGTAGAGCTGGTTTGGTAGTGTTGAATTCTCTCAGCTTTTTCTTGTCTGTAAAGGTTTTAGTTTCTCCATCAAATCTGAATGAGATTCTTGCTGGGTAGTGTAATGATGGTTGCAGGTTTTTCTCCTTCATCACTTTAAATATGTCCTGCCAGTCCCTCATGGCTTGCAAGTTTCTGCTGAAATATCAGCTGTTAACCTTATGGGGATTCCCTTATGTGTTATTTGTTGTTTTTCCCTTGCTGCTTTTAATATGTTTTCTTTGTATTTAGTTTTTGACAGTTTGATTAATATGTGTCTTGGCGTATTTCTCCTTGGATTTATCCTGTATGGGACTCTCTGTGCTTCCTGGACTTGATTAACTATTTCCTTTCCCATATTAGGGAAGTTTTCAACTATAATCTCTTCAAATATTTTCTCAGTCCCTTTCTTTTTCTCTTCTTCTTCTGGAACCTTTATAATTCGAATGTTGGTGCATTTAATGTTGTCCCAGAGTTCTCTGAGACTGTCCGCAGTTCTTTTCATTCTTTTTTCTTTATTCTGCTCTACAGTAGTTATTTCCACTATTTTATCTTCCAGGTCACTTATCCGTTCTTCTGCCTCAGTTATTCTGCTTTTGATCCCATCTAGAGTATTTTTCATTTCATTTATTGTGTTGTTCATCATTGTTTGATTCATCTTTAGTTCTTCTAGGTCCTTGTTAACTGTTTCTTGCATTTTGTCTATTCTATTTCCAAGATTTTGGATCATCTTTACTGTCATTATTCTGAATTCTTTTTCAGGTAGACTGCCTATTTCCTCTTCATTTGTTAGGTCTGGTGGGTTTTTATCTTGTTCCTTCATCTGCTGTGTGTTTTTCTGTCTTCTCATTTTGCTTATGTTACTGTGTTTGGGGTCTCCCTTTTGCAGGCTGCAGGTTCGTAGTTCCCGTTGTTTTTGATGTCTGTCCCCAGTGGCTCAGGTTGGTTCAGTGGGTTGTGTAGGCTTCTTGGTGGAGGGGGCTAGTGCCTGTGTTCTGGTGGATGAGGTTGGATCTTGTCTTTCTGGTGGGCAGGTCCATGTCTGGTCGTGTGTTTTGGGGTGTCTGTGAACTTATTATGATTTTAGGCAGCCTCTCTGCTAATGGGTGGGCTTGTGTTCCTGTCTTGCTTGTTGTTTGGCATAGGATGCTCAGCACTGTAGCTTACTGCTCGTTGAGTGAAGCTGGGTGCTGGTGTTGAGATGGAGATCTCTGGGAGATTTTTGCCATTTGATATTATGTGGAGCTGGGAGGTCTCTTGTGGACCAGCGTCCTGAAATTGGCTCTCCCACCTCAGAGGCACAGCACTGACTCCTGGCTGGAGCACCAAGACCCTGTCATCCACACAGCTCAGAATAAAAGGGAGAATAATTAGAAAGAAAGAATTAGTAGAAGTATAAAGAAAGAAAGAGAAAAAGGAGGGATGGAAGGAGTGAGGGAGGGAGGGAGGGAGGAAGGAAGGAAGGAGGGAAGGAAGGAAAAAAGAAAGAAAGAAGATAAAGTAACAAAATAAAGTAAGATAAAATATAATAAAGTTATTAAAATAAAAAAATAATTATTAAGAGAAAAAAAAAACGGATGGATAGAGCCCTAGGACAAATGGTGGAAGCAAAGCTATACAGACAGAATCTCACATAGAAGCATACACATACACACTCACAAAAAGAGGAAAAGGGGAAAATATCATAAATCTTGCTCTCAAAGTCTACCTCCTCAATTTGTGTTGATTCGTTGTCAAAAGGAGGGAAGGAAGGAAAGAAAGAATGAAGATAAAGTAAAATAAAATAAACTAATTAAAATAAAAAGTAATTATTAAGAAAAAAGTTTATAACAACAACAACAATAAAAAACGGACAGATAGAACCCTCGGATAAATAGTGGAAGCAAAGCTATACAGACAAAATCTCACGCAGAAGCATACACATACACACCACAAAAAAAAGGAAAAGGGGAAAAAATAATAAAATCTTGCTCTCAAAGTCCACCTCCTTAATTTCGGATGATTCGTTGTCTATTCATATATTCCACACATGCAGGATACATCAAATTGATTGTGAAGCTTTAATCCGCGGTTTCTGAGGCTGCTGGGAGAGATTTCCCTTTCTCTTCTTTGTTATCACAGCTCCCAGAGGCTCAGCTTTGGATTTGGCCCCGCCTGTGCATGTAGGTCGCCGTAGGGCAACTGTTCTTCGCTCAGACAGGTTGGGGTTAAAAGAGCAGCTGATTCGGGGGCTCTGGCTCACTCAGGCCGGGGGGAGGGAGGGGCACGGAGTCGGGGGTGAGCCTGCGGTGGCAGAGGCTGGCGTGACATTGCACCAGCCTGAGGCGCGCCGTGCATTCTCCTGGAGGAGTTGTCCCTGGTTCCTGGGACCCTGGCAGTAGCGGGCTGCACAGGCTCTCCGGAAGGGGGGTGTGGATAGTGACCTGTGCTCGCACACAGGCTTCTTGGTGGTGGCAGCAGCAGCCTTAGCGTCTCATGCCCATCTCTGGGGTCCACGCTTTTAGCCGTGGCTCGCGCCCATCTCTGGAGCTCCTTTAAGCAGCGTTCTTAATCCCCTCTCCTTGCGCACCAGGAAACAAAGAGCAAAGAAAAGGTCTCTTGCCTCTTCGCAGGTTCAGACTTTTCCCCGGACTCCCTCCCGGCTAGCTGCGGTGCACTAACGCCCTGCAGTCTGTGTTCACGCCGCCAACCCCAGTCCTCTCCCTGCGCTCCGACTGAAGCCGGAGCCTCAGCTCCGAGCCCCGCCCGCCCCGGTGGTTGAGCAGACAAGCCTCTCGGGCTGCTGAGTGTCGGTCGGCACCGATCCTCTGTGTAGGAATCTCTCTGCTTTGCCCTCCGCACCCTGTTGCTGTGTTCTCCTCCGGGGCTCCGAAGCTTTCCCCCTCTGCCACCTGCAGTCTCCGCCCCCGAAGGGGCTTCCTCGTTCACAGCTCCCTCCCACTTGTGCAGGTCCCGTCCCTCTCATTTTGTCTCTGTTTATTCTTTTTTCTTTGCCTTACCCAGGTACGTGGGGGAGTTTCTTGCCTTTTGGGAGGTCTGAGGTCTTCTGCCAGCGTTCAGTAGGTGTTCTGTAGGAGTTGTTCCACGTATAGATGTATTTCTGGTGTATCTGTGAGGAGGAAGGTGATCTCCCCGTCTTACTCTTCCGCCATCTTCCTGGAAAAGAGCAGTCTTTATTTTAAAGTCTATATTCTCTGATATGAGAATTGCTACTCCAGCTTTCTTTTAGCTCCCATTTGCATGGAATATCTTTTTCCATCCCCTCTGTTTCAGTGTGTGTATGTCTGTATGTCTGAAGTGGATCTCTTGTAGACAGCATACATATAGGTCTTGTTTTTGTATCCATTCAGCCAGTCTGTGTCTTTTGGTGGGAGCATTTAATCCATTTACATTTAAGGTAATTATCGATATGTATGTTCCTATTCCCATTTTCTTAATTGTTGTTGGTTTGTTATTGTAGGTCTTTTCCTTCTCTTGTGTTTCTTTTCTAGAGAAGATCCTTTAGCATTTGTTATAAAGCTGGTTTGGTGGTGCTGAACTCTTTCAGCTTTTGCTTGTCTGTAAAGGTTTTAATTTCTCCATCATATCTGAGTAAGATCCTTGCTGGGTAGAGTAATCTTGGTTGCAGGTTTTTCTCCTTCACCACTTTAAATATGTCCTTCCAGTCCCTTCTGGCTTGCAGAGTTTCTGCTGAAAGATTATTCCCTTGTGTGTTATTTTTTGTTTTTCCCTTGCTGCTTTTAATATGTTTTCTTTGTATTTAATTTTTGACAGTTTGATTAATATGTCTCTTGCCATATTTCTCCTTGGATTTATCCTGTATGGGACACTCTGTGCTTCCTGAACTTGATTAACTGTTTCCTTTTCCATATTAGGGAAGTTTTCCACTATAATCTCTTCAAATATTTTCTCAGTCCCTTTCTTTTTCTCTTCTTCTTCTGGATCCCCTATAATTCGAATGTTGGTGTGTTTAATGTTATCCCAGAGGTCTCTGAGACTGTCCTCAGATATTTTCATTCTTTTTTCTTTATTCTGCTCTGCAGTAGTTATTTCCAGTATTTTATCTTCCAGGTCACTTATCTGTTCTTCTGCCTCAGTTGTTCTGCTATTGATCCCATCTAGAGTATTTTTCATTTCATTTATTGTGTTGTTCATCATTGCTTGTCTCATCTTCAGTTCTTATAGGTCTTTGTTAAATGTTTCTTGCATTTTCTCTATTCTATTTCCAAAAATTTGGATCATCTTTACTATCATTATTCTGAATTCTTTTTCGGGAAGACTGCCTATTTCCTCTTCATTTGTTAGGTCTGGTGGGTTTTTATCTTGCTCCTTCATCTGCTGTGTGTTTTTCTGTCTTTCATTTTGCTTACCTTACGGTGTTTGGGGCTCCTTTTTGCAGGCTGCAAGTTCGTAGTTCCCGTTGTTTTTGGTGTCTGTCCCCAGTGGCTAAAGTTGGTTCAGTGGGTTGTGTAGGCTTCCTGTTGCATGGGACTAGTTTCTGCTTTCTGGTGGACGAGGCTGGATCTTGTCTTTCTGGTGGGAAGGTTCACATCTTGTAGTGTGTTTTGGGGTGTTTGTGGACTTACTATGATTTTAGGCGGCCTCTCTACTAATGGGTGGGCTTGTGTTCCTGTCTTGCTAGTTGTTTGCCATAGGGTGTCCAGCACTGTAGCTTTCTGGTCATTGAGTCAAGCTGGGTGTTGGTGTTGAGATGGAGCTCTCTGGGAGATTTTCGTCATTTGATATTATGTGGAGCTGGGAGGTCTCTTGTGGACCAGTGCCCTGAAGTTGGCTCTCCCACCTCAGAGGCACAGCATTGACTCCTGGCTGAAGCACCAAGAAACTTTCATCCACACAGCTCAGAATAAAATGGTGAAAATGTAGAAAGAAAGAAAGAGGATAAAAGAAAATAAACTAAAGTAAGATAAAATAAAGTAATTAAAATAAAAAATAAGTATTAAGAAAAAAAATTTTTTTCAAGTAAAAAAAAAAACCCAAAAATGGACGGATAGAACCCTAGGACAAATTGTGAAAGCAAAGTTATACATACAAAATCTCTCACAGAAGCATATAGATACACACTCACAAAAAGAGGAAAAGGGGAAAAAATCATAAATCTTGTTCTCAAAGTTCACCTCCTCAATTTGGGATGATTCGTTGTCTATTCAGGTATTCCACAGATGCAGGGTACATCAAGTTGATTGTGAAGATTTAATCCTCTGCTCCTGATGCTGCTGGGAGAGATTTCCCTTTCTCTTCCTTGTTCGCACAGCTCCCAGGGCTCAGCTTTGGATTTGGCCCCACCTCTGCGTGTAGGTCCCCTGAGGGCGTGTGTTCCTTGCTCAGACAGGATGGGATTAAAGGAGTGGCTTACTCGGGGGCTCTGGCTCACTCGGGCGGGGAGAAGGCAGGGTACGGTGTGCGGGGCGAGCCTGCGGTGGCAGAGGCTGGTGTGACATTGCAGCAGCCTGAGGCGTGCCGTGTGTTCTCCTGGGGAAGTTGCTGCACAGGTTCCCCAGAAAGGAGGTGTGGATAGTGACCTGTGCTTGCACACAGCCTTCTTGGCGGCATCAGCAGCAGCCTTAGCATCTCATGCCCATCTCTGGGGTCCTCTCTGTTAGCCATGGCTCGCGCCCGTCTCTGGAGGTCCTTTAAGCAGAGCTCTTAATCCCCTCTTCTTGCGCACCAGGAAACAAAGAGGGAAGAAAAAGTCTCTTGTCTCTTCGGCAGGTCCAGACTTTTCCATGGACTCCCTCCTGGCTAGCCGTGGTGCACTAACCCCTTGCAGGCTGTGTTCACGCAGCCAACACCAGTCCTCTCCCTGTGCTCAGACCGAAGCCCGAGCCTCAGCTCCCAGCCCACGCCCATCCCGTTACGTGAGCAGACAAGCCTCTGGGGCTGGTGAGTGTCAGTCGGCACCGATCCTCTGTGCAGGAATCTCTGCTTTGCCCTCCGCACCCCTGTTGCTGTGCTTTCCTCCACGGCTCTGAAGTTTACCCCTCCGCCACCCGCAGTCTCCACCTGCAAAGGGGTCCCTAGTGTGTGGAAACCATTCCTTCTTCACAGCTCCTTCCCACTGGTGCAGTTCCCATCCCTATTCTTGTGTCTCTTTTTTTTCTTTTGCCTTACCCAGGTACTTTGGGAGTTTCTTGCCGTTTGGGAGGTCTTATGTCTTCTGCCAGCATTCAGTAGGTGTTCTGTAGGAGTTACTCCACGTGTAGATGTATTTCTGATGTATCTGTGGGGAGGAAGGTGATCTCCTCGTCTTACTCTTCCACCATCTTCACCCTCTCTTCTTTCATTCAGATTTGATGGAGAAATTAAAAACTTTACAGACAAGCAAAAGACGAGAGAGTTCAGCACCACCAAACCAGCTTTACAACAAATGATGAAGGAACTTTTCTGAGCAGGAAATACAAGAGAAGGAACAGACCTACGATAACAAATCCAAAACAACTAAGAAACCGGGAATAGGAACATACATATCGATAATTACCTTAAATGTAAATGGATTAAATGCTCCAATCGAAAGACACAAACTGGCTGAATGGATACAAAAACAAGACCCATGTATATGCTGTCTACAAGAGATCCACTTCAGACATAGGGACACATACAGACTGAAAGTGAGGGGATGGAAAAAGATATTCCATGCAAATGGAAATCAAAAGAAAGCTGGAGTAGCAATTCTCATATCAGACAAAATAGACTTTAAAATAAAGAATATTAGAAGAGACAAAGAAGGACACTACACAGTGATCAAGGGATCACTCCAAGAAGAAGATACAACAATTGTAAGTATTTATGTACCCAACATAGGAGCACCTCAATACATAAGGCAAATGCTAACATCTGTCAAAGGGGAAATCGACAGTAACACAATCAGAGTAGGGGACTTTAACACCTCACTCTCACCAATGGACAGATCATCCAAAATGAAAATAAATAAGGAAACACAAGCTTTAAATGATACATTAAACAACATGGACTTAATTGATACTTATAGGATATTCCATCCAAAAACAACAGAATACACATTCTTCTCAAGTGCTCATGGAGCATTCTCCAGGATAGATCATATCTTGGGTCACAAATCAAGCCCTGGTAAATTTACGAAAATTTAAATTGAATCAAGTATCTTTTCTTACCACAACACTATGAGAGTAGATATCAATTACAGGAAAAGATCTGTAAAAAATACAAACATATGGAGGCTAAACAATACACTACTTAATAATGAAGTGATCACTGAAGAAATCAAAGAGGAAATCAAAAAATTCCTAGAAACAACTGACAATGGAGACACAACGACTCAAAACCTATGGGATGCAGCAAAAGCAATTCTAAGAAGGAAGTTTATATCAATGCAGTCCTACTTAGGAAACAGGAAACATCTCAAATAAACAACCTAACCTTGCACCTAAAGCAATTAGAGAAAGAAGAACAAAAAAAAACCCCAAAGTTAGCAGAAGAAAAGAAATCATAAAGATCAGATCCGAAGTAAATGAAAAAGAAATGAAGGAAATGATAGCAAAGATCAATAAAACTAAAAGCTGCTTCTTTGAGAAGATAAACAAAATTAATAAACCATTAGCCAGACTCATCAAGAAAAAAAGGAAGAAGACTCAAATCAATAGAATTAGAAATGAAAAAGGAGAATTAACAAGTGATACTGCAGAAATACAGTGGATCATGAGAGATTACTACAAGCAACTCTATGCCAATCAAATGGACAACCTGGAAGAAACAGACAAATTCTTAGAAATGCACAACCTGCCGAGACTGAACCAGGAAGAAATAGAAAATATGAACAGACCAATCACAAGCACTGAAACTGAAACTGTGATTAAAAATCTTCCAGCAAACAAAAGCCCAGGACCAGATGGCTTCACAGGTGAATTCTATCAAACATTTAGAGAAGAGCTAACAGCTATCTTTCTCAAACTCTTCCAAAATACGTCAGAGGGAGGAACACTCTGAAACTCATTCTATGAGTCCACCATCACCCAGAAACTAAAAACAAAGATGTCACAAAGAAAGAAAACTACAGGCCAATATCAGTGATGAACATAGATGCAAAAATCCTCAACAAAATATTACCAAACAGAATCCAACAGCACATTTAATGGATCATACACCATGATCAAGTGTGGTTTATTCCAGGAATAGATGGAGAGATATATCTGTTCTTGGATTGGAAGAATCAATGTTGTGAAAATAACTCTACTACCCAAAGCAATCTACAGATTCAATGCAATCCCTATCAAACTACCACTGGCATTTTTCACAGAACTAGAACAAAAAATGTCACAATTTGTATGGAAACACAAAAGACCCCGAATAGCCAAAGCAATCTTGAGGAACGAAAAATGGAGCTGGAGGAATCAGGGTCCCTGATTTCAGACTATACTACAAAGCCACAGTAATCAAGACAGTATGGTACTGGCACAAAAACAGAAAGATAGATCAATGGAACAGGATAGAAAGCCCAGAGATAAACCCACACACATATGGTCACCTTATCTTTGATAAAGGAGGCAAGAAAATACAGTGGAAAAAAGACAGCCTCTTCAATAGGTGGTGCTGGGAAAACTGGACAGTATGAAATTAGAGCACTCCCTAACACCATACACAAAAATAAACTCAAAATGAATTAAAGACCTAAATGTAAGGCCAGACAGTATCAAACACTAGAGGAAAACATAGACAGAACACTTTATGACATAAATCACAGCAAGATCCTTTTGACCCACCTCCTAGAGAAATGGAAATAAAAACAAAAATAAACAAATGGGACCTAATGAAACTTCAAAGCTTTTGCACAGCAAAGGAAACCATAAACAAGACCAAAAGACAACCCTCAGAATGGGAGAAAATATTTTCAAATGAAGCAACTGACAAAGGATTAATCTCCAAAATTTACAAGCAGCACATGCAGCTCAATATCAAAAAAACAACCCAATCCAAAAATGGGCATAAGACCTAAATAGACATTTCTCCAAAGAAGATATATAGATTGCCAACAAATACATGAAAGAATGCTCAACATCATTTATCATTACAGAAATGCAAATCAAAACTATGATGAGGTATCATCTCACACTGGTCAGAATGGCCATCATCAAAAAATCTACAAACAATAAATGCTGGAGAGGGTGTGGAGAAAAGGGAACACTCTTGCACTGTTGGTGGGAATGTAAATTGATACATCCACCTGGAGAACAGTATGGAGGTTCCTTAAAAAACTACAAGTAGAACTACCATATGACCCAGCAATCCCACTACTGGGCATATACACTGAGAAAACCAGAATTCCAGAAGAGTCATGCACCAAAATGTTCATTGCAGCTCTATTTACAATAGCCAGGACATGGAATCAACCTAAGTGTCCATCAACAGATGAATGGATAAAGAAGATGTGGCAAATATATATAATGGAATATTACTCAGCCATAAAAAGAAACAAAATTGAGTTATTTGTAGTGAGGTGGATGGACCTAGAGTCTGTCATACAGAGTGAAGTAAGTCAGAAAGAGAAAAAGAAATACCGTATGCTAACACATATATATGGAATCTAAGAGATAAAGAAAAAAGAAGGTCATGAAGAACCTAGGGGCAAGACTGGAATGAAGTACACAGACCTACTAGAGAATGGACTTGAGGATATGGGGAGGGGCAAGAGTAAGCTGTGAAAAAGTGAGAGAGTGGCCTGTACATATATACACCAGCAAAAGTAAAATAGATAGCTAGTGGGAAGCAGCCGCATAGCACAGAGAAATCAGCTTGGTGCTTTGTGACCATCTAGAGGGGTGGGATAGGGAGGGTGGAAGGGAGGGAGGCACAAGAAGGAAGAGATATGGGAAGATATGTATATGTATAACTGATTCACTTTGTGATAAAGCAGAAACTAACACACCATTATAAAGCAATTATACTCCAATAAAGATGTTAAAAAAAATGAAAAGGAAGAGAAATCTTTGCATTAAAAGAACAACAAAAAAATAAGGATTGGAAAGTAAGAAATGTAAAGTGCTGGGTTTTTTTCTTAATGGCATAGTTATTATGTAGAAAATACAATAGTTCATTCAGATACTTCATTGGTATTAGCTGACTTTATAGCAAGGTTGCTGGGTAGAGTGACAATATTCATAAATCAGTTACTTCTTTTTATATCAGCAATATTTAATTAGAAAAGGTAAATTTTATCATGATTTTGATTCTTCCCAAATTTATTTGTAGATTCAATACAAATACAAATAAAATCACAGCAGGTATTTTTGAGGGAAACTGATGAACAATGTATAAAATTTATATGAAAATGGAGAAGGCAAATAGTCAAGACAATCTTGAGAAAGAACAAAGTCAAGACATATTTCATCACATCTACACTCATTTTAAATCTACAGTGATTACAACAGAGAGTGTTAGTTCAAAGATAGCAAAGTATATCAATGGCACTGAATAGACCACAAACAGAGAAAAGACAGTTTTTCAATAAAAAGTGCTTTGTCAGCTGAATACTCAGGCAGAAAAACATGTCTCTTACTCCTACCCATACCATCATAGAAGATCTATCCTAAACTAGCTAAATATGAAAAATACAACAAAATTTCTAGAAAATATTATGGGAAAATATGTTTTGGGAGTTGGCAAACATTACTTGTTTAAGGCACAGAAGTCACTAGCTATAGGGAAAAGATTCATAAAGTGGACTGCCTTAAAATAGGAGCATGGGCTACATTCAAATATGTCATTTAAAAAAGTAACAAAGCAGTCACAGAGAGGACCAAATGGTCTCTCCATGTATCCAACAGAGGACTTGGATCCAGAATACATAAGCAACTTCTACACAAAAGCAGACAACATAATAGGAAAAAGAACAAAAGGAGGATGTGCTCAACATCGTCAGAAAAATGCAAATTAAAACCACAGAGAAGCACCAATACACACTCACCAGAATGTCTAATAAAAAAACCCCTAAAAATACCATGTACTGAAGAGGACGGGGAGAAAGTGGAATCTAATGTTCTGCTTGTGGGAGTGTAAAGGAACATACTCACTTTGGAAAATTACCTAATGTTGAACATTAGGACTAAGAACTCATCCCTAGGTGAATTCATCCCTAGGTGTATATCAGTCAGAAATATGTATTTATGTACACCAAAAACAAAACCAGGAACTATGTACAAGAATTTTCCTAGCATAGTTATTAATAATTATTATTATTAGGAAATTACTTTTCAGCCCAAATGTCCATCAGCAGTAGAATGGGTACATGAACTGTGGCACAGTCACACAATGATACTCGCAGGAACAAAGTGAGAAAATTCTGCTACTTGCAACACCATGGTTGGGTCACATAGTATAATGTTGGGAAAAATAAGACAGGCAGACTCACAAAAATCACATGATGTGTTTCCACTTAAGAAAAGTTCAAAAGCAAACAAAACTCTCTATGGTGTTAGAAGTCAGTGGCTTCCAGAGGGCATGGAAGACATTGGGCTTCTGGGTAGTGAGATTTTTGTAAAAATTCATCAGGCTCTGTATTTATGATTTATGACATATTTGCATATGTGTCTATACAAATGTTTATTTTAAAATATGAAGTTGCCAAGGTTAAACATTGTAACTATAATATTTAGGATCTGGAGGAACAGTTAAGAAGCATCTTATTCAAAGGTGCTGTTCTATGGGTTGGACACTGAAATGCAGTGACTAAATGGAATGTCTGTTGTTGAATCCATGACAGAACTGGAGTAGAACAAGGTCTCTAGGGTTTTCCGGTACATGGAGCACCTTTCAGCTTTCCCTGTCAACTTAAACCACTTGTGCTCTCTTCAGTTTTAAATGCCTTTTCCATAAATGATGAGAGGTAAGAAGTCCCAGCAATTGATATAGAAAGGTAATTCCTTAAAGAAACTTGCTAGCCTGTGCTGTCATTTATGGAAAAGACTAAAAGAATATTCTCTCATGATTCATTCAACTCCGACACTCTGAAGTATGATCCCCTGATACACATTCATCCTACCTATGTGGGAGATGAGCAGTGCAAACATATTATCTCGAGGTTTAAATTGTTCCTCAGAGAAGCAGTGATGATATGACTGCATATTGATCATTATACTTACTAATAATAACATTAACGATTTCTAAGTATGTGAATCTCACATCTTTCAGTTGGAGACTTCCTCATGCATAAAACCTGAATTTTCTTGTATCAATCCAGCAGTGATGAAGAGCTCAACTAAGGGAGCCATCTCTCCCAGACAGTTGGTGAGTGCCCAGAAATCACTGCCTGCAGAGGATATGATTCAGGAGAGTGAAGGTATAGGAGAGATTTGCATTTCAGGTGGTTTTTCTTAGCATGTTAATATTTAAGGTATATGTTTAATTATATTCTCATTATCTTTTGTGACTGAGTAATGAGATGATGAATTGCTATTTTGAGAACCATTTTGTTCATAGATAGCATTTCTATTTATGTCTGCTTTTATTAATGTGATTCACACCACCCAGGTTGTTGCGCTACACACTTCTTTCAGTTCTTTCAGAACAAAATGTCATTAAGAGTGGAATTTACTGAACTCTGTGCTCAGTGCTGTGCTTGGGCATGACCCATGTCCATTTCCAGCAGGGCCAGCTGAGAGTGTTCCTGGGCCTCAGGGGACAGGAAAAAGGATAAGGAGCTTCAGGTATCTTCCCCATATTCCAGTCCCCATGCCTAATTTCCCAATGCATACTACCCAGGAGTCTTCCTGACCTTCACCACTGTGTAGGAAGATGAAGAGCTTCCAAATGGCCCTAGGCCCACCAGTCCAGGTGGTCTTGTCTTCTCATAAGTCCACATGACAGCCAGGCTGCCACCTTGCTGCCTTTTCCCTAGGAGAGAGGAAGGAGAAGTAGAAGGTAATTTAATCTATTCATCAATTGAGTCAACAAAAACACTCAGTGCTAGCTATGGACTGGATATTTCACCATGTGCAGGAGATGTAAAGTTAAGTCATAATAGTACTTGCTTTCTAGATCCACAGCTCATGGAGAGGACATATGGAGAAACAAGTGCTTACCAAATATTTAATCATGATGAGTGGAATCAATAGATTATTTCAGATCCTGCCTGATCAAGCTGAAGTCCTCCTCCTGCGTGCAGTGGAGCTCAGCACAGAACAGAGGCTGGTGCCAGACCATGGTCAGCCATCTTCTTCCCAGGTGGGCATGCACTCCTCACTCTCTGCCCCCTATATGAGGCATCAACACCAGCCTGAAGTCAGTCAGCAGTTCACAGACAAACTCTTGCCCTCATTCTGAGGGTCTCCAGTCTCCTGAAATAGGTTCTGTTTCTCCTCATTCAATCCCACTAGCAATCTCCAAGCAGATGAACTGTAAGAGGCCTTGGAGCTCACCAAGTCACATAACCCTAGAAATGGAGGAAATGGGACTCTTAAGGTTAAAGGGAATTGCCAGAAAAGTGGTTACCAACAGAGTCAGAGTAAGAAGTGAAGATTTCCAGGTTTGTTATTTACAGCACAGCTGTTCTCTTTTACTTATTTGTGTCTGACTGTCACCAAGACAAAAAATTCTCTATTTTAGATTATGGAAAATATAACGGCTGCCTCATCAGCTGGACCCTTTAAAATGGAGGGCATTTTGTACATAGCATATAAGATTTCTATTGTCAAACAAAAAACACACCCACGTTTAGGTGAGGAGAGACTTTATTCAAAAGGATTATTGCAATTAGTGTTTCTGAACCCAAGTTCATGTGTTCAATGCACAGTGAGACCAAATAAACCAGAACATCAGCAATTAGAACAGAGAAATGTTTATTGATCAAGAGGGCACCAACTGAGAAGATGGGAGACTTAAGTTTGTCTCAGATTCATCTTGCTGGCTGGCCAGGGCTTAAGGCTTTTAAAGGCAAAAATGGGAAAAAGAGATGGTGGGTCTCAGAGTGCATGATCAGCTCATTCACAATTCTCCAATTGGTGCATGGTGAGGTAACAGGTTGATGTTTCAGGAGTCAACATCATCAGCCTTCTGATCCCAACAGGTCTGGGGTCTCCCTACATGCTTGTGGTCAGCAGTTTCCATCTGGTAGGAGTCTTGCTTCTTTTCCTTTTTTTCCCCCCCAACATTTTGTATCTTTAATAACATACACAATGGTTACCAGCCATATTCATAACAAAAGTTATTCATAAAATGTATCTATAAATAACATTTTTTCCATTTTGGTGAGAAAAGCTTGAGAATGACCCAGTGGGGAGGGTTGAGGGGGACAGGGGGTTGGAATAGAGAACCTGGCTTCCCCAAAGCCTAAACCCCCAAATCCCTTCCCTCCACCTTGGCCCCAGCACAACCATCAGTAGCAACAGGGATCGGAGGGTCTGTATGACTCTGGGGCTGGGACGAATCTCTGGCTTATGATATAGTGTTCCACTTAAGTGAGGTCATGACAGAATGAGGAGTGAGTGTAGAGTAATGGTGAAAGAAAAGGGGATAGGGGTAGGGAAAGAAACTAAAAAACATCCCCTTTCCTTTATTCCTTACCCTTAAGTCTTTCAGCAACCAGACCTGGAAGTGGAGAAGGGTTTGTGTAGGTGGAGGAAGGAGACGTTAAGTCAACACACTTCCTGACCTCACTGGCTGCCCTGGCTTCCAGGCTTCAACCTCTGCATCTGGGGAGCCAGGGCTGGTGGGAAGTTGGGGAAGGGCTAGGGAGATCTGGAGGAGGGGGCTCTGCCCTCTCCCCTTGTAAAATTCAGGCTCCCCCTGCCACTTTCTTGGCCCAGAGAGAGGCCTGGGGATTCTAAAAATGAGAGGGAATTATCAGAGAGAAAAACAGTTAAGAACTGTAAATATGTATCTTAAATAGGCCTAAGAAATTAATTGCAGAGAACCTCTGATAAACAGGGCAAAAGGAGGTGAGTGAGAGAAGAGTGGCTCCTGTCCTTAGGGAATGATGGGAATGGGGAAGGAGAAGAAGGCAGCAAGGAGGTGACAGGGGTGGGGAGGGAAAAAGAGAGAAAGAGAGAGAGAGAGAGAGAGAGCTCGCACAGACAAACACGCTCCTCTCCTCTCCTGCCTTTATCTCAACTCCTCTCAATGTTCAGGAGACCAGATTATCTACCTCACTCATCTCTCACCAAATGTCAGATGGTTCTGAGCAGGCCCAACAAGATAGTGGATCAGTGAGTCTCTGTTTCCTTGGGAGGGGCAGGTGGCCGGCAGTCTGGAGGAGGCAGGGGTGGGATGGGGCCAGGTGGGGGATGAAGGAGGGAAGGAGGGGGCAGGCAAGCTTGCCAATCCCTGCCCCCTTTATCCTGACTGCCCACTACCTCCCTGGGCCTCAGCAGAGATCCCTCGACAGGCCTGGGAGTGAGCAAGACGTGTGCCAATGTTAAACAAAAGTTAAAAGGGTGAGAGAGTAGAAAAATATTAGAATGTATAGCTGAGCCAGCCCACCCTCTCACTGTCGCGGAGAAGCCCGTTGGGGGTTGGCCCCCGCCTACCGCCCGGGGAGCCTATGAGTGCGCTGGACTGTGGGTCCCTTCAGATGGTGGAGGTTTTGTCTGTCCCATCTGTGGTAAGAAAGGGAGGAAGGGAGGAAGCTCAGGAGCTGGTGGGAGGCCCAAGAAAATGTGTTCACATAGCCTGTCGTGCCAGTCAGGCCCTCCCTGGAGTCTGGCTTCCCCAGGATGACTCTGAGTTGCTCAGTTCAGAGGTGGAGACGCTGCTGGGTAGGTGGGAAGTGGGTCAGGGAAAGAGGAAAGGCTCACCACACAAGGCGTGTTCTGTCATGCTCAGACACAGAGACTCCAGAGTGGGACTGATCTCCAGGTCAGGCTCAGGGACCAGGCAGTCTGGAGGGAACATGAGTATGGCCCGGGGGGACGAGTGGACCGGGAGCGAGTGGGTGCGCCGCACAGAGCTGCAGCTCTGGCTGGGCATGCTGTTGCTGCCACCAGGGTTGGCGAAGCACAGGTTCTGTCGACCCTGGCCCCGAAGGCTGGAGCTGGTGAGTGCATGTCAAGGGGAGATGCCCCCAATACCCGAGGGACTCAGAAGGCCCATTCTGCCAGGCAGAAAGACCTGGGGAGGCATTGGGAACTGCCGCTGAGTCCACCGGGCCACCCCCATCCCCACAGAGCCAGCTATGGGGAGTGAGTTGAAGTTGAATGCCCAGCCTTTCTGCTGCCGGTGGTTCTGCATCTCTAGTGTGGCTTTGCGTGGGAAGGTGTGGAGGAGCTTCAGCACTTGCTGTTTCCAGGACAGCAGCCATTTCTTCTGTGTCTCCATGAAAGGCTCATGAGTAAGGCACTTTTCGATGAGCTGAAGGTAACTGGTGATGCTTTCCTCATCTGGTCAGGACACTAGCAGCTGCGTGCACACTTTGCCCATCACCCGTGTAAACTGACTGGGAGTGTCTCAGTCAGTGCCGGTGCTGGCTCACTGCCATCAGTGGGAGCTGGAGCTGGTGGAGGGGGGTAGCCCTCTGCAGCTGAAAGGTCCTTGGCCTCACTACCCTTATCTGTGTCAGGGTGATCCAGGGGAGGCTCTGCACCTGGCAGTGGTGGCTCCCCCCCCGAAGACCCCGTCCGTGGCAGTAGAGGTTGTGGCAGTGGTGGCAGCCACAATGGCCTGGAGGACAGTGGCCCTGATGGGGGTGATGATGATCTGCTGTAGCTCCCGCAGAGCGTTTCACAGATTCCCGCCTTCCAACACATCCTTCTCCAGGGATTGGAGGGCACTCTGCCTCTCTCGTAGCTTCTGGATGCTCAGGGCTATCTTGTGGCAGGCACCTTTGGTCACATTCTGAGACTCCAAGTGCTGCTCAGTCAGTGTCATCATCTCCTCATAGCTCATCTGTGAGAAGAGGGCTGTGTACTTGTGGAAGTGGAGGCTCTTAAGCCACAAGGGCACATCTTTCATGTCACTGCCGTCCTCCTGAAAAGTGTTCTGGCTGGAGCACTGCTCCTCCATCTGCTCACTGCCAGAGGAGGCCACGCTGCTCTGGGGCGAGAGGGGTGTGTGGCCAGGCATGGTGAAAGCAGCCCAGGCCCTAAGGTCCTCTGGACTCGGCCACTCACCAGGGGCCTGGGGCTTCGTGGGGATGAGTGACATGGAGTACTTCAGTGGGCTGGGGTGAATTTGGCAGGGGAGAACTGCATTTGCGTTGCTCCCAATATTGTTGATGGCTGGTGACACTAAGCTGGGTGGGTGGAAGGGTACTTGTCCATTTTCCTTGGGTGGCTTGTCCTGCCAGCCTTGTCCTGCCTCCTGAGGCCCCAGCTCTGCAGGGCCACCCCACTCATTTGAGCCCTGGCTTGAGTGGTAGGTGGGCTCAGGCCGGGTGTGGAAGCCACTAGTTAGCTGCTCTTCCAAGTGACTCAGCCAGAGGGCCAGCACACTGCGGTCCTCCAGCATGGTGGCTGGGTGGATGAGGGCATAGGAGAGCACCTGGTGGCTCTTCTTGATGAAAGCATTGCTCTCAATCGAGTAGGCCAGCCATTTCTACAGCATCCTCATGTACTCCGATTTGGCCTCTGTGTCACCCAGCTGAAGCAGGTGTAGGTGGGACAGCAGGAGGGACACCATCTTCTCTTTGGACTCGTGCTGCCACTGGCTGACACTGGCAGCACTGTTGGCCTCTGACTCCAGCAGGTGAATGTCATTGTTGTCTGACAGTGAGTGCTCCAGGCAGAGCTGCAGGAAATGGGCCTGGGTGTGGGTGACCAGTTCCAGAAGTGACAGCAGGGTCACTGGCTGTTCACACTCATTCCAGTCCTGGAACCAGCCAGCGAGGATGCCCACATGGTATCGGAATATCATGGTGCCAGTCATGGGGCCAGGGTGGGGGAGAGAGTGGTGGCGAGGGCCAGCTCTGTCACATGGTCTTGGCTCCAGATTCCTATTACCTCTCCCCTGAGGCCCAGGGCTTGAGGACGTTCCCTGACATGGTGGCAATGGATGGTGCAGGGAGGAGGACACCTGCTCAAGTAGGGGGAAGTCTTGGTCTAGCCACTCCTCTCCAGGCTCTTCAACAGATCCTCAGTGGGACAGTTGAACAGAGCAAACTGGCCTGGCTGTCAATCCCTCACAGGCTAACTCCAATCAATTGGTAGTGGCTGCCTGGAACACTGCAGTGAGAAGGGTCCACCTCAGCCTCCACTGTTGTTGCTGCCTGGGCCTCCTCAGGCCACTGCCACCCCCTCTCTAGCTCACAAACTCCCTTCCCTCCTCCCACATGGACCAACATTGCTGCCACTGCCTGGGAGTCTTGTTTCTTAAGAACAACTTAGGAATGTGTATCAGACACTGTTATATATGGCCTTCATGTAGGAACTAAAGATTTTTGACTCTGCTGTACTACAGCTGATCTATTATTTAAATTGTTACCAGTTTTCCTGGCCCAACTGCTATCCTTTTTTATTACATGTTCACATTCTTCTAATCATTAACTCTAGAGCCAGCCTTTTGAGACTCAGGGAAGGCCTGAGAGACTAAAGCAAAACCTTTTTACTTCAAAAGATGGGGTCACAGCACCTGGAATATGGCTTCAATCCTCCCTTTTCTTTGATACTTCTTAATCCTGAGGGTGACAACTGCTTTAGCTACTTCCTGCTGAACAAGGGTGAAGTTAAAAATGGTGAGGATTAGAGGAAAATCACAGACTTTGTTTTCAAAGAATTTTCTTTTCCCAAATGGCACTCTTGAATCCTGCAAAATAAGCAGAGAGGCTTTCTCTTTCTTTTCCCTGGCTTGCCATTGTTTCTTTTTGTAATCACAACTCAATAGGAAAAATAAAAAGGTTAATATAGAAAGGGGAATGTACAAGCCTTTTACATAATCAGAAGGTTCTGGTCATTGGAAGAGGCAAGAAATCCAACCTATGACAACTGAACAAGTATTTGTGTCATCTTTAGTTAACTGCATTATCCTTTTTCCTCCCTTATATAAAACTATTTGAACTCACAGCTCTTTGGCACTTTGTTGAAGTACCTGTTGAAGTAGCTCAGAGTCTTCCTCTAGCTTATCTTTTGGCTAGCTGTCTTCTACCTTTATAACTGAACTTGGGGGCTTGAATTCTAATTCCCAGCATATGTAATCATCAATATCTGTGTTGTCTCAGATTTTATATTTTTTCTACTAACTCCAGTTTTCCAACTGTGCTGTAATTGCACCAGATTCCCATGCTATTCATTTGGAAAGTGTTGTTGTTACAATGTAAGTCAGGCAAAATTACCTACCCATTGCTGGTGACTTCCAGCAAAATTTCCCTTTCTCATATACCATATATTGTTCTGTACTGGTGTCTTTGCTTTGGGCCAGGTTAGAGTGGTCTCTGAGTCCCACTGAGTACTGAGGGCACAACCTAATATTGATTTTGGGGGTTCAGCTTAGCATTAATACTGGCATCCAGGTTTGGGGCTCAGTTTTCTTGTCTAATAGGGCACAACAGATCCCCATAGGTAATATGCATTGTTTTTGGAAGATATTCTCTATACCAACTAGCTGAACTACTTGGTATAGCTGATTTTGACTAATTCAAGGAACTGAAGTAGTCAGCTGGCAATGATGAAGGTTACAGTTGCCACACATAACATCCCATAGCTTTCAGGAACCATAAGTCTCCCAGATGATCCTCTGGCTTTCTGCTTCCAGTATGATGGACCAATGTTTGGATGTCACTTCTGATTCTATAGTTACCTTGAGGCCATAAAGTTGCAGTTGGTAGCTCGTAACAGATATTATTTTAAGAACAATAGCTGGTGGTGTACTTGAGTCTGATACAGTTCAGAAAATTCAAATTTTCAGTGATACAGGAATGTGTCTAAAATCACATCTACAATGGCCATCCTGCTCTATTTTGGATGCCTGAACCACAGTTACTCTATTTTGATTTTTAAATGCATTTTTTCTTAATACTTAAAACAGATATACAATGCATGTTGAATAAGCCACAAACAGACTCTTTTGGTTAATCTAAATTAAGTCATGTAAAGCCAGAATGACTTCTGCCAACCTCAATATGTGAAAATTTCTCTTATCATTTCCCCCCCCCCTTTTTTTTTTTTTTGTGGTACGTGGGCCTCTCACTGTTGTGGCCTCTCCCGTTGCGGAGCACAGGCAGGCTCAGCAGCCATGGCTCACGGGCCCAGCTGCTCCACGGCATGTGGGATCCTCCCAGACTGGGACACGAACCCGTGTCCCCTGCATTGGCAGGCGGACTCTCAACCACTGCACCACCTGGGAAGCCCCCATTTCACCTTTTTAATTGCAAATCTTTCAATAGAAAGCATTGATGATCAAAGTATTTGTCTCTCAATGACAGGGTGGTTTCTTCCTGCCCTCAGTCCATCATGTCTCTTGTGTTAGACTTCCTTTTTGTGTGTTCACGTATATATATTTCCCTAGTTATCCACATTGGGTGTAAACTAATCAGACATAGTGAACAAGCTCAGAGGTATTCTAATGGGGAAACATTTTAGAGGTTATACATTTTATCAGTTATACCAAATTGTCACTCAAATATTGTACATTTGCTTTTAGCAGTAGACTTAAAGCAAGCAGTGCTATATGTCATGAGTAGTTATACTCTGTGGAAATTTCACTAGAGAATTCTCTTTTCCTCTTGAACATTGGGGCAAAAGTGTACCTAGAAGTAAAAAAAAATAACTTTCAATTTTGATAGGGAAAAAAACATTTGGTAAATGGTTCAATTGAATTAGTAGGATGGGTCTTACTGGTCTGGTCCAGATTCTTGGGTCAGCTGTCTACAGAAGTTGTTGTCTTCTTCTCATCTTGGTGAGAAGGTCAGCAGTCATTTGAGGTCAGCAGTCCTTTCTATAGATCAGCCTTGTACAGAACACTTCTTAAGTGGGAAATATGAATTCAAGGGTCAATTCCCTTCAGTTTCATTGTGCAAGAGGTATTGGGTTGGCCATAACATTGTATGGAAAAACCCGAACAAACTTTTTGTTCAACACAATACTTAAGAATACCTGATAAGTGTCATTTCATCTAGGTTGCAGAAAGAGTCCTTTAAATTATGTCTTTTCCAGTATGCATAATCCCTGGTTGCAGGTCATGGGGCATCTGATCTTCATCCAAAGATAGATTACTATGACCAGCTTCAGAAACAAGCTTAGAATAGCCTTTTAATAGTCCAATTAAACTTTACAATAATGTAACATAGCAACAAGAAGCTATCTGGGAAGTGAGTCTTAGGCAATAAATACTGACCTTAACTAACAAAATTAGAATTTAATGTCTACTGAAACATAATCTTTTTCTCTCTAAACTTATCCTAATTTCTACTAAATAAAGTCAAATTATGATTAACTTGTTTGCAAAATAAGTCTGGTTTCAATAAATTGGCCTGATTACTTACATAAGTGTAATTTTACATAAGTGTAATTGATCATATCAGCACTTAAAAATTGGCTGTTCTGGAAATTTTCATAAGGAATCTCAAACTGAATCTTTAAAAGGCCTCTCAAGGCCTGGAAATCCATGCCAAGGGCTTGCCACAGATTCAACCTGCAATATCTATAGATTTGGATGAATTTCTCTCTTCTTGAGATCCCCAAAATACCTTGAGATTCCTTCCCTGTCAGGAGGTAACCTTCCTTATTCACCTGATAATGCTGCTGGGAACCTAGGAGTTTTCCATTTCTGGGGGGATTGGGTAGAGAGAAACAATAGATGTTTCAATTCTAGTTACAAAGGTATAATTTACCAAGTTTTAATAAATCATAATTAGCTTAAGGAGAAAGGCTCCTTACATCTGGAAAACACAGATTACAAGCTAGTAATATTTCATACAAAACCCATAAAAATTATAACCATATTTACTAGTTCATCCAGTCCTGTGTAACCAATCCTGATCTTAATCCTTTGTTAACAGTTTTATGAAGCCATCAGCTTTTCCATTAGGATTCTTTAATTTCTTACCCAATTCAGAGGTGTGATCTGAAAGTTATCAGAAACATGTATATATCAAAAAGTTCTTTCTATGAATTGTCTTGAAGATGAAGCATTTCTCTAAAAACATCAGCATGAAACAATAACTGTCTATGAATGACAAAAGACTTAAAAAGACATGGTTAAAGATCTGATTATAATGCAACTGACAAAGAAATTGCATTGGTTATTACTGTGACATACAACACTTTAAGATAACAACTAGAATTATGACTGATAGCATTATACTGGGACATATCCAAATTTTAGAATCTTATGTAATTTATATTAATGACATTTACCTGTACAGTACAATCTAGGAAGGTTTATCACCACTTATTTGATAATACTTCCCATGTAATTAAACACACTAAATAATCCTAATTAGCTTAATATTTCTCCCTGAGATCTCAGGGGCCTTGAAAGGTCTCAGGTGGCTTTCAAAATGTCCCAAAGTTAGCTAGAGGTCAAAAGAAATTCATTTAACATTTGATTTGAGGAAGTTTGTCAAAAATATCAAAAAGTTTTCAAGATACCTGGTCAAATAAGATCATAGGTCACTTTGAAACAATACTTATTCACTTAACCAAAGTGACAATAAAAGATTTCAAAGATTATAATAAATTACTTAAAAGGCAAAGAAACACATAATCTGTTATCAAATCAGCATTCCAAGAAAACTGTGTTCTCCTGACAGAGAGAGAGAAACCATATCCAGTCATGTATCAGCTTACTTTTAATAACAAAATTCACTTACTTAATTAAATTCAATCTATACTTAGCCAATCCTGACCATGCATAAAACTCTTTTCCCTGGGTTCCTTTTCCACAGACTTTTTCTAACTTTCTGTATCCATATTAGTTTCTCCCTAATATTCTTCCTGTCCAAATTATTTTCTTTTCCCTTAACAAAATGCATTTTCATTTCTCACACCTTCTTTCACTGAAAACATACATCATACTTCCCTTGCATGTTGAAATGTTTCCTTATTATTTTAATAGCTTTAAGTACATATTTTAATTAGAATTCTCAATTCTTAAATACCTTAATTTCTGGTGAAAACTAAGAAGCAAGCAATTGTGAACACACTAGAATTCCTGATTGGCAAACTTATGAACATATTCTATGACCTCTAAAAACATACATTTTCTTATAACATAATTTCTTTCCTCAATGTGGCACAAGGTGTGTGTACAATAAACCCAGACATTTGGTTTTTCCTCATAAAAAGACAATATCAAGTAAACTTGGACTTTTCTAGCAATCAATGTTTCAATATTTTATCTTTTTTTAAAAAATGATCCAGACATTCAACAAATTCCCATAATTTAACTTAAATTTAGCAAAACTCTAAAGTTTCAAGTTACCAAAAGTCTGGAAAAACTAAAGCATAATTATTCCTAGAGAGTTCACCTAAAAGCTTTTATCCTATTTATCTTTATTTCATTACTTATGATAATATTATCATACGAGGTTAATTTTTTCTGTTGACAAATTATACAGAAATAATGAGCTTATTAAATTTCAGTAAACCTAGGTACAATAAAAGTATTATACTTAATATGGATGATTTTAAAGACATATCTGTATTAATTAAACGAACAGATTTAAACTTGCTTTCATTCATTGAAATTTAGTTCTAGATCACATGATCCTGTAAACATTTTCAACTAATCTGTTTTATATTTAGAAAAATTTGATTTGTAAACTCTTGCTTTCCTTTAAGCCAATTAAATAGAGCTCACTTACTAATTAGTTTTTACATAAGGACAGACTGAACCAGAGATCTCATAGCTTCATTTTAAAACTTTGTCATGAATCTGGCACTTCAATATATAATTTAAAAAATTAGTTTATAAATTTTACCCTATTTTCCCTCTCTATTGTAAAACAGCTCTGATTGTCTGATACTGGCATAGATTATGGATCCATTAATGGGCCACTCTTTCCCTGAATCTGGGTAGTATTGCAGCCAGGCTGTATTACAAAGTAAAATCATCTTTTTACATTTCATTTGTTCGCAATTGCAAGTATTCCAATTCTGGAAAATGCACCTCAAAGGGCTGCACTGAGGAAATGAATTCGAGTTTCCCATAGCTGGCACACTTACACACAAGACAAATGCACACGTACACACAAAGAACAAAATACAACTCCTGCAGGGCAGAAACAAAAGAATGAAGTCTAAAAATTCCCTTAAACCTCCCAAATGATGGTCTCTCTTTTCAACAATGAACAAAATGAAAATGAAAAGATAGGGAATCATGACCCATGTGTTGTGGCAACTCACCTGGAAAATGCAAAACTGAAAATAACAGTTGGAATGAATTGCTTACTCACTTGAGTTTAAAAGTTTTTCTTTTTGTTTTAAGTTCTACTAATTAAGCCAAGGCTGTAGTCTCAGGCAATGTGGGCTGTGTTTGCATCTCAAGGACACATTAAGAGTTGTAACTTCAAGCTTTAACCTAGGAATGCTTTTGTTCTCTCAGGGTTAGAATTTTGAAAAAAAAAATTATCAAACCAAGTTTCTCTAACTGCATATGCCAAAAGAACCAGTTAAGGAATGTCAAGAGAGTTTCATCTTGGTATCTTTCTCCAGAGTCTAAAGAATATTGTGGCCATGTGGTGTTATTTTTTAAAAAAATCATCTTTTGTCTTTTCATGGGAGCATAGCTTAAGATTTCCTAATTTCGTAAAATACACCCTAGGGGACTACAAGATGGAATAGAGCCCTGAATTCCCATTTTGTCAAAATACAAAGTACTTACAAACACACACACACACACACACACACACACACACACACACACACACACAAACGCACACACACACACCCTTAAACAGCAGTAACAGCCACACAGTTAAGATCAAACAATTCCAATCCCCCTCACAAATGGAGGCCTCAAGACAAAACAAACTGGCCTGATTCCCAGAAGAGGATCAAATCTGAATCAGCTCAATTCTCAAAGAAGAATGAGCCCAGACGGAGGTGGAGGGGGGTATTCCTAGCTTCTGTACCCCAGAGCAATCTACCCGAAAACAAAACCAAAGGCTTGCTGAAGTGGCTGGCGCCTATTGGGAATAGTCCCTCTAAGTTCCCCATGGTAAAGTGGGGTCCTGGAAGCTACTAGGGACTCAAGAAAGAACTGCCCTCTGGTCAGGGTCAGTTCACCATGGGCACGGACTCCTGGCTGGCTCACCAGAAATTGTTGTCAAACCCAAGTTCATGTGCTTGATTCACTGTGAAGCCAAACAAACTGAAACATTGGAGTATGGAGCAGAGAAAGGTTTACTGATGGAGATGGCACCAACCAAGAAGACGGAAGACTTAGGTTTGTCTCAGATCCATCTTGCTGGCTGGCTGTGGCTGATCTATTGTTTAAATTGTTACCAGTTCTCCTGGCCCAACTGCTGTTCTTTGTTACTATGTGTTCACATTCTTCCAATCATTAACTCTTGATCCAGCCTTTTGAGACTCAGGGGAGGCCTGGGAGACTAAAGCAAAAGCTTTTTTTACTTCGGAAGATGGGGACATTGGGGCTTGAATATGGTTCCATTAGGGGGAAGTGACTTTGCAGTAGAAAAAAGGGTTAGTGCAATAGTAGGAGCACTTTGACTGTCAAATCTCAAGACTCTCAAAGGTCAGTCAAAAGAGAATTTTCTGTCACAAGGAGGGGTGAACAAGGCTAGAAAGAATAGGGTCAGGGAGAGGGGTGAGTGGTGGCATAACCCCATAGTTAAGCAGGAAATATTCCCAGGTGGGTGTTAAGGAGGGCTGTTTTGTTTTGCAGTGCTCATGGTGGGCCCATATTGAGGGGTCTTGGAGGAAGGCATTTTGTCTGGATTGGTGAATGAATACAATTAGTTCAGCTGATCATTTATGAGGCAAAAAATGGGAATTTGGAAGGTCTATGTCTGGCCTTATTCTAGATAAACAATGGGAGCATCCACGAGTCTTGTCTAAGTCACATGGGGCAGGGTGGGGGGGGTTCAGGAAGTCATTTCTAGGAACATAAAGGAAGTTTATTAACTTCCACTGTTTCCAGGAGCACTGACTCAGGGAAAGTTTAACATCATCACTATGAATTTCTCCAAATTACTTTTATTCAAACTTCTTACACAAATTGTTTTGAATAGCATATTGCTCATTATTGTTACATGATATACATTTATCATCATGTGGAACAGTTCAGAGCCACATAAGCAGCATCTGGACCAAGATACATTTTCCAAGGGACTGGACATTCAGCAATGATTTAAACTTGTTTTTATTGACCATTTCTTTTGCCAAAAATAATGAGTTTAATAAATACACACTGAAGACTTATCTGAGTTGCCTGTGTACAATAAATTCTGCAATGATATATTAATCCACAAACATTTTTTTTTTTGTCTTTTGAGTTCAGGCCACATGCAAGGGCCTCTGAGTAGTCTGGTTGTATTAAAGAGCTTGCCAACACTTAGTAGCAGCCTCAGGGAGAGATTGAGTAGGGAGAAAGTGATGAAATATGGGTTTCTTTGTGAAAGCTCCTGGAGGGCAGGGACTGACTGTCTCCTGTTTCTTCTGTACACACCTCATGGGGCTGTGTATTAGATTAGGCACTTAATTAGAAAGCTTGTTTTTAATTCATCCACAGCACAAAATGTCCTCAAAATTGACCTTCCAAAAGAATTCATTTTGCCACCTCTTAGTTCCGTTTCTTCCAATTGGCAGGAAGAAATCAATACTGCACACACGCCCAGTCTTGATGGGCTACAAGTGGTGTGCAAGGTGAGGATTGTGCTGCTGGTTGCTGCAGAGACTAACAAGAGGAATTAACATTCTGCCACACTCTTGAGAAAGGGGTGGGGGCAGGCTTTATTCCAGTTGACTTCAGGCCACCTTGAAAATATCAGCTATAATCCAATAAAATAACGTGCTTATCAATCATACCTGTTCCCTGCTTCCTGAGCACCAGAGCAGAGAGCCTTTTGAAGGACTTAGCTGAAGTTTCAGCTTCTGTCCTCCTCTGTCTTTCCACAAAGCTAATTTCAGAGCAGGAGCAATGGGTCTAGGACAACTCCATATATGTCACAAATGCTCTGCCTTTGTGTCAGGTCTAAAAGCACTGCAGGGTCTAGGGGCCTATGAATTGGTGAGTTCAGCAACTAAAAGACTGCTGTTCATAGGCAAAGACCAGGAGATCTATCACCATACAGACAATGGATTTCAATCGAAAGCCCTTGTTCTTCAGGCCCACTTTATGTCCTGATGGTGCCTGGTAAATGAATTCCATTGACCAGAGCAGGGGAAGGAGGCTTCTTCCGTTTGGTCTTGGTAGGACTCCTTCCCAACACCAGCACCCCTCTCCCCCTCTAGACCTATCAGTCTCTCTCTCTACAGCCAGACCACTGATGCTGCCTTTCCACCTGCACACTGATGAGGTCTCTGTTTTTATCTTTTACCAGCTTCTTCCCCTTTCACAAATGCTTCCCTGGAACCATTTCCTCCATGAAAGTTTTCATTGATTTCCTACCACTGTAGGAACCATAAAAGACCTTTTCACTGAAGGTCAGTGAAAAGCCAGTCCCCCTGCAGCTGGCTGAGCCCATTCACAACACAACATCTGTGCCTTATTTTAGTGTCCCTTAGTACTAAAGAAGTGCTGGTGTAATGAGAGAAAAAATAAATAAAAACAGTGATTAAAATCTAGTGTTCTAGCCCTCTTCCCACCTCACCCTGGGCATCTGAGACTATTTGCATCTCTGAGAGAGGAACCACCAGGGAAGGAGAAGGTGGTCTTTTCATAAGTTTACATAAATAAGGTGTAAAAAAAAGAGCAACATTTAAGGGAAGTAAAGGCAGGATTGTGGGAATTTTACATTGAAAATGGAAGACTGGCAGGGGCTAGAAGATGAATCCAGGGAGGCTGGAGGTGGGTGGGGAAGGAATGAGCTGAGGGCAGGGCATTTGGGAGCCTGAGAGGAAGACAGAGCTCAAGAGCCAGCCAGTGATAAAGACAGGGAGAAGGATGGAGATAAAAGGATTTGCTTCTTACAAGTTCTGCCGTGGGTTTTGCACTGGCTCTTTTTTTCTCTTAAGAGGCTGGTTGGGGAAGCAATTATCATGGGACATGTCGCTCCTCCCTGGGATTGCACCTCCAGTGCCCTAGGCTGGGAACATTGTCCTGACCCTAAGGGCTTCTTCCTCAGTAGAAGAAAGCTTTCTCTGTCCTGGGGTGCATTTTGTGTGGATGAAGTTTGCGGTGAACTTCCTTGCTCTGCTTAAGCATGTGTGTCATAACACACCTGGCCAGCCTGTTAGTTTATCTGCCCCTGTGGGAAGGGGACAGGGTCTTTGTCTGCAGCAGGAGAGGGTATCATTCAGTCTGTCTCCCATCTTTGCTATCTGGAGAGACCCGCTGGCATGGGAGACCATTTCACACCACAGACCAGACCTAGATCTTGCTGAGTCTCTTCTCCATGAGTAAAGTGTTGTTCCAACCAGTGCTTTGCTTGTTGAGCTCTATTTAGCAACTCTAACCCCACAAGAAAGGCAGTGGATGTGGCCTGAAGTGGGGAGATCACTACTGGTGGTGGGCAGCCTTGTACTCCTCACCTCCACAAAATGGGACCCTTGCCAGGGCTTGGCCTCTGGAGCTTCCTGTGGGACAATGCAGGTAAAGATTTATATCTTGTATTCAGATATTTATATTTATATTGAGATATTCTCAGTTGCAAGATGTGTTTTACTTGAATGTTTTTCTATTTAAAACAGGGTGACCTAGGGCCCTGTGGTTATACAATTGCAATTGCCAAGGGCAAACACAGACCCTCCAACTTCTTGTTCTTCATCTCATGATTGATTAGCAAAGATTAAAGCTGTTTCTCATGACTGATCAGCTAAAGTGATAACTGAGACTTCCACTTTCATCAAACAAGTCCAATTGCAAATCACTCCATCTGCAGCTTGTTTACTCCTCACTAAAAACAGCAAGTCCACCATTCTGAGACACGCTGATCTGTGGATCTGGGGTGGTCTCCCCATTGCAATAGCCTAAATAAAATCAGTCTCCCTACTTGCCCAACTTTTGTCTTTGACACAGCAAAGGAGATAGCAGTATGTTTCTAGGACAGCTGGGATGTGACCTTCTCCCTTCAACATTCCACTCATTCATCTAGCTTTATCTTCTGATGAACCAATATCTGAAGTCCTCCCCTTGGCCTACAATCCTGCAGCGTCAGAACCGGGGTTCCTCTTCCCATAGCTCACTCTGCTGTGACAAGAACACACGAACATACCCTTGCCTGGGGGCCCACTTCCTGAGCACTCAGCTGCTCCTTCCTTCTCCAGACATCTCCACATCTGGTCCCTCACTTTGTTTCTGCTCAGATGTCCCCTCCTCAACCAACCTATCTAGAATTGCTGACTGCATTTTTCTTACCACCATTGCCTGAACATATTTATTTAATCTGTTCTCTGCCTCCCTTAAAGATAAACACATTTAGGGCAGGTGCCTAAAAAATTGTCCAGCACAAAGAACAGACTCAGTAAGTACCTGTCACTCACCTGCAGAGAAGAGGACCCCCCCAGTGCAGCTAATGCACCAGCACAGGTAAGGAATGGTGTTGACAATGACATAGGGTCAAGACCATGTAATGACATGGGAGATTTTGATTTTATAAAGTAGAGCAAAACCATCAAATCTGTGCTTATAGTTACCTCTTATGGTGGTGTGGGGGGATATTATTGGGAAGATAGAGAGTAGTCTTGGGTTATATGCAGTATTTTTTTCAAGTAAACTGGGTAGGGCATACATGGATATTTGTTATATTTTCCAGTTTTTCTATGCCTGAATTATTTATAGTAATAAAAAGAGAGTAAACTGGAAAAGAGAAGATGTAAATGACACAGAAAAAAACTGTTTCAAAAAGTTTTAGGAATAGGGTAGTGGCTAGAGGAAGATGATGAGTTTTAAGATGGGATTAAATGGAAGTTCCATAAAATTAAAGTCTTTTGTTTGTTTGTTTTTACTTTCCCACCTTTAGAACCTAGAAACTTTGCCTACAACATAAAAAAACATTAAATAAATACCTTTAAATGAATGAATGAGTAAATGAATGGGTGAGTGAACGAATGAAGCCTATCAAATCATGTCTATTTGTGGGTGGAAGTGGTGTGGTAGATGATGCAGAGGAGAGCAGTTTCTTATTAGAAAAAGTGAAGCTTATGAGAAAATGAGGGATCAAGATTAAGAGCATACATGGGGGCCTTTGACAAAGCCAGAGGCACTGAGTTTATTCTGTAAGACAGAAACTTGGATCTGGCTGCAGAGAAATTTGCAAAGTTACTGATGACAATGTTCTTCTTTGAAGGTTTCTATGTACTCAGTGAAGTAAAATTGGGAGTGGGGGTTGATAAATTGTGAGGGCTTAGAGGAGAGGAGGCCTGGAATCTTCCCAGAGCAAAGGAACGTGAACTTCCTAGGTGAGCTGTAGCTCTTCCCTCTGACTCAGAGGCTGATCTCTCCCTTCTCCATCCTGCTTCCAGCCCAGAAGCTGGCTGACACAGGCAACATGAATGGTTTCCTACAACATGAATTCTGGTTGGGTTTGGCCAATGGAGATTGCTGGCAGGAGCTAGAAGAAAAGGAGATTGATATTGTATTTCTTTTCCTCTTTCCCGCAGACTGGCAGGCTGGCTGCAGCACTTGGCCACAGGTTGTGTAGAGACTCTCTCCACATAGCTTTAGGGGTGATAATGCTGTTTCATTTTTACTAACTCTAGGCACTTCATACCCCTTTGTAGTTTCTTAATACTGTGCCCATACTTTGCAAAGTCCATCTTCATCAAATTCTTCTCATATTTTGCAGTTTGATTGTTCTCTCTGTTCCCTGTCTAATCCATAACCTAAATGGCCCCAGGAAATAAACTCCCATATGAGAATTGGAATTATTTCTCTCACATCTCTGAGGGAGGCAGGGATAACCTCCATTCCAGGGGGGGGGAATAAAACTAAGACCACTAATGTCTGCAGCAGCATCACTATCCTTGAAGGTCATCAGGAGGGCAAGACATTGGACCCCCAGTGGTCATTGTGTCTGGGATATGCTGGCTTCTCCTGACAGCTTGGGAGACCATAAACAAGGACAGGAACTGAAAGACATGGGTATTTGTTCAACTGAGAACGTGAGTGGTTGATCAGAAAACTTTGAAGGCAGCTTGGAAGGAGTCAGCAGATTTGGGTGAGGCCCAGGCCCAGAAGCTGACTGTGAGGATTGGCATGGATGCTGGTGGGGAAGAAGTAGGACACTGATGGTGGGCCATAGATACGTGATCAGACTCAGACCCAGCTGAGAACTCTGAACCAAAAAATCCTGCCTGGGCCTCCCTCAGGAGTATGCAGGACAGCGGTCTTCTCATGTAACAACCATTTTGTGGCTGTACTTGGGTCAGTTGCCTCCCAAGATGATATGAATTTGCTTCAAGACTCATCCCTAATACCCCTCATTTCTCCAGGGATCTAAAAAACTAGTATGTGCTGGATATAGAAGTATAAAGTCTACTTCAAGAAAAACTATCTTGCCTGTTGAAAAAGTTACTACTCTGTGTAGGGAGAACATAGGGGATTGGAGTCTACAGATACCACAACAAGCAGGATGAAATATATGGCTACAGCAAGCCAAACCTTGAGTCTTTGCACTCACCTGGAATTTGAGATTCCATGTGATGGCTTGAGCACTTGGAAGAGGTGTTAATTCTAGGTACAGCTGGTTAGTTCTTGGCATATAGGAATCCAATGGCTCAGAATGATTGTGTGTGACCTACCCCATTGCCCCATGCATTCCCTGCAAGAGAATCCAGAGGCCACCTCCTTCATGGAGGCATCAGGAAGTGCAGGGTGTGGAGGAGGGCACAGCGTCCTTGGAAACACTTGTGATGGCTGTCCTATGGAGACTGTTGATGAGAGTAGGGAACACAGTAATAGAATTGAGTCCTCTTTTCCCAATGGTAATAATAGGATCCCGAGGGAGGAGAGGCCAGGGAAGCAGTTCATTGTCACAGTCAAGGTGGGCACATTGACCACAGTAAGCTTCAGAGACCTAAGCCAAAAGACAAGTTGATTGTAGACTTCATAGTAGTGAATTATATGGGCAGCTTCACATATAAAACTAGAAGGAATCTGGATCTGATAAGATGTATCAAGGGTCTTAAGAAGGATTAACAACCCCAGCCACTTCCCAGACCTAAATGTGTTCTTTGAAGGGAGGCCACATCCCTTTGAGAAAGAATCTTGCAACACATCTGAGGACACGCTTATTCTCTCCCCTCACATCGTCTTCAGAGGCAGGTGCAGTGAAACAACACAAGCCATTTGCGGCCATTTAACAGGAAACTTGTACATTGGTGAAAAGAAATTTTCTTTTCTGGTGTTAATTTTCTGCAATTCTCGGTGACCCCAAAATACCCTATGGTTCACTTAGAAGCTCATGTAATAGCTGATCCTGTGGAACAGTGGACCCATCCTGAGGTTATTTCCCCAGCCCCAGAATGAGTCCTGGGATAGATAATATGCCGAATAATGTCAGAATCTCCAAGTTTATTCTCTATTCTATTAAGAAGTTTCTCATTCCATACCAAGATAGTAAAACAAAAGAAATACAATATCCTAATGGAAATTTTAGGAGCTAGTGCTAATCGGTGATTTAAAATTACCCTGCAAAATGAGAGACAAATTGTTGCACTAATCACACACACACACAAAACGGTACTATTCTTGGTGGTCCACTTTCAATCTTGCAGGCAACATATAACACATTGAAGAAGCTACTCCAACCCATTACCAGGTGACCTCCTGAAGCTGCAAGGTTTGAGGGACAAGCCCTTCAGCAGGCCCAGGCTGTTGTGCATGTTGCCCTGCCACTTGGGCCTTCTGTAACATCATAGCACATTGAAGAAGTCCTCAGTGTCTGTGGCAGACCTCAATGGGAAAACCACAGTGCAGACCATGAACGGTTGGATAAGGTCCATGCCCTCCCATTCTACTAGTCTCCATTTTAAAAGCAGCTCTTGGCTCCCGCTGGGCCCTGTTACAAATTGAGGACACTATTGTGGGAAACAGTGTCATCAGGCAAGTTGAACTGCATGTCGTAAACCAAGTGTCATCTAACCAACTGATCCATAAAGTTAGACGTGTGCACTGGTCTTGTGTTATGTGGAGTTTAGGTCTTGTGTTATGTGGGCTTGAGCCCAAGCAGGTCTGGAAGGCACACATAAATTACAGGAGGAAGTGGTTCCAATTCCCATAGTAGCTCTGTCTGCTGCTTTGTTACCTGTTCCTCCACGCTTGCCTACACATGACCTTATCTGGGGTGCATGGCCTTTATTTTCATGTACCTGTCAAAGCTGTGTAGCTACTAACACAACTCAGGAAGGAAAGGATTGTCATGTGCAGCAGAAGAGCAAACAGACTCTTCATCTTGAATTCAGACTGTAAAAGTGTGTCCTCACAGTCCCTGTGAACTTTGGGGGTTTACGCATGAGGTGCCAGAACAATGCCTAACTGTGGTAGTTCAATATTCACAGCAAAGTTACCATTTGTTCCTTCAGTGTTGTCTTTTTCTATCATCATGAAACAGGATTTAGTAAGCACTGGATTGTTTACCTACTAATTCTGGAGACAGTATCAGGAGAGAGAATTGACAAATTTGACACAAAATCTGATGGAACTTTCATTGTTTCCTTTATTGCAGATATGAACTTTTTTCATCTGCTGAAAATGGTGGACAGAGCTGAGTATCTTCCATCTGCCCATCAGATCCACTCTCTTTCTATTGTCTGGCTCAGTGTCCACAGGAGCTTACCTACATGGACAATACCAACATTTCCTCTCACCCTTGGTTTCTGGCTGGCTTCAGACAATGGGAAGGACAGTGAAAATCAGAGAGAGGAAAAGGAGTGAAGTCAGACAATTCTCACAGCCCCTTCCCTGCAAAATGATTCTTGATGACTGCAACTCTCCACAGAAGCTCCTGTCATGGGTCCCTTTCCATACTGCTCCCTGCATCTGCAGGTCCTGGTGACCCTCACCCTCAGAGGCCTACAAGTGCCTCCTCTGACTAATTCCAAGGACTGCACCATCCCTGATTAAATTCCCTGTAAGCTACCCTAATCGAACAGCCATCTGTTCAGCCAGGGCTCTGACTGCTGCACTAGGGAAATGTAATAAATGAGCCAGGCAACCTTGAGTGCTTTTTTGATGTTTGTAATCTTTATTTTAAAGTAAAGCAAGTCATCCCAGTCAAATGATTTACCTCAGTAACATTTAGGTGTTTAGGCACCAGAAAAGGTAGAACAGTGCCAGTTTATCAACAGAGTTTTGAATTTAAGAGCAGAAGTAGGAAACTGAGCTAGGAGGGAACTGGTGTGGGAAGTTAGAGAAAGGGATGAGTTGGAGGTGTCACTGGAGGACTCTGTTGAGGTGATAATCTGGAGGAGATAGCTGGGAGTATTGGAAGTATCAGAGAGAGACATTTGAGATGAAGAATTAAAGGTGCAGTTACTGGTGATCCAGTCAGGGTGTAATGAGGCCTGAGTGTCAAATCTCAGGGAATTCTGAGAAGGTTGAAGGGGTGAGGGAGAGAGGAAGAAATAAGCCAGGAGCTCAGGTATTTAAGAATGAGATGTGATAACTGAGGAGCTGAGATGGGAGGAGGAGAGGTAGAGGTTGTGCACCACAGGGGAAGAGATACTGAGGGAGGCGAGAACAGACATGAATTAAGAGCAGCATCTGGGCACAAGGAAGGTGCCAACACCACCTCCAGGCATGGAAACATGTGGGAAAAGAGAAAACAAAGCCTTTTGGTGGAAGGACTCAGGGCATCTAAGCTTCAGTGAGGCAACGTGAAAAGGGAGCAGAGCTGGAATGCTGGCAGGGCTCCTTTCCTGGAAAGACTGGGGAGCAAGGGCTTCACTCGAGCAGTGAGTCAGGTGCACATGCAATTTCTGTGACTTCCTCAACCCAGATTTTAAAACAAAAATGGGTTTTTTTGTCACTTTTGCTGACAAGGAATTCAAAGATAGCTCATGAAGCTGAAGGACATATTTTCATAAACTTTCTCCTCACCTTTCTGGTTGTCACTTTACAAATATAGACTCTAAACTATAGAAAGGGTACACCTACGCTGAGGGTTCCAGGGACAGAAATGGAATCTCCTACATTTTAGTTCTTGGTGCCCTGAGGATCTTAAACCTTTTAAAATCAGATACTTTATACAACTACTGCTTCTGAGCAGAGTCCCCAGTAAACATCTTCTTTTTCTTCATCTCATCTCAAGGTATCACACACAGTAGACCGAAACTGAAGAAGAGGATTTTTTGTCTAAGTTATAGCCATGGTATTGATCAAGCAGAGCAGATGAGACCTCAGCTGAAGCCCAGCTCCCTCTTAATCTTTGCTCTCATTGTCCTTGCTTTATGTTTAATGTTCCACAAAAGAATAGCATTTAGTAAGTGTTGACTGCACCACTGAAATCCAGCAGGTATGTAGAGCTGAATGTATTGACCACACTTTGGGGTAATTGATAGAAATAGCATACACCATTTTCAAAACTGAAGATTATTTTTCCAGGTTGGTAAATATTTAAAATATTATTTTAAAAAAGCACGTACGATTTCTGCAAGTCAAATATCTGGACTTTTAACTGATGACTTAAAAACTCCAGAGAGGGCTTCCCTGGTGGCACAGTGGTTGAGAGTCTGCCTGCCGATGCAGGGGACACGGGTTCGTGCCCCAGTCCGGGAAGATCCCACATGCCGCGCAGCAGCTGGGCCCGTGATCCATGGCTGCTGAGCCTGCGTGTCCAGAGCCTGTGCTCCGCAACGGGAGAGGCCATGGCAGTAAGAGGCCCGCGTACCGCAAAAAAAAAAAAGAAAAAAAAAAAAAACTCCAGAGAAAACCATTAATGAATAAAATGCAATTTTATATAATGTAAGCTACTAAAAAGCAAGAGACTAACAAATTCTAAGACCCTTTGTCAAGGGGCAGTATTTTTTTTTAATACATATAATGTTTCCTTACAAATTGTATGCCCTTCCCAAGAAAAGTATGCATTAAGAGGGTATACAATTTGAATGCTCATTATTTTAACATGAAAAGTGATTACATGAAGAAAAACTATTGATAGCCTCAGGAGAAGTGATATTTAAACAACACAAGCCATTTGGAGTGAATTATTGAATTTGTGTCTTTTCCTACAGAGCATAGCTTAGATATATTTTGAGATATACATATTTTCCTGTGGTAGAATCTTGTGTAAGTTATCTTGTATTTACCACAATTTGCCAGCTTCACCCAAATAAGAGTGTGGATAGCAAAGGTGTCCATTCCAGAGCACCCCCATGGTAAGCACCTTTTCTTCTCCAAAGAGTGGTTTTGGGGTAGTATTCTACTGATGTTGGTAATGGGTCAAGTTTCCCTCAGTCTTCACACATTGTATATCTACTAATTCCATCCTATAACGACATGAGCAACAAGGAGGTAGCACATCCCAACCATGCAGGAGACAACCATCATTGGGAAGCCCAACCTGAAACACAAAGAGAAGTGGATTATGGTGTCTGGTGTCTGCATAGTACTGTGAGATCTGGACTTATTATTATATTATGCTATTGCAAAAGAATGTGGCCTTATAAGCTTTATATATCCATAAAGGTAACTGTCTTTTATTTCTAGAAATCAAAAGTTGGGTTCAGCCTAGATGATATGGATGTGTGCCTCCATTAGATATCCCCCATTGTATCCCCCAAATGAATGTCAGTTCATTTTGACAGTACCATTTTACAGGCACCACCAATGTCTATTCTGCCCAGTTCCTGCATCCAAAATGCAGTGGTGCCATATGAACACAAGCATGTAGGGGCCAGGACCCCAGAGCGGACCTGGCTCCCTCAGAGCAGGTCCTCCTTTGCAGGAGCTGGCATCAGCTGCTCTCCCCCATCCAGGGCCTCCTCTCTGCACTGTCCTCCTGAGAGGTGCCTGCCCCCAGTCTGCAATATTCCTGGGTCCCTTCAGTCATGAAATTTTTTGCTGGGCAATCCGGTAGAGGGATGTCAGACTCTCATTATGTACCCTCATCATGGGCAGTCAAGGCACAAATCCCCACTGGAATTTTCAAGGGAACAACAACATAAAATATCAATGTATCTCTAATTATTAAAACATGCTTATATTAGTGCTTAGCAGTATGTGTGGCTGATTTTTTTTTTTTTTTTTTTTTTGCAGTACGTGGGCCTCTCACTGTTGTGGCCTCTCCCATTGCGGAGCACAGGCTCTGGACGCGCAGGCTCAGCGGCCATGGCTCACGGGCCCAGCGGCTCCGCGGCATGTGGGATCTTCCCGGACCGGGGCATGAACCCGTGTCCCCTGCATCGGCAGGCAGACTCTCAACCACTGAGCCACCAGGGAAGCCCTGATTTTTTAATAAAGTAAGTTTAGGGACAATATAAACAGAAATTTTAAATGAGTTTTTAAAGTACCTGAAAAATTCCATGAAAGAAAATCCATATCCATGCTGCTCTGCAATTCCTGAACAAACCACATTCGCTGATGCTCCAATCAGTGTCCCATTACCTAGAATAAAAATTCAAAAAAGTAAAATAAAATCTCAGTTTATCTTGGTGGTAGGCTCCTGTTCTCTTTTGTTCTATGATACTTTGATCATCTCACAGGCTTTTGATTGATGATTACTTTACTGTTCACTACCAAAGTGATTGCTGTGCAAATATTTGCAGGAACAAAAGAAAACCATGAAGCTAATGGACATATTTTCATAAACTTTCTCCTCACCTTTCTGGTTGTCACTTTACAAATATAGACTCCAAACTATAGAAAGGGTACACCTACCCTGAGGGTTCCAGGGATAGAAATGGGATCTCCTACGTTTTAGCTCTTGGTGCCCTGAGGATCTTAAACCTTTCAAAATCAGATACTTTATACAACTACTGCTGGCAAACAGAAAATAAATTCACTGCTTGTAAATATAGTAATTCATTTATGAATAGGGCTACTTCTGTTGGATGTGATAGGGAAGAGGAAAAGTTAAGGACAATTGGCAAATCACTGTGGGACGTGGTGACATATATCTTTCAGAGGAAAATGTAAGTAGGGTCAACATCCACAGGAGAGAACATGTGTCTTCAGAGCAGTAGGATCTCAGATGAGAACCACCATCCTTAGGACTCTAGGTCTGGACACCTACTAGCAAATCCTTTGTGTGGATGGAAAGATGGATGTAAACAACCATGATAATAAAATGCCTCTTTGGTTGGGCCTTTTTGACAGCACACATGATCTGCAGGGAAACTATGTGCATAGACATACACAAGTGCGGCCTCACAGTGAAGGATGTGACTCAAACCCAGCCCCCAACAGAGAGCTGGGTTCAGGAAAGGGTAAATTTACTTAGTGAAGCCCATTGGCATCTTTCAGTCCCCACCCGCAGAGGTCAGTGTTTGGGGATGGGTGCACGACCCAGGCTCAGCCAAGTTAGTTCAGTTCTGGCATTGTGCATTGCCGAGGACTATGAACTGTGAGACATAAATCTGTAGCTTCCAACAGCCCTCACGGGCCTGAGGGGCTGGTCTTTCTAAGACTGGACAGCAGAGCAGGAGGGCGAGGACCAAGGAAGCTGTGCCCTTCAGTGCTACATTGGCCCAGAACTCCATGCTGGAACACTGAGCACAGAGAGAAGTAAGGAATAAATAACCTCAGAGCCATGTGACCTATGAGGTTTCTCCATGGAGGAGGACCATGGCACCCATTCCGTTACCCATGAAAGGCCTTTGCAGGTGTCGTGTGAGTGCTCAGCTGCACACATGTCCCCTCTCCACTCAGTCCTTACACTCTCCTGAAACACACAGGCATCCAATCCGGTAGGATTCATTATGCACCAGGCCCACAGGCTGCCAGCGCAAAGCATCATGAAGAGCCTCATCTCACTCTCCCTGCCTTTACTCCGTGTAAAATTTGACTAGAGGGGTTTTGGTGAAAACTTCTGAAATAGCACGACACGTCCATTTACATGCTTTCTCTAAGGATTAAATATATTTGACATGTCAATAATATGACTTTAGATGTTAAGAGCTCAATAAAAACCTCCAGCGTCTCCCCAGAGCTCCGAGCCCACCAAGCCCAAGCCCCAATCTGCTTGTGGTCATTGTGTTTCTGATGCCCCATTTTGTGACAGTCCCCCTATTCCTCAGTGTAGTTCAAAGTGTATGGACCCATCCAGAGTTTTAGGAAGGGGGCAATGGAGGTGGGAGGGCAGGAGGGACAAGCCCATCACCAAGGAGAGAGGGACAGCTGCCCCATAGCAGGGGGGGGTGTGACAGGCCAACACCCAAGCTGCCTGCACAGGACAGACTTTAGAGTGGCCACAGCCAGCTAGGGAAAAGAGACTCAGTCTTACAGCTCCAAGGAACTGGATTTGCCAATAACCTGAGTGAGGTTGGAAGCAGACCCATCCTCAGAGCCACCAGAAGGGAGCACATCCTGCAGACACCTTGATCATGGCCTTTTGAGACTCTAAGCAGGGACCCAACTGAGCCATCCTTACCGAGAAGGCAAGAACTTGTAAGATAAAAAATCCCCAAAGTTTGTCTATTTGTTATGGCAAGAACTGAGTCTGGATTTTCATCTCAATTCTGAGATCTGCCTCTGCTCCCACTTTCCCCCCACCCCAGACTTCCATTAGCTTCTTCCTAACTGCCCAACCCTAAGCAGGCTCACCCTCTAACCCCAGTAAGCCACTCCCCATGGAAATCAGCTCACATCCTCCAGGGGCTCACAGGGAGCCTGTTAGTGGAGAGACAAGGCATGACACCACGTGGGAGATGTGCAGTGGGCATGAGATCAGAGAGGCAGAGAGCAAACGCTCAAGGGGCTGAGCATTGAGGTCCCCGTGTCCCCATGAAGAAACTGAGGTGCAGAGAGGCAACATGCTGACTTGTTGGTGCTAGGAAGTGGGTGGGCCCAAGACTCGAACCAGGCATTCTGACTCCAGAGGAAGATCAAAGAGGGTAGGGCTCAGGCTGCATGATGTAAGCCTGAGGCCTTTCTGTAGACAGCCATGCAGAGCATTTGAAGGGTTCCAAGCAGGTGGCAATGTACAAATTTTATGGCAGCACTGGTCCCAGCTAGGTGCTGACATACCAATGTGCCCATCCAGTCACCCTGCCAACAAGCTAACTCTTGCTCTGGAGAGATTCCACACAGAGTCATCTTGCCTGGGTATTATTTCACAGGGTCTGACAAGTCTGCTACCACAGGGAAGCCAATGTTCCTCAGAGGGCCCTGCCTGCAGACCTCTATCACAGAGCACACACATCAGTAGCTGGGCAGCATCTGCTCTGCCACCACAAACACTGCTACTCCAGGACTTAACATGGAGACCTCTGCTTCTGGACAAAACAGAACTTCACACATGATTCAGGGTCACATGCAGGAACCTGGGTGGCCTCTAAAAATAACAGGCAACACTTTCCTTCTCTTGTGTTGGGGATTAATGGTTGAAAACATACTCCCTTTGCTCCCAATCAAGATGGCAGAGTAGGAGGATGTGGAACTCACCTTCCCCCACAAACACATCAAAAATACATCTACATGAATAACAAATTTCACAGAAAACCAACTGAAAGCTGACAGAAATCTCTTATACAACCAAAGCAGCAAGAAAGATTCACATGTAACTGAACAGGACAGAAAAAGAAAAAGGCATCATGAAGGGACCGGTCCCACTGGGAGGGAGTTGTGAAAGAGGAAAGACCACACAGGTGGTCCCTCTCCCTGGGAACCCGCTGCTTCTTCGCAGAGGTCTGCCAGGTCAGATAGATGGACTGGAGGGGGCTGAACTCTACTCGCAAGGAGAGCATGTGTACTGGCTTGCTAGTAATCAGGGTGGAGAGACTGGTGCTGACAGCTGCTACATCGTGACACTTCCCACCCCAGAACATGAACTGAGCAGGGATGATACAATGCACAGTGGCTAGGCTCTGAAACTTGGGCTTCAACAGAGGGACCTTGGGAGAGGATTTGGTCTAGCTCTAGAGGCCCTGGAGTGTAGTCTGGGCCAAAACTCAGAGCCCATCTTTAGCACACACAGAGCTGGGTACAGGTTGGCCAAAGGAGCCCGATTATCAGCACATGCAGGTCAGGGTGCAGGTCCCCCTAGGAACACCATTGTCAACATGCTCATACCAGGGCATGGCTCTGGTGGTGGTAGGCTTTGTGAGCTTGGCCACAGCACTGGTAGTTCCAGGTGCAGGTCTGGCAGCAGTGGAGCTTGTTGGTGCACATACCAGGTGGTGGGTGGTACAACAGAGTCACACATGTTCAGTGGACAGCCCCTGGGGAGGAGTACACAGTGGTTCCTTTCCTGGTGGGAGCACTCCAGTTCTGCTCACCTTTCACAATGCAGGTGGGAGATAGATCTGTGACAGACAGGCCCTGGGAGAGCCCTACCATAGAGGCAGCCTAGGTCCCAGGGGCAGCACAACCACCTCAATTCCAGTAGTCACAACACCCTGGTCACCAGTGACAGGCTAGCACTAGGTCTGGGATGAACAAAACAGAGAAAGGGATGCAACTTTGCAGTGCTTCTGGGCAGACCTGTGGATGGCTGTATGGGTGGCACTTAGGCCTGCTGTGACCACACAGGCTTCACTTCCTTCAATGCTCACCTCCTTGTGGATACAGCACACACTTAAGGGTAATAGAGCCTTATAGAATGCTACCCTCAGGGTTTCTACTCCAACAACTGGAAAACAGATCCTGCCCTGACAGGGCTGTGACAGCCAAGAGAAGGCCCCACCGAACATCCAGTGCAGGCTCTGGGCATCACTACACCAATCACACCCCTTATCAAGTGGATAAGGGCCAGCAGACTCTGAGGAAAGACATGGCAGGCATCCATAGCAAAAACAGGCCTCACACCAAAAAACTGGACTCAGTCTACAGAGGGATGTTCCTTCATTAAAAAAAGCCCATCAAGACCAGAGTATACAATTATTTCTCCTAAATTCATAGAAAAAAAGAAATTTAACTAAGATGAAAAAGCAGAGGAACTACTGCCAATTGAAAGAACAAAAGGGAATTCCCTGGCAGTCCAGTGGTTAGGACTATGTGCTTTCATTGCTGAGGGCCTGGGTTTCATCCCTGGTCGGGGAACTAAGATCCCACAAGCTGCATGGTGTGGCCAAGAAAATAAACAAACAAACAAATAAATAAATAAAAGAACAAGAGAAATCCCCTGAAAGAACAAACAATGAAACAGACCTCTCCATTCTCCTAAAACCTGAGTTCAAAAAGGAGGTAATAAAAATGCTAAAAGACTTAAGAAAGATTATCGATAGAAACGCAGATCAGTGCAACAAGGAAATGGAAACTATAAAGATGAAACATTCAAATAAGACAACACAATTGCCAAGATAAAAGTCAATCTAGAAGCAATGAAGAGCAGGCTAAATAATGCAGAAGAACAAATAAGTGATCCAGAAGACAGAATAATGGCAATCGCCCAATCAGAACAGCAGACACAAAGACAAATTAAAATAAGAAAGCAACATACAAGCTCTAGAACTAAAGAACAAAAAAACAGAGATGAACAATACAATAACTGAAATGAAAAATACACTAGAAGGAATCAATAGCAGAATAACTGAGGCGGAAGAATGGATAAGTGAGCTGGAAGATAGCATGGTGGAAATAACTGCCATGGAGCAGAATAAAGAAAAAAGAATGAAAAGAAATGAGGACAGTCTCAGAGACATTGGACACAACATTAAAAGCATCAACATTCAAGTAAGTCCCAAAAGAAGAAGAGAAAGAGAAAGGACCTGAGAAAATATTGAAGAGATTATAGTCAAAAAATTCCCTAACATGGGAAAGGAAATAGTCATCCAAGATCAAGAAAGGAAGAGTCCTATACAGGATAAAACCAAGGAGGAACATGACAAGACACATATTAATCAAACTAACAGAAACAAAATACAAAGAAAAAATATTAAAAGCCAAAAAGGGGAAACCAAGAGAAATTAAGGAAACACTCCCATTTACCATTGCAACAAAAAGAATAAAATACCTAGGATAATTCTACCTAAGGAGACAAAAGACGTGTATGCAGAAAATTATAAGACACTGATGAAAGAAATTAAAGATGATACAAACAGATAGAGAGATATACCATGTTCTTGGATTGGAAGAATCAACATTGTGAAAATGATTATACTACCCAAAGCAATCTACAGATTCAGTGCAATCCCTATCAAACTACAAATGGCATTTTTCACAGAACTAGAACAAAAAAATTCACAATTTGTTTGGAAACACAAACAAAGCAATCTTCAGAAAGAAAAATGGAGCTGGAGGAATCAGTCTTCTTGATTTCAGACTATTCTACAAAGATACAGTAACCAAGACACTATGGTACTGGCACAAAAACAGAAATATAGATCAATGAAACAGGATAGAAAGCCCAGAGATAAACCCACGCACATATGGTCACCTTATCTTTGATAAAGGATGCAATAATATTCAATGTAGAAAAGAGAGCCTCTTAAATAAGTGGTGCTGAGAAAACTGGACAGCTACCTGTAAAAGAATGAAATTAAAACACTCCCTAACACCATACACAAAAATAAACTCAAAATGGATTATAGACCTAAATGTAAGGCTAGACACTATAAAGCTCTTAGAGGAAAACATAGGCAGAACACTCCAAGACAAATCACAGCAAGATCCTTTTTGACTCACCTCCTAGAGGAATGGAAATAAAAACAAAAATAAACAAATGGGACCTAATAAATCTTAGTAGCTTTTGCACAGCAAAGGAAACCATAAACAAGATGAAGAGACAACCCTCAGAATGGGAGAAAATATTTGCAAATGAAGCAACTGACAAAGGATTAATCTCCAAAATGTACAAGCAGCTCATGTAGTTTATTATCAAGAAAACAAACAACCCAATCCAAAAATGGGCAGAAGACCTAAACAGACATTTCTCCAAAGAAGATATACAGATTGCCAACAAACACATGAAAGGATGCCTAACATCACTAATCTTTAGAGAAATGCAAATCAAAACTACAATGAGGTATTACCTCATACCAGTCAGAATGGCCATCATCAAAAAATCTACAAACAATAAATGCTAGAGAGAGTGTGGAGAAAAGGGAACACTCTTGCACTGCTGGTGGGAATGTGAATTGGTACAGCCACTATGGAGAACTGTATGGTGCTTCCTTAAAAAACTACAAATAGAACTACCATACAAGCCAGCAATCCCACTATTGGGCATATACCTTGAGAAAACCATAATTCAAGAAGAGTCATGTATCACAATGTTCATTGCAGCTCTATTTACAATATCCAGGACATAGAAGCAACCTAAGTGTCCATCAACAGATGAATGGATAAAGAAGATGTGGCACATATATACAATGGAATACTACTCAGCCATAAAAAGAAATGAAATTGAGTTATTTGTAGTGAGGTGGATGGACCTAGAATCTATCATACAGAGTGAAGTAAGTCAGAAAGAGAAAGACAAATACTGTATACTAACACATATATATGGAATCTAAAGCAAAAAAGAAAATGGTTCTGAAGAACCTAGAGGCAGGACACGAATAACAACGCAGCTGTAGAGAATGGATTTGAAGACATGGGGAGGAGGAAGGGTAAGCTGGGATGAAGTGAGAGAGTGGCATGGTCATATATACACTACCAAATGTAAAATAGATAGCAGGTGGGAAGCAGCCATAGAGTACAGGGAGATCAGCTCCGTGCTTTGTATCAACCTAGAGGGGTGGGATAAGGAGGGTGTGAGGGATATGCAAGAGGGAGGAGATATGTGGATATATGTATATGTACAGCTGATTCACTTTGTTATACAGCAGAAACTAACAAACCATTGTAAAGCAATTATACTACAATAAAGATGTTAAAGAAAAAAAAAGCCAATCCCAAAAGTTACACCCTGTAAGATTCCATTTATATAATATACTTGGGGCTTCCCTGGTGGCGCAGTGGTTGGGAGTCCGCCTGCCGATGCAGGGGACATGGGTTCGTGCCCTGGTCTGGAAAGATCCCACATTGCCGCGGAACGGCTGGGCCCATGAGCCATGGCTGCTGAGCCTGCACATCCGGAGCCTGTGCTCCACAAAGGGAGAGGCCACAGCAGTGGAAGGCCCGTGTACCGCAAAAAAATAAATAAATAAAATAATAATATATAATATACTTGAAATGACAAAGCTGTAGAAATGTAGAATAGGTAAGTGGTTGCCAAGGGTTAAGTAGGGGGTGGGGATGGAAGGAAGTGGGTGTGGCTATAAAAGGGCAATGTGAGGGATTTTTTTTAGTGATGAAAATGTTTTGTGTCTTGACTGCTTCAATGTCAATATCCTGACTGTGATATTGTAGTATAGTTTCACAATATATTACCATTGAGGGAAACTGGATAAATGGTACATAGGATCTCTTCATATTATTCCTTACAACTGCATGTGAATATACAACTATCTCAAAGTAAAAGCTTAATTAAAGTAATAAAGAAGGGAAACCAGAGGGAAAAATGTTCTCATGACTAAATCCGTAATTACTAACCTAAATAAATGTATATAGATAGACAGGTTGACTGAAAAATAAAGTTGAGGAAACATCCCCAAGTCTGGAGGCAAAAGTCAAAGAAGAAAATGCAGAGGAAAAATAATATACACAAGTTCAATATGGGAAACCCCAAATTCAACTACTAGAAAAATCTCAGAAAGGACAGAATGAAATGAAAGGGAGGAATTTATCAAAGAAATGATAGAAGTGGATTCTGCAGAGTAGAAGCAGCACATGAGTAAATACATACCTAATGCCATCTTTATGAAATTTTAGAACCCCAGCGAGCCTTAGAAACTTTCCCAGAGTCATACAACTAGAAAATCCCACAGCTGGGAATCAAATTCCTGCAGTTCAGCTCCAGAGTTTCTCCTCCTTACTCTCTTTACGTTGAAAACAAGTAACTAGAAATACTAGGTTCAACAAAAATGGTATGAAATTTGTCACCAAATTTGAAGTAAATTAAAATGACATGATTTTAAGCAGATGATGAAACATCTGCTTAAAGAAAGAAGACTTGATTGGACCTTGATCCTGGTGCACATTTTGGCCCTGCAGTGTGGCATTTACATAGTCAGGGTAGCATAAATGTTGCTGATGGGTTTTCCCAGCTGGAGTGAACCTATGACCAAGCCAGTAGTTTCTGTTGCTTGTAGAACACATTGTGGTTGTTAATTTCCTTGATAAATCTGAGCTGTTTTATTTTACTTGTTGCCAAATTCACGTATTATTTGGATAAAAACAAACTAAAAATAATTTAAATATCTACTTGTGGGACACAGAAAACAAACAAAAATGAAGAATGCTTTAGGTCCAAGTATGCATGGTGTCCTTGACAAAGTTGTCTAGAGATTGTGGGTAATCCAAGCAGCACACGGCTACATTAAAACCTGTTGCTTCCTTTTGGTCAAGTTCATATCCTGAGTGGCAGGTAGTTCTATTAATACTTTCCAAAGGGAATTCCAGTGCATAAAATTAATTTTTATGTTTTCTGTCAAATGAAACATTACCACTGGTCTGAGAGTATGGTTTATTTACCTCAGATTGGATTGGTTGACATAGGACGTTAGATTCAAGGTTCTTTATAAACATTTAAAATGGTCATCAAGAGCACGGCAGAGAATAGTTTTGGAAAAGGTTCTTGTTCTGCCTCTAGATCCATACATTAGTTTTCATGTAGGATTACCCAGACATGCCAAGACAGGCAGCAGCTCTTTGTGTGCACAGCCCAACTTCTAATTCACACCTCTGTAAATGGAAACTGGCCAGGTGGCCTGAGCCAGAGTAGTGACACCTAGGACTTCTTTCTCCCCACCACATGGAACCCATGCCATGTGGGGAACTATCAAAAGACTGCTAGCATCTTATTAAACTACTGAAACAACCATTGACATCTGAATGGTACTCTCACATTCATAATCTTAAGTGAACCTCAGGACTATCCTGTGAGATGCCCAGGGAAAGTTGTCATTTAACACAGAGGTAGCTGACTCCCCTATATCTCCTCCCCACCGATGACGGGGCAGGGACAGTCAGATGGATTCCTGCCCCTTGCCAGTGACCAACATGAGTGGGCCAGCCAAAGCTATTTGATGTCAAGGAGACATTGTGAGGTGTCTTCTTGGGGGAGAGGGCAACTTCTGGTAATGATTTCCCTGATTTTGAGAAAAAACTTTACAAAAGAGAGTAGTCCTGCTACTTTTTCTGGGTACCATCCATTGTTGTGTGGTGATGAGATTCCTGGAGCTGTTTCCAGCCCGAGTGTGGGGCCAGCTCTAAGTGTCGTTGATGGGTGGCAGAGCATGTAGGTGGAGACACCAAGAAGCCCTGAGACACCTCTAGACTTGCTCCACCACTGACTGCCTGTCACAGGAGATACTCTTCCTGTTGCTGACACCATCTTGTTTTGTATCTTCCTTTCCTTATAACCCAAACCATCCTAATCAATATAATAGAAATGTTCAGTGGTTTGCTCATGGTTACAAAGCTTAGCAGATTTGAGATATTGATCAAGGTCTTCTGAATCCAAATCTAGCATTCTTTCCACTATGACAGCTGACACAATCTTTTTCCAATGTTTGTGTAGGACGTGCTGGCTGGCTAGACTTCTTCTCTGTGGCTTCCCTGTACCCCACCTGCTTAGGTACCTTATCCACTCTGTTTGTCTCATTTGGCTGACCAATAAGCCATGGGGGCAACCTTTTTGTGAGCCTTTTGGCATAGCTTTTGTCCTCGTGATAAAAATGTATTGGTACCAGTTCTACTCCATGCTTTCTGCTTTGGATGCAGCCATGAAACATCTGTGATGAGAGGGATAGGCCAAGAGAATTGTGGAGACCTGCTTCTAATATTACGAGACATCAAGCTGATGCTTGCCAGCCCTCTGACCCTCAGCTTCTTGTTATATGAGAAGAGATGATTTCCCTGAACGTGTAAGCCTCTGTTAATCAGGTTTCTCTTACCTGTAGCTGAAAGCATTCTTAAAAGAAACAGAGCTCAGTGAGACTTAGTAAGTTAATGTTCTGCTTCCCATGTTACAAGGCCTTCAGGAAACCAAAAGACCTCATGCAAAGGGATGACTGAAAAGCGGATCTGGGGGAAGGAGGTCAGGCTATGCAGAGAGAGTTTAAGCGGAATAGTAGTCCCCACAGTGCCATCCATTCTACTTTCCTGAAAAAGTGGATAGAAATCAAATGAGCAAAGGCTGAGCAAGGGCCGTACATGAGAGAAGTCAGCTTAGCCTTTGCTCATGTCTCTGCCTCATTCACTCTCCAGGGAAAGAGTTTGAGCCACAAAGCTCCTGACTTTACCTTTTCATCCCCACACAGCCCTCTCACCCTGCCCAAGTCATCACACAGCCAGGGGGACCAGCTGCTACCCCTTCTCTCACTCTGATCCTTGAAAATCTCCCCATTCCTTTCTCTGAATCCAGAAGTGCTCAGGAAAAAATTAACCTGCTGAGCCAGTTCACCCTGGCAATGTGAAACATGAAATTGAAAGGGCCTTTCATTTTCTGGCAAGTGGTCCATTGCCAATGAGGAATTCTTACCCACTGCAGCATGATGAGATATTATTGGTCTCAGCAATACCTGCCTGCCATTTTAACTGGGAAAAAAGGAGTATTTTTTCTTTTCTTTTCTTTTCTTGGTACTCATTATCATTTTTATTATTTTATTTTTAATTTTACTTTTTACTGAAGTATAGTTTATTTACAATACTGTGTTAGTTTCATGTGTATGGCAAAGTGATTTAGTTATATTTTTTCAGATGTTTTTCCATTATAGGTTATTACAGGATATTGAATATTTTTGCCTGTGTTATAAACCCTTGTTGCTTATCTATTTTATGTATAGTAGTTTGTGTCTATTAATCCCATACTCCTAATTTATACTTCCTCCCTTTCCCCTTTAACCATAAGTTTGTTTCCTATGTTTTTTTTTTGTGAGTCTATTTTTTGTATATACATTCATTTTATATTATTTTCTAGATTCAACATATAAGTGATATCAAATAATATTTGTGTTTCTCTGTCTAACTTAGTATGATATTCTCTAGGTCCATCCATGTTGCTGCAAATGGCAATATTTCATTCTTTTTTAGAGCTGAGTAATATACCATTATATGTATATATATCACATCCATGTCTTGGCTATTGTAAATAGTGCTTCTATGAACATTGTGGTGCATGTATCTTTTTGAATTACAGTTTTCATCTTTTCTGGATATATTCTATATATAGATTCTAGGGGTGCAATTGCTGTATCATATGGTAGCTTTACTTTTAGTTTTTAAAGGAATATTGATACAGTTTTCCATACTGACTGCACCAATTTACACTCCCACCAACAGTGTAGGAGGGTTACTTTTCTCCACACCCTTCCCAGCATTTATTATTTGTAGACTTTTTGATGATAGCCATTCTGACTAGTGTGAGGAGATATTTTATTGTGGTTTTGATTTGTATTTCTCTAAAAATTAGCAATATTGGACATCTTTTCATGTGTTCATTGGTCATCTGTATTGGAGACCATGTCTATTTAGGAGAAATGTCTATTTAGGTTTTCAGCCCATTTTTGATTGGGTTGGTGGTTTTTTTGTTATTTATTTATTTAGGCTGCATCAGGTCTTAGTTGCAGCACGTGGGATCTTTTGTTGTGGTATGCAGGCTCTTTGTTGCAGTGTCTGGGCTTTTCTCTAGTTGTGGAGTGCAGGCTTCTCTCTAGTTGTGGCCCACGGGCTCAGTTGCCTCCCAGCATGTGGGATCTTAGTTCCCTGACCAGGGATTGAACCCACATCCCCTGCATTGGAAGGCGGATTCTTAACCACTGGACCACCAAGAAAGTCCCCTGGGTTGTTTTTTTGATATTGAGTTTCTTTTTTTTTTTTTTGCTTATAAATGTACCTTCCTCATTTTATTTTATTTTATTTTTTAACATCCTTATTGGAGTATAAATGCTTTACAATGTTCTGCTGTATAACAAAGTGAATCAACCATAGGTATGCATGTATCCCCATTTCCTCTTCCTCTTGCCTCTCCCTACTACCCTCCCTATCCCACTCCTCTAGGTGGTCACAAAGCACAGAGCTGATCTCTCTGTGCTACACAGCTGCTTCCCACTAGCTATCTATTTTATATTTGGTAGTGCATACATGTCAATGCTACTCTCTCACTTTATCCCAGCTTACCCTTCCCCCTCCCTGGGTCCTCAGGTCTATCCTCTATGTCTGTATCATTACTCCTGTCCTGCACCTAGGTTCTTCAGAGCCTTTTTTTTGTTTTAGATTCCATGTATATGTTTTAGCATACAGTATTTGATTTTCTCTATCTGACTTACTTCACTCTGTATGACAGACTCTAGGTCCATCCACCTTACTACAAATAACTCAATTTAATTTCTTTTTACGGCTGAGTAATAGTCCATTGTATATATGTGCCACATCTTCTTTAGTCATTCATCTGTTGATGGACACTTAGGTTGCTTCCATGTCCTGCCTATTGTAAATAGTGCTGCAGTGAACATTGTGGTACATGATTTTTTTTGAATTATGGTTTTCTCAGGGTATATGCCCAGTAGTGGGATTGCTGGGTCTTATGGTAGTTCTATTTTTAGTTTTCTAAGGAACCTCCGTACTGTTCTCCATAGAGGCTATATCAATTTACTTTCCCACCAACAGCGAAAGAGGGTTCCGTTTTCTCCCACCCTCTCCAGCATTTATGGTTCGTAGATTTTTTTGATGACGGCCATTCTGACTGGTGTGAGGTGATATCTCATTGTAGTTTTGATTTGCATTTCTCTAATGATTAGTGATGTTGAGCATCCTTTCATGTGTTTTTTGGCAACCTGTATATCTTCTTTGGGGAAAAGTCTACCTAGGTCTTCTGCCCAGTTTTGGATTGGGTTGTTTGTTTTTCTGATATTGAGCTGCATGAGTTGCTCCAATATTTTGGAGATTAATCCTTGGCCAGTTGCTTCATTTGCAAATATTTTTTTCCCATTCTGAGGCTTGTCTCTTCATCTTATTTATGGTTTCCTTTGCAGTGCAAAAGCCTTTAAGTTTCATTAGGTCCCATTTGTTTATTTTTGTTTTTATTTCCATTTCTCTAAGAGGTGGGTCAAAAAGGATCTTGCTGTGATTTATGTAAGAGAGTGTAGTGCCTATGTTTTCCTCTAAGAGTTTTATAGTGTCTGCCCTTACATTTAGGTCATTAATCCATTTTGAGTTTATTTTTGTGTATGGTGTTAGGGAGTGTTCTAATTTCATTCTTTTACCTGTAGCTGTCCAGTTTTCCCAGCACCACTTATTGAAGAGGCTGTCTCTTCTCCATTGTATATTCTTGCCTTCTTTATCATAGATAAGGTGACCATATACGTGTGAGTTTATCTCTGAGCTTTCTATCCTGCTCCATTCATCTATATTTCTGTTTTTGTGCCAGTACCATACTGTCTTGATTACTGTAGCTTTGAAGTATAGTCTGAAGTCAGGGAGCCTGATTCCTCTAGCTCCTCTTTTCTTTCTCAAGATTGCTTTGGCTATTCAGGGTCTTTGATGTTTCCATACAAATTGTGAAATTTTTTGTTCTAGTTCTGTGAAAAATGCCATTGGTAGTTTGATAGGGATGGCATTGAATCTGTAGATTGCTTTGGGCAGTATAGTCATTTTCACAATGTTGATTTTTCCAATCCAAGAACATGGTATATCTCTCTATCTATTTGTATCATCTTTAATTTCTTTCATCAGTGTCTTATAATTTTCTGCATACAGGTCTTTTGTCTCCTTAGGTAGGTTTATTCCTACGTATTTTATTCTTTTTGTTGCAATGGTAAATGGGAGTGTTTCTGTAATTTCTCTTTCAGATTTTTCATCATTAGTGTATAGGAATGTAAGAGATTTCGGTGCATTAATTTTGTATCTTGCTACTTTACCAAATTCATTGATTAGCTCTAGTAGTTTTCTGGTAGCATCTTTATGATTTTCTATGTATAGTATCCTGTCAACTGCAAACAGTGACGATTTTACTTCTTTTCCAATTTGGATTCCTTTTATTTCTTTTTCTTCTCTGATTGCTGTGGCTAAAACTTCCAAAACTATGTTGAATAATAGTGGTGAGAGTGGGCAGCATTGGATTTTTTCCTGCTCTAGGGGGAAATGGTTTCAGTTTTTCACCACTGAGCACAATGTTGGCTGTGGGTTTGTCATATATGGCCTTCCTTACGTTGAGGTAAGTTCCCTCTATGCCTATGTTTTGGAGGGTTTTTTTTTCTTTTATCATAAATGGGTGTTGAAGTATGTCAAAAGGTTTTTCTGCATCTATTGTGACGATCATATAATTATTCTCCTTCAATTTGCTAATATGGTGTATCACATTGATTGATTTGCTTATATTGAAGAATCCTTTCATTCCTGGGATAAACCCTACTTGATCATGGTGTATGATCTATTCAATGTGCTGTTGGATTCTGTTTGCTAGTATTTTGTTGAGGATTTTTGCATCTATGTTCATCAGTGATATTGGCTTGTAGTTTTCTTTTTTTGTGACATCTTTGGTTTTGGTATTAGGGTGATGGTGGCCTCATGGAATGGGTTTGGGAGTGTTCCTCCCTCTGCTATATTTTGGAAGAGTTTGAGAAGGATAGGTGTTAGCTCTTCTCTAAATATTTTTTAGAATTCGTCTGTGAAGCCACCTTGTCCTGGGCTTTCGTTGGTTGGAAGATTTTAATCACAGTCTGAATTTCAGTGCTTGTGATTGGTTTGTTTATATTTTTTATTTCTTCCTGGTTCAGTCTCAGAAGGTTGTGCTTTTCTAAGCATTTGTCCATTTCTTCCAGGTTGTCCATTTTTTTGGCATATAGGTGCTTGTAGTAATCTCTCATGATCCTTTGTATTTCTGCAGTGTCAGTTGTTACTTCTCCTTTTTCATTTCTAATTCTATTGATTTGAGTCTTCTTTTATTTCTTGATGAGTCTTGCTAATGTTTTATCAATTTTGTTTATTTTCTCAAAGAATCAACTTTTAGTTTTATTGATCTTTGCTATTGTTTCTTTCATTTCTTTTTCATTTATTTCTGATCTGATATTTATGATTTCTTGCCTTCTGTTGACTTTTGGGGTTTTTGTTCTTCTTTCTCTAATTGCTTTAGGTGTAAGGTTAGGTTGTTTATTTGAGATGTTTCTTGTTTCCTGAGGTAGGATTGCATTGCTATTAACTTCCCTGTTATAACTGCTTCTGCTGCATCCCATAGGTGTTGGGTCATCTTGTATTCATTGTCATTTGTTTCTAGGTATTTTTTTATTTCCTCTTTGACTTCTTTAATGATCTCTTGGTTTAGTAGTGTATTGTTTACCCTCCACTTGTTTGTATTTTTTACAGATTTTTTTCCTGTAATTAATATCTAGTCTCATAGTGTTGTGGTTGGAAAAGATACTTGATATGATTTCAATTTTCTTAAATTTACCAAAGTTTAATTTGTGACCCAAGATATGATCTATCCTGGAGAATATTCGAGGAGCACTTGAGAAGAAAGTGTATTCTGTTGTTTTTGGATGGAATGTCCTATAAATATCAATTAAGTCTGTCTTGTTTAATATAGCATTTTAAGTTTGTTTTTCCCTATTTATTTTCATTTTGGATGATCTGTCCATTGGTGAAAGTGGGGTGTTAAAGTCCCCTACTCTGATTGTGTTATTGTCTATTTCCTCTTTTTTGGCTGTTAGCATTTGCCTTATGTATTGAGGTGCTCCTATGTTGGGTGCATAAATATTTACAATTGTTGTATCTTTTTCTTGGACTGATCTTTTGATCATTATGTAATGTCCTTCTAAGTCTCTTGTAATAGTCTTTATTTTAAAGTGTATTTTGTCTGATATGAGAATTGCTACTCCAGCTTTCTTTTTTTTTTTTTTTTTTTTTTTCGGTATGTGGGCCTCTCACTGTTGTGGCCTCTCCCGTTGTGGAGCACAGGCTCCAGAGACGCAGGCTCAGCAGTCATGGCTCAAAGGCCCAGCCGCTCCACAGTATGTGGGATCTTCCCAGACTGGGACACGAAACCGTGTCCCCTGCATCAGCAGGCGGACTCTCAACCACTGCGCCACCAGGGAAGCCCTCCAGCTTTCTTTTGATTTCCATTTGCATGGAATATCTCTTTCCATCCCCTCACTTTTAGTCTGTATGTGTCCCTAGGTCTGAAGTATGTCTCTGGTAGACAGCATATATATGGGTCTTGTCTTTGTATCCATTCATCCAGTCTACATCTTTTGGTTGGAGCATTTATTCCATTTACCTCTAAGGTAGTTATCAATATGTATGTTCCTATTACCATTTTCTTAATTGTTTGGGGTTTGTTATTGTAGGTCTTTTCCTTCTCTTGTGCTTCCTGCCTAGAGAAGTTCCTTTAGCATTTGTTGTAAAGCTGGTTTGGTGGTGCTGAATTCTCTTAGCTTTTTCTTTTCTGTAAAGGTTTTAATTTCTCCATCAAATCGGGATGAGATCCTTGCTGGATAGAGTAATATTGGTTGCAGGTTTCTCCCTGTCATCACTTTAAATATGTCCTGCCAGTCCCTTCTGGCTTGCAGAGTTTCTACTGAAAGATCAGCTTTTAACCTTATGGGCTTTCTCTTGTTTGTTAATTGTTGCTTTTCCCTTGGTGCTTTTAATATTTTTTCTTTTATTTAATTTTTGAATGTTTGATTAGTATATGTCTAGTCATGTGTCTCCTTGGATTTATCCTGTATGGGACTCTGTGCACTTCCTGGACTTGATTGACTATTTCCTTACCCATATTAGGGAAGTTTTCAGCTATAATCTCTTCAAATATTTTCTCAGTCCCTTTTTCTTTCTCTTCTTCTTCTGGAACCCCTATAGTTTGAATGTTGGTGCGTTTAATGTTGTCCCAGATGTCTCTGAGACTGTCTTCAGTTCTTTTCATTGTTTTTTCTATATTCTGCTCTGCAGTAGTTATTTCCACTATTTTATATTCCAGGTCACTTATCTATTCTTCTGCCTCAGTTATTCTGCTATTAATTCCTTCTAGAGAATTTTAAATTTTATTTATTATGTTGTTCATCATTGTTTGTTTGCTCTTTAGTTCTTCTAGGTCCTTGTTAAAAGTTTATTGTATTTTCTCCATTCTATTTCCAAGATTTGGGATAATCTTTAATCTCATTACTCTGAATTCTTTTTCAGGTAGATTGCCTATTTCCTCTTCATTTTTTTGGTCTGGTAAGGTTTTTGCCTTGCTCCTTCATCTGCTGTGTATTTCTCTGTTTTCTCATTTTGCTTAACTTATTGTATTTGGGGTCTCCTTTTCACAGGCTTCCTGTTTGTAGTTCCTGTTGTTTTTGGTGTCTGCTCTCAGTGAGTAAGGTGGGTTCAGTGTGTTCTGTAGGCTTCCTGATGTTGGGGACTGGTGCCTGTGTTCTGGTGGATGAAGCTGGATCTTCTCTTTCTGGCGGGAAGGACCACGTCCAGTCGTGTGTTTTGGGGTGTCTCTGAACTTATTATGATTTTAGGCAGCCTCTCTGCTAATGGGTGGGCTTATGTTCCTGTCTTTCTAGTTGTTTGCCATAAGGTGTCCAGCACTGTAGCTTGCTTGTCATTGAGTGGAGCTGGGTCTTAGTGTTGAGATAGAGATCTCTGGGAGAGTTTTCACCATTTGATATTACATGGGGCTGGGAGGTCTCTGGTGGACCAATGTCCTGTACTCAGCTCTCCCTCCTCTGAGGCTCAGGTCTGACACCCAGCCGGAGCACCAAGACTCTGTCAGCCACTCAGCTCAGAAGAAAAGGGAAAAAAAGAAAGAAAAAAGGAAAGAAAGAAAGAAGAAAGAAAAAGAAAGGAAGAAAGAAAAAAGAAAGGAAGGAAGGAAGGAAGGAGGGAAGGGAGGAAAAGAATGTTATTAAAATAAAAAAAATTGGGCTTCCCTGGTGGCGCAGTGGTTGCGAGTCTGCCTGCCGATGCAGGGGACACAGGTTCGTGCCCCGGTCTGGGAAGATCCCACATGCTGCGGAGCGGCTGGGCCCATGAGCCATGGCCTCTGAGCCTGCGCGTCCGGAGCCTGTGCTCCACAACGGGAGAGACCATAGCAGTGAGAGGCCCGCGTACCGCCAAAAAAAAAAAAATCAGAGAAAATAAAAAAATTATCAAAAAGTAAATAATTATCAAAAGTAATTTAAAGAAAGAGAGAAGGAAATAAGAAAGCAACCAAACCAAAAAACAAATCCATCAATGATAACAAGCACTAAAAACTATACTAAAAAAACAAAAACAAAAAAGGACAGTCAGAATCCTAGGATAAATGGCAAAAGCAAAGCTATATAGACAAAATCACAGAAAGAAGCATACACATACACACTCACAAAAAGAGAAAACGGAAAAAAGATATATATATTTATACAAAGGAAGGGAGCAACCAAATCAATAAACAAATCTACCAATGATAATAAGCTCTATATACTAAACTAAGATAAACATAAAACCAGGAACAAATTAGATGCAGAAAGTAAACTCCAAGTCTACAGTTGTTCCCAAAGTCCACCACCTCAATTTTGGGATGATTCATTGTCTATTCAGGTATTCCACAGATGCAGGGTACATCAAGTTGACTGTGAAGAGTTAATCCGCTGCTCCTGAGGCTACTGGGAGAAATGCCCCTTTCTCTTCTTTTGTTTGCAGAGCTCCTGGGGTTCAGCATTGGATTTGGCCCCACCTCAGCCTGTAGGTCACCTGAGGGTGTCTTTTGGGAAGTCTGAGGTCTTCTGCCAGCATGCAGTAGGTGTTCTGTAGGAGTTGTTCCACATGTAGATGTAGTTTTGATGTACTTGTGGAGAGGAAGGTGATCTCCACGTCCCACTCCTCTGCCATCTTGAAGGAGTCTCCTCCAGATTGGCTTTTCTTCACTCCACATAATTTTCTGGAAATTCATCCAGGTTGTCACTTGTATCAGTTGCTCATTTATTTTTTTATTGCTGAGTAGCTTTCCCTGGTATGGATGTATTGTATCACAGTTTGTTTAAACATTTATTGTTGAAGGACATCATATTTGTTTCTACTTTTTGGCTATTATACATAAAGCTTCCATAAACATTTGTGTACACGTTTGGGCATGAACATAAGTTTTTATTTTTCTAGAATAAATTCCTAGTAGTGTAATTGCTGAGTTTTATGGCAGTTGCAGGTTTAGTTTTTTAAGACATTGACAAACTGTTTTCCAGAGTGATGGCCATTTTACATTTCCAACAACAATGTCTGAGTGATCCATTTTTTCCACATTCTGGTCAGCATTTGGTGTTCTTGTTATTTTTTATTTTAGCCATTCTTATATGTGTGTGATGATATCTTATCATGGTTTTAAGATTTTTTTTTTGATGTGGACCATTTATAAAGTCTTTATTGAATTTGTTGCAATATTGCTTGTCTTTTATGTTTTGGTTGTTTGGCTGCCAGGCATGTGGGATATTAGGTTCCTGACCAGGAATCAAACCTGCACCCCCCTGCCATTGGAAGGCAAAGTCTTAACCACTGGACTGCCAAGGAATTCCCTTATCATGGTTTTAATTTGCATTTTCTTAATGGTTAATAATGCTGAACATCTTTTCATGTGCTTATTTACAATTTATATGTCCTCCATTCCATATATATATTTATAAATTCTATAGACATAGATATAAACAAAAAATCTTACTAAGATTTTGGTAGGAATTGCATTAAACCTAAATATTAATTTGGGGACAGTTTACATCTTTACTATGTGGAGCCTTCCAATCCATGAACACTGTATGTCTTCCCAATTATTTGGATCTTCATTAATTTCTTTTATAAGCGTATTGTAATTTCAGCTTCAGTATTTAATTTTTTGAGTGATTTTAAATAGTATTGTATATTTTATTGTGGTATCCATGTGTTCATTGCTAAAATTGATTTTTGTATGTCTACCTTGTATCCAGTGACCTTGCTGAGCTCACATATTAGTTATATGGTTTTCTGATTTTTTAAAAAATAGATTCCTTGATATCCACCAAGACAATCATGTCATCTATAGTAGGAACCATTTAATTTCTTCCTTTCTAATCTGTATACCTTTTATTTCCTTTTCTTGCCTTATTGCACTAGGTAGATTTTCCAGCACTATGCTGAATAAGAGAGGTGAGAGCAGACATCCTTGCCTTGTTCCCAATCTTAGGGGACAAACATTCAGTATTTCAACAGTAAGTATGAGGTTATCTGCAGGGTTTCTGTAGGTGTTCTTTACCAAGGTAGTGGTATGCTGAACAATTTATGTAAAGAACTACTGAGACAAAAGTATAATATTTGCACATACACACACACACTGAAGAGCGCATCCCCATTTGTGCCTGGCTGTCAGTGTAGGGCATGGAGCCAATCTAATCTGTTGCTGAGCTGGACCTGGCTTTGTTTCACCTTAAGTTGAATTCAATTTCCCACCAGCTGCAAATGTTTTGAGGGTGGGATGAGGAGTTCTCTGAAACAGAGATATGAGCAAAGGAAGATTATGGGTTTCTGGTTATATAGCCGAGTTATCAATTTTCTAACAGGTTTATAACCTGCTGATTGCTGAAGATTCTCTCTGAAGTTCTGTCCTGGCTGTCCACCCTTCAAAAGGTGGCTCTCTGCCCTGTCCCCACTTCAGTGTAGTCTGCAAAGGCCCAGCATGTCTCTGAAGCTTTTCTCTCATTGGTTCTGCAGCATAACCCACTTCACTGCACACTCTACAAAGGCACTAAGAGATTTCACTTAGCTTTTCTGTTCTTCAGGAACCATCTAGAAAATGTCCCATCCCCACCTAACTAAAAATTGGCTTTGATTTCTTTTGAAGCTGTTACTAGCTTTGTAATGTACCATGTATTTGCTTTCTCTCCTTCACTGCCTTACCTCACTTCCTCCCTCAGTCTTCCTGCCTTAGGAGTACATGTCCCAATAAATCTTCAGCATGCAAACTTGCCTCAACCTCTGCCTTCTAGGACACCCAGTCTAAGGCAGATTTTTCTTAAGACTTATTTGAATTGTTCTTAGCTCTTATTAAAAAGAGCAACCAAAAGGTACTGAGAGCAGACCAGGAAAGACTTTTTGTTTCAAACTATTTAGTGAGTCACACCCAATTTATAGAACAAATCTCCTCCATATTCATTCTATGTGTTCTGGGAGAATCTGAACTAGCCCAGGAGGTTTCTCATCCTTTGAGACCCAGCTCAAAACTTCCCCTCTGGAGAGTCATTCCTGACTTTCCCCCAGTCTCCCTGGTACCCCCTGAGCACTCTATGCACGTGGCAATGAGAGGATACATTTATGTTATAATCTTAGCTTAGGTGACTGTCTCCCCACTCTGAAGGACAATGCCAGGGTATAGAAGATACTCGATAAGGTCTAATGAACAAAATTCCACACAGAGGGCACATTTCCAGGTGTCTTTGGATTCTGTCTCTACCACTGATATTAAATGTAGCTTGAATGCAGTTATTGCTTTCCCTGGGGCTGATCTCAGATGGGGGCCATTTTAACAACCCTGCACTCAGAACCTGAGGCCTCAGTTGCTGGATTAGGTGAATTAGCTCTCCAGAAATCACAGAAACTTCACTGAATGACATTAATCTCCCTTTACAAACAAGAAGATAAACTAAAAAGAAGGTTGTTGATCTAATAGTTGAGACAAATCAAAGAACAGAGAAAGATAGACTATCTAAGAATATCTGAATGTAAAAATAAAAACTTAAAAGGTATCTAGCATGTTTATCTAAGATTCTCACAATCCTCTTGTATTCCCAAAGGTGATTAGGCCTCCTTCCGAATACAATTACGTCCAAAGCCTTTGTGTTTACTCACCAGAGGTTAGTCTCTCCCAACATTTTTCTAATTGGCTTTTCAATGACTCCACAGGACAACATACTCCTTCAGCCAAAAAGAATTTTTAAAAATCTTTCTTCTTACTCTTAGGTTAGAGTCTCAACTTCTTAGCTTACTCATTCATCACTTCACCCCCCAACACACACTCCTTACAAAGGGAATAAGAAGCTGCCACTGAGGATGGTTTCTGATTCAATATCTGTTTCTAAACCTAAGTCACATCTGCATTCAGTGTGGGAGCAGGTTAACTTTGAGATGTCATGATGATCATCCTCAGGCCACACACTTAGAATGTCAGGGGCAGTTCTGCATAAAGTGAGAAGTGACAGGCCTTGCAGAGGAACTGAGTATGCCTAGAACTGCTCCAGTCAAAAGTGAAGATGGGTTTCCACTCAGGAAATCATCTGTACTATTCTTAATTTACTTTCAGTTTGGCATGCATTAATTATCACTTCAGGCTCACCACAGTGTCAGGGGGCCCTCCCTCAAATGCATTAATACCCCCTTACCTCCCAGGCAGGCGCCGAAGGCAAGGGCATACATGAGTGGTGGCACAGGCAGGCTGACCTCAGGGTCTCTGCTCAGGTTCAGGAGCACAGGAATCTGTGGAGGAAAAGGACACTGATATCAGGTCCATGGAAGGCCAGAGGAGTTTCCCATTCTATGACCAACTTGCAAAATCCAAAGCACTTTTTTAGCAGTCAAACTGTAGGGAGCACAGGATGTTCAAAAGGAAATAAAAGCAACCTTTGGAATCCACAAAACCTTGAGGTTGAGACCATCAGTAAGTCTTTGTTTCCAGCCACATGACCGATTGGTCCCCCTTCTCCTCAGCTCCTTCTCCAACTGCTGCTGTGGATTCCTAAATGGGGTGAAGTCGCATAGAATCTAACACAGTGTTTGGGACCACAACCATCTAACCAGCATTTATTAGCCCTGCAGTGGATCAAGTCCTACACTAACTCCATGTGTACATCATCTTATTTAATCCTCAAACTTCCTCCAGATGTGTATGTTATACCTTCAATTGATAGATAAGGACATCAAGACATGGAGAGACACAGATCTTGTAAGTGGCTAAGCCAGAATCAGTTCTCTGATTCCAAACTGCATGCAGGTAAACCGGTGCTAAACCATTTCTCACCACTGCCTCTGTGCAGTCACCCCACACCTGCTGATGTTCATGATGTAACAAGCATCAGATTCAATGACTAGGAAGTAGTATTCTCTAGTAAATCATGGCAACATCCAGTGCATCTTTCTAATAGGGATAAATTTCACATTATAGTAATTAGTGAAACACGTAGCAGTTGTGACGGTTCTGTGTGAAATTTGTGTTCCCAAAACATGCCCCCTTGTGGCTCATGTTGCTAATGAAAGACAGAAGGAGATGTACTCATTGGACCTGCTTCCAGCACGCTCAGGAGATGTTAGTCCATGTTACCACTGTTAGGTACCTCAGAGCAGCCCATTAGAGGTTAAGGAGGGACCCCCTGGACCTGCTGCCTTGGAGCAGTTGCCTTGTGTGAACCTCTGTAAAGAGCAGGAAGAGGAGGGCTCCAACAGTAACCCATCTGGAAAGGACTACCCAAAATCACAGACAGAAAGATAAAAACAATGTGGAGATATGTAAATGACATGTGATTTCATTTGCTATAGAGAATTAGGGGACAACAGAGCTACACTCTACTGGACACCAGGTTTCCTGATGTCATAAAAGCAACACCTCATTTGGGAAGATTGGATCACTCCCCATCCTTTTATCTCTGCAATAGGACTTCACTTGCATGCCTTCTGCAGTGGTCTCCAGTGAAACAGACAGATCTACTTCCTTACCCCACTGACTCTGGCCTTGGCCAGTGGCTTGTTTGACCAGTGGGTGGACTAGACAGAAGTACCCCATGTTACTGTAAGCCTCGCTGAAGCTTCAGGTTCAGCTATGAGAAGAGCAAATCCCAGGAAGTATTGCCACCTATTGGTGTCCCCAGAGGGAGGACATGTGGAAGAGCCCCATAAGCACCAGCAGAGCCCTGACCAATGGGCTGTGGCCAACCCACAGACCTATGCACCTATGGTACACACTGCTCTTCTAGTCCTGCCAAAAGCTCTCCAGAGTTGCCTTGTGGGGTCTGAGAAAGAGTCCTTCCTATTAGCTGGGTCCAAGGAGAATTTCAATTCACTTTTTCATTCTCGGTAGCCCCAAATATTTACTGGAAGAGAAATGAGTAACATCCTGGGAAGTCTCCTTAACAAAGAAACAGAAATTCCCGTCAGAAGGGTCCCCTGAGCAGTCCCCATGGCAAATTTCAATCCTTGCTTCTGTTGTCTCATGATGAACCCAATTATTGTCACAGAGGAAATTTCAGACTTGACGTCTTGGTTCTTTGGAGAAACGAGCAAAGCAGGGTTTCTCCCAGCACCTAGTCATCAATGAGCAGAGCAAACACACACACACACTGTGGCCACCAGGCACCATACACACCAAGCAGCATGCTGTCATAAAAGGCCAACCTCCACCCTAAAGGACTTCTTGTGCTAGCTGGCTCGAAGAAACAGACTTGGAACAACTAAGCACAGGATGCTGGGCCCTTGTCAGGCGTACTGAGGTGTAAAAGTTGGAAGGGGTCCTTGACCCTAGTGCTACTAAAAATCAAGACAACTGTTCCTGTGCACATGTTCCAAACCATATAGTTACAAGTACCAGATTCCGTTATAGGCTGATGGCTGCAGAAAGATATCCACCAAAAAAACCCCTGGGAGAGGTCTAGAGTCCTCTGAAGAAACGTCAGCAACATAGTGGAACAAAAAACTTGAGAATAACCACACAAAAGTGAAGGAAAACAGCATTGGTCAGGTCCCCACTCCACACCCTACAAGAATGGGTTGTTGTCTCACTGGCTTCATACCAGGTCCCAGAAAGCTTCATTTTGCCTGCATCATCCCATTCCCCAAGCCAACACTGCTCAGCACCAAGTGGGAACTTCCTATTTAGAAATAATTCCCGTCACTGGGAAACAGAAAGCAGGATGAGCAAACCTACTTCCCCAGCCTTTCAGGAACTGCACAAAGGACCCACTTTTGTTTCACCCCAGCCAGAAACTGTCAAACCTGAGTTGTATAGAAGCAGTTAAGAACAAGGAAGAAAAGCAGGGGCTACCAGTGTCAGCCTCACACTAGGAGTTACTATGGTTTCCAGCGACTTGCTCTATAGATGATTCTGGTAGCTTTCACCACTGAAGAAACCAATGACCAGCACAGCTGCTGCATACCTCCTGAATATTTTACTGGTTTATGCCCCACAAGTATTTGTGTTCACTGACACAAGCCATCTGAGTCCCTTCCCAATCCCTAATGCAAGGCCCCACCATAGCCTGGGACCAGGACCAGTAGCCAGCCCACACCAGCAGCTGTGAAAATGAAAGATACCAGCCTAGAATCCTGCAGGTGACCACCCCGTGGTAGCTCCTCCAGCTGTGCTCTTATGCACCACTGGACTGACACCAGTCACTGACTTTGACTTGCCATTCCTGTGGCAAGATCTTGCAGCCACAGGACTGTACCACAATAGCCAAGGCCCTCAGTTGCTTGTGGGCCCCGGTTCAGCTCTATATCTTGTCACTGGCTTATACTACTCTGCTCACCTGTAGCTAACCCCTCCAACTGTACACCTGCATGACCCCAGTCTGACTCCCAAAACTAGTCTCCACTGCCATGTACCCATGGCAAGAACAAGCAACTATGGAAGTATGCACCAAGAGCAGGGCCCCTGCAGCTTCCAGTGCAACTACAGGTGGCCTCAGTCCTTGCTGCTTCACCAGAACCCCATTAGTATATGCATGTTTGTAATTGGCCCTTGCCACCACACAGGCACCAGCTGCTGGCTCCTGCAGCCAAGTGTATGTATACCACCAGCTCTGATAACCACTTTTATCAATCCTGGTCCCTAGCTTCAGGAACTGGAGGCACCATTGAGGACCACAACAGTCCTTGCAGTCTCTGTGGACCATCCACACCACTCACCAAGGACCACACAGTGTCAGTGATGTGGACTCCATCATGCTGAGCCAACAAATCACCATGCACCCTAGAACTAGAGCTTCCACATGCCCTCACAATTGGTGCCCTGTGCTCAGGTCATGGTACTCTCAAGCATGCCCCCAACTGCAGGTGAAGATATTTTCCATAAAGTCTGGAAGAGATGGCTGCTTCTCCACATGTGCAGATACTTGTCCCAGGCTACAGGGAACAAGAAGAATCAGGGAAACATGACTCAACCAAAGAAAGAGTGTAAACTTCCAATGATTGACCCCAAATAAATGGAGATTCAGGAATTGTCAGGCACAGAATTCAAAATAATTGTTCTAAAGATGCTCAGAGAGCTACAAGAGAACTCAAGTAAACAATTTAGAAAAAATAGGAAAACAAAACAAGAACAAAATGAGAAGTTCAACAAAGAGACAGAAAACATTAAAAAGAACCAAACAGAAATTTTGGAGCTGAAGAATACAATGACAGAACTGAAAATTTCAATAGAGAGCTTCAACAGCAGACTGGATTAAGCAGAAGAATCAGTGAGCTCAAAGACAAGTCATTTGAAATTATCCAATCAGAGGAGCAACAAGAAAAGAGAATGAAGAGAAATGAAGAAAGCCTACAGAAGAAAACCTATGTATCATTGTAGTCCCAGAAGGGGAAGAGAGGAAAGGGGGCAGAAAACTTACTTAAAAGAAATAATGGCTAAGAGCTCCCAAATCTGGGGGAAGATTTTGATAATCCAAGTTCATGAAGCTAATAAATCACCCCAAAATTTCAATCTAAAATATTCTTCTCTAAGGCACATTATAATAAAAGTGTCTAAAATCAAAGACAAAGAGAGAATTTTAAAAGCAGCAAGAGAAAATAAATTTCTCTCGTATAAAGGAATCCCCCACAAGGCTATCAGTGGATTTCTCAGTAGAAACCTTAACAATTCACAAGAGAATGGGATGATATATTCAAAGGGCTGGAAGAAAAAAACCTGCCAACCAAAAACACTTTACCTAGCAAAGCTGTCCTTCAGAAATGAAGGAAAGATAAAGACTTTCCCAAACAAACAGAAGCTGAGGGAGTTCATTACCACCAGACCAGCCTTGCAAGAAATGCTGAAGAAAATTCTTCAAGTTGAAATGAAAACATGCTAATTAATAACATGAGAAAAGGAAAGTATAAAATTTACTTGTAAGTATACAGTCAAATTCAGAATACTCTAACACTGTAATGGTGATGTGTGAATCACTTAATCCTAGTATAAAGGTTAAAAGATGAAAGTATTAAAATATCTATAGTTACAGTAACTTGTTAGTGAAAACACAAGATTAAAAGATGTACATTGTGACACCAAAAACATTAAATGTAGTGTGAAGTAAAATATTAGATTTTTTGTATGCAATTAAAGTTGAGTCATTAGTTAAAACAGACTGTTATAAGATATTTTATTAAGGCTTCAGGTTAACCACACTACAAAAACCTATAGCATATACACACAAGATAAAGAGAAGAGAATGAAAACATACCACTACAGAAGATTATCAATTTACAAAGGAAGACAACAAGAAAGATACAAAGGAACTACAAAATAGCCAGAAAACAACAATTAACAAGACAGCAATAGTAAGTCCTTACCTATCAACAATTACTTTAAATGTAAATGGATTAAATTCTGTAATCAAAAGGCACAGAGTGGCTGAATGGATTTAAAAAAAGAAAAAAAAATGAGAAAAAACAAGCCCCAACTATATGCTGCCACAGGACACACATAAGCTCAAAGTGGAGTGATGGAAAAAGATATTCCATGCAAATGAAAACCAAAAGAGAGCAGAAGTAGATTTTTTATGTCAGAAAAAATAGACTTTAAGTCAAAAACTGTTAAGAGACCAAAAAAGTCACTATATAATAATAAAGGAGTCAATTCATTGATAGCGTTTACAATTGTGAATATATGTGCATCATACATCAGAGCACCTAACTATATTAAGCAACTATTAACAGATCAGTGGATTTCAATGCCCTATGTAAAGAAATATCATCCAGACAGAAAATCAATGAAGAAATATTGGGTTTAAACTACACTTTAAAATAAATAGTCCTAACAGTCATATACAGAACATTCCATCCAATAGCAGCAAAATGCACATTCTTCACAAGCACACACTGAGCATTCTCCAGGATAGATCATACATTAAGTCACAAAATGAGTCTTAAGAAATTTAAGAAGAAAAAAATCATATCAATGATCTTTTACAATTACAATGGTGTGAAACTAGACATCAATAACAAGAAGAAAGCTGGACAACTCACAAATGTATGGAAGTGAAACCACACGCTCCTGAAGAATCAGTGGGTCAAAGAAGAAATCAAAAGGGAAATCAAAAAAATATCTAGACAGACCTTCAAGATGGTGGAGGAGTAAGACGTGGAGATCATCTTCCTCCCCACAAATACATCATAAATACACCTACATGTGGAACAACTCCTACAGAACATCTACTGAATGCTGGCAGAAGACCTCAGACAACCCAAAAGGCAAGGAACTCCCCAATGTACCTGGGTAGGGCAAAAGAAAAAAACAGAGACAAAAGAATAGGGACAGAACCTGAACCTCTGGGAGGGAGCTGTGAAGGAGGAAAAGTTTCCACACACTAGAAAGCCCCTTCACTGATGGAGATGGGGGTGGCAGGGGGGGAAGCTTCAGAGCCATGTAGGAGAGCACAGCAATAAGGGTGCAGAGGGCAAAGTGAAGAGGTCCCCACAAAGAGGATTTGTGTTGAACAGCAATCACCAGCCTGAGACATTTGTCTGCTCACCCACTGGGGCGAATTGGGGCTGGGAGCTAAGGCTTGGGATTCAGATGTCAGATCCCAGGGAGAGGACTGGGGTTGGCTGTGTGAACACAGCCTAAATGGGGCTAGTGCACCACAGCTATCCAGGAGGGAGTCTGGGAAAAAGTCTGGAACTGCCTAAGAGGCAAGGGACCATTTTTTCAGGGTGTGTGAGGAGAGCGGATTCAGAACACTGCTTAAACGATCTCCAAAGATGGGTGAGAGATGGGGGTATCAGCATGGACACCAGAGATGGGCATGAAACACTAAGGCTGCTGCTGCAGCCACCAAGAATCCTGTGTTCAAGCACAGGTCACTATACACACTTCCCCTCCCAGGAGCCTGTGCAGCCTGCCACTGCCAGGGTCCCGTGATCCATGGACAACTTCCCTGGGAGAACACATGGCACACCTCAGGCTGTTGCAATGTCACACCAGGCTTTGCCACCGCAGGCTCACACTGCATTCCATACCCCTACCTCCCCCCAGCCTCAGTGAGCCAGAGCCCCATAACCAGCTGCTACTTTAACTCCACCATGTCTGGGCAGGGAACAGACGCCCTCAGGCAATGTACACACAGAGGTGGAGCAAAATCCAAAGCTGAACCCCAGGAGCTCTGCGAACAAAGAAGAGAAAGGGAAATTTCTCCCAGAAACCTCAGGAGCAGCAGATTAAATCTCCACAATCAACTTGATATATGCTGCATCTCTGGAATACATGAATAGATGATGAATCATCCTAAAATTGAGGTGGTGGACTTTGGGAGCAACTGTAGACCTGGAGTTTGCTTTCTGCATCTAATTTGTTTTTGGTTTTACGTTTATCTTAGTTTAGTAATTAGAGTTTATTATCATTGGTAGACTTGTTTATTGATTTGTTTGTTATATTCCTTTTATATATATATTTTTTTCCTTTTTCTCTTTTTGTGAGTGTGTATGTGTATGCTTCTTTCTGTGATTTTGTCTGTATAGCTTTGCTTTTACCATTTGTCCTAGAGTTCTGTCAGTCCAGTTATTTTTTTAGTATAGTTTTTAGTGCTTCTTATCATTGATGGATTTGTTTTTTTCATTTGGTTGCTCTTTGTCTTTCTTTCATTTTTAATTACTTCTAAATTCTTTATTTTTAATAATTTTTATTTTAATAACTATATGTTGTATTCTTTATTTTTTTTCTTTCTTTCTTTCTGTTTTTCTCCCTTTACATCTGAGCTGTGTGGCTGACAGGGTTTTCATGCTCTGGCTGGGTGTCAGACCAGAGTCTCAGAGGAGGGAGAGGCGAGTTCAGGGATAGCCGAGTTCAGAAGTGGGAAACCCGAGGTCAACCAGAGACCTCCTGGCTCCATGTAATATCAAACGGTGAAAGATCTCCCAGAGATCTCCATATCAGCTCTAAGACCCAGCTCCACACAACGATCAGCAAGCTACAGTGCTGGACACCCTATGGTAAACAGCTACCAAGACAGGAACACAACCCCACCCATTAGCAGAGAGGCTGACTAAAATCATAATAAGGTCACAGAACTCCAAAACACACCACCAGACTCAGTCCTGCCCACCACAAAGACAATATCAAGCCTCATCCACCAGAGCACAGGCACCAGTCCCCTCTACCAGGACGCCTACACAACCCAGTGAACAAACCTTACCCACTGGGGGAAGACACCAAAAACAATGGAACTACAAACCTGCAGCCTGTGAAAAGGAGACCCCAAACACAGTAAGTTAAGCAAAATGAGAAGACAGAGAAATACACAGCAGTTGAAGGAGCAAGCTATAAACCCACCAGACCAAACAAATGAAGAGGAAATAGGCAGTCTACCAGAAAAAGAATTCAGAGTAACGATAGTAAAGATGATCCAAAATCTTGGAAATAGAATGCAGAAAATACAAGAAACTTTTAACAAGGACTTAGAAGAATTAAAGAGCAAACAAACAACAATGAACAACACAATAAATAAATTTAAAATTCTCTAGAAGGAATCAATAGCAGAATAACTGAGGCAGAAGAACGAATAAGTGACCTGGAAGATAAAATAGTGGAAATAAGTACCACAAAGTAGAATAAAGAGCAAAGACTGAAAAGAATTGAGAACAGTCTTGGAGACTTCTGAGACAACACTAAATGCACAAACATTCGAATTATAGGGATCCCAGAAGAAGAAGAGAAAAGGAAAGGGATTGAGAAAATATTCAAAGAGATTATAGTTGAAAACTTCCCTAATATGGGTAAGGAAATGGTTAATCAAGCCCAGGAAGTGCAGAGAGTGCCATACAAGATAAATCCAAGGAGAAACATGCCAAGACACATATTAATCAAACTATCAAAAATTATATACAAAGAAAAAATATTAAAAGCAGCAAGGGAAAAGCAACAATTAGCATACAAGGGAATCCCCATAAGGTTAACAACTGATCTTTCAGCAGGAACTCTGCAAGCCACAAGGGAGTGGAAGCATATATCTAAAGTGATGAAAGGGAAAAACCTACAACCAAGATTACTCTACCCAGAAAGATCTCATTCAGATTCGACAGAGAAATTAAAATCTTTACAGACAAGCAAAAGCTAAGAGAGTTCAGCACCACCAAACCAGCTTTACAACAAATGCTAAAGGAACTTCTCTAGGGAGGAAACACAAAAGAAGGAAAAGACCGAAAATAACAAACCCAAAACAATTAAGAAAACGGTAATAGGAACATACATATTGATAATTACTTTAAATGTAACTGGATTAAGTGCTCCAACAAAAAGACATAGGCTGGCTGAATGTATTAAAAAAACAAGACCTGTATAAATGCTGTCTACCAGAGACCCACTTCAGACCTAGGGAAACATACAGACTGAAAGTGAAGGGGTGGAAAAAGATATTCCATGCAAACGGAAATCAAAAGAAAGCTGGAGTAGCAATTTTCATATCAGAAAAAATAGACTTTAAAATAAAGAGTATTACAAGAGACAAAGAAGGATACTACATAATGATCAAGGGATCAATCCAAGAAGAAGATAGAAATATTGTAAACACTTACGCACCCAACATAGGAGCACCTCAATACATAAGTCAAATACTAACAGCCATAAAAGGGGAAATCAACAGTAACACAATCATAGTAGGGGATTTTAACACCCCACTTTCACCAATGGACAGATCATCCAGAATGCAAATAGAGAAGGAAACACAAGCTTTAAATGATACAATAATCAAGATAGACTTAAGTGATATTTATAGGACATTCCATCTAAAAACAGCAGAATACACATTTTTCTCAAGTGCTCATGGAACATTCTCCAGGATAGATCATATCTTGGGTCACAAATCAAGCCTTGGTAAATTTAAGAAAATTGAAATCGTATCAAGTATCTTTTCCAACCACAATGCTGTGAGACTAGATATCAAGTACAGGGAAAAAAATCTGTAAAAAATACCAAAAAATGGAGGCTAATCAATACACTACAAAATATGCAAGAGATCACTGAAGAAATCAAAGAGGAAATTTAAAAAACAACGTAGAAACAAATGACAATGAAAACACGAACACCCAAAACCTATGTGATGCAGCAAAAGCAGTTCTAAAAGGGAAGTTTATAGCAATACAATCATACCTCAAGAAAAAGAAACATCTCAGATAAAAAAAGCTAACTTTACACCTAAAGCAATTAGAGAAAGAGGAACAAAAAAAACCCCCAAAGTTAGCAGAACAAAAGCAATCATAAAGATCAGATTAGAACTAAATGGGGTTTCCCTGGTGGCACAGTTGTTGAGAGTCTGCCTGCTGATGCAGGGGACATGGGTTCATGCCCGGGTCCGGGAAGACCCCACATGCTGTAGAGTGGCTGGACCCATGAGCCATGGCCACTGAGCCTGCACGTCCAGAGCAGCCTGCGTACCAAAAAAAAAAAAAGAAAGAAATGAAAAAGAAATGAAGCAAACAATAGCACAGATCAATAAAACTAAAAGCTGGTTCTTGAGAAGATAAACAAAATTGATAAAACATTAGCCAGACTCATCAAGAAAAAAGGAGAGACGACTCAAATCAATAGAATTAGATATGAAAAAGGAGAAGTAACAACTGACACTGCCGAAATACAAAGAATCATGAGATTACTAGAAGCACCTATATGCCAAAAAATATGGACAACCTGGAAGAAATGGACAAATTCTTAGAAAATCACCACCTTCTGAGACTGAACCAGGAATAAATAGAAAATATAAACAAATGAACCACAAGCACTGAAATTGAGATTGTGATTAAAAATCTTCCAAGAAACAAATGCTCTGGACCAGATGGCTTCACAGGCGAATTCTAACAAACATTTAGAGAAGAGCTAACAACTATCCTTCTCAAACTCTTCCAAAATATAGCAGAGGGAGGAACACTCCCAAGCTCATTCGACAAGGCCACCATCACGCTGATACCAAAACCAGACAAAGATGTCACAAAAAATGAAAACTACAGGCCAATATCACTGATGAACATAAATGCAAAAATCCTCAACAAAATACTTGCAAACAGAATCCAACAGCACATTAAAAGGATCCAACACCAAGAACAAGGAATGCAAGGATTCTTCAATATACGCAAATCAATCAATGTGATACACCATACTAACAAATTGAAGGAGAAAAACCATATGATCATCTCAATAGATGCAGAGAAAGCTTTTGACAAAATTCAATACCCATTTATGATAAAAACACTTCAGAAAGTAGGCATAGAGGGAACTTACCTCAACATAATAAAGACCACCTATGACAAACCGACAGCCTATATCGTTCTCAATGGTGAAAAACTGAAAACTTTTCCTCTAAGATCAGGAACAAGACAAGGTTGTCCACTCTCACCACTCTTATTCAACATAGTTTTGTAAGTTTTAGCCACATCAATCAGAGAAGAAAAAGAAATAAATGGAATCCAGATCAGAAAAGAAGAAATAAAACTGCCACTGCTTGCAGAGGACATGATACTATACATAGAAAATCCTGAAGATGCTACCAGAAAACTACCAGAGCTAATCAATGAATTTCATAGAGTAGCAGGATACAAAATTAATGCACAGATATCTCTTGCATTCCTATACACCAATGATGAAAAATCTGAAAGAGAAATTAAGGAAACACTCCCATTTGCCATCCCAACAAAAAGAATAAAATACCTAGGAATAAACCTACCTAAGGAGACAAAAGACCTGTATGCAGAAAACTATAAGACACTGATGGTAGAAATTAAAGATGATATAAACAGATGGAGAGATATACCATGTTCTTGGATTGGAAGAATCAACCTTGTGAAAATGACTATACTACCCAAAGCAATCTACAGGTTCAGTGCAATCCCTATCAAACTACCAATGGCATTTTTCACAGAACTAGAACAAAAAATTTCAGTTTGTATGGAAACGCAAAAGACCCTGAATATCCAAATCAATCTTGAGAAAGAAAAACGGAGCTTGAAGAATCAGGCTCCCTGACTTCAGACTATACCTCAAAACTACAGTAATCAAGACAGTATGGTACTGGCACAGAAACAGAAATATAGATCAATGGAACTTGATAGAAAGTCCAGAGATAAACCCACACACATATGGTCACCTTATCTTTGATAAAGGAGGCAATAATATACAATGGAGAAAAGAGAGCCTCTTCAATAAGTGGTGCTGGGAAAACTGGACAGCTACATGTAAAAGAATTAAATTAGAACACTCCCCAACACTGTACACAAAAATAAACTCAAAATGGATTATAGACCTAAATGTAAGGGCATACACTATAAAACTCTTAAAGGAAAACATAGGAAGAACACTCTCTTACATAAATCACAGCAAGATCCTTTTTGACCCACCTTCTAGAGAAATGGAAATAAAAACAAAAATAAACAAATGGGACCTAATGAAACTTCAAAGCTTTTGCGCAGCAAAGGAAACCATAAACAAGATGAAAAGACAACCCTGAGAATGGGAAAAAATATTTCCAAATGAAGCAACTGACAAAGGATTAATGTCCAAATTTTACAAGCAGCTCAATATCAAAAAGACAAACAACCCAATCTAAAACGGGCAGAAGACCTAAATAGACATTCCTTCAAAGAAGATATACATATTGTCAACAAACACATGAAAGAATGTTCAATATCACTAATCATTAGAGAAATGCAAATCAAAACTGCAATAAGGTATCACCTCACGCCAGTCAGAATGACCAGCATAAAAAATCTACAAACAATAAACACTGGAGAGGGTGTGGAGAAAAGGCAAGCCTCATACACTGGTGGTGGGAATGTAAATTGATACAGCCACTATGGAGAAGAGTATGGAGGTTCCTTAAAAACTAAAAATAGAACTAACATACAACACACTAATCCCACTACTGGGCATATACCCTGAGATAACCACAATTGAAAAAGAGTCATGTACCAAAATGTTCATTGCAGTTCTATTTACAATAGCCAGGACATGGAAGCAACCTAAGTGTCCACTGACAGATGAATGGATAAGGAAGATATGGCACATATATACAACGGAATATTACTCAGCCATAAAAAGAAACGAAATTCAGTTATTTGTAGTGAGGTGGGTGGACCAAGAGTCTGTCATACAGGCTGTAGTAAGTCAGAAAGAGAAAAACAAATACCATATGCTAACTCATATATATGGAATCTAAAAAAAAAAAAATTCTGAAGAAGCTAGGAGTAGGACAGGAATAAAAATGCAGATGTAGAGAATGGACTTGAGGACATGGGGAGGGGGAAGGGTAACCTGGGACAATGTTTGAGAGTGGCATGGACATATATACACTACCAAATATAAAAAGATAGCTAGTGGGAAGCAGCCGCATAGCACAGAGAGATCAGCTCGTTGCTTTGTGACCACCTAGAGGGGTGGAATAGGGAGGATGGGGGAAGATGCAAGAGGGAGGAGATAATGTGATATATGTATATGTATAGCTGATTCACTTTGTTATAAAGCAGAAACTAACACACCATTGTAAAGCAATTATACTCCAATAAAGATGTTTAAAAAAAATTTGGACAAACAAAAATGGAAACACAGCATACCAAAAACTATGGGATACAGCAAAAATAGTTCTGACAGGTAAATTTATAGCAATAAATGCCTACATTTAGAAAAAAAGAAAGATCTCAAATAAACAACTTATTTACACTTCAAGGAACTGGACAAGCAAACTAACCCCAGAGTTAGCAAAGTAAGAGAAAAACAATGATTGGAGCATAAATAAATGAAATAGACTAGAAAACCAATAAAAAAGATCAATGAAAACTAAGATCTGGTGTTTTGAAAAGAAACAAAATTGACAAACCTTTAACTAGAATAATAAAAGAAAGAGCTCAAATAAATAGAAATGAAAAAGGAGGTATTATAACACCTAGAAACACATAGGATCACAGGAGACCACTATGAACAATTATACAGCATAGTGGACAACCTGGAGAAAATGGACCTCAGAACATACATCCTACCAAGACTGAATCAGGAAGAAATAGAAAATCTGAACAGACACATAACTAGTAATGTGATGAATCAGGAATCAAAAATCTCCCAAGAAAGAAAAGCCCAAGACCAGGTGGTTTCACTGGTGAATTCTACCAAACATTTAAAGAAGAATTAATGCAAATGCTTTTCAAACTCTTCCAAATTTTTGAAAAGGAAGAAACTCTTCCAAACTGGTGAATTTTACCAAACATTTAAAGAAAAGTTAACACCAATACTTACCAAACTATTCCAAAACATGAAGAGGAAATATTTCCTTACTCATTCTATGAGGTCAGCATTACTCTGATATCCAAGCCAGATAAAGACACTGCATGAAAATAAAACTACAGACCAATATCCCTTATGAAATTTGACACCAAATTACTGAACTTCAGGATGTCATTGCCTCTTCAAACATGAGACAAATGGAGAGACTCCAGGGCTCAGGCAAAAGAGGACAAAACCACAAAAGGAGCAGAAACACAGGTAACATCACTCAGGAAACAAGAAATAAAATTAAAAAGCAGCTAATGATGAAAAAGGTTTTCTGTGAGACAAAGAGATGGGATAAAGGTGCTGTTTTTTAAGTAAGAATTCCAGACTGATTTAGCACTTTAAACTATATGAATTGACTTGAAATTAAACATTAAACAGCTCAAAATAATGAATAAGTAAAATGTTGGGTGGTATAAAGTGCTATGGGAAAAATAAAGCAAAAATGGGGCTGGGTGTTCAATTTTACACTGGGAAGGTGACATTTTACAAAAACTCAATAAAGGTGAGGAAGCAGGACCAAGTCCACAATGATCTGTGTGAAGAGAATCACTGGAAGAAGGAGGTGGAAGTGCAAAGGCCCCAAGGCACAAGCTTGCTAGACATGTCCAAGGGAAACTAAGGAAGACAGTGTGGTTGGAGCAATGTGGGCAAGGAGAAGAGTGGTAGGGGTGAGATCACAGAGGACACAGTGGCCATATCTGTAAGATACATAGGCCACTACAAGACTTTGACTTCTGCTGAGTGAGGTGGGAATCCTCTGTGGAGAATAGATGCTCAGGGGTGGAGCAAGACTGGAAACAAAGATGACAACTTGGAGGTGACACGAGAGGGAAATACTGGCTAGATTTAGGGGCAGTGGTGGAGTTGATGGGAACTGGCCAGATTTAGAAGCTTTGAAATACAGCTGGCTGTAAGGTATAAGAGAAAGCAAAGAATCAGGCAGGTTCTAAGATGTGTGGCCTTAGAAACTGAGAAAATGGAATTTTATTGTTATTTATGAAAATGAGGAAGATTGGGGAAGGATGGAATCATGATCAATGTTTAGTTTGAGACACCTGTCATATCCCAGTAGAGTAGAGGTAAGAGAAGCAGCTGGATATTAAGCCTCTATGTCTGCAGAGAAGCCCAGGAGTTGTCGGGTGTAGTTGCCATTTAGAGAATGAGTTTAGAGAAGACAATTCACAATAAGTCTAGAGAATGTAGTGGCCAGAATTGAGTCCAGCGTTTGGGGGGGTGGAAGATGAAGGGGTTCATGGATGAGACTGAGAGGAAATGAGATCATTGATAGAAGGAGAACCTAGTAGAGCCGGACAGGGAAAGGGTTTTAAGGAGGAGAGAGGTTGCCTCCAGGACACATTGTCATTGCTGTCAAGCCAGGTTAGGATACAACAAGGGGCATCACGGAATCTCTCATGAGGGTGGGTACTGAGAGGTCATCACAACTTTGGAGGCAACTGTGTCTGTGGATTGTGGGAGAAATGCTTGACTGGGATCAAGAGAAGAGAGAAGAGAAGTTACAGTGAGACTAGGACAGCAAGGGTAGACAACATTTTCAAAGTCTGCTGTCACAGGAGCAAAGGAAGGGGAGGGAGCCAGCTGCAATGTATGGCCCCATGAGAGTCTTACTGAGAGAAGAAAGGGCAGCATATTTGGAAACCAATAATAATGATCCAGTGGAGACTGAAAAATAAATTCTGCAGGGGAGAACTGTGGGATCTGGCAGCAGGTGAAGGGCAGGAATTCCCCCAAACAGCTGGAGAAAGGCAGCACGCCCTGGGGCACAGAGCTCATTATTTGTGGAAGCCCCCACATGATTGTTTTCATTTCTTCACAAATGGGAAGCAAGGTCATCAACTCAAGGAAGAAGGGAAGGTTCTGGGGGCTTGAAGAGATGAAAAGCATGCAGAAGTGGTCGAGAGGCATGGGCACATGAGGCCCAGGGAGCAGGTGTGTGGCATGTGGCACAGAGGGACCTTGAGGAAGGGCTGTGGTTGTGAAGCCAGATGGCAGCCTGGGTGCTTGGTCCTCTGCCTGTGCACGTGAGGCCAGTAGGTGGGTGGTGAGCCTCACTTACATCACCTACTTCAGCAGGGGCTTTGCCAAGTGAAGGCAGTGAAGTCAAATAAACAGAAGGGAGCTGACATTTAATGCACAGAGGTAATCATAATGATAGTCATGACAGGCAAAGTGTTTAGGGAAGAAAGGGACAGTGGAAAGAAGAGGGATAAGCAGGAGGGGACCCATGTTGTCAGGCTTGTTGACTTGGGTCACAGAGTTATCAGCCACAACAAACTCTAAGGCAGGGTCCAGGATTGGGCAGTATTAAAGGAATCAATTTCCAGGTCTTCCAAACATCTTCAAAGCAAACTGCTTTCAGTCTTAGACAATGGATATTCTAGGGTCATGGCCCTGTAGATGTGGAGAATTTTGTAGGTATAAGAAAAGGTTCTGTTTGGACACATCCCAGCTGAGCCCCAAGGCATCCCCACCACAGGGAGGAACACAGGTTGAGGTCAGATTGCTGCCAACCTCAGAATTCATGGGGATGCCTGCCAGGGCCACACACACTGCCTGTCAGGCTGAGCCAGGACCCTCAGTGTTCCCCTGAGACGACTGGTTTGGCTTTGGTTCTGCATATGGCCTTTTCCTCAAAACAGCCTCTTCCTGTCTGACATTGTCCTAGGACAGCTGTTCCTTCACCTCCTGAAATGTTCCTTGAGTCAGTCAAGCACACAGTGCTCTACAGAAGAAGCAGCTTAGTACCTGCCTCTGGACTGGTCACCTCAGCCGTGCTGCCAAAGAATTCTGAAAAAAAATGTGACTCACTCATAAATCTTAAGTTAATATGTAATATGTGTCACCCCAATTAAAAATAATTCCCAAGGATGTAATTGCTAGCCTATGTTGACATTCTTAAACAAAAGCATTATATCATTCTTATTTTTTTCTTCCAGTTTTATTGAGATATAACTGACATACAGCACTGTGTAAGGTTGAGGTATATAGCATAATAATTTGACTTACAGACATCATGAAATGATTTCCACAAGTTTAGTTAACATACATCATCTCATATAGATACAAAATAAAAGGAAAAAAATTATTCCTTGTGATGAGAACTCAGGATTTATTCTCTTAACAACTTTCTTATGTAATATACTGTACTGTTAATTATATTAATCATGCTGTACATTTTCTTAGTACTTATTTAGCTTATAACTGGAAGTTTGTAGCTTTTGACCACCTTCATCCAATTCTTACTTTCCCACACCCCACCTCTGTCAACTACAAATCTGATCTTTCACTATGAACTTGTTTTTGTTTGTTTGTTTGTTTATTTTTGAAGTATAATTGACCTACAACACTATATTTGTTCCTGGTGCACCACTTGGTGATTTGATATTTCTGTACATTGCAAAATGATCATCACAGTAGGTCTAGTTACTATGTGTCACCATACAAAGATATTACATTATTATTGACTATATTCCTCATGCTGTACATTTCAACCCTGTGACTCATTTATTTTGTTACTGGAAGTTTGTACCTCTTAATTTCTCTCATCTAAATATATATATATTTAAATTTAAATACCATAATATCAATTCATCTAAAAAAATATGAAGCACTTCTTCTGCATTCTGAGCAAGAAGGCACAGTCCTTGCTGCTTGACATGTAGCCACTACAATGGATGTCTGATCTAGGACCATGGGAAGGACAGCTCAGGTGAGTGCAAGACAAATAACAATTAAGGAAGGTTGGCAGGACTGCCTCTTACAGGAATGACAAGATTCATGGCTAGAACCCCCAGGAGAGAAACTGAGGTGTCCTGGTAGAAAACAACAGGAAGGAGGTTGGAGACAAGATGGCACAGTAGAAGGACCCAGCAAGGCTCTTGTTCACATTCAATGGAAAAATCAAAAGTTCTACAGACAAGCAACAACTAAGAGAATTCAGCACCACCAAACCAGCTTTAAAACAAATGCCAAAGGAACTTCTCTAGGTGGAAAAGAAAAAGCCACAACTAGAAACAAGAAAATTAAGAATGGAAAAGCTCACCGGTAGAGGAAAACAAACAGTAAACATCATCCACACACAAATATGATATCAAAGTCAGCAATTGTGAGAAGAGGAGGGTACAAATTCAGGATATTAGAAATGCATTTGAAATTAAAAGAACAGCAACTAAAAACAACATTGTATATGTAAAGAGTGTTATATCAAAACCTCATGGTAACCATAACCAAATATCTACAATAGATACACACACACAAAAGAAAAAAGGAATCCAAACACAACACTAAAGTTAGTCATCAAATCACAAGAGAAGAGAACAAAAGAGGAAGGGAAGAAAAAAAGACCTACAAAAACAAATCCAAAACAATTAACAAAATGGCAATAAGAACAAACATATCTATAATTACCTTAAATGTAAATGGATTCAATGCCCCAACCAAATGACATAGACAGGCTGAATGGATACAAGAACAAGACTCATATATATGCTGTCTGTAAGAGACCCACTTCAGATCTAGTGACAAATACAGACTGAAAGTGAGGGGATGGAAAAAATATTCCATGCAAATGGATATCAAAAGGAAGCTGGAGCAGCAATACTCATATCAGATAAAATAGACTTTAAAATAAAGACTGTTACAAGAGACAAAGAAGGATGCTACATAATGATCACAGGGTTATTCCAAGAAGATATAACAATTGTAAATATATATGCACCCAACATAGGAGCACCTCAAAATATAAGGCAAACACTAACAGCCATAAAAGGAGAAAATGATAGTAACACAATAATAGTGGGGGACTTTAACACACCACGTTCATCAATGCACAGACTATCCAGACAGAAAATCAATAAGGAAGCACAAGCCTTAAATAACACATTATACCAGATGGACTTAATTGATATTTATAGAGCATTCCATACAAAAGCAGAAGAATACACATTGTTTTCAAGTGCACATGGAACATTCTCGAGGATTGACCACATGTGGGACAATAAAGCAAGCCTCAGTAAATTTAAGAAAATTGAAATCATATCAAGCATCTTTTCTGACCACAACACTATGAAATTAGAAATAAACTACAAGAAAAAAACTGTAAAAAACACAAACACATGCAGGCTAAACAATATGCTACTAAACAACCAATGGATCACTGAAAAAATCAAAGAGGAAATAAAAAACCACCTAGAGACAAATGAAAACAAATGAACAGTGATCCAAAACCCAGGGGATGCAGAAAAATCAGTTCTAAGAGGGAAATTTATAGCAATAAAATCTTACCTCAGGAAGCAAGAAAAATCTCAAATAAACAAGCTAACTTACACCTAAAGCAACTAGAGAAAGAAGAACAAACAAAACTGAAAGTTAGTAGAAGGAAAGAAATCATAAAGATCAGAGCAGAAATAAATGAAATAGAGATGAAAACAAACAATAGCAAAGAGCAATGAAACTAAAAGCTGGTTCTTTGGAAAGCTAAACCAAATGATAAACCTATAGCAAGATGCATCAAGAAAAACAGGGAGAGGGCTCAAATCAATTAAATGAGAAATGATAAAGAAGTTACAATGGACACCACAAGAATATAAAGGATCTTAAGAGACTACTAAAAGCAACTATATGCCAATAAAATGGACAACATAGAAAAAATGGACAAATTCTTAGAAAGGTAAAATCTCCCAAGACTGAACCAGGAAGAAATAGAAAATATTAACAAACCAATCACAAGTACTGAAATTGAAACTATGATTTAAAAACTCTCAACAAACAAAAGTCCAAGGCCAGATTGCCTCACAGGTGAATTCTAACAAACATTTAAACACCTATCCTTCTGAAACTATTCTAAAATACTGCAGAGGAAGGAACAGTCCAAACTCATTCTATGAGGCCACCATCACCCTGATACCAAAACTAGACAAAGATACCACAAAAAAAGAAAGTTACAGGCCAATATCACAGATGAATATAGATGCAAAAATCCTCAACAAAATACTGGCAAACCAAATCCAACAATGCATTAAAAGGATCATACACCATGATCAAGTGGGACTTATCCCAGGGATGCAAGGATTTTTCAATATCTGCAAGTCAATCAGATAAGTGTGATACACTGCATTAACAAATTGAAGAATAAAACCCATATGATCATCTCAATAGGTGCAGAAAAAGGTTTTGACAAATTCAACACCCATTTATGATTTAATACTCTCCAGAAACTGGGCATAAAGGGAACCTAGCTCAACAGAATAAAGGCCATATACAACAAACCCACAACTAACGTCATGCTCAGTGGTGAAAAACTGAAAGCATTTTCCCTAAGATCAGCAACAAGACAAGAATGTCTTCTCTCAACACTTTTATTCAACATAGTTTTGGAAGTCCTAGCCATGGCAGTCAGAGAAGAAAAGGAAATAAAAGGAATCCAAATTGGAAAAGAAGTTAAACTGTCACTTTTTGCAGATGACATGATACTATACTTAGAAAATCATAAAGATGCTACCAGAAAACTACTAGAACTCATCAATGAATTCAGTAAAGTTTCAGGATATAAAATTAATGCACAGAAATCTCTTGCATTTCTATACACTCATAATGAAAGATCAGGAAAAGAAAATAAGGAAACAGTCCCATTTACCATTGCATCAAAAAGAATAAAATACCTAGAAATAAGCCTACCTAAGGAGGCAAAATACCTGTGCTCCAAAAACTATAAGACACTGATGAAAGAAATCGAAGATGACACAAACAGATGGAAATAGATACCATGTTCTTAACTGGAAGAATCAATATTGTCAAAATGGCTATACTACCCAAGGCAATCTACAGATTCAATGCAATCCCTATCAAATTACCAATGGAATTTTTTGCACATCTAGAACAAAAAAAATCTTAAAATTTGTATGGAGACACAAAAGACCCCAAATATCCAAAGCAGTCTTGAGAAAAAAAAATGGAGCTGGAGGAATCAGACCCCCTGACTTCAGACTATACTACAAAGCTACAGTCATCAAGACAGTATGGTACTGGCATAAGAACAGAAATATAAATCAATGGAACAGGATAGAAAGCCCAGAAATAAACCCATGCACCTATGGTTAATTAATCTATGACACAGGAGGCAAGAATATACAATGGAGAAAAGACAGTCTCTTCCATAAGTGGTGCTGGGAAAATTGTATAACTACACGTGAAAGAATGAAATTAGAAGATTCTCTAACACCATACAGAAAAATAAACTCAAAATGGATTAAAGACCTAAAATGTAAGATCAGATACTATAAAACTCTTAGGGGAAATCACAGGCAGAACACTCTGACATACACTGCAGCAATATCCTTTTGCATCCACCACCTAGAGTAATGAAAATAAAAACAAAATAAATAATGGGACCTAATTAAACTTAAAAGCTTTTGCACAGCAAAGGAAACCACTGACAAACCAAAAAGACAAACAACAGAATGAGAGAAAATATTTAGAAAAGATGCGACTTACAAAGGATTAATCTCCAATATATACAAACAGCTCATGAGCTCAATATCAAAAAAACAAGCAACCCAATCCAAAACTGGGCAGAAGTAAATAGACATTTCTCCAAAGAAGACATACAGATCACCAAAAAGCACATGAAAAGAAGCTCAATATTACTTATTATTAGAGAAATTCAAATTAAAACTACAATGAGGTATCACCTCACAGCAGTCAGAATGGTGGTCATCAGAATGTCTACAAACAATAAATGCTGGAAAGGGTTTGGGGAAAAGGGAACCCTTTTACACTGTTGTTGGGAATGTAAATTGGTACAATCACTATGGAGAACAGTATGGACATTCCTTAAAAAACTAAAAATAGAATTACCATATGATCCACCAATCCCACTTCTGTGCATATACCTGGAGAAAACCATAATTTGAAAAGATATATGCACCCCCAATGTTCTTTGCAGCACTATTTACAACATCCAAGACATGGAAGTAACTCAAATGTCCATTGACAGATGAATGGATAAAGAAGTTGTGGGGTGTGTGTGTGTGTGTGTGTGTGTGTGTGTGTGTGTGTGTGTGTAATGGAATATTACTCAGCCATTAAAAAGAATGTAATAATTCCATTTGCAGCAACAGGGATGGACCTAGAGATTATCATACTACTAAGCCAAGTAAAGCAGACAGAGAAAGACAAATATCATATGACACTACTTAAATGTGGTATCTTAAAAAAATGATATAAATGAGCTTATTTATTAAACAGAAACACAGACTTCAAAAACAAGCTTATGGTTACCACAGAGGGAAGATTGGTGGCAAGGACAAATTATGAGGTTGGGATCAACATATACACAGTACTATATATAAAATAGATAATCAACAAGGACCTACTGTATAACACAGGAACTCTACTCAATACTCAGTAATAACCTATAGGGGAAGAGAATCTGGAAAATAATAGATATATGCTACGTACCTGAAACTAACCCAACATTGTAAATCAACTATACTCCAATACAAAACTTTTTTAAAAAGCAAGCAGGAAGAGGCAGTGGTTCTGGGAGTTGGAGAGAGTGCTTTGGGGCACAGGGTGCCACCCAGGCAACCCTTCAAGGGCAGGCACAGGACTTCTAGATTGATGGCTATCCTGGGACCATAATGAGTAATACCAGACAGTGAGCCCTAAGAGTAGAGGCTCCTCTGGAAAATAAAATGTAAAGAGCAGAAGCCAGAAGGGTCTGTTTTGAATTTTTAATTTATTGACAACATTTAGAGTTGAAATTTTTAATAGAAAAGGGTGCTATCCACCTTTCATTGAAAAATCAGAGAAGTTCACAGGCTATATCCACTTGCCTGCAGAGAAAAGATGCAGTAGCCTTTTACAAGCAAAGACAGATATTAACCTCCCACTGCAGCCACCACACCTGCTCCCCTGCACTTACCACACCTGTCCTTTCTGCACCCACCCCACCTGCTCCCCTGCACCCATCACACCTGTCCTCCCTGCACCTGCCATATATATCCTGTCTGCACCTACCACATCTGCCCTCTCTGTACCCACCACACCTGTCCTTCCTGCATGCACCACACCTGTCCTTTCTGCACATACCACCACTGGTGTCATTGTGCACTTGTCTCTGTCTTGCTCTCTTACTGGTTGCCATTCTGTTGTTGATATCTGCTGGCTGTCTCCAGGTCAGACATATAAGTTTGGGCACTCAGTCTATATGTAGAATTGCCCCATCCATTTCTCATAAATGAGTAAGCACTTGGGTATCTGAGGAATACTCCACTCCTGGTCTGATACCTTTGTGTAGGATTTCAGAAGTGCCTCAGACAAGCACTAGGGACAGCTTTCATCTTCATAGGACATGGGAGTGGAGAGGGTAAGACTGCAGTAATGCATTGGCAGGCTTATTTATAGTGGATCAGTGCACCTCCCATGTACATGTGCAGACAACCACCTGGCATCTTTTCCAAATGCAGGTTCTGGCTTTGCATGTATGGGTGGCCAAGGCCTCATTTCCATAACCTCCAGGGCTGCTGATGCCCAGACCCCACTTGAGGATGAAGGGCCATGCATTGTCAATACAATGTATTGCTTTCCTTCCTTCTGGAATGCCTGTCATTACCATGCTAGTTTTACTGGTCTCATCGAAATCTTACCTTTTTTCATGTTTCTATTTCTTGGTACTTTTGCTCTGTACTTTTTAGATACCTCTCTCACTGGCTTCAAACTCAGTATTGGAATATTTCCATACCAATTGATGAAGAGCCACTATCCACCATACCAGTTACTCCCTCTGCCTCTGCTCCAAATAAGTATGGAATTAACACTGGCACATGGGGCGAGAGGGGAGAGGAGGCTTCAAGCTTCCTGCTTCAAAGTCTCCCTCTCTGTTCTGCCTCCACAGATGGAATATTCATTGATGGAATATAAATATTAAATTGATTTAATAGTGTGTTTAGTAGTGTCACCATTTAAGGTAAGCAAAGCTTAAAATGAAGGGGAGGACCCAGGCAGGGGCATTAGGAAAATTTAAAAGAGCAAATCTAATTTCAAAAACGCCATGGGGTGCTCTCCCATAATCTGCCCATGCTCATGTTGGAATTTTCACTGAAGCCCTGTCCAGATGACTTGGATAGATAAACTCATCCATTCTAGTTCTTTCCACTCTGGACATTATAAGATAAGCAAAAGTTCAAGAAAATGATCCTGCCAGTTATAAACCAAGTCTCTGGCATTTCCTGAATTTTTTGGTGTTCTTCTCTGATCACTGGAAGAGAAATATCATGAACAAATGTGAAATGCTTCCTACCTGCTATTCTCAGCTCACAGTTGACAATGTGAATACCAGAGGAACACCCCCAAACTAAAGGCACACTCTGGAGAGAAGACACCACCCAAGAAGACATGAACTTTTGTCTCTCTAACTCACTTCTTTAGAATAATGCTCATAATTTTTTAACAGAAAGAACTTTCTGAGTAGGTGCTTCACAACCTTTTCAGGCACAGCCTAAGTCTCCCACTGAGGAATTGGCCAGCACTTCTACTCATTGGAAATGGTGACAGCAACTGGCAGTTTTCTAACTTTTTTTTTTCTTTTTGCGGTACGTGGGCCTCTCACTGTTGTGGCCTCTCCCGTTGCAGAGCACAGGCTCTGGACATGCAGGCTCAGTGGCCATGGCTCACGGGCCCAGCCGCTCTGTGGCATGTGGGATCTTCCCAGACTAGGGCAAGAACCCGCGTCCCCTGCATCGGCAGGCAGACTCTCAACCACTGTGCCACCAGGGAAGCCCTTTCTAACATTTTTAAATAAGGTTTCAATGCTGTTAAATCTCATGAATTTTTTCCCTGTTGACCTGGAGAATGACACTGGCCAGAGCTGTGTTCTTACAGCAGAATGAGGTTGAGCTCAAACACAGGCAGCTCTGCAAGCCTGGCAGCAGGGACCCCAGTCACTGTTCTTGTGTTTTCTCTTCATGTCTGATGGCCATGGGCAGGGAAACCTATCTCTACCCTTGGATTGACCTGACAGTATTTCTACAGGACATTCTTGGGTCTCCTTGTTTAGTCCCCCAGGAAAATAGGAAAACTGAGAATATGGGAATCTCACCAAAGTAAAAATACACAGAGCAGACAAACCCTGAGCAGCTCTCCCCAGGAGTGTACAGTGAGGAGCAGGTACTCTAAGGGACATTTGGTTGGAGCTGGCCTCAGAAACAGTACAAGAAACTAGACCTCATAGAGTAGAAGGGGCACTACCTTTCTAGAAATGCCCGAGCTCTGTAGGTCCATGCAAGCCAGGACAGACCACAAAGATTCTGGAATGCAAAGGATGAGGCCAGAGGTGCAGAGGGACACAAATGACTGCCGAGATCTCAGAAAAGAGCCATAGTCCCCCTTCCTTCCACACAATCCAAGTTTAGAGGGCTTCTCAGGCGTGCAGAGTGAAGATGCTCCTGGTTGGGAGAAGGGTTGTGAAATGTGCAGGAGTTATCCTATCTAGGCAGGAAACCTAAATCACTTCCCCAGGACCCATTCATGTCATTGCATCTGTCAGAGGCCAGAAGCAGGGAAGATATCTATATATCTTTTTTATGAGGACAATTGCAGGGCTGAAATTGAGGAAGCCCCATATCCACAGGGCAGGCAGCAAGGAAGGAAAGATTATGAGCACCTGCAGCCCACAGGCTGGTGGTCAGGAAGGAAGGTCCAAGGGAAACAGAACATCTGAAACTGAGCAGAACCCTGTGGGGCTCCTGGGGACAAAAGCCTTTCTGTGTCCCCTTCCCTGAGTTCCAAAGGTCAGGTTCAAACAGTTGCTAATCAGGGAAAGGAGGGGATGCAGTGATAAGGGAGGAGCAGTCAAGAAACAATAGTGCAGCCTTGAGGCAGGGTCCTGGTTCCCCCTCAAGGAATACACATGCAATATCTTTGAGCTCTTCTGCCAAACTGAAACCCCCACCAAATGGAAGATGTTAACTTCTTGGTGAAGCACTCTTCATTCCAGAGAAGGTCACAATTCACCCATCATTACCTGATGCCAGGTGATCTCTGGATTGAAGGAATGTGGGCCCTGCACGCATCCTGATCCTTATCAGCAACCCCACCCTGGACTATAAAACTCCTCACAAACCACCCTTCCCCCCAGGTTGGACACAGAGTTTTGAGGGCATTAGCCTGCTGTGGCCCCCTTTGCCTGGCAAGTCAATAAAGCTTTTCTTTTCCACTTCACCCAAAACTCTGTCTCTAGATTTAATTTGGTGTTGGAATACGGAGGCCAGATTTGGCTTCACATCTGCCAACTTTGGCAGTGTCTCCAATGCTAATGCATTTATAATATCCATCTATTCCCAGGGTCTTCTCAGGGCACACCAGAGATTCCCAGTGCTGATGCATTTGACCAGCATCTGGTGTCTCCAGCCAGCAGTGATAGTAGCTGCCACAGGGAAGAAGAATACAGAGAAGGGACAGCCTCCCACTGGGGGAACATAGAGGGCTGTATGTTGGTGAGACCAGCTCTCAGGAAAAGGAAAAGGAGAGAGTTGAGGGGAATGGCTGTTACCAGCAGCAAAGAATATTGTAGGCAAAGGCACAAGAAAGATGCCCAGTATCATGCTAAGGAAAGTGGCACCAGCCCAACTGGAGAGGAGGGTATGTCTCAGATGGTAGGGAGGTCTGGTAGAGAGATGGTGCAGCAATATTTTCTATGACTCTCAGAAACACAGCGAGCACTGAGGTGCCCAATTCCCTCAGTGAGAGTAACAGAATGTTGCTGGAGGATAAGCCAAGGGTGATGTGAAGGAAGAGTTACTTTGGAAAAATTAATCTACTGTGGTTTACTTACCTCTTTATTCATACAAACACTTGTTAACTATCTTCTTTGTGCCAGGCACAATGCTAGTAAATAAGGGAATGCAGCTGCAGACATGTCTTGACAATCAGTTTAATGACTACCTTACTGGAGTTATGTGTAAAGTGTTATAGGACCCCAGAGGACAATCAAGGCCTCGCACGGGAAGTACAGAAAGCATTGCAGAGAAGGCATTTAAGTATTGAAGCAGGCTCTGAGGAACTCCTATGTTTGAGGAACTCTGTTTCATGAGCTCTGGCTCCCCAGTGCAGAAGCTGGAAACTCACTTTCCCCATCCCTTTTGTAGCTAGAACAGGCATGTGACATGGGCTCCTCCAAATCAGACCTTCTACTTGAGAACCAGGCTTGGAGAATTTGGAGAAATGTGACAAGGTGTGCTCAAGGTAGAGTGCCAAAGGCCCAGGTACTCAGCATCCAACATTGGGAGAGGGAACCCAGGCAAAGCAGCAGAAGTTGGGGGCTTCACGGGGCAAACCCCACTCAGGGTGTCCTTCAGAAAATCCATGAACTGTACACTTTTCTTAGATAAACTCCTAATCCTCTTAAACTAACTAAAGTAGGTTCTGTTTGTCGACTGAAAAAAATTACACAACCTAAAAGTTGAGAGTTATGTTTTATTTGGTGGATATTCTTAGGAATTCAAGCCCAGGAGGCAGTATCTCAAATAACCCTGAGAAAACTGCTCCAAAGAGGCGGGGGTGGGGGGGGACCAGGATATATAGGAGTTTTACAACAAAGGGCAGGTAGTCTGAATGTCTAAAAATTATTGTTAATGAAAGAAAACAGATATCTCAAGTTAAGGAATTTAGTGCTTTTCCATGTATGGGAAGGTACAAGAGTCTGGGCTCATTGAAATCATTCCTTTGATATGCACCTCAGGCATTTGGGGCTAATATCCTGTGTTTTCACTTCCTGAGTTCCCCCAGGGCTCACCCTTGTGCAGTCTGATGGCTGCTAGATGGCAGGCATTCTTTGTTTCCTTCCTGAATCCCCTCAGGGTTCACTGGCTCACCATTGGAGGTGGCTGCAATTGCTGATGACTGTGGCATCCTTTGTTTACTGATATTTGGCAGGCAATATTTTATTTCTCATGTTGATTGCAACTGTTGTTTGAAATGCAGATACAACTATGTGCATTACAGATAGAAAGATCCCCACTAAAAGACTTAGGAATAAAATCAGCCAGTCAAAGAGAAATCAGAAAATAACAGGGAAAAAAGAATCAGAAAAGAAAAAGCATAATAAATGCAAAACCTTAATAAAATAGTAGAAATAAACTCAAGTCTGTCAATCAACACAATAAATTTAAACATGTTAACCAAAAGGGAAAGAGTAAAGGGACAATGTAGGTAATTAAATAGTTAATCCTATTAGGGGATTGTAAGTAAAGAAAAAGTATGGGAGACTTCTGTAAATTAATGATCACTCAAGAAAGCAGGTTTGCTTAACCACAAAACCAAGCTTAGCAAAAAACCACACAACAGAAACATGAGACATGCCCCAAAACAATAAAACAATGGTGGCATGAGACCCACATCCTGCCCAGTGAGCTCAGTAAGTTAAGAATTCTTAGGACATTCTCCATTGCACACACTATAAACAAAAATATAAGGAAAAGATGACATTATACTAAAACCTGAGATGATTTACAATTTTTAACATATGTTACTGCCTTTTTGCTCATTTCCATTGCACCATGACAGTCCTGGCCTGAACATGTAGGGACAAGAAAACTCCCCTGCCCAACCTGGAGGAAGAGCTATTGATGGAAGTTTGATGTCTACTCAAGAATGAGGAAGAAGATGGTCTTTTCCCCCTTCCCACTTTTCCTTTAATTATAAAACTGGAGCCCACTAAGTTCTTGGGTGCAGCACCCTCTTGTAAGCCTCACAAGCATCCTATTATAATAAATCACTTCTCATCTATCACTTTGTCTCTCACTGAATTCTTTCTGTGCTTTCTGAGCTCCTCAGAGCCCCCTGAAATGCCACCTAGCAGTTTCAAAACTATTCTCTTAACAGAGATGATCTGCTTGGAATTTTAAAAATCCATTTGCATGTTGTTTTAAAAAATACAACTAAAAAGGGATTTAAAAAACAATTTAAAAAAAGGTTGAAAATAAAGAATTGGAAAAAGATAAACCAGGCAGAAGCTCAGAGCAGAGATGAAGAGAGACCTTACACAGTGTGAAAGAAACCACCATCCTGAAGAGATACAGATAATGAACCTCTAATGCCTAATCCGACTGCATAGTACTCATAAAAATGTATTGAATTGTCTGTTGAAATAGATAAACCAGTAAAGTGATTTGCTCTATCAGAATTGATTGATTAGAGAAAGAATGAGTGAATCTAAAGAAGCTCTAACAGTACAGTCAATGTGCTTGTACATGTGGGCATGTGCAGAATTCTGCTCTCACATGGGGCAAACTGGCCACATACTAGGTCAAAGGGGTGTCTAAGTATGAAATCCTACAGACCACATCCCCTGAACGCCACAAAAATGAGAAAGAAGTGGCAAAAAAGACAGCCAAGTGAAAAGAAGGGAGGAAGGGAGCAAGGGACAGTGGTGCAGACCTAAGTGTCTGCCCAGCTCTCTGTGCTGCATACTTCCCAGGACCCTGCATCTGGACAGGGCCATGTGTCCACTTCCCACCCAAGGACTGTGACAGGTCACTTCTGATGCCACTTCCAGACTAAGGCAGAAACCCAAGTGGCCCTCTTCTGATGCAGCCATAGTGGATATCATGTGCTGACATGGTAAATTCAGGTGGCAGAGATCTGTGGGTTGCAGGAAGCTCCATGCCATGCAGCTGCTGTTTTGGTTTCTCAGGAGTTAGTTTCCATACCATGTTGACTCACACAAACTAAGATCTTTCTTTTAATCCCTTCCACAGTGATATGCCCCAGATTTATGAAGGTAGCTCCCTCAGGAAAGGTAAGGACAGAATGATATTGGGGTTGAGGGAAGGAACAGAGAATGTTACATTCCTCTATAATGTTTTATTTCTTAAAAACAAAACAAACAAGAAAACCTGAGGCAGAGGGAATAAAACTTTCCTCATTTTGGGTGGTAAGCGTACTGATATTTGTTATCCTACCCTCTGTGATTCCTTTGATGTAGTTTTTAAATTTAAATTTTGAGTAATTATTAATATTTGGGGAAGAAAAATACCAAAATTGTCATATTTTTAGAAAGTAGAGGAATCTAAATTTTCAACAATAGGGACCATTTTGTTCAGTCCAAGAGAGGGTCTGGGTCCTGAAACCTGGAAGCTGCCGAGAAGGTAGAGTGCATCAGCTGTGAGCATGCAGGGCCTCGAGGAAGCACAGAAAGGTTTGCTGATGAAACTCTCTGGGCTTCAGCTACATAGGGTTCAGATGCACGGGGTCTTCTACAGAATCTATTTCAGCTAAGAAAGGGATTCACACGCAAGCTGACCTGGTGTCTCAGAAGCCCAGGGCTCTGCCGCTTTAGCCTGCCTGAGAGGTGCTGCTGCCCCTGGCCCTCTGCAGGACCACAGTAATGACAGCACCTGCTGAGCAGTAACAGCACATTCAACAACATCCAGATGACTCTTCTAACTCAGGGCTTCATGAAGAAATAATAATAGCCACAGAATTAACTCAGAATTACCAGACCCAGACCCTGGAAGAACAATAGCTAGGTAACTGGAGCATCAACGCAGCAGACACTGTGATTCCAGGCAATGCATGGTGACATAGAGCCCCAGTCACCCTAAGGTCCTGTGTGAGAGGAGTGGCCCTCAAGGTCACAAGAACAAGAGATAAGTCTCCTCTATTGAGAATTCAGCCATGAGGAGTGTTCATGCATGCCCATCACACCTGGGATACCAGGTGCTGTGACAGGACCCGAGGTTCCTGTTCTCACCTTTATGCTGTCATACCAGGCATTCACAATTCTGCCGTAAGTTGAGCAATCAGTGACGTCAGAAGACACAGCAGGAACAACCCTGTAAAAGTCCTCTAATATGGACCCCCTAATCTTGACTTGGGTCAAGATCACACAGAGAATTCAAAATCTTATCCAGGCCATAGCACCAGAAGCTACCCCAGCCAGTTAGAATAGTTTCTGCATTTGTCAGGAATAAAGGATGAACACCTTCAACCAGCCTCTGTCTTTGGTGTCTTCCAATTTTCTTTGAAAAAAGAAAGAAAGAAAGACTGTCTTTTCCATGAGAGGTGGCAGCTCCCAGTCAGACTGACCCTGAACAACCAGCCATCCTGGGATTCACTGCCCACAGCAGCTGTAGGCCTCAGCTCCCAGCTGCTGCCTGGGATCCATCACATCTGTCCCCTTAAACTGTGAGTGCAGTAAAGGGACAGGGCTCATTCTCTGCTTCTTCTGGAAGGAAGGGTGAGTCCAGGTTGTGTGCAGGTGAAACCTGGGCCCTCATCACATGGAGGAGACTGTGACTCACCATGGTAGCAGTGAATGGTATGTTGTCAATCAGGGACGATGCGATGGCTGAGACCCAGACCACCAAGATGATGGCAGCTGCAAGGCGCTGATCTTCTGGGACCATCTGGAAGGAACAGATAAGAGCAGGGCAGTGTACCATAGCTACATAGATCATACGCACTGAGGATCTGATGCTAGGACATGTGAGACTCAGAAGGGACCACAGGGCTCTTGGTCCTTCCTCTTCCACACAAGGAGAGCAAGGGAGACCCAGGTGTGCAAACAGGACCAACTGGGCTTTCCCGACCCCTACCAGGAGCCTGGGCCAGGGTCTACAAGTAACCGAGAGGAGTGACTCCCAATCATGCTCAAGCCAACCAACCTTTGGGGGCTGGGACGGGGTGGGGGGCAGCAGGTCCAGTGTTCCAATTCCTTGTGGGACACCAGGTGACACACTGGTCACACTGACCTCACTTCCCGTGTGGTGACCCTAGGCTGCGACCTCTGTCCATCACTTACTGAGACTGCTGTCTCAATTCTCTCCTTCCCAGAAAGTTTTTAACTAAAGGCTAATAGCAAAATTGCAGGCATCTGTAATTATATATTCTTTGAAAAAGTCTCTTTTCATCTCTTAGCTACACAAGATAAAATAGGTTCCCTGATATACTTTTTTATATAATTAATGTGACATATTTTTGCCAATTAAAAAAAAATCAAAGGAATAGTGGCTGGAGCACATTATATTGCAGTATTTAATGTACCTTTATTAGCAAAGCAGTCTGTTCTCCAACATACTCTATTAAGTGGAGATGTGCCAATGCCTAGAAGAAATAGAGGTATGATAAGAATCAGTTTAAAACTGAGAATATATCAAATTTTTAAAAACATGTCTTTAAAATGAGAATAAGTGAACATGGTGCTCTCATTTTTTTATAAAAGATCAAACACACAGTCTATAAATAATTTACTATCTTATATGCACACTGAAGATTCATTGAGAAGAGCACAGTAGCAGAGGCAGGAACTTCTCATTCATTTGAGTTAATATCCATGCTAAATTTACATTTGGATGGAAGGCCATTTCTTTATTTTAAGATCGCTGTATAGGAGTACTGTTCACCTGTACATAATGAAATGTCTCTCCGTATAGAATGTCTTGCAAGTAAGTTGCATTTCAAATTCCTTTTTAAAGCTAAGCATCACAGAGTTTTAGAAGAATATAAAGAAAATGCATGGTTTTCATAACTTTCAAAGAAACGTCTATTTAACTGAAGCATGTACTATTTTCATAGTACTAGACAGATTCTGAAAATTGTGTCCAGAGAAAGGTAGGAAAGAAGATTAGATGGAGACATAAGTTCAGGAGCCATTCTGCTCAGTCTTCCCACTTTGTTCCAGCTGAGGAGGAGATCTTCTGCTGTCCATGACAGATCCCAGACAGGAAGCACCGAGAAGGAACCAGACATGGGGGTGACATAGCTACCTAGCACCTCTCAAATGTGGCCTTTTCACTGTGATGTCATCATAATGAATGATTACAAATACTGAAAACATCAGCTTGACTATATTTAAAAAAGGAAGTCAAGATATGAGGAAAATACAAATAGCCAATAGATACTCCTTTATAAAATGACAAATAACTATGTAACATCTAATTCTATCAAATCTAAAGTTGTAAATATATACTCTACACTTCAGCAAACTAAAGTTTATGTACAGCTGAAGATTATATGCATCACTTTTCTCCTCCATCAATTTATATAGTGAAAAGATGGTTGTATAATACGATGTAAATCCCTCACAATATGAAACATAATTATCCTTCTGTTGCAGTGACTAGCTGCAAAAAGCTGGTTCAGCAATGATCTGACATCCCTGTTCCACTGAAATTAGACAAATACAATAAATCAATGCCACTACTTTTTTCAAAATGAGGGACTAGGAGGTCTTAAGGTCCCTTCTGCAGCTAAATAAATAGACCCTGGATAAAACACACTTTTAGGGCATTACTGGATTAGCAAGACAATGTAATGTTTTCCAAGGAATCTCCCTTCCCATGAAAATATTTCTTACAGCTGGCTGGGAGCTGCAGACTTGAATGGCAAGGAAGGATGAAATTGCCTTGAGCTTGATGCCAACCAAGCGCTGAAGTCAGAGCACTGAGGTGTGAGCAGCAGCAAGGTTGTAGGCTGAAACAGGGATTCTCACACTGCACTGACAGCCTCGAAACAGGCTGAAAAAATTATCCCCTGGCATCCAGCAGAGGCAAACAAAAGAAGTTTCTGGAAGAAAGAACCCCAAATGTAGCCTCTCAAGAGTCCCACAGATTAAGATCAAGTAACAAAATTATAATCTAGGGTCATCAAGAATGCAAGAAGACAAGTAACATGAACAAGAGCAGAAATAACCAAAACAGATTTGGATATACCACCAACATGCAAGAATGAGAATCCACAGGTACTGGATATAGTAGAGGAATTTTGTTTAAAGAAAATAGAGTTGAAGAGTGTAAGTAACAATTAACGTTTGCCCTTGATGAGTTAAGAATATAAGCTGTCATCTCTAGAGTAAACCACTAAAAGATAATGTAACTGCCAAGAAATGGGAAATCAAATTTAACATAACCCTTAATCAACTCAGATAAGGGAGAAAAAAAGATTGAAGATAAAAATATACAAGGTCAGGGAGACCTTCAAGATGGTGGAGAAGTGAGACGTGGAGATCACTTTACTCCCCACAAATACAACTACATGTGGAATAACTCCTACAGAACACCTACTGAACTCTGGCAGAAGACCTCAGACTTCCCAAAAGGCAAGAAACTCCCCATGTACCTGGGTAGGGCAAAAGAGAAAAGAAAAAACAGAAACAAAAGAATATGGATGGGACCCAAACCTCTGGGAGGGAGCTGTGAAGGAGGAAAAGTTTCTACACACTACAAAGCCCCTTCACTGATGGAGATGGGGGCTGGGCAGGGGCGGGGGCAGCGATTCCGAGCCAGGGAGGAGAGAGCAGCAACAGGGGTGCAGAGGGCAAAGTGGAGAGATTCCTGCACAGAGGATTGTTGCCGACCAGCACTCACCAGCTCAAGAGGCTTGGCTGCTCACCCGCTGGCTGGGGCAGGTTGGGGCTGGGAGCTGAGGCTTGGGCTTTGAAGGTCAGATCCCAGGGAAAGGACTGGGGTTGGCTGTGTAAACACAGCCGGAAGGGGGCTAGTGCACCACAGCTAGCTGGGATGGAGTCTGGGAAAAAATCTGGACCTGCCTAAGAGGCAAGAGACAATTTTTCTGGGGTGCATGAAGAGAGGAGATTCAGAGCACCGCTTATACAACCTCCAGAGACTGGCACAAGCCATGGCTATCAGCACAGACACCACAGACAGGCTGGAACACTAAGGCTGCTGCTGCAGGCACCAAGAAGCATGTGTGCAGGCACAGGTCACTATCCACACATCCCCTGCCCAGAGCCTGTGCAGCATTCCACTGCCAGGGTCCTGTGATCCAGGGACAACTTCCCTGGGAGAACACACAGCACGCCTCAGGCTGTTGCAACGTCACACCGGCCTCTACAGCCACAGGCTCGCCTTGCCTTCCATACCCCTCACTCCCCCCAAGCATGAATGAGCCAGAGCCACTTAATCAGGTGCTACTTTAACCCCTCCTGTCTGGGCAGGGAACAGACGCCTTCAGATGACCTACATGCAAAGGTGGGGCCAAATCCAAAGCTGAACCAAATCCAAAGCTGAACCCCAGGAGCTGTGCGAACAAAGAAGAGAAAGGGAAATATCTCCCAGCAGCCTCAGGAACAGCAGATTAAATCTCCACAATCAACTCTATGTACCCAGCATCTCTGGAACACCTGAATAGACAACAAGTTATCCCAAAATTGAGGCAGTGGACTTTGGGAGCAACTGTAGACTTGGGGTTTGCTTTCTGCATCTAATTTGTTTCTGTTTTTATGTTTATCTTAGTTTAGTATTTAGAGTTTATTATAATTGGTAGATTTGCTTAATGATTGGGTTGCTCTCTTCCTTTTACATACATATATATGTGTATATATATATATGTTTCTCCTTTTTCTTTTTTGTCAGTGTGTATGTATATGCTTCTTTGTGTGATTTTGTCAGTAAAGCTTTGCTTTTGCATTTGTCCTAGGTTTCTGTCTGTCTTTTTTTTTTTTTTTTTTGTATAGCTTTTAGCACTTGTGATCATTGGTGGATTTGTTTTTTGGTTTGGTTGCTCTCTTCTTTCATTCTTTTTTACTACTTTTTAATTTTTAAAATATTTTAAATTTTAATAATTTTAATTAATTTATTTATTATTCTCCCTTTACTTTTGAGCCTGGTGGCTAACAGGGTTTAGGTGCTCTGGCCAGGTATCAGGCCTGAGCCTCTGAGGTGGGAGAGCCAAGTTCAGGACATTGGTCAACCAGAGACTGCCTGGGCCCATTAAATATCAAATGGCAAAAACTCTACCAGATATCTCCACCTCAATGTTAAGACCCAGCTCCAGTCAATGACCAGCAAGCTACAGTGCTGGACACCCTATGCCAAACAACTACCAAGACAGGAACACAAACCCACCCATTAGCAGAGACACTGCCTAAAATCATAATATATTTACAGACACCCAAAAAAATACCACCAGACACGGTCCTGGCCACCAGAAAGGCAAGATCTAGCCACATCCACCAGAACACAGGAACCAATCCCCTCCACCAGGAAGCCTACACAATCAACAGAATCAATTTTATGCACTGGGTGCAGACACACAAACAACAGGAAATACAAACCTGCAGCCTGGGAGAAGGAGACCCCAAACACAGTAAGTTAAGCAAAATGAGAAGACAGAGAAATAACACAGCAGATGAAGGAGCAAAGTAAAAACCCACCAGTCCAAACAAATGAAGAGGTAATAGGCAGTTTACCTGAAAAAAAATTTAGAGTAATGACAGTAAAGATGATCAAAAATATTGGAAATAGAATGGAGAAAATTCAAGAAACGTTCAAGAAGGACCTAGAAGAAATAAAGAGCAAATTTAAAAAAGGTGAACATCACAAAAAATGAAATTAAAAATTCTCTGGAAGGAATCAATAGCAGAATAACTGAGGCAGAAGAACGGATAAGTACCTGGAAGATAAAATAGTAGAAATAACCACTGCAGAGCCGAATAAAGAAAAAAGAATGAAAAGAATTGGGGACAGTCTCAGAGACATCTAAGACAGCATTAAATGCACCAACATACGAATTATAGGGTTCTCAGAAGAAGAGGAAAAAAGGGACTGAGAAAATATTTGAAGAGATTATAGTGGAAAACGTCCTTAATATGGGAAAAGAAATAGTCAAGCAAGTCCAGGAAGCACACAGAGTCCCATACAGGATAAATCCAAGGAGAAACACACCAAGAAACATATTAATCAAACTATCAAAAATAAAATACAAAGAAAAAATATTAAAATCAGCAAGAGAAAAGCAACAAGTAATATAAAAGGGAATCCCCATAAGGTTAACAACAGATCTTTCAGCAGAAATTCTGCAAGAGAGAAGGGAATGGCAGGACATATTTAAACTGATGAAAGGGAAAAACCTACAACCAAGATTACGCTACCCAGCAAGGATCTCATTTAGAGTCAACGGAGAAATTAAAACATTTACAGACAAGCAAAAGCTAACAGAATTCAGCACCACCAAACCAGCTTTACAAAAAATGCTAAAGGAACATCTCTAGGCAGGAAACACAAAAGAAGGAAAAGACCTACAATAACAAACCCAAACGAATTAAGAAAAAGGTAATAGGAACATACATATTGATAATTATGTTAAATGTAAATGGATTAAGTGGTCCAACCAAAAGACATAGACTGGCTGAATGGATACAAAAACAGGACATGTATACATGCTGTCTACAACAGACCCACTTCAGACCTAGGGAAATATACAGCCTGAAAGTGAGGGGATGGAAAAATATATTCCATGCAAATGGAAATCAAAAGAAAGTTGGAGTAGCCATTCTAATATCAGACAAAATAGATTTTAAAATAAAGATTATGACGAGACAAAGAAGGACACTACAAAATGATCGAGGGATCAATCCAAGAAGAAGATATAACAACTGTAAATATTTATGGACCCAACATAGAAGTACTTCAATACATAAGGCAAATCCTAGCAGCCATAAAAGGGGAAATCAACAGTAACACAATAATAATAAGGGATTTTAACACCCCATTTTCACCAATGGACAGATCATCCAATATGAAAATAAATAAGGAAATGCAAGATTTAAATTATACATTAAATCAAATGGACTTAATAGATATTTATAGGACATTCCATCAAAAAACAACAGAATACAATTTCTTCTCAAGGGCTCATGGAGCATTCTCCAGGATAGATCATATCTTAGGTCACAAATCAAGCCTTGGTGTATATAAGAAAATTGAAATTGTATCCAGTATCTTTTCCAAACACAATACTATGAGACTAGATATCAATTACAGGGAAAAAAACTGTAAAAAATACAAACAAGTGGAGGCTAAAGAATACACTACTAAATAACCAAGAGATAACAGAAGAAATCAATGAGGAAATCAGAAAATACCTAGAAACAAATGACTTTGAAAACATGATGACCAAAAACCTATGGGATGCAGCAAAAGCAGTTTTAAGAGGGAAGTTTATAGCAATACAATCCTACCTGAAGAAACAAGATACATCTCAAAAAACAACCGAACCTTACACCTAAAGCAAGTAGAGAAAGAAAAACAAAAACCTCAAAGTTAGCAGAAGGAAAGAAATTATAAACATCAGATCAGAAATACATGAAAAAGAAATGAATGAAATGATAGCAAAGTTCAATAAAACTAAAAACTGGTTCTTGAGAAGATAAACGAAATTGATAAACCATTTGCTAAACTCATCAAGAAAAAAAGGGAGAAGACTCAAATCAATGAACTACAAATGAAAAAGGAGAAGTAATAACTGACACTGCAGAAATACAAAGGATCATGAGAGACTACTACAAGACATATATGCAAATAAAATGGACAACCTGGAAGAAACGGACAAGCTCTTAGAAAAGCACAACCTTCTGAGACTGACCCAGGAAGAAATAGAAAACATAAAGATACCAATGCCAAGCATGGAAATTGAAAGAGTGATTAAAAATCTTCCCATAAAGAAAAGCCCAGAACCAGATGGATTCATAGGCGAATTCTATCAAATATTTAGAGAAGAGCTAACACCCTTGCTAGTCAAACTCTTCCAAAATATAGAAAAGGCAGGAACACTGCCAAACACATTCTATGAGGCCACCATCACCCTGATACAAAAATCAGACAAATATGTCAAAACAAAAAGAAAACTACAAGCCAATACCACTGATGAACATAGATGCAAAAATACTAGCAATCAAACAGCATATTAAAAGGATCATACACCATGATCAAGTGGGGTTTATTCCAGGAATGCAAGGATTCTTCAATATATGCAAATCAATCAATGTGATACACCATATTAACAAACTGAAGGAGAAAAACCATATGATCATCTCAATAGATGCAGAGAAGGCTTTTGACAAAATTCAACACCCATTTATGGTAAAAACTCTCCAGAAAATAGGCATACAGGGAACTTTCCTCAACATAATAAAGGACATATATGACAAACCAACAGCCAACATCGTCCAAAATGGTGAAAAACTGAAACCATTTCCACTAAGATCAGGAACAAGACAAGGTTGCCCACTCTCATCACTCTTACTCAACATAGTTTTGGAAGTTTTAGTCACAGCGATCAGAGAAGAAAAAGAAATAAAAGGAATCCAAATAAGAAAAGAAGAAGTAAAGCTGTCACTGTTTGCAGATGACATGATACTATACAGAGAGAATCCTAAAGATGCTACCAGAAAACTACTAGAGCTAATCAATGAATTTGGAAAAGTAGCAGGATACAAAATTAATGCACAGAAATCTCTTGCATTCCTATACACTAATGATGAAAAATCTGAAAGAGAAATTAAGGAAACACTCCCTTTTACCAGCAACAAAAGGAATAAAATACCTAGGAATAAACCTACCTAAGGAGACAAAAGACCTGTATGCAGAAAACTATGACACTGATGAAAGAAATTAAAGATGATACAAACAGAAGGAGAGATAAAACAAACAGATGGAGAGATATACCATGTTCTTGCATTGGAAGAATCAACATTGTGAAAATGACTATACTACCCAAAGCAATCTACAGACTCAATGCCATCCCTATCAAACTACCACTGGCATTTTTCACAGAACTAGAACAGAAAATTTCACAATTTGTATGGAAACACAAAAGACTGCTAATATCCAAAGCAATCTTGAGAAAGAAAAACAAAGCTGGAGGAATCAGGCTCCCTGACTTCAGACTATACTACAAATGTACAGTAATCAAAACAGTATGGTACTGGCACAAAAACAGAAATATAGATCAATGGAATAGGATAGAAATCCCAGAGATAAACCCATGCACATATGGTCACCTTATTTTTGATAAAGGATGCAGGAATATACAATGGTGAAAAGACAGCCACTTCAATAAGTGGTGCTGGGAAAACTGGTCACCTACGTGTAAAAGAATGAAATTAGAACACTCCCTAACACCATACACAAAAGTAAACTCAAAATGGATTAAGAACCTAAATGTAAGGCCATACACTATAAAATGTCTAGAGGAAAGCATAGGTAGAACACTCTATGACATAAATCACAGAAAGATCCTTTTTGACCCACCTCCTAGAGAAATGGAAATAAAAACAAAAATAAACAAATGGGACCTAATGAAACTTAAAAGCTTTTGCACAGCAAAGGAAAGCATAAACAAAACAACCCAGAGATGGGAGAAAATATTTGCAAATGAAGCAACTGACAAAGGATTATTCTCCAGAATTTACAAGCAGCTCATGCAGCTCAATATCAAAAAAAACAATCAACTCAATCCAAAAATGGGCAGAAGACCTAATTAGACATTTCTCCAAAGAAAGTATACAGATTGTCAACAAACACATGAAAGGACGTTCAACATCACTAATCATTAGAGAAATTGAAATCAAAATTACAATGAGGGATCACCTCACACCAGTCAGAATGGCCATCATCAAGAAATCTAGAAACAATAAATGCTTGAGAGGGTGTGAAGAAGAGGGAACCCTCTTACACTGTTGGTGGGAATGTAAATTGATACAGCCACTATGAAGAACAGTATGGAGGTTCCTTAAAACACTAAAAATAGAACTACCATATGACCCAGCAATCCCACTACTGGGCATATACCCTGAGAAAACCATAATTCAAAAAGAGTCATGTACCACAATGTTCGATGCAGCTCTATTTACATTGGGCAGGACATGGAAACAACCTAAATGTCCATCGACAGATGAATGGATAAAGAAGATGTGGCACATATATACAATGAAATATTACTCAGCCATAAAAAGAAATGAAATTGAGTTATTTGTAATGAGGTAGATGGACCTAAATTCTGTCATAGAGTGAAATAAGTCAGGAAGAGAAAAACAAATACAGTGTACTACATATATATGTATATATATATATATGGAATCTAAAAAAACCAGGTTCTGAAGAACCTAGGGGCAGGACAGGAATAAAGATGCAGACATAGAGAATGAACTTGAGGACATGGGGAGAGGTAATTGTAAGGTGGGATGAAGTGAGAGAGTGGCATGGACATAAATACACTACTGAATGTAAAATAGATAGCTAGTGGGAAGCAGCCACATAGCACAGGTAGATCAGCTCAGTGCTTTGTGACCACCTAGAGGGGTGGGATAGGGAGGGCTGGAGGGAGATGTAAGAGGGAGGAGATATGGGAATATATGTAAATGTATAGCTGATTCATTTTGCTATAAAGCAGAAACTAACACACCATTGTAAAGCAATTATACTCCATTATAGATGTTAAAAATAATAATAATAAAATAAAATAGGAAGACCTATGTGTCAAAGGGAGCAAGAAGAAACCAGGGACCAAGAATTCAGTAAAAAGAAGCTTGTTGGAAATTGATTTTCTTCTGGCTAGTTGAATAACCTGAGAAAGTTTTTAAAGGCTGGGAATTTTAAGGACATACACTTCTATAAAGGAAGAAGAGGATGGTAATGAAAACAAAATATCTTTGTCACTGAGAGATTAGACATTTTTAGATGAATTGCAGTACAAACTAAATCTTAGAAACTAGGGTCTATAAGGATTCCCAGCTTAAAAAAATATAAAGAACATATTTCCAATGTAAGAGTTTATCCAATGATTTAATATGGAAAAAAGGAAAATTAATGAAATTAGAATTTCATTTTTTTAAAGATCAAAAAATTTTCTAACTTTACCTAGACTAATCAAGAAAGCAGACAGAAGACACAAATCATCAAAATCAGAAATGGAAAAGGGAATATCACTAATGACTTCACAGAAATAAAAAGTATTAGATGCAATATTATAAACAACTTATGCCAAAAATTAAGAAAACTTGAATGAAATAGACAAGTTCATAGAAGACAAAATTTAGCAATATTTACTCAAGAAGAAATGTTATACCTCAATAGGCCTAAGAAATTGAATTAGTAAAATCAAACACAAAACCTTCCCACAATTTAAATTCCAGGCCCAGATGGCTTCACTGGAAACTTTTATTGAATATTTAAAAACAGCCCTTCACAAATTCTTCTACAAAGAATACTTCTGAACTCATTCTGTTATATTCATTCAATGTTATGCTCATACCAAATCCAGACAAAATATCACATAAAAATAATAATGTAGACCAATATCCCACATGAATGTAGATGCAAAAATTCTCAACAAAATAATAGTAATCTACCTCAAAAACTTATTATACACCATGACCAAGTGAGATTTACTTCAGGAATGCAAAGTAGATTTAACAGCTGAAAAACAGTTAATGTAGTATACCACATTAATAGATTCAAATTGATAGATTCAATGTTAAAAATCATATAGTCATCTTAATAGATACAGATAAAACATTTGACAAAATCCAATATACATTACTGATAAAATTTCACAACAAACTAGGACTATATCCTAACTTTATCAACCTAATAAAGGATATCTATTTTTTAAAAACCCCTATATCTAACATTATGCATAATGGTGAAAAACTGAATACATTTCCCCTAAGATCAGAAAAAAGGTATGAATGTCAGTACTCATCACTTCAACATTAAACTAGAGGTTCTGGCCAACAAGACAGGATAAAAAGAAAAAGAAGAGAAAAGGAGGGTATTTGGAGGAGAGAGAGGAGGAGAGTGTGAGCTAGTTAAAGGCATTCCAATCAGAAAAGAAATTAAAATGTCTTTATTTGCATATGACATGAAAGAAAATTCTAAACAGTTACCAGACTAATAAATGGGTTGAGCAAGTTCACAGGACACAATGTTAATATTAAAAACTCAATTGTATCTCTATGTAATGTTAATATACAATCAGAATAAAGTTAAGAAAACAATTGTATTCAAAATAGGATCAAAAAATATAACACACATTTATAACCTTTATATACTACCTAAGGAGGCAAAATACCTGTACTCCAAAAACTGTAAGACGCTGATGAAAGAAGTTGAAGATGACAAACAGATGGAACGATATACCATGCTCTTGGGTTGGAAGAATCAATATTGTCAAAATGACTACACTACCCAGTGCAATCCCTATCAAATTACCAATGGCATTTTTCACAGAACTAGAACAAACATTTTCTAAATTTGTATGGAGACACAAAAGACCCCAAATAGCCAAAGCAATATTGAGAAAGAAAAACGGAGCTGAAGGAATCAGGCTCCCTGACTTCAGACTATACTACAAAGCAACAGTCATGAAAACAGTATAGTACTGGCACAAAAACAGAAATATAGATCAATGGAACAGGATAGAAAGCCCAGAGATAAACCCATGCACATATGGTCACCTTATCTTGGACAAAGGAGGCAAGGAGGCAAGAATATACAATGGAGAAAAGAGAGCCCCTCCAATAAGTGGTGCTGGGAAAACTGGACAGCTACATGTAAAAGAATGAAATTAGAACACTTCCTAACACCATACACAAAAATAAATCAAAGACCTAAAGATAAAGCCAGACACTATAAAACTCTTAGAGGAAAACATAGGCAGAACACTCTATGACATAAATCACAGCAAGATCCTTTATGACCCACCTCCTAGAGTAATGGAAATAAAATAAACAAATGAGACCTAATGAAACTTAAAATCTTTTGCACAGCAAAGCTTTTCTCCCATTCTGTGAGACAACCCACAGAATAGGAGAAAATATTTGCAAATGATGAAACAGACAAAGGAATAATCTCCAAAATTTACAAACAGCTCATGTGGCTCAATATCAGAAAAACAAACGACCCACTGAAAAAATGGGCAGAAGATCTAAAGAGACATTTCTCCAAAGAAGACATACAGATGGCCATGAGACACATGAAAAGATGCTCAACATAGCTAATTATTAGAGAAATGCAAATCAAAATTATGAGATATCACCTCACACCAGTCAGAATGGCCATCATCAAGAAGTCTACAAAAAATAAATGCTGGAGAGGGTGTGGAGAAAAGGGAACCCTCCTACACTGTTGGTGTAAACTGGTGCAGCTACTACAGAGAAAAGCATGGTTCAAAAGGATTTTCCTCATATTTGCTTTTTAAAAAATTGAATACCTTTTCACACCTACTAGAATGTCTATAATCAAAAAGAATGGTATTATGTGACAGGGAGGATATAAAGAAACTGGAATCTACTACATTACTGACAGGAATGTAAAATGGTACAGCCACTGTGAGAAACATTTTGGCAGTTTTTTAAAAATATTTATTTATTTATTATTTGGCTGCATTGAGTCTTAGCTGCAGCACGTGGGATCTTCATTGCGGCATGTGGGATCTTTCACTGCAGCATGCGGGCTCTTTGTTGCAGTGCACAGGCTTCTCTCTAGTTGTGGCATGCAGGTTCTAGAGCATGCAGGCTCAGTAGTTGAGGTGCGCAGCCTCTCTAGTTGTGGTACGCAGGCTTCAGAGCATGCAGGCTCAGGAGTTGTAGCATGCGGGCTCAGTAGTTGTGGCGCATGGGCTTTAGAGTGCTTGGGCTCAGTAGTTGTGGTGCTTGGGTTTAGTTGCTCTGCAGCATGTGGGATCTTAGTTCCCCGACCAGGGATTTAACCTACGTCCCCTTCATTGGAAGGCAGATTCTTAACCATTGGACCACCAGGGAAGTCCCAGGCAGTTTCTTAAGAAGCTAAACTTATGATAAGACCTAACACCTACCTAAAAGAAATGAAAACATGTCCACATAAAGATATATACAAATATACACAGATGTTTATGAAAATAGGTAAATAAAATATGGTATATCCATATAGTGGAATGCTATTCAGCAATAAAACAAAATGAGACTAAGATATATACCAGAACATGGATGAACCTCAACATCATTATTCTAATTTAAAGAAACCAGACAGAAAATGGTACACAGTATAGGATTCCTTTTAGATGAAATGTACAGAAAAGGCACATCAATAGATAGAAAAAAGATTAGTGATTGCCTAGAGCTGGAGTTAAGAGATAGAATTGACTATAAATTGGTGTAAGGGTCATAGGGATAAAACGTTCAAAATTTACTAAAGATCATTAAACTGTAAAGTTAAAATGAGTGAATTTTATGATATATAAATTATATTTTAAGTTGCTTTAAAAATTCCAGTGTTTATCCCATCAAGACAAAGAGAAGTATATGCCAAAGAGGAGTATATGCCATTGAGAACAATATGCCAAAAACCCAGATGAGATAGCAATTTACACCTTGAATAAGCATGTAATTGAGGCAGGGACTCTCAAAAGCCAATCACCCAACGGTAACCAGAATTTTCCCCCCAGTAGTCCTCATATTCTGTGTGTAAAGAAGACTCAGAATAGAAAAGGTGAAGTTTTTGAGTAGGAAACTGATGAAGTAGAATATGATTCATGACTCCCTGACATATTTGTAGGGCCTATGTGAGTCATTTGATTACACATCTATGCAATCCATTATGAGTTAAAGACATAGATTTCAATGATTCAAGGAACCTGTTTTTAAAAAATTAGGGAAAAAAAGCCAAAGTCTGAATCAAGAGAATAATGAATATTGAATGGGTCTGTCATCAAAAAATTAAGGTAATTAATGTGAAACATTTGGATCCTTTGGGGAATAGTAGTCTTGTACATCAGTAAAGCTTTGCATTTGAGGAGGACAGAAGTTTATAAATGAAGTCTCAAGATTAAAAAGTATTGTGAATAATTTTGTAACAACAATTATAACTAAATAAAGCAATACATATTATTCATTCTTTTCTTTGATGTAGTCTTTTCCATTGTAACAGAATATTTACTTAAATATTACACAAAATGGAATAGATCATCAAAATAACATTTCCCTGTACTTTCTGTAACAAGTCATTTTGCCCCAAAATTAGAGTAAATTCTACTGTACTTTGTAACAAATGAAATTAGAACAAGTTTACGAACCACAAACATTATTCAAGAAAAAAACAGCAACCAAATAAATCAATTTATTAAATAATATTTAGGTGCCTGAGATAAAAGTTGATTTAACTTAAAATAGTCTAATTTCAACCCCCATAATTTTCCACTTAGTGAATATGTAGAAAGACTTACAGACTTTGGGCTTTCTTCATTCACTAAACAAAATGTGAAATCTAAAAATCAGACAAGATCATATTGCAAAAGTTCAACTAAAGTCTTACCTCCATCAGAACAAAGAGTGCTGCAAAGAATAGAAGGGTTGCCCATTCTACTCTGTGTAGAATTATCTCAAAATCATGGATATCAGCTAAAATTAGCAACCAGATGGCACCCAGAATAGCAATCCACCCTGAAAAACAAATAAACAGAGTTATAGATGTAGTTCAATTGTTAAAACACTAATTCTTCATCTTCGGATTGCTTTCTTAAATTGAAGATAATTGATATTCTGCAAACTGAACATGCTTAAAACGTACAATTTGTATTTTGGGTAATGTATATACCAAAGAAACCAACACAACAAGCAGGATAATGAATATATCCACCACACCAGCAGTTTACTCATGCCCATGTTCTTTTCTCCCTCTCCCGTCTCCTGTCACCAGACCCTACCCCAGAAAACCATTCATCTCTTTTCTTAAATGTAATCATATAGTTTGTTTGTTTGTTTGTTTGTTTTTTGCGGTACGCAGGCCTCTCACTGTTGTGGCCTCTCCCGTTGTGGAGCACAGGCTCCGGACGCGCGGGCTCAGCGGCCATGGCTCACGGGCCTAGCCGCTCCCCGGCATGTGGGATCTTCCCAGACCGGGGTATGAACCCGTGTCCCCTGCATCGGCAGGCGGACTCTCAACCACTGTGCCACCAGGGAAGCCCCTAGTATGTATTTTTTATCTGACTGCTTCCATTCAGCACAATTATTTTAAGATTCTTCAGTGTTGGTGTGTGTACCAATAGTCATTCTTCTTTATTGTTTAGTATGGCATGGTATGGCTATGCCACAATGTACATACTCATTCACCTTGATGGACATTTGCACTGCTTCCAGTGTTTGGCTATTACAAATGAATGTGCTATGAACTTTCATATAAATTATCTATATGTACATTATGCTTTCAGTTCCCTTGGGTCAATATCTAGGAATGGAATGGTTGGATCATATAATAGGCTAGTATTATGGAATATTTATGTTTTAAGAAACTGTGAGACTGTTTCCCAAAATGGTTGTAACATTTTACAATCCCACCACTAGTATATGAGAATTCCAGTTTCTCCATATTTTCAACACTTAACTTTTTTGATTTTTGACATTACAGTGGGTATGAAATGGTATTTCATTGTGATTTCAAATTGTATTTCTCTAGTGACTAATGATGTTGAGCATCTTTTCGTGTACTTATCTGTCATCCATATATGTTCTTTTGTGAAATTTTTGTTCAAATAGGCTGAACAAATATTTTTTCTGAGTAGAGCAAATAAAACTCAAAATAAGTAGAATAAAAATGTGCTGGATCAGAAATAAATGAAATAGAAAAATATTAGAGAAAAGCAATGATACCAAAACTTGGTTCTTTTAGGAGATCAAGAAGATTGATAAAACTAAATAGGACAAAAAGACAAAGGGGAAAAATGCTAATATCAAGAATAAGATCAGTGATATGGCTATAGATTATACAGGCATAAAAAGAGTACTAGTTTTCTATAGCTGCCATAACAAATTACTACAAATGTAGTGGCTTAAAATAGCACCTCCTTATTATATCACAGTTTTCATAGGTCAGAAGTATGATGAGCTTGGTTGGGCCTCTAGTTAGAGCTTCAAAACAAAGGCAAGGTTTTGGCAGGCTGCATTCCTTTCTGGAGGTTTCAGGACAAAAACTGTTTCCCTGCTTATTTGGGTTGTAGACATAATTCAATTCAAACTGAGGTCCCCATTTCCTCACTTGCTCGCACCCAGGAGTTGTTCTCAGCTTTTAGAGGCCACCCACATTCCCTAGCTGATGATCCCTTTCCTCCATCTTCAAATCCAGCAATGGTGGGTCAAGTCAAGTCACTCTCACAATTCAAATCTCTCCTGTTTCTTCTTCTGTTGCATGTCTCTAACTGACTCTCCTCTTTTCCACTTCCATTTTAAGGGCCTATGTCATTACATTGGGCACACCTGGATAATCCAGGAAAATTTCCCTATTTTAAGATTTATAACCTTAATTTTACCTGCAAAGTCCCTTCTATCATGTAACATAACATACACAGGTATTAACATCAGGAATTAGAATGTGGACACCTTTGAGGGACCATGTATAGATTACTTTGGGAAGAACTGGCATTTTAACAATATACAGTCTTCTTATCTATTAATGTGGTATATGTCTCCATATATTAAGGTCTCCTTTAGTTTTTCCTAAGAATATTTTGTAGAAATCCCAGAATTCATATGGAAATTCAAATGACGTAGAATAGCCAATACAATCTTGAAAAAGAAGGACAAAACTGGAGAACATACATTACCTCACTTCAAGACTTATTTTAAAGTTATGGTCATCAAAACAGTGTAGTATTACATAAATATAGTCAAACTGATCAGTGGAGAGTCCAGAAATACATCCACAAGTTAAAGATCATCTGATTTGCAAGAAAAGTTCAACAGTAGTTCAGTGAAGAAACTGTAATTTTTTCCATGAATGGTGCTAAAACAATTGGATATTCAGAAGCAAAATTTTTTTTTATTTTGATTGGTTTATTAAATCATACACAAAAGTTAGCTACATGGACAATAAGCTTAAATGTAAAATTTATAACTTTAAAACATCTAGAATAAACATAGGCAAAAACTTCTTTGATCTCAGGGGAGTTTTCTTAGATACACTAAAAGCATGTATCCATAAAAGAAAATTTTCATAAATTGGACTTTATCAAAATAATAAATTCCTGCTTTTCAAGTAACTGTTAAGAAAAATCAGACAAGCCATGAAATAGGAGAAAATATCTGTAAATCATCTAGGACTCATATCTAGAATGCATTTTCTGAATTCTCAAAACTCAAAAATGAGTAAACAACCCAATTAAAATGGGGAATATTTTGAACAGACACCTCACCAAAGAAGATAAAAGGATGACAAACAAGCACATGAAAAGATGCTGAATATCACTAGTCACCAGGGAAATGCAAAGTAAAACCACATGACATTTCACTATGTACCTTAGAATGTATAAAGTCAGAAAGATCAACCAAACTAAGTGTTGACAGGATATGGAGGAACTGGAAATCTCATACACTGCTGGTAGAATTGTAAGATGGTATAACCACTTTGGGAAACAGTTTGGTAGTTTTCAAAAACGTTATTCATAAATACACTACATGTTCCAACCATTACACTTTTAGGTATTATCCCAAGAAAAATTAAAGTATATGATGATACAAACAATTGAACACAAATATTCACTGCAGTTTTCATTGTCATAGTCAAGTCAAACTATCCAATATTCATCAATAGGTGAATGGATGTATAAATTGTGGCATAGTCAAACCATAGAATACTACTCAGCAATAAAAAGGATGGACTACTGATGTACACTGCCATATGGATAAATCTCATAACAGTTATGCTGAATGAAAGAAGTCAGACCAAAAAATACTGCATATACAATTTTATTTGGTTGTGCTGAGTCTTAGTTGCAGCAGTCAGATTCCTTAGTTACAGCTTGTGGGCTCCTTAATTGTGGCTCACCAGCTCCTTAGTTGCAGCATGTGGGTTCCTTAGTTGTGGCATGTGAACTCAGTTGTGGCATGTATGTGGGATCTAGTTCCCTAACCAGGGATTGAACCCAGACCCCCTGCATTGGGAACACAGAGTCTTATCCACTGTGCCACCAGGGAAGTCCCCATATACAATTTTTTTATATAAACCTCTAGAAAATGCAAATAGCAGGCTCTGACAAACTACAACCCATGGGTCAAATCTGGCCTGCTGCCTGTTTTTTTTTTTTTTTTTTTTTTTTTTGTGGTACGCGGGCCTCTCACTGTTGTGGCCTCTCCCGTTGTGGAGCACAGGCTCCGGATGCGCAGGCTCAGCAGCCATGGCTCATGGGCCCAGCCGCTCCTCGGCATGTGGGATCTTCCTGGATCGGGGCACGAACCCGTATCCCCTACATCGGCAGGCGGATTCGCAACCACTGCGCCACCAGGGAAGCCCTGCTGTCTGTTTTTATAAATAATTTTTATTGGAACACAACACAACCATTCATTTACACATTTTCTATGGCTGTTTTAACACTATAGCAGCAGTGTTGAGTGTTTATAACAGAGTGTATGGCCTACATAGCCTCAAATATTTACTACCTCTAGCCCTTTACAAAAGCTTCCCCACATCTGATCAATAGTGACAGAAATCAAATCAAAGACTGCCTGTGGTGCTGGGAGAGTCAGGAGGGAGGGACTTCAAAGAGGTCTAAAAAAACTTTTGGCGTGATGCCTGCTCTGCTCTTCATCAGGGAGAGGGCCTGACACTTCATCTCTAATCATTCTGTGTCTGATGCCAACTCTAAGGCTCACAGAATTTTACTAGAATATTTGCCATCTTTGGGTTCATTGTTAATGTTTCTTGCAAAGTGAACTAAAAGTTCAAAGAATTATGACCTCATCAGATTAATGAAACAGGTTGCACAAAATGATTTGTGCTTGCTTGTAACAGTGTATTTAATAGATATTTCTGTGTATGGTTTTCACTAAACCATTACACCTTCAAAAGTTAGAGGTTACTGTTGTCCACCAGAAAGATAGAGGAGTTCTCCAAGGAGAAGCAGAAAACTATTCATTACAAAAAGAAAAGCATTGAGACTTCAATTGTTTATATATTTGAGGGAAAAAATCTCTTGAATAAGAATTATCTGGGTGAATCAAGTATCCTGTCAACCAACAATTCTTGACAATCCTCCACCTTTCATTTAAAATAATATTAAAATTTTATGTGCTGATTCCAATTTTTTATTACCCTTATTTTACATTTGAGGGCATAAATATAAATTATCTTCTGGAAAACAATAGTTATTGCATATGACTTACAGAATTTGAATATGTATATTCAAATTACCCCTTGTCTACTACTATCCTTCCTAATTTCTGTTTTCCAAAGTGTACCCAGTTCCATACTCTTGAAAGACCAGTCTTCTTACACGTCAGAGGATACTCCTATTCATCTCATCCTCACTGCGTGTCCCTTTAAGCTCTTCTATATGCCACTCTTGGATGCCTGTTATGTGCCAGGTTCTGAGCATAAGGGTTATGGATGGAAATATAAGCAAGTTACCATGTGGATTTCAAAAGGCTTACCATCCAGTGGAGAACACACATCTATAGGTAAACAGTTGTACTGGATGTAACAGTGTGTGTACATACAAACAGTTAGGGAGCAGCCAGAGAGAGTAACAATGTGGTGGCTGAAATAAAGTTTCACAAAGAAGGTGATATTCAGGCAATATCTTAGAGGTTGAATATAACTTTCCAGGTAAAGAGGGAAAGGGCATTCAAGACAAAGGTAAAAATACATCCAAGGACAGAGCACTTAAGAAGGAAAATGTCAGAGTGACATCAGCAAAATGGTGGATAGGCAGTTCTAAGTGCTTATCTTCTATAGAAATATCCCCAAACAAGCAGAAACTATTAAAGCTAAGATTTAGCTTTTTCTATTGTTGTATTTATTTATTTATTTTTGATTTTTAGCTCCTGACTTTCAAGGAAATCTCTGTAAAAACACTAGCTGAACACACTAAGGAACACAGAATTCAATTCAGTGACCATGCATGACAAGAAATATAGTCTATGCAAAAATAGCTTGGGAAAGTCACAAAACAAATGGACTACTACAGCCTTCAGCAATTCAAAATAAAAACAGCAAACTCTGGGAAAAAGGCCAAGGAACAATTACCATATTATAATATTCAAATATCCCATTTTCAACAACACAAGGCACACAAAGAAATAGGCACGGAGGTGGTGCCACAGGAGCATGCAGAGGTTTGTCTCCCAGTGAGAAGGCCCTGGTTCCACCAAATCCACACCTCAGCTTAGCACTGGATCTGGGACAGACAGATCCTGGGAGAAGACTATCACAGAGAAAGTCTAGGTCTCAGGCAGCAATGCAGCCACCTCAAATCCTGCAGCCACAGTGCCCTGATCCACCCAGCCCCAGCCTACTCTATACCACAGTCTTGCACTAGATCTGGGATGAACACAATAGGGGAATGGATGGTACCTTGGGCTGTTTCTGAGCAGAACCATGGCTTCCTACACATGTGGCACATAGATCCTCTGTGACTGCGAGGGCCTTACTTCCTCCAGCAATTACCTCCTTTGGGGCAGGCCATGTACTCAAGGGCAACAGAACCTGATTGAACTGACCCTCAGGGCTTCTACTCCAACACTGGGGAGCAGACCACACCCTGGACAGGGGGGCAACAGGCACAGAGCAGAGAGGAAGTCCCACCTCACATCCTATACAGACTTTATATCCCCCAACACCAACCACACACCCTATCAAGGGAATATTGGCTGGTACATCCTGAGGAAAAACAAAGCTTTCATCCATATCAAAACCAGACCTCCCACCAAAGACATTGGACATACACAGTCTACACAGGGAAACTCCCACATAAAAACACCTATTCAAGACCAGAGTAGATAACTATTTCTCCTAAATTCATATAGACAGAGAAAGTAAAAAGTCAGAGGAAGTACTCCAAATTAAAGGAGCAAGAGAAATCCCCTGAAAAAATAAATAATGATACAAAGTTCATCAGCCTACCAGGTGTCAAGTTCAAAAAGGTGGTAAGAAAAATGCTAACTGAATTAAGAAATATTTTCAATAGAATGCAGATCACTGTAACAAGGAACTAGAAACTATAAAGATGAACTAGTCAAAAATAGACAATTCAGTTACTGAGATAAAAACCAATCTAGAAATAATGAATAGCAGACTAAATGACACAGAAAACAAATAAGTTATCTGGAAGATAAAATAATGGAAATCATCCAATCAGAACAGCAGACAGAAAGACAAACTTAAAAAATGAAAGCAACATACAAGATCTATGGGATAATATAAACCATGCCAAGCTATGCATAATAAGAATTCAAGAAAAATAAGAGAGAGAAAGGGATTGAATGTATTTGAAGAAATTATGGCTGAAAACTTCCCAAACCTTAAGAAGGAAATGGATATCCAGTTACAGGAAGCACAGAAGGTCCCAAACAAGATGAACCCAAAAAGACCCACACCAAGACATATCATAATTAAAATGGCAAAAATTAAAGACAAAAAGAGGATTCTAAGACAGCAAGAGAAAAACAAAGAGTCCGTTACAAGGGAACCCCTATAAGGTTATCAGTTGATTTCTCTGGAGAAACTTTGTAGGCCAGAAAGGAGTGGCATGATATATTTAAAGTCCTGCCAGGGAAAAACTTGCAACCTAGGATACTCTACCCAGCAACCTTATCATTTAGATTAGAAGAAGAAACTAAGAATTTCTCAGACAAGCAAAATCTAAAAGAACTCATCAATACTAAACCTATCCAAAAAGAAATATTGAAATATCTTCTCTAAATAGAAAAGAAGCAAGAATCCATAGGAAAGGGAAAATTCCATTAGGAATGGCAAATATATAGTAAAGATTGAAGATCATGTAAATAACCTAGTAGGTAGATTACAAAACAATTTAAAAACCATAAAAGGGATTATAACTACAATAAACAGGAAAAGGATAAACATGAAGATGTAAAATAGGACAACAAATACACAAAATGTGGGGAAGAGAGTACAAAAATGTATATCTTTTAGAATATGTTTGAACTTGAAAGATTATAAATTTAAAGCAAGTAGATATAGTTATGGGTAAACATACTTGAACTTCATGGTAACCACAAATCAAAAACATATACTGATTCACAAAAACCAAAAAGAAAGGAACTCAAAGATACTACAGAAGAAAATCAAAACACAAAAGGAAAAATAAAATGAAGAAGAAATGAACAAAGAAGAACAAAAAAAGCAACTGGAAATCAAGGATTAAAATGGCAATAAGTACATACCTATCAATAATTACTTTAAATGTCACTGGACTAAATGTTCCCATCAAAAGACACAGAGGAGCATATTGGATTAAAAAAAGGAAAAAAAAAGCACTTACAATATGATGCTTTCAAGAGACTCACTTCAGGGTGAAAGACACACACAGACTGAAAGTGAGGAGATGAAAAAGTATATTTTGTGCAAAGAAATATATTTCATTACAAGAAAAAATATAGTGCATTACAAGAAAGCAGAGATAGCAATATTCATTGGACAAAATAGACTTTAAAACAAAGTTATAACAAAAGGCAAATAAGGGCATTATATAATGGTAAAGGGATCAATACAAGAAGAGGATATTACACTCATTAACATATGCACCCAATAGAGAAACACCTAAATATACAAAGCAAACACTAACAGACATAAAGGGAAAAACTGTAAATAATGCAATAATATTAGGGGAATTTAACACCCCACTAACAGCAATAGACAATCATCCAGACAGAAAATTCATAAGGCAACAGAGGCCCTAAATGACACAATAGAACACATGGACTTAATTGATATCTACAGGACACTACATCCAAAAAAACGCAGAATACACATATTTTCAAGCACACATGGAATGTTCTCTAAGATAGACCATGTACTAGGTCACAATACAAGCTTCAAAAAATTTAAGAAGATGAAAATTATTTCAAGTTCTTTCCTAACCACAGTGGTATGAAACTAGAAATCAACTACAGAAAAAAAAAACAGGAAATGAAGGAACACATGGAGACTAAACAACATGCTACTAAGAAAAAAAAACACTGGGTCAATGATGAAATCAAAGAAGAAATGAGAAAATAACAAGACAAACAAAAATGAAAACACACTTTACAAAATCTATGGGATGTAGCAAAAGCAGTTCTAAGAGGAAAGTTCATAATGATACAGGCCTTCCCCAAGAAACAAGAAAAATCTCAAATAAACAACCTAACCTACCACCTAAAAGAAAAAACAAAACCCAAAGTCAGCAGGAGGAAATAATAAAGATCAAAGAGGAAATAAAATAGAGATCATAAAAACAATAAAATAGATCAATAAAGCCAAGAGCTGGTTTTTGAAAAGAGGAAAAATATTGACAAATCTATAGCCAGGCTCACCAAGAAGAAAAGAGAGAGGACAAAAATAAACAAAATGGGGGGACGAGAGGAAGATGGTGGAAGAGTAAGACGTAGAGATCACATTCCACCCCACAGATACACCAGAAAAACATCTACACATGAAACAACTCCTACAGAACACCTGCTGAACGCTGGCAGAAGACCTCAGACCTCCCAAAAGGCAAGAAAGACCCCATATACCTGGGTAGGGAAAAGAAAAAACAGAGACAAAAGAATAGGGATGGGACCTGCACCAGTGGGAGGGAGCTGTGGAGGAGGAAAGGTTTCCACACACTAGGAAGCCCATTCACAGGTGAAGACTGTGGGTGGCGGAGGGGGAAAGATTCAGATCCATGGAGGAGAGCACAGCAACAGGGGTGCAGAGGGCAAAGTGGAGAGATCCCCGCACAGAGGATCAGTGCCAATTGGCACTCACCAGCCCGAGAGGCTTGTCTGCTCACCCACTGGGGCAGGCAGGGCTGAGAGCTGAGGCTCGGGCGTCAGTCACAGCACAGGTAGAGGACTGGGGTTGGTGGCGTGAACACATCCTGCAGGGGATTAGTGCACCATGGCTAGCTGGGAGGGAGTCTGAGGAAAAGCCTGGACCTGCCGAAGAGGCAAGAGACTTTTCTTCCCTCTTTGTTTCCTGGTGTGCGAGGAGAGGGGATTCAGAGCACTGCTTAAAGGAGCTCTAGAGACAGGCGTGAGCCACGGCTAAAAGAGCAGACCCCACAGACGGGCATGAGACGCTATGGCTGATGCGGCCGCCACGAAGAAGTCTGTGTGCGAGTGGCCCCCCTTGCCACAACTAGAGAAAGCCCTTGCACAGAAACGAAGACCCAACACAGCAAAAATAAATAAATAAATTACTAAACTCCTACTCCCCCCCCCAAAAAAAAGAAGCCTGTGTGCGAGCACAGGTCACTATCCACACACCCCCTTCCAGGGAGCCTGTGCAGCCCATCACTGCCAGGGTCCCGGGATCCAGGGACAACTTCCCTGGGAGAATGAACGGTGCGCCTCAGGCTGCTGCAACGTCATGCCGGCTTCTGCGGCTGCAGGCTCACCCTGCACTCCATACCCCTCCCTCCCCCCAGCCTGAGAGCCAGATTCCCCGAAGCAGCTGCTCTTTTAAACCCGTCCTGTCTGAGCGAAGAACAGACGCCCTCCAGCGACCTACAAGCAGAGACGGGGCCAAATCCAAAGCTGAGCCCCGGGAGCTGTGAGAACAAAGAAGAGAAAGGGAAATCTCTCCCAGCAGCTACAGAAGCAGCGGACTAAAGCTACACAATCAACTTGATGTACCCTGCTCCTGTGGAATACATGAATAGACAACGAATCATCCCAAATTGAGGAGGTGGACTTTCAGAGCAAGATTTATTATTTTTTCCCCTTTTCCTCTTTTTGTGAGTGCATGTGTGTATGCTTTTGTGTGAGATTTTGTCTGTATAGCTTTGCTTCCACCATTTGTCCAAGGGTTCTATCAGTCCGGCTATTTTTTTCCTTGAAAAAAAATTTTTTTCTAAATAAAAATTTTTTATTTTATTTTATCTTACTTTATTTTATTTTACCTTCTTTCTTTCTTTCCTTCCTTCCCTCCTTCCTTCCTCCCTGCCTCCCTTCTTTCTTTCTTTCCTCCTTTCTTTCTTTGTTTGTTTCTTTCTTTCTTTCTAATTTTTCTCACTTTTAATCTGAGCCGTATGGATGAAAGGCTCTTGGTGCTGCAGCCAGGAGTCAGTGCTGTGCCTCTGAGGTGGGCAAGCCAACTTCAGGACACTGGTCCACAAAAGACCTCCCAGCTCCACATAATATCAAATGGCAAAACTCTCCCACAGATCTCCATCTCAACACCAGCACCCAGCTTCACTCAATGACCAGCAAGCTACAGTGCTGGACACCCTATGCCAAACAACTAGCAAGACAGGAACACAAACCCACCCATTAGCAGAGAGGCTGCCTAAAATCATAATAAGTCCACAGACACCGCAAAACACACCACCAGACGTGGACCTGCCCACCAGAAAGACAAGATCCAGCCTCATCCACCAGAGCACAGGCACTAGTACCCTCAACCAGGAAGCCTACACAACCCACTGAACCAACTTTAGCCACTGGGGACAGACACCAAAAACAACAGGAACTACGAACCTGCAGCCTGCAAAAAGGAGACCCCAAACACAGTAAGATAAGCAAAATAAGAAGACAGAAAAACACAGAGCAGATGAAGGAGCTAGATAAAATCCCACCAGACCTAACAAATGAAGAGGAAATAGGCAGTCTACCTGAAAAAGAATTCAGAATAATGATAGTACAGATGATCCAAAATTTGGAAATAGAATGGACAAAATGGAAAAAAAATGGAAACATTTAACAAGGACCTAGAAGAAATAAAGATGAAACAAGCAATGATGAACAACCCAATAAATGAAATTAAAAATTCTCTAGAAGAAATAAATAGCAGAATGACTGAGGCAGAAGAAAGGATAAAGTGACCTGGAAGATAAAAGAGTGGAAATAACTAAAGCAGAGCAGAAAAAAAGAATGAAAAGAATTGAGGACAGTCTCAGAGACCTCTGGGACAACAATAAATGCACCAACATTCGAATTATAAGGGTCCCAGAAGAAGAAGAAAAGATAAAGGGATTGAGAAAATATTTGAAGAGATTATAGCTGAAAATTTCCCTACCATGGGAAAGGAAATAGTCAAGTGAGTCCAGGAAGCGCAGAGAGTCACATACAGGATAAATCCAAGGAGAAACACAGCAAGACACATATTAATCAAACTATCAAAAATTAAATACAAAGAAAAAATATTAAAATCAGCAAGGGAAAAGCAACAAATAACATACAAAGGAATACGCATAAGGTTAACAGCTGATCTTTCAGCAGAAACTCTGCAACCCAGAAAGGTGTGGCAGGATATATTCAAAGTGATGAAAGAGAAAACCAAAAACCAAGATTACTCTATACAGCAAGGATCTCATTCAGATTCGACGGAGAAATTAAAACCTTTACAGACAAGCAAAAGCTAAGGGAATTCACTATCACAAAACCAGCTTTACAACAAATGCCAAAGGAACTTCTCTGGGCAGGAAACACAAGACAAGGAAAAGACCTACAATAACAAAACCCAAAACAATTAAGAAAATGGTATTAGGAACATACATATCGAAAATTACCTTAAATGTAAATGGATTAAATGTTCAAACCAAAAGACATACACTGACTGAATGGATACAAAAACAAGACCTGTATATATGCTGTCTACAAGAGACCCACTTCAGACCTAGGGACACGTACAGACTGAAAGTGAGGTGATGGAAAAGGATATTCCATGCAAATGATAATCAGAAGAAAGCTGGAGTAGCAACTCTCATATCAGACAGAATAGACTTTAAAATAAAGACTACTACAAGACACTTAGAAGGACACTACATAATGATCAAGGGATCAATCCAAGAAGAAGATATAACGATTGTAAACATTTATGGACTCAACATAGGAGAACCTCAATACATAAGGCAAATGCTAAAAGCCATAAAAGGGGAAATTGACCTTAAAACAATCATATAGGGGACTTTAACACCCTACTTTCACCAATGGAGAGATCACCCAAAATGAAAATAAATAAGGAAAAACAATCTATAAATGACACTTTAAACAACATGGACTTAATTGATATTTATAGGATATTGCATCCAAAAACAACAGAATACACTTTCTTCTCAAGTGCTCATGGAACATTCTGCAGGATAGATCATATCTTGGGTAACAAATCAAGCCTTGGTAAATTTAAGAAAATTGAAATCATATCAATTATCTTTTCCAACTACAATGCTATAAGACTAGATGTCAATTACAGGAAAAATCTGTTAAAAATACAAACACATGGAGGCTAAACAATACACTAATAAATAACCAAGAGATCACTGAATAAATCAAAAAATACCTAGGAACAAAAGACAATGAAAACACGACAAGCAAAACCTATGGGATGCAGCAAAACCAATTCTAACAGGGAAGTTGATAGCAATACAATCCTACCTCAAGAAACAAGAAAAATCTCAAATAAACCACCTAACCTTACACCTAAAGCAATTAGAGAAAGAAGAACAAAAAACCCCAAAGTTAGCAGAAGGAGAGAAATCATAAAGATCAGATCAGAAATACATGAAAAACAAATGGAGAAAATGATAGCAAAGATCAATAGAGGTATAAGCTGGTTCTTTGAGAAGATAAACAAAATTGATAAACCACTAGCCAGACTCATCAAGAAAAAAATGGAGAAGACTCAAATCAATAGAATTGGAAATGAAAAAGGAGAAGTAACAACTGACACTGCAGAAATACAAAGGATCATGAGAGATTACTACAAGCAACTTTATGCCAATAAAATGGACAACCTGGAAGAAATCGACAAATTCTTAGAAAAGCACAACCTTCCGAGACTGAACCATGAAGAAATAGAAAATATAAACAGACCAATCACAAGCAGTGAAATTGAAACTGTGAGTAAAAATCTTCCAACAAACAAAAGCCCAGGACCAGATGGCTTTAGAGCCCTATTCTATCAAATATTTAGAGAAGAGCTAACAACTATACTTCTCAAACTCTTCCAAAATATAGCAGAGGGAGGAACACTCCCAAACTCATTCTATGAGGCCATCATCACCCTGATAACAAAACCAGACAAAGATGTCACAAAAAAAGAAAACTACAGGCCAATATCATTGATGAACATAGATGCAAAAATCCTCAACAAAATACTAGCGAACAGAATCCAACAGCACATTAAAAGGATCATACACCATGATTAAGTGGGGTTTATCCTAGGAATGCAGGATTCTTCAATGTATGCAAATCAATCAATGTGATACACCATATTAACAAACTGAAGAATAAAAACCATATGATAATCTCAGTAGATGCAGAAAAAGCATTCAACAAAATTTAACACCCATTTATGATAAAAACCCTCCAGAAAGTAGGCATAGAGGGAACTTACGTCAACATATTAAAGGCCATATATGACACACCCACAGCCAACATCATTCTCAATGGAGAAAAACCGAAACCATTTCCTCTAAGATCAGGAACAAGACAAGGCTGCCCACTCTCACCACTTTTTTTTTTTTTTTTTTTTTGCGGTACGCGGGCCTCTCACTGTTGTGGCCTCTCCCGTTGCAGAGCACAGGCTCCGGACGCGCAGGGTCAGCAGCCATGGCTCACGGGTCTCACCACTTTTATTCAACATAGTTTTGGAAGTTTTAGCCACAGCAATCAGAGAAGAAAAAGAAATAAAAGGAAGCCAAATCAGAAAAGAAGGAGTAAAACTGTCACTGTTTGCAGATGACATGATACTACACATAGAGAATCCTAAAGATGCTACCAGAAAACTACTAGAGCTAATCAATGAATTTGGTACAGTAGCAGGATACAAAATTAATGCACAGAAATCTCTTGCATTCCTATACACTAATGATGAAAAATCTGAAAGAGAAATTACAGAAACACTCCCATTTACCATTGCAACAAAAAGAATAAAATACCTAGGAATAAACCTACCTAAGGAGACAAAAGACCTGTACGCAGAAGACTATAAGACACTAATATAAGAAATTAAAGATGATACAAACAGATGGAGAGATATACCATGTTCTTGGATAGGAAGAATCAACATTGTGAAAATGACTATACTACCAAAGAAATCTACAGATTCAACGCCATCCCTATCAAACTACCAAGAGCATTTTTCACAGAACTAGAACAAAAAAATTTACAGTTTGTATGGAAACACCAAAGACCCCAAATATCCAAAGCAATCTTGAGAAAGAAAAATGGAGCTGGAGGAATCAGGCTCCTGGACTTCAGACTATACTGCAAAGCTACAGTATTCAAGACAGTATGGTACTGGCACAAAAACAGAAAGATAGATCAATGGAACAGGATAGAAAGTCCAGAGATAAACCCACGCACATATGGTCACATTATCTTTGATAAAGGAAGCAAGAGGATACAATGGAGAAAAAACAGCCTCTTCAGTAATTGGTGCTGGGAAAACTGGACAGCTACATGTAAAACAATGAAATTAGAACACTCCATAACACCATACACAAAAACCTCACAATGGTGAAAAGACCTACATGTAAGTCCAGACACTATAAAACTCTTAGAGGAAAATATAGGCAGAGCACTCTTTGACATAAATCACAGCAAGATCCTTTTTGACCCACCTCCTAGAGAAATGGAAATAGAAACAAAAATAAACAAATGGGACCTACTGAAACTTAAAAGCTTTTGCACAACCAAGGAAACCATAAACAAGACTAAAGACCACCCTCAGAATGGGAGAAAATATTTGCAAATGAAGCAACTGACAAAGGATTAATCTCCAAAATATACAAGCAGCTCATGCAGCTCAATATCAAAAACACAAGCAACCCAGTCCTAAAATGGGCAGAAGACCTAAACAGACATTTCTCCAAAAAGATATACAGAGTGCCAACAAACGTATGAAAGGTCAACATGACTAATCATTAGAGAAATGCAAATCAAAACTACAGTGAGGGGGGCTTCCCTGGTGGTGCAGTGGTTGAGAGTCCACCTGCCGTTGCAGGGGACACGGGTTCGTGCCCCGGTCCAGGAAGATCCCACATGCCGCGGAGCGGCTGGGCCCGTGAGCCATGGCCGCTGAGCCTGAGCATCTGGAGACTGTGCTCTGCAACGGGATAGGCCACAAGAGTGAGAGGCCTGCATACCGCAAAAAAAAAAAAACAAAAAAAACAAAACAAAAACCTACAGTGAGGTATCACCTCACACCGGTCAGAATGGCCATCATCAATAAGTCTACAAACAATAAATGCTGGAGAGGGTGTGGAGAAAAGGGAACCCTCTTGCACTGTTGGTGGGAATATAAATTGATACAGCCACTGTGGAGAACTGGGCACATTCCCTGAGAAAACCATAACTCAAAGAGAGTCAAGTACCACAATGTTCAATGTAGCACTATTTACAATCGCCAGGTTATGGAAGTAACCTAAGTGTCCATCGACAGATGAATGGATAAAGAAGATGTGGCACATATACACAATGGAATATTACTCATCATAAAATGAAATGAAACCGTTATTTGTAGTGAGGGGGATGGCCCTTGAGACTGTCATACAGAGTGAAATAAGTCAGAAAGAGAAAAAAAATACTGTATGCTACCACATATATATGTAATCTAAGAAAGAAAAAGGTTCTGAAGAACCAAGGGACAGAACAGGAATAAAGACACAGATGTAGAGAATGGACTTGAGGACACAGGGAAGGGGTAGTGAGTCGAAGTAAGAGAGTGGCATGGATATATATACACTACCAAATGTAAAATAGATAGCTAGTGGGAAGCAGCTGCATAGCACAGGGAGATCAGCTCTGTGCTTTGTGACCATCTAGAGGGGTGGGATAGGGAGGGTGGAAGGGAGATGCAAGAGGCATATGGGGATATTTATATATGTATAGCTGATTCACTTTGTGATACAGCAGAAACTAACACACCATTTTAAAGCAATTATACTCCAATAAAGATGTTTAAAAATTAGATAAAATAGATAAAATGACAAACTTTATATGATATATATTTTTTACCACAATAAAAAAAATAAGTAAGAAAGGTGTCCTGCTTGGGAAGTTCATTATCCTTTTGCAGAGGTGCTAGGACTTCATTCTGCAGACAGACAGAAACCACTGAAGTTTTCTAAGCAAAGTAGCTGGAATGCCTGATTTTTCCATGTGTGCAGCTTTGTCTGCCTGACTAGACTTTATCACTTTGGTCTGAACTCTTCAGAGCATCTACCACAGAACTGAAGACAGATAGTTGCTTACCTAATCCATCGCATCTGCTGGTTAATTACTTGATTTTTATTCTAAAGATTCCTTGATTGATCATCATGTCTTTTCTTTAAATTCTCAGTAAGGAAAATATTGCACCAATTGTCCTTTCTCTGAATGATGCTTTTCTACAAACATAAATGGCATCTCATTGTTTGCTCTGCTATATGGCAATAAGAATCTCTCAAACTCAGTAAAAACACAAGTTATTTTCCATGATCATAAGAGAAATACCAGTCAGGACAGGAAGACAGAAGCTCCTGTAAGACTCTCTGTTTTCCTTTATCATTTGTGGAGGCCTGAATTTCCTTCCAGCCAAAACTCCTGTCATAGTACTCATGAAGCCAACTTTATAATAGGCTCTGTATTCACAGAGTTTAATTGTGTCAGAAAAATTCCCTTCAATAACCTGCAATTGAATGAAGTCTTCCTTGTCTCTGGCAAAACCTCACTTTCTCCCTTAACTTTAATCACACTGCCTGCAGAAACCAGTGGCACTAATCAAACTGCCTGTGCATAAGTACATCTGCTTGGCAATTCCTGGTGCCTTCACTGAGAAGTCCCAGCAGTACCTTCTAATGTGTCCCCCCAGGTCACTGCCAATAACATTCCATTCTATTCTCAGTGCTGGCTCCTCAATGACACCCAGCGATAAAGGATGAAGTGGTATTTGTTTTATAGCATGCTGGAAGAAAAGGCTGCTGATAGGAACAATACAGTTCCCAGCTTCACATTCTATAACAAATTCTAACAACCTGCCATTGAGACTCTTCTAAAAATTAAAATTTCCGTTGGGTGGAGATGGATAAAGATAAAAAGTAACATTTACCTGAGCTGTCTTTATCCTGTGGCACTCCTATCAACACCCTCTTGGGGCATTAATCTTTCATCAAGAGCTCTGCCATTCCTTAAAACAAAACCTATGATAGGTGGCTCTGTACTTTCTCACTCAAATCTCCAACAGGGCCAAGTTTCAATGCAAAACAAAGAGCTAAATAGGGCATTTTACCCCCATTCCTAAAGCCCTGGGCAATATGATTCAGAGGAAAGCAGAGCAAGGACTTCTACCATTTGTTAAGCAGCCTCCTTGGCAAGGAGCTCTGGTCACCTTGCAGCAACCCCTCCCATGAGGAAACTCTGAGGCTTCCAAGGTTTTCTTCAGGCTACACAGCTTGTTGGGGGCAAAACCAAGATTCAGCCCCCAGTCTGTGAGAGTGTTTTTCCATTGCACCAAGGTGGACTCCTCTCATGTGCTCAGTCTTCAAGTGGGATGGTTTCACTACTTAAAAACATATGTGGTAACTCCACGTGTGAAACCTCTCCCCAAAAGTCGATCTGTCTCATGTGCTCAGAGATACAACTTGACTGTGTTCTATCTGAAACCTTGCAGTCTTTTTATACAGAACATATTGTACCTGGTCCTGCTCTGGACATTTTTCAGGTGCCTTTGTTTGTTTGTTTTTTTTGCGGTACGCAGGCCTCTCACTGCTTCGGCCCCTCCCGCTGCGGAGCAAAGGCTCCGGACGCGCAGACCCAGTGGCCACGGCTCACGGGCCCAGCCGCTCCGCGGCACGCGGGACCCTCCCAGACCGGGGCACGAACCCGCGTCCCCCACATCGGCAGGCGGACTCCCAACCACCGCGCCACCAGGGAAGCCCTTTCAGGTGCCTTTGATCAAAAGCAATACTGTCCTGATGAATCCACTACCTGAAGTTAAGATGAGATAACCTATATGTCTTAAGCCACACAGGATGCATCTCTAGAGAATATCTTAACAGCTATAAACCTCATATTCATCCTTCAAACAAGAAAAACTCATGAATGGCTTGTGCGTACTGGATGGAGTAGAAACTACCCTGCCTCTCTCCTTTGGTGAGGTATCTAATGTGTGTTGGCCATCGACTACCTAAAATAAGCCACATGAGATTTATCACAAATAAGACTTTCTGTTGCAAAGAAATACTGTGGGTGTCCAGGGGGTAGTTTTAAATGTACCACTGAACCTGTCATTCACCCAAGCATTGAGATTCCAGGGTACAAGCTTAAGCCTGCTCTTGGGGAGCTCCCAGTCCACAGTTGGGTGGGCAAGTAGGACAGGCAGCATGGGATGAGTTAGATTTGAAGGTAACAATGAGCAGAGTCACCAAGGGGTTAAGTTCTACTAACCACACATAGGGCAATTGCCTGGGACCAAAAGGAGGGAGCATCTTGTTACCTGTGCAATTACTATATTGTCTGCAAGGTGTCCTCTCATGAGAAAAGTCCTATTCTTTCTAGTTTCATTTTAAATCCAGCAAAAGCAAGGCCATTTTTCATCATCCTGTATTTTCCTGAGTTGTTTAGCAATCAGCATAAACTGTCCATTCACATCACACTCAGTCTGGCACCAGGTGCTGTTTCTGAGACCTCTGCCTGTATGAGGTGATTCAGTCCTCACAACCTCCTTAAAGGGAGCACTGAGACATGCTACAGGTGTCCACAAGCATCAAGCAACTGAGTACTGGAGTTTTGCTTTGAACCAGGGCAATCTGGCCTCCGATCTTCCCTAACTCTACTCGATCCAGGGATGTGGCTGCAAACATCCAGCAGCAGCTTTGACATCAAAGCTCAGAGGGAAGCTTATAGCTCCGTTTCAACACCTGGAAGCTCTGTGCTCTTCCAATCAGACTTAGGAAACACCATGATTACATCAAGTCAGTAGTTTTTAAATAATTGAGGTTGAAAAAAGATAATTAAAAAATAAGTGATACTATTTCTAAGCATTTTGCTGCAACTAAAGCTTTCCACCAATACTGATAGGAGAATGTAGGTGGACAGGAACCTGCTGAGTTGCCCATCCCTCTCCATTCTCCTCCACCCCTCCCACTCTCTGCTTCTGTGGACCACATCAAGAGGTTCTCATACCCAGTATTCCAGCTGTGCTCTGCAAGGGGAGGCCCAGCAGGAGACGGAGTCTGGGTACAAGGGCTCACAGCATTCATTATTTTGGACCCCTCCCTACAGGGTCCTTTCACTGAAGGTCACACAGCTCTTGTCAAGGTGGCCTTGTCATTACATCCTTCTAGTTCTTAGAAAGAACTCTCTCTCTCTCTCTCTCTCTCTCTCTCTCTCTCTCACACACACACACACACACACACACACACACACACACACACACTGGCTCTGGGATACCACTCTACCCCTTGTGGATTCCTCCATCTTGCCCAATCGTAAATTCATTCAAATTACCAAGTTTGAGTATGTCATCTGTTTTCTTGCAGAAGCCTGAATGATACAGTAAATATATTCATTAAATCATTTAATAAACATTTTAATTGAACTATGGCATATACACAGAAAAGTGCATTGATTTTAAGTAAACCATATAGCTCAGTTACAAAGGAAACTCAACCATGTAACCTCCTCCAAGGGCAAGAAACAGGACATTATCAACAAAAGCTGAATTAGATCTCCTTCCATTCCTTACACTCTCCCTTCAACCACTGATTCCTAACACCATAAAGTAGATTTGCCCGTTTCTGAGTCTTCATGCCTGGAATCATATACTATGTATTATATGAGTTTCAATCAGACTTCTCTTTTGCTCAACATGTTTGTGAGATTCAGTCACATCATTACAGTTTAAGGAATACATTTATTTTTATTTCTGTATAGTATTCCACTGTATGATTATCTCACAATTTATCAGTTCTAGAGTTGATAGATATGGAATGGCTTCCAGATTGGGGTTACTATAAATAATGCTGTTATGAGCATTTTAAGACATGTCTTTTGGTGTGCAGACATACACATTTCTGTTGGGAATATAACTAAGAACAAACTTTCTGGGCTATAGATATGCATTGTTCTAAACTTTGGTAATACTACCAAATAATTTTCAAAATCCTGTACAAATTTACAATCTTAGCAGCAGTGTATGACACTTCCTGTTGCTCTATATTCTCTAATATTTGGTGTTGTCAGCCTTTAATTTTAGCCATTTAGGTGTGGATATAGCAGTATCTTGTTGTGGTTCAGATTCACATTTTACTGGTGACTTATAAGGTTAAGCACCTTTTCATATGCTTATTGGTAATTTCAGCCTTTATTTATTTATTTATTTATTTTTTGCAGTACGCAGACCTCTCACTGCTGTGGCCTCTCCTGTTGCGGAGCACAGGCTCCGGACGCGCAGGCTCAGCGGCCATGGCTTATGGGCCCAGCCACTCCACGGTACGTGGGATCTTCCTGGACTGGGGCACGAACCAGTGTCCCCTGCAACGGCAGGCAGACTCTCAACCACTGCGCCACCATGGAAGCCCAATTTCAGTCATTTTAATGTCTTCTTTTGTGAAGAGTCTATTCAGGATTCCTGTCCATTTTGTATCTTTCACTTAATTTATAGGTATTTTTAATATTTTAGTTATATTTTCCTTTTAAATTGATTGGCCATGTTTTCCATGTGGCCCTGTTATCCTGGTCATAATTTCTGGGTTAGGAAAGGAAATTAACCCAACCTGGGTCAATCAAACTCTTCTCCAAGGAATTTGGGATTCAAAATAGTCATTTCTCTTTGTGTGGCTGAAATTGAGATCCTATAAATTGGGAAACTAATGAGACCATCTCTATTCTGCCATGAGCAGAAAAAAGACAAGAAAATGGTCCATGGAGAAGCACGAGGCAATTAGAAGAGAACACAATGTGTCTGAGGGACAGCAGTATGCCCTCTGTCTGGATGCCTTTCTACTTCCTAAGTCTGCTCTCCCCGCTCCACTCCAACCCCTCTCTCACAGAGCCCACTGTCCCTTGGAGTCTGCGGGCTAGTCCAGTATCATTCTAATAATCCCCTATTTTGCTTGATATCAAGTAGATTGTTTTACTGGTAGCTAAAAATACTTTAACAAAGACAATAAAATTTCTCAACAAAGGACACTGACAACACCAGTTTCCTTGAAACCATATCAAGGAAATAATTACAGAAATATCTCCAGAACTGAAATCTAATCAAACTCATTGTGAGAGAACCTAGGGGGACGTTCTGAGCTAACTATCAAAGAAGGAGACCTAGAAAATTGTTAATCAAGGTTTTAAATTTTAAAGACAAAGATAACATTTTGAATCCAGCTTGCTGTTTCCTATAGTTTTCATAATCAGTTATCCACGATTCTAAAATCCTAAAGTTTGGAAAAGCAAATTTTTTATGTCAAAATTCAACAAAACCTGATTTGAACTGAAATGAGGCTATCTGTGGTCATAATTTGTCCCACGTTGTAGAAAATATTCAGGTTTCACTGTAGAATTACTAATGTTCGGAGGACAGGGTGCTGGGCCTGAACCTCTCGGGGTTGTTCCATCATATAAAATTGTGTGTGCACTTAATTGTCTTCATAAAATATAAACAAAAATATCTGAATTTTGAAACATATCTGACACCAAGAATTTCATGTGGAGACTATGGACCTGTCTGTACGTAACAGCTTGAGCAATATGGAGTTAATTCCAGTGTACATTTTAGATAAAGATCCCTGCACATCGGGGAACTATCTCTTTGCCAGATGCATATGAATTGTGACCATGGCCCTTAGTCACTTTTCTTTCTTCACTGTTGTGCCACCTATTGCACTTGGGTCCTTCAGGGTTCTCCAGTCACTCACCAGAAGTTTATGGCAGTGGCCAGCTCTGTGTAAACATGTCCTCATACAGGTGCACCCTGACCAAATTTGTCTTTGAGCCCACGCACCCACAGCTGCTTCCCAGCTGGGGCTCCTCTGTTGCGTGGCCTTCATGCATTTATTAGCTGGATGCACCTGCAAGTTGGCATTCCATGGGAAAGAACTTGGACCAATGGATAAATGTTCCCTCTTTCTCCCTGCAACCCCATGGACAGTCCTGAGACACATCTCATGTTTCTTCTCAGACAATCCTACTGTATGGAGTGACCAGTGGCCAATAATGTAGCCAGATAGTGATTCAGCCTTGTTTTGACTCACTCCCTTCACCACCCTACTTCTCTGTCCCTTACTTCTCTTTCCTGGGATCATACTCTCCAATGAAGAACACTCACACAAGGCTTTGCTCTCTAGAGAACACAGGCTGAGTCAGCCACACATGATATTCTCACAATCATGAAATAAGTTGGAATCTATAAGAATCAATAAGAAGTTTGTTCATGCATTCCATATACCTATATATTGTATCTACTAATGTGTCAGGCATTAACACAAGGCACTGAGTAGAGAAAAGCCTAGAAGACATGGACCATGCCCTTGAATCTAGCTGGGGAGGGGGATACCAGGGGACAGAGAGGTAAACAAATGATTATAAACCGTGAGTTCTAGATTTAAGGCATAGTCTAATCATGCTAAATGCTGGTGAGGATGTAGAGCTGCTGGAGCTCCCATATACTACTGTGGAAGTGCAAAGTGCTACAGTCACTCTGAAAAGTGGTGCAGCAGCTTCTTTTAAAGCTAAACACACACTCACAATATGATCCAGCAGTCCCACTCTTTGGTAATTACCCAAGAGAAATAAAAACCTAAGTTCACACAAAACCATGTACACAAATGTTTGGAGTAGCTGTACTCACAATCATCAAAAACTGGAAACAACCCAAATGTCCTTCAATGGGCCAATGGATAAACAAAATGTGGTATATCCATACCATGGAAGAATACTCAGCAACAAAAAGAATGAACTATTGATACCTGCAACAACTTGGATGAATCTGAGTGAGAGAAGTCAGTTCCAAAGGTTGTCTGATTCCATGTATATGACATTCTCCAAAAGACATAACTATAGTGATGGAGAACATATCAGGAGTCACCAGGATTAAGGCAGAGGGTGATACAAAAGAATAACACAAAGAAATTTTGGGAGGGGTGATGGAACTATTCTGTATTCTGATTATAGTGGCAGTTACATAAATATACATCTTTGTTAAAGTTCATAGAATTTTGAATTTGAAAAGAAAAATCAGTTTTGCTCTATGATAATTTAAAAAATAAAGTAAGAAGAAAAAAGAATGATAATCATTGCTGTGCTTAGGTTATGATGTTTAAATAAAGGAATGTATTATATGATGTCATGTTTTGTTACATGACATGACATGGTGTTATATGACACCACATTGTATTATGTGATGTTACATTGTGTTACATGGTGCACCTTATATGATACCACCTTGTCATGTGGCATCACACTGTGTTATATGATGTCACATGTTACATGATGCATGTTGTATAATGTGACATCACCTCATGTTATATGGCATTACATTGTATTATGCTCAACTTACCCAGTATGTCATATTCAAAACAGCACTTCACCAAAGACGAATGGTCATATCTCTATCTGCTGAAGCCCTGGGAAGATCTTGCATTAAATTTGCCCCTGTTCCCATTAAGAGAGTTACTGTAACTCTAAGGAAACTGTATTCCATTTAACATATATGCTAATCAAGCCTTTCTCTTAGTCAACCTAACTCTTCCCCATCACAGTGAATATGCAAATATACAGATTACGTGTTCTAGGATCCCCAGATAAAATCATTTGTACACAATCCTAACTGAAAACACGAGATTTGAAAGCAGAAACAAAATAAGCCTTTCAATCCCAGATGCAACAACACACAAAAAAAGATGTGACATCTTAGTAAAAAGTATAGACTTCTCAGGCTAAAATAAAAAGTTTCATGGTAATCAAGATTTTTTAAAGTCAATAGATATGGGAAAAGATGTGACTTTAACTTTTAAAAGTATTATCATTTCTACAAATACCACTGCCAAATGCTAACAAAATTGCATGCAAACTCCAATATATTTCTTCAGTCTTTAAAATGTGTAATGTGTTCTTTTAAAGTAGAATCTCAAATAAAGTTAGAAACAAACAACAAGGTTCTATTGTATAGCACAGGGAACTATATTCAATAAACCTCAATGGAAAAGAATATGAAAAAGAATGTATATATATGTATAACTGAGTCACTTTACTGTATAGCAGTAACACAACATTGTAATTCAAATATACTTCAATTTTAAAAAGTTGTAAGCAGAACAATTGTAAGTATGATGGTGAAGTTTAAATACAATTTTATGACCTGTTTCTCATAAAGTAGCTGCCAGTGAAATATTATAGATTTGAAAGCTCCTATAGCTGAGACAGTAACTTTCCTTCAAGCTTAATAACCTTTGCCAACATGGAGAAAAAATAAAGAAAACAAACAGAATATGTGGTGTGCTCCAAGGACAGAGAACGAGGTAACTCAAAGGGCCTATATTGCCAGAACAAAGAGTTACAGGAATCCCATCACTCTGTCACAATGCGACCATTGCAATGACCCAGAGCCCTCCCAAGCACCATGCCCTGTCCCTTTCCCATTCCATATAAGGAAAGACTTTCCCCTGTTTTTCTCTCGCTCAGCACACTGAAAGTATACATGCTCTGCCCAGTCAGCAGATGACTTATAGGTTCCCTGGCTGGCACATATATACAATGGAATATTACTCAGCCATAAAAAGAAATGAAATTGAGCTATTTGTAATGAGGTGGATAGACCTAGAGTCTGTCATACAGAGTGAAATAAGTCAGAAAGAAGAAGACAAATACCGTATGCTAACACATATATATGGAATTTAAGGAAAAAAATGTCATGAAGAACCTAGGGGTAACACAGGAATAAAGACACAGACCTACTGGAGAACGGACTTGAGGATATGGGGAGGGGGAAGGGTGAGCTGTGACAGGGCGAGAGAGAGTCATGGACATATATACACTAACAAACGTAAGGTAGATAGCTAGTGGGAAGCAGCCACATGGCACAGGGATATCGGCTTGGTGCTTTGTGACCTCCTGGAGGGGTGGGATAGGGAGGGTGGGAGGGAGGGAGACGCAAGAGGGAAGAGATATGGGAACATATGTATATGTATAACTGATTCACTTTGTTATAAGGCAGAAACTAACACACCATTGTAAAGCAATTATACCCCAATAAAGATGTTAAAAAAAAAAACAGACAAGCAACCCACGCTCATTGTCAGCTTTCCCTGACTACCGGGAAGTCAGTCGACTTTTCTTGCAGTGACCCTTCTCTTTAATAAACCCTATCTTCCTTACATTCTGCTTTGTGTATGGAAATTCTTTTCCAACCCACGCTCAGACCACGACATTTTGGTGGTCCATATGGGGATATCTCTTGGGGGGATCTCCTCCCCCACCTCCTTTCCTCCCCCACCTCCTCTCCTCATTTCTTGGGACCCTTTGTGAACAGGCAAGTTGCCATGGAAGCAACAGGGACTCTGGCCAGGGCCACACCCTGGTGTGTTCCGAAGGCTCCACGGCCACTTCAACCCAATAACTGCCGCCCAGAACGGGTGAGGGTGCCTCTGTCTTCCTTCTGAGGACTAGGCCAATTGATATTGTGCGGGCATGGGTCAGGCATTTAAAAGCCATTAGGGCGCCTGCCACTTGAAGACTCCCGTGAAAGGATAAGGGAGTCATAGAACAGATCAGGTTGTTAGAGTGTCTACCCCCAGCAAGACAACTTCCATGCACTGTGAGGCACAAATTGGTTCAAGCAGAACACTGAGCTCCCTCCCCTTGGCTGCCGCCTTCCTAGCAGGACTACGAGGTGGATTCCTCAGCCTGTCTTCTATGTTACTTTCACCTTTTTCTCCACCCGGATTGACTTACAGGAGCTCAGGCTGCATCTGAGCCATCCCAGGAGTGCCTTTTCACGTTTCAGGGAATCGCCAAATGGTGAGTCACCCGGTGGGTCCTGGGAATCTCTCTCTCTTTGTTTCTTTGCCCGAGTTGCACGGTGCCTTAGTCGCACTGTTTGTGCCTCAGTCACATGGTTTGTACCTTAGTCACATGCTCAGGGGTCACCTCTCACGGTCAGACACAACTGTTGGGACTGTCGGCCTATTTTGTGCATTAATCACATGGAGAGATCACTGCGACAATGAGGATGGCTTTCTGTCAGCCGGTGACTCTCAGTACCCCATTCTACGGCATATAGGCTAAGAATGGGTTCTGCTACGTCTCGGGGGCCTCCCTTAGACTCACCCCTCGGCTGTAACCTCAGGAACTGGAAAAATATTTGACCCTGAAAATCACAAAAAGAAGAGGCTCATTTTGTTTTGTAACACAGCTTGGCCCCAGTATAAACTGGGGGACCAAGAAAAATGGCCTCTTAATGGCATACTAAATTATAACACGATCCTCCAACTTGATCTCTTTTGCCAGAAACAAAGAAAGGACTCAGAGGTTCCTTATGTCCAGACCTTTATAGCCCTTACTTAGAATCCCAATCTGAGGGACTCATGCCGCATGTGTCTTTCTGTTGCTGCCTTATCCCCCTGACCCCCTCTGTCTCCCTCTCCATCAGATCTCCTAGACGATCCTCTACTCGACCTTTCCTGTCCTCCACCCCATCAACCCCCTTTGCTTCAGCACCCACCCCACCTCAACCTACAGCTGCCCAACAGCCACTCCCTTATCAGGGCGAAAGCCCCCCTCCCCTCCCCACATAAGATCGAGGACTGCCCAACACCAGGAAACAGATTCTAATATGCTTCCCTTAAGGGAAGTAGCAAATGGATACATGGGCACTATTAGAGTCCATGTTCCCTTTCCCATGTCTGACATTTCCCAAATTCAAAACAAGTTAGGTTCCTTCAGTCTGGATCCCACCACTTTTATTAAGGAATTTCAGGCCCTCACTATAGCCTCTGACCTGACCTGGCAAGACATTCATGTAGTCCTGACCACTTGTACTCATGAAGAGAAAAACAGGATATGGGCATTAGCCTAAGCTTGGGCAGATGAGGCACAGCTCTGTTTCCAAAACCTGGATGGACGGGGACCAATTTTGGGCTGGCTAAATGACTCTTTGTAACTATACCCTCAATTTTAATCAGACTAGCCTGGAGTGGAATCCCTGGTCAGAGGAAAATAAATATGATGTACATGAAGCTAATTTCACTTTGTGTTGGGGAAATTCAAGGAAAAATGAGACTAAGAAATATATTAATGAAGACCATATCCCCATAAACAGCTCGGCCCTCGGAACTAAATACATGGGGATCGGTGTGACCACCGGACACTTAGTTTAACCTCCTGGCAAGATTCTCCTCCAAAATATAATATAATTCAGCTAATATTCAGAAATTTGTTTTGCCAATTCCCCCCATCACACTCATAATAAGTCAGAGCCTGGATTCTCCCCTTTATGTATCGATGATTACTTCCTCAGAGTTTGGCCTTCCCAATCTAATCCTAGGCCATGGGACCCCAGTCTATTTCCAGAGGAAAACTCCCAAAAGGTCAGGGCCTGGCTCTGGGGACCCACAACAGGGGTATCTTTGAGGGGCACTGGATTTTCATTTCTATGTGGTAACGGGGTCTATCTGGATCTTCCCACACTTTGAAGGGGGCTCCCACACAATTAGTGCTGTGGTCCCAGAGGCGACCATTACAAAGGATTTAGCTTCCTCAGGAGGCATTCCCAAGCTTGGGTCCTTCCTTGAGGAGGTCTTAAGACCTGTCTGGGAGAGACAAAAATAAACCACTGACTGGACATGCTTACAATAAACCAATGCTTGATAGGCCCAACATAATACATAGTGTCTTTCGAGGGCTCTTTTGGTTTGCAGGCATACCCCTCTTACAGAGAAGTGTTCTCAGTCTCACCATCATGGACCAGGAATCTTGGAAGGCTACAGTAGCAGCCATTGAGGAACAGCAGTCAGCCCTAGGCTCTCTGGCCGAGGTGGTTTTACAAAATAGGAGGGTCCTCAATGTTATAACAGCTGAGGCAGGGAGTGTCTGTGCCCTACTAAATTAGATATGCTGCTTAATACCTCCAGCCAGATTGAAGAAAACCTTCAGATTCTAAAGAAAAACATCAAATTAATAGAAGATTTAAAAGAGAGGGCAGGACAGGGCCCCAGCTGGCTTTCTAGCCTCCTCTCCTCTGTGGGGATCCAGATATGGACATGGCTATTGCCCTTGTTGGGACCATTAATCCTGATAGCCTTTCTTTTGTTGTTTGGCCCCTGCATTATTAACACATTATCTAAGTTCATCTCCCAACAGGTTCAAAAGATTCACTTCCAGATGGTGCTACAACAAGGGTACCAGCCAGCTGGCACACGAACTACATTGGAACAAGCCTTCTTATCATTCCCTGGACTCTCATCTCCCTCCGTGAACACACCCTGACAGAGCAGGCATCAGGAACCCAGGGCCCCTACGATGCCCCCAACCAGCAGGAAGCAGCCAGAGAGATTGTTGGCCATTCTCCTTACAAAAAGGGTTCCCAAACACCTGAGAAGGAGCTAGGCAGGTAGGTAGACATGAGCAGGGATCCAATAGGGCCAAAGAATTGGCCCTTTAAATAAAGAGAGGGGGAAATGTGGTGTGCTCCAAGGACAAAGAACAAGGTAAACTCAAAGGGCAAATATTGCCAGAACAAAGAGTTACAGGACTCCCATCACTCTGTCACAATGCGACCATTGCAATGACCCAGAGCCCTCCCAAGCACCATGCCCTGTCCCTTTCCCATTCCATATAAGGAAAGACTTTCCCCTGTTTTTCTCTCGCTCAGCACACTGAAAGTATACATGCTCTGCCCAGTCAGCAGATGACTACAGGTTCCCTGGCTATAAAAACAGACAAGCAACCCATGCTCATCCCCTGACTACCAGGAAGTCAGTCCACTGTTCTTGCAGTGACCCTTCTCTTTAATAAACCCTGTCTCCCTTACATTCTGCCTTGTGTCTGGAAATTCTTTTCCAACCCGCGCTCGGACCACAACAAAATAATCTGTGAACACCCAAAATAATTATCTAATGGAACCCACCTGCCCACAAAATACCAATTTTGTTGTACTTGTTTAACCTTTAGAGATATAAAGATTCCTAGTGGTAGCCAAGAACTAAAGGAGCAATGCTGTGGTTTGAATAACTAAGCCTGCCCATGTTATCTGTCTGTTTTACACAGTTAAGAAGCTTTGCTTTCTACAGAAGTTATATTCTTCAAATGTTGCAGTAAGTCAAATTTTTATAAAAACATATTAGCGGAGCTCACTTTTGAAGGAAAACCATAGGTAAAGATTTTGTTTAAAGAAAATGCTCCTTGACACTTCCTCAAATTTAACTTTATATCTATACTTTCATGTGAGGTGGGTTTTGGAAGTGGTTTTATTTTGTTTTAAATAATGACACCAATAGAGATAACTATTAAATCAACTAGAAAGATCTAAGTAACATGAAAATGTTGATGGAGAGTAGAAGAATGCCAGGGTAAACACAATATCTGGTGAACTCATTCTACAAGATGGCCATGTGTCAGGTGGGGATGGGCCACGCAACCTAGACCTTGGGAAAGTACAAAGTGAGAGCCATAAGACTGTGAAAGCAAGAGAAGAGAAATCTATGTGAGCAGGTGGGAGAATGGAGTTCTGTTGCATAGGGAAAATGGATGCACCATTGGGTAAGGAGAAGGACCAGCACAGACATCTTGTAATTCTCTGGCCCCTTCACTAATGTCTCTCATCTAATCGTCAGGTCGGGTTGCACAAACTGCAGGACTGTGGCCTTGATGATATGACCTCTTATCGCTTCTAGAGGTGTTTCTCAGGTAACAGTTTGAAGATCTGATTATTAAGTATGATAGAGATGATGCTATCCACCCTTTTCTCTATCCCTTCTAATGTTAAACCTGGAGGGGCTGAGGACCCATGGCACTGAGATGTATCTCTCTCTCACCCTCTCTGTCCTCCTCTCCCTCTCCTCCAGAAAACTATCCCTCTCAGCCCTCACCAACATCTGGGAACAAGCTTTGAAACATTCCCTTCCAGACTGTGATGTCACTTGAAAAGCCGATCAACAAAACTACCCCAAAAATTAGACTCACCAATATCAAGATGAACACCAGGGACAAGTGAATTGAGAAAGAACATGACGATAACAAATCCCAACACTGTCAGGCATTTGGCGAGCAGAATCCTGTCTGATATCCTGTGCTGTGAGAGAGGAAAACACAACTCATTTACTCAGTGTAATCTGATTTCTGCAATGTGTCCACAATCCTATGTGATTTGAATCACTACAAATTTCTCCTTATAATGAAAAATATAGCAATTTGAACTTGAAAGATAAGATCATGTGTTACAAGGAAAACTGTACAGATTTAAGATTAGATCATTCAAAATCTTGAAATCAAAATCTATGAAAAATAAACATAAAAAATATAGTACAATCCTTTCTTTTTTTTTTTTTTTTTTTTTTTTTTTTGCGGTACACGGGCCTCTCACTGCTGTGGCCTCTCCTGTTGTGGAGCACGGGCTCCAGATGTGCAGGCTCAGCAGCCATGGCTCACAGGCCCAGCTGCTCCGCAGCATGTGGGATCTTCCCGGACTGGGGCAAGAACCCGCGTCCCCTGCATCAGCAGGCAGACTCTTAACCACTGTGCCACCAGGGAAGCCCAGTACAATCCTTTTAAATGACACCGGACTAAATGCATTTTCAATATGACACAGAGATGCTAAGCTGTTCCCAGCCCCACTGCCAGCATCAGATAAAATAAAGCCATTGTGAAGCCTACACATTAACCTCCAGGGACCTGGCCCTTCAAGACACATGCATTTCCACAGGTACTGTGTGTTAATAGCCTTTTAGTTTAACTTTCCCTCTATTATGCAAATCTCTGCTCATGTGGTACTGAGGTTAAAATGTTCTTGCAATAACAGGACTTCTGCTGAATGCACTCAGCAGTCCCCTAGTCACCAGATGACACATATGGGATCCTGCCCCAGGCATTCAGGGGGTGAGGGGAGGTACTCTGCAGCACCTTCCTTAACCTTGGAGTTGCAGACCTCCTTCCAGTGGGCCTGAGCCACAGGGCAAGATAGGGCAAGGTCCCCAAAGGGTGCTGTGCTGTGTGGGACTGGGGCAGGGAGTTAGGTCCCAAGAAGCACACACATCTAACTAGGCCCCTGTGTGAATCACACTCCACAGTGTGAACCAACAACTGCACTATGTCCTTTCCTCAGTGTGGTCCCACTAGCGCCTCTGTCTGTTAGTCTATGCCTAGGATATCCAGGTCTAGATGTAAATATAGATAAGGCTATATAAATATAGATCCAGGTGTAGGTATGGGTAGATATAGACAGAGCTATGGGTAAGATATGGGTGTAGATAAAGATATAGATGTAGAGATAGATGTAGATATAGATAAGGGTGTAGACAGGGGTATAGATATGGACATGGACATAGACACAGACATGAGTATGGGTGTAGGTATAGATAGAGTTAGAGATAGGTATTCTCTCTTGACTTCTCTGGTCACACAGTTAAAGCTGCTGCCATAAAAACCACAAGCACATCCCTCTGTGTCACAATGACTCTGGCAGCAGCCCCTGGCCCCCTGCTCACACGCCATGGGGGCTGCTTTGGGAGCTCCTGTTTTCCTTCCCCACCCACTGCCAAGGCTTGGCCAGCCCCCACTCATCTTCCCCTTCCCCCACCAAGGAAGCCAATTTTGCTAGATGAGTCTGTGATGGAGAATCAGGAAGAAAGGGGCATGGTATCTCCCTGGGCCAGGTTAACCACAGAAACTGAGTATTACCATGGTCGACTCCAGGATTGGAAATGGAGGGAGCAGGGAGGTCAAAGAATATTCCAGTGTCGCTCGGCTGGTATAAGATGATCAAAGTTTGTACTCTGTTATTTTGGGGTGCCTGTCAAATTTTATCCTTTGGTTATCTGAGGTCATCAAAGTGAGAAGTCTGAGAAACAATGCACGGGTAGTGCCCAGCTCCCCAGTCCTTGTCCACCAGGTATACAGAGAGGTACACAGTCTCACCCCTAACTTGCAGCCAGAACTATTAGAAAAGGTGGGCAGGGTCCGTTTAAGCCTGAAGCCGGAGAAATGTCATAGCCACACCCGTCTTCCCTAACCCTGACCATCTGAGTGGGACAGATGCTGGGAGGACAGACTCAAAGAACATGTTATCTACCAGGTCCCAATGTCTAAATTTCCTTTAGCGAAGGACAAAATGTTCCTATCATAATTAGAGAGTGGGTATTCAACCTCTCCCTAGGAAAGAAACTACCTGGATTTGAAATTTCATGAAGATATAAATGACTTCCAGCAGATCTTGAGCTGGGAGAGGGGCATTATGTGTCCTCAGGGGGGCTGAGAAATTCCACCTAGGTGGGAAAGTGAGCAAAAGAGCCCAAAATGAGCTTTGCCTCCCAACATCAGAGCCGTACAACAGAAGACATACGCCCCATCTCTGCCCCAAAAGGTGTTCCATCTCAAGCAGCACTCCTCCCTTGTCTTGGCCTCCATCTCCTCACCCACACAATGGGAACCACAGACTTGCCTTTCAGGGTCAGGGGGAGCTGAGAGCCGGCCAACCACAGAAAGTGCTGCCCTATTTTAAAGGAACATAATAAGTTTCCCTTTTAAATTCCTGGACAAAATAAGCCTACCATGTCTGGAAAATTATCTTTCCCATTAATTCCTGGAAATAACTTATGTCTTGTGTACAACTACAGGAATAAAAGAAAGATGACTTTCAGGTGCAACTTCACATGAAGTAAGGAAAAGGAATCTACTCTGTTCTTCAAGGAATCCCTGAGAAAAGAAACCACAATACCTTTCTTTGTAGCTCCTGGATATTGGTCTCCCAATTTTTATCTTCCTGTGAGATCTGTCTAAAAGAGAAAAGGGCAGACATCATTTTCCTGGTGGCATCGAGCGGTGAGGCCAGCAAGGTGGCATTCAGCAGTGGCACACAGCATGGTCCCCTGGCCTGGACGCCGTCTACAGTGTGACGCCAGGTGTGGCCACAGAATGGTGCAGGCCTTGTGGTGTAAGGAGCCTGGTAGAACTGGGTTCATGAATTGGAAAAGATGTTCATTCTAGATTCCCAAGGAAAAGTAATACATGAAATGACCAGACTGTTCAATGAGGCACGTGCGAGCATAGCACAGGAAACATCAGAAGAACACTGGCCAGAATGTCAACAGGGGAATGAGACAGTAAGCCACCTTGGTTTTCCTCTTTTTACTTACTAATTTTCTGAATCTTTTTTCAGAATGAGGATGTGTTATATTTATAATTTAAATAAAGGAAAAAACAGTAAAAGAAATGCCACTTGCTTTGGTGGTGATTTTTATCAATTGGAAATCTACTTTGAAGCACTTATGTCTGCTTCCTTCCGCCTCTGGTCATGGTATCCGCCCATCTCTATTTCCATTTGTCACCTCTATTTGTTCCAACTTGCCGTTCTTTTTTAACCTTTCCTATCAACTCATCTTTTCTTTTCTGCTTTATTTCCTCCCTCACCAGTTAGGAAAAAGAAGCTGTGTGGTGGAGAATTTAGTCTTCATGAGCACTCACGTGTCATAGTGTCAGTGGAGGTCGACCACACAGCCAGTACAGACCCTAAAGGAAATCACAGCAGACCCAACTGAATGGTTCTAAGGACAATTTTTTTTAAAAAAATGTAGAAACAGGACCTGAAGAGTTAGCACATGCCTTAGATCACCCTCATTCCTATCTGCTTCCAGTGACTGTGTGGCCTTAAAAAGCCACTGCCCTCTCTGGGCCTCAGTTTCCCTTGGATTTGAAATTTCATGAAGATATAAATGACTTCCAGCAGATCTTGAGCTGGGAGAGGGGCATTATCAAAACAGGATGAGTTGATAGAAACTTGGTGAATTCTTCACATTTTAACCCTGAGATACACTGACTATGTCTTAACATCCATACCAGATGGAACACGTTGAAACTTGAAGGCCAGTAGATTAAATACATTCAGGGCAATTTACTCTTGCATCTTTAATTTACAAAGTTTTTCCTTTTAAGATCCATGCCTGTTGTTGAAGTTGGTCACTCTGTCCCCAGCCTGCAACTCAGGGCCTTCCAGTAGCCTGGGGGTACCAGGTCCTGCTTCTCCAGCGTCACAGGATACAGGTAGGTCCTGAGATGAGATGGAGCTGAGGATGCTGAGACAGTGCTTCACACTGGGCTACATCTCTAGACAGAGTGAGTCTCTACATACTCGCCTGTGGTCTTCTCCCCCCACTCTCAGACCAGGCTACAGCCACACTAGACAGCCCTCAGTGGTTGGCACTGGCACTGTGCCCAGCTCCTGTCCTCAGTCTGCTTGCCTGCTCTCTGAGAACACAGGGCTGGTCTCAGCAAACTGCAATATGTAAGATCATTCTCACTAAGTTCACAAGGACTCACATTTCCCCTTGCCGTGACAGACTTCTCATCTCCACCCAGTTCTCAACCCTACTGCAGGAATGCTTCCGCATCCCTGAGGAGTGAGCAGGCTCTCGCTCTTTCTGTCAGTACTTCCAGCGTAAAGACAGGTTGGAACTCAGCACCTCATCAGAGTGGGGAGGAAAAACTCAGCACCTCACTGTTACTGTTAGGTCTCAGCTTTGATTAAAAACAAACTCAAGGGACTTCTCTGGTGGTCCAGTGGTTAAGATTCTGTGCTTCCAATGCAGGGCGCCCTGGTTCAATCCCTAGTCAGGGAACTAATTTCCCACATGCCGTAAAGTGGCCAAAAAACAAAAAAACTCCAAGAAATGAATTGAGCAGGAATTAGGTATTCTTTGAGTTCCTGGAAAATCAACTACTGGGAGAATATTTTGTTAGATTAGTTTGTTATATATATATATATTTTTAATTTTTATTATGCAATGTGTTAGGTGTGAAGTGTGACAGGCAGTAGTTGAGTGTGAACTCAATTCCTGGCATCACTCTTTCCTAGATGCAAAACCCTGGGCAAGTTTCTCAAATTCTCTGAGCCTCAGTTTTCTCATCCTTAAGCTGGGGCTAATATCAGCACACATTCCAGAGAGCTAAGTGAGAGTTAAATAAAATGCTGCATCATAACAGGTTTAGCACAGTGTATGGCACCCAAAACTTACTTAGTAGCATGCAGCTAGTGTTACTCTTTCGCAGTACCATGGGGTACTCTTCACAATCACTTTAGCTCACATTTTGCACATGACATTTGGACACTCTTAGGGTGGTCATAAATAGGTTGTTGATACAATCCAACCATTGAGTATAACTGGTAAAGATAAGAACCACTGCTGTAAACCAAGAGTGGTCTGAGCAGGGCCTGGCTTGATACCTTTGGAAGCTGTGCAGCCTTCGGGCCAGCAAGCGCTCCAGTGTCAGCACCTTCCCCAGGAGTAGACCTCGAACCGCTGTCTCCTCACGGCTGGCTGGGCTGATGCGCTGTGCAGTAAGGCGCCAGACATGGATCTCATGCTTCAGTTCTGCAGGAAAGGAAAGCCAAGGCTTCATTCTCCTGCAATCTCAGACATCAGCACCTACTCCCCTCAGCACCCTCCAAGAAGAGAAAACACACACCTGTGATGCAGATCTCCAAGGACCAAACCAAAGCAGTGGCTTCTTAGCTTTCATGTTATTATGAGAGAACCAGAAGACAAAGCTGACTTTTAAAAATTACAGTAGATGCAAAGATAATTTCAACTCTTTGGATGAAGAATAAATTCTTGAATAGGCGTATGAAAGTTAGCACCCAACAAACTTTTTCCCTCCCAAGAAATTACTTTTTGGAGCCAGTAGTTCAGATCTCAGTTCAAAATCCAGACATTGCCCAATCTTTGAAACAGATCTAATACACATCAGAAATACAAGTGTAGTAGGTGGTGCCTGGTCTCCCCAATAGGGCATTTGGTAATAGCAGGAGATGGGGAGAGCCCTCCCTCCTGACCAGGCCCCCAAGTTGAACTTGTGTCTATGAAAGAACACAAAGGAGAGAAATGTAGACAACTTTATGCACTTCTGAAATTAAAAGAATGAGGCAAATTTTCACCCATCAATGAATTTAAACCTCTTCTGACAGAGAAGAGAAAAATGAATTGCCGATTCATTGGCTCCTAAAATACTAGAATATCTTATGAAATTTTACTTTTAACCTCTAGTTTACTGTTAAAGATACTACATAAATTTCTCAAAATATCCACTAAAAGAATATAAGGAAGCACAGTATTTTCATGAATCACCTCTCATGTACAATGCACTATACTACATATCTTAAAAATTCAAGATGAAATTAAAAGAACACACACTTTCAAGCAGGATTAGATCAGTTGACACTAGCTCAGAGCAGAGTCAAGGCAGGGCAATTCTCCCAAGACCTGTGAAGCAGTGCACAAGCCTGGGCTCAATGACAAGGAAAATGCCACCATGGTTTTCTTTAAAGGGTCAGCCTTTCAAAGATGAAAAGTTTTTAGAATGAAGATAAGTAAAGTACTTCCATTCAGTACATATTGATTCTTTGTAGCTTGCTAAAACAGAAGAAACTTGGGTATAACCTGAAAGCCTCTACAGAGAAACAGATCCATAATTCCCTCAATAAACATAATTCACACCTCCATAATTCACACCTCATTAAACAACCTGTGAGGTTATGATAATATAAAAAGGAGGAAGAGGAGGAGGAAGAGGATAAAAACATATGAATTAGCTTTCTGAAATGCTGAACACACACACACCCACACACACAAATGCTGCACTGGGACAGGAATGGGGGGACAAGGTGGTGCAGCAGCTTCAGAGAAGGTGCAGAGAGTGCCATTATTTCATCCAATGTTCTGAACTTCGTTATATAGTGGATATCATTCAAAGCCCATCCCTATAGGGAGGGTGGGAGGGAAGGAGACGCAAGAGGGAAGAGATATGGGAACATATGTATATGTATAACTGATTCACTTTGTTATAAAGCAGAAACTAACACACCATTGTAAAGCAATTATACCCCAATAAAGATGTTAAAAAAAAAAAAAGCCCATCCCTAAAGTATCAGAGACTTTCTAGCCATTCTTTCAAGCCATATTAGTGACTGCCACTCTCTCAAGCAGCTGACCAACTTTGAATAGCTACACAGGAGCATTGCTCAGCTCAGCTCCCGGGCCAGCCTGTGGGAGCCTCTCCACCTCTGTGTTTGGAGAAGCAGAAACTGAATCTGGCCTTCCAGGTCCCCAGGGCTCCTTTCCGCAGGTGTCTTCTCCAGCGTCACCTTCAGCCCCTCATGCACCCCCAGAGCCTTGCTGCCTTCTAGCCCATCAAATCAAACAGGACAGGCTACTCTCCTCAGATCAACCCATGGGTTAATGCTCAAGTAGTGCACTTTCATTTTTCTAGTTGTGGACAAAATAAATGTATCACCGATCATGGGAAATTTTGGTTGAGAGCGATTTTGTCCAAGAGAAGGGAGTCCACTGCCTGCACCCAGAGCTCAGTTTAGCCAAGCATCCACTCTTCGGCTCCCAAGCTTCCTCTGTACCTCCTCTGTCATTTCCCCACCCTGTCTCTGCTGAGCTCTAAGACTGTGAACCCAATCAGCTACCTGATATTGCCCTCTGAACCTCGTGCTACAAGATTCACAGATAAACATTCCATCTTCCCCCACAGAACTCTCTCTTCCCTCACTGTCTTAGTTCTTATATGACATCATTAATCTTCCAGGTACATGAACCTGAAATGGTTCATGAACCTGAAATGGTTCATGAAATTTTGGTCTTATCAATGTCATTCTCCTCTACATTTCTGCACTGAACATATAATAGGTGCCAGACACCATGCTAAATGTTAAAGGAGAAGAATAAATTGACAAGTTATAAGGTAGGCCTCCAACAAGCTAGACAGAGAAATAAGATATATCATAAATGAACATGAGCTAAGGCAGTACTAGGCCACAAGAGCAGTTCAGGATATGATGGTGTGGGTCTTGCAGGATCCACCGCTTCCTGACTCAGGTCACCAGCTTATCCAGGCTTCACCTCCTCACATTTGCCTAATTCTGATTGCTGCTCCTCAGTAACCTTTGACTGAAGCCACTTCCTGACAACCCAACCCTGGTTAATCATAAAACACTGTTTGCCCTATCTATCTATTTATCTATCTATCATCTATAGAAACTATCTATATATCTATTTATCTATCTATAGATAAATACAGTTAGATATATGGAAACAAGGAATCTATGTTCCTATTTACCTATCTTCTACTTATCTAGGCTGATCCACCTAAGAAAACAGATGATAGATAGATAGATAGATAGATAGATAGATAGATAGATAGATAGATAGGTTCATTCTTTCAAATAGCCCATTGTTCCCCATGACCTGCAAAGATCTTTAGGGAAGACTCAAGATCCTCAAATGATGAGTGCCATTGTGAGCTCTGATCCCACTGTATAAGTTTTAGCTCTTGCTTTGCCTGACTAGCCCTGACCAGGACACATCATCAGATGTCTCATCTCTACCTCTCTCATTACCACCAGCCCCTATCTTTCCAAGCTTCTCAACCACCCTCTCGTGGCATTACTTGTGGTTGCCGTATACATGTTACAAGCAGGCAAAGACATTACCATGTGGGATGTGTTCTCTCACAGGAGGTGGTGGCTGCCAGGAGCCTAGAGGAGGGTCACCTGGCTCTAATTCAGGAGTCTCAGGGGAAGACACCTAGGCCAGGAGTTGAGAAATAGAATTATACTACTATAAGATTCTTATCCTTTATGTTAAGTGGTATAATATCACTTGAAGTTAGTGATATAATTATAACTAAAATCACAATTAGAAAATGTGACATGATGATACACTTAAATTCAACCATATCACTAATCAAGTTAAATATCAATGATCTAAACATATCAATTAAAAGACAGATTATTAGATTGGATAAAAAAGCAAGACCCAACTATAAGCTATTTGCAAGAAATGCACTTTAAATATAAAGACACAAAAAGGTTAAAAGTAAAAGGATGATAAAAATATACCACACTAACAGAAACCTGGAATTGCTACATTAAGATCAAATTAGTTTTCAGAGCAAGAATATTACTATGGATAGGGAAGGGTACTTCATAATGATAAAGGTGTTAATTCTTCAAGAGGACATAATAACCCTAAATGTTTATGTACCCTAGTAACAAAATTTTGAAATATGTAAAGCAAAAAATCATAGAATTGCAAAGATAAATAGACAAATCCACAGCCTTAGTCAGAGATTTCTATATCCACCTCTCAATAATTGATAGACAAGTGGGCAGAAAATCAGCAAGAATATGAATGACCTGAATAACATTATCAGTCAACTTGACCTAATTGTTCATATTGACATAACTCCAACCAACAACAGCAGAATACATATTCTTTTCTAGTGCAAATAGAATATTTATGAGACTAGGCCACATTCTACCATAAAACAGGTTTCAATCAATTCAAAAGGATTCAAGTTTTACAAAATATATTCTCTGACCACTGTGAAATTAAATTTGGTAACTGCAAAAATCCCCAAATTTGGTGTAGGTAAATACATCTAAAATATCCAAGGATCAAAGAAGAAATCAAAATGGAAATCAGAAAGTAATTTGAATTGAAGGGAAGTAGAACAAAACATATCAAAATTGGTGGAAGACCACTACTTAGAAGGAAATTTAGAGCACTAAATACCTATACTAGAAAATAAGATATATATAAATGAATAACATCAACCCTCACATGAAGAAGCTAGTAAAAGAAGAATAAATAAATAAATCCAAAGTAAGCAGGAGAAAATAAATAATAAATATCAGAGTATAAATCATTAAAAGAGAAAAAATGTAGAAAAAATCTATATAATCAAAAGCTGGTTGAGATCAGTAACATTGATAAACCTCTAGATAGACTAATCAGAAAAAAATTTAAGACATAAATCCAATATCAGGAATGAGAGAGGTTCCTTTACCAAAAATTCTATAGCCATTATGTAAGCCTCCCAGACTTCAGACAATACTACAAAGCTACAGTAATCAAAACAGCATGATATTGGCACAAAAACAGACATATAGATCAATGGAACAGAAGAGAGCCCAGAAATAAGCCCAAACACCTATTGTCAGTTAATCTACAGCAAAAGAGGCAAGAATATACAATGGAGAAAAGACAGTCTCTTCAGCAAGTGGTGTTGGGAAAGCTAGACATCCTCATGTAAATCAATGAAATTAGAACACTCCTTCACACCATACACAGAAATACACTCAAAATAGTTTAAAGACCTAAATATAAGACATGACACCATAAACTGCTAGAAGAGAACATAGGTAAAATTTCTTGGACATAAATCATAGCAATATTTTCTTAAATCAGTTTACCAAGGAAAAGAAATAAAAGCAAAGATAAACAAATGGGACCTAACCAAACATAAAAGCTTTTGCACAGCAAAGGAAACTATCAACAAAATGAAAGACAACCTACAGAATGGGGGAAAATATTTGCAAATGATGCAACTGACAAGAGATATTAATCCAAAATATACAAACAGCTCATACAACCCAATATCAAACAAGCCAATCAAAAAACTGGCAGAAGCGCCGCAGGCTTGCCCCGCACTTCGTACCCCTCCCTCCGCCTGGCCTGAGTGAGCCAGAGGCCCCGAATCAATGGCTTCTTCAACCACATCCTGTCTGAGTGAAGAACAGACGCCCTCCGGTGACCTACACGCCGAGGCGGGGCCAAATCCAAAGCTGAACCCCAAGAGCTGTGCAAACAAAGAAGAGAAAGGGAAATCTCTCCCAGCAGCCTCAGGAGCAGTGGATTAAATCTCCACAATCAACTTGATGTACCCTGAATCTGTGGAATACATGAATAGACAACAAATCATCCCAAATTGAGAAAGTGGACTTTGAGAGCAAGATTTATTACTTTTTCCCCTTTTCCCCTTTTTGTGAGTGTGTATGTGTATGCTTCTGTGTGAGATTTTGTCTGTATAGCTTTGCTTCTACCATTTGTCCTAGGGTTCTATCCGTCCGTTTTCTTTTTTTTTTTTTTACTTAAAAAATTTTATTTTCTTAATAATTATTTTTTATTTTAATAATTTTATTTTATTTTACCTTCCTATATTTTATTTTCTTTTATCCTTTTTCATTATTTCTTTCTACTTTTTCTCCCTTTTATTCTGAGCCATGTGAATGAAAGGCTCTTGGTGCGACAGCCAGGAGTCAGTGCTGTGCCTCTGAGGTGGGAGAGCCAACTTCAGGACACTGGTGCACAAGAGACCTCCCAGCTCCACGTAATATCAAACAGTGAAAATCTCCCAGAGATCTCCATCTCAACACAAACACCCAGCTTCACTCAATGACCAGCAAGCTACACTGTGGGACACCCTATGCCAAACAACTAGCAAGACAGGAACACAACCCCACCCATTAGCAGAGAGGCTGCCTAAAATCATAATGAGCCCACAGAAATGCCAAAACACACCACCAGACGTGGACCTGCCCACCAGAAAAACAAGACCCAGCCTCAGCACCAGAACATAGGCACTAGTCCCCTCCACCAGGAAGCCTACACAACCCACTGAACAAACTTTAGCCACTGGGGACAGACACCAAAAACAATGGGAACTACGAATCTGCAGCCTGCAAAAAGGAGACCCCAAACACAGTAAGATAAGCAAAATGAGAAGACAGAAAAACACACAGCAGATGAAGGAGCAAGATAAAAACCCACCAGACCTAACAAATGAAGAGGAAATAGGCAGTCTACCTGAAAAAATTCAGAATAATGATAGTAAAGATGACCCAAAATCTTGGAAATAGAATAGACAAAATGCAAGAAACATTTAATAAGGACCTAGAAGAACTAAAGATGAAACAAGCAATGAGGAACAACACAATAAATGAAATTTAAAATACTCTACAAGGGGTCAATAGCAGAATAACAAGCAGAAGAACGGATAAGTGACCTGGAAGATAAAATGGTGGAAATAACTACTGCAGAGCAGAATAAAGAAAAAAGAATGAAAAGAACTGAGGACAGTCTCAGAGACCACTGGGACAACATTAAATGCACCAACATTCGAATTATAGGGGTTGCAGAAGAAGAAGAGAAAAAGAAAGGGACTGAGAAAATATTTGAAGAGATTATAGCTGAAAACTTCCCTAATATGGGAAAGGAAATAGTTAATCAAGTCCAGGAAGCACAGAGAGTCCCATACAGGATAAATCCAAGGAGAAACATGCCAAGACACATATTAATCAAACTGTCAAAAATTAAATACAAAGAAAGCATATTAAAAGCAGCAAGGGAAAAACAACAAATAACACACAAGGGAATCCCCATAAGGTTAACAGCTGACCTTTCAGCAAAAACTCTTCAAGCCAGAAGAGACTGGAAGGACATAGTTAAAGTGATGAAGGAGAAAAACCTACCACCAAGATTACTCTACCCAGCAAGCATCTCATTCAGATTTGATGGAGAAATTAAAACCTTTAGAGATAAGCTAAAGCTGAGAGAGTTCAGCACCACCAAACCAGCTTTACAACAAATGCTAAAGGATCTTCCCTAGGCAAGAAACACAAGAGAAGGAAAAGACCTATAATAACAAACCCAAAACAATTAAGAAAATGGGAATAGGAACATACATATTGATAATTACCTTATATGCAAATGGATTAAATGCTTCCACCAAAAGACACAGATTGGCTGAATGGATACAAAAACAAGACCCATATATTTGCTGTCTACAAGAGACCCACTTCAGACCTAGAGACACATACAGACTGAAAGTGAGGGCATGGAAAAAGATATTCCATGCAAATGGAAACCAAAAGAAAGCTGGAGTAGTAATACTTATATCAGACAAAATAGACTTTAAAATAGCAACTATTAGAAGAGACAATGAAGGACACTATATAATGATCAACGGATCAATCCAAGAAGAAGATATAACAATTGTAAATATTTACGCACCCAACATAGGAGCACCTCAATACATAAGGCAAGTACTAACAGCCATAAAAGTGGAAATCAACAGTAAAACAATCATAGTAGGGGACTTTAACACCCCACTTTCACCAATGGACAGATCATCCAAAATGAAAATAAATAAGGAAACACAGCTTTAAACGATACATTAAACAAGATGGACTTAATTGATATTTATAGGACACTCCATCCAAAAACAACAAAATACACATTTTTCTCAGGTGCTCGTGGAACATTCTCCAGGATAGATCATATCTTGGGTCACAAATCAAGCCTTGGTAAATTTAAGAAAATTGAAATTGTATCAAGTATCTTTTCCAACCACAATGCTATGAGACTAGATATCAATTACAGGAAAAGATCTGTAAAAAGTACAAACACATGGAGGGCAAACAATATACTACTTTATAACAAAGTAATCACTGAAGAAATCAAAGAGGAAATCAAAAAATACCTAGAAACAAATGACAATGAAAACACGATGACCCAAAACCTATGGGATACAGCAAAAGCAGTTCTAAGAGGGAAGTTTATAGCAATACCATCCTACCTTAAGAAACAGGAAACATCTCAAATAAACACCCTAACCTTGCACCTAAAGCAATTAGAGAAAGAAGAACAAAAAAAAACCCCAAAGTTAGCAGAAGGAAAGAAATCATAAAGATCAGATCAGAAACAAATGAAAAATAAATGAAGAAAATGATAGCAAAAATCAATAAAACTAAAAGCTGGTTCTTTGAGTAGATAAACAAAATTGATAAGCCATTAGCCAGACTCATCAAGAAAAAAAGGGAGAGGACTCAAATCAATAGAATTAGAAATGAAAAAGGAGAAGTAACAACTGACACTGCAGAAAGACAAAAGATCATGAGAGATTACTACAAGCAACTCTATGCCAATAAAATGGACAACCTGGAAGAAATGGACAAATTCTTAGAAAAGCACAACCTGCCAAGACTGAATCAGTAAGAAATAGAAAATATGAACAGACCAATCACAAGCACTGAAATTGAAACTGTGATTAAAAATCTTCCAGCAGGGGCTTCCCTGGTAGCGCAGTGGTTGTGAGTCCGCCTGCCGAGGCAGGGGGCGTGGGTTCATGTCCCAGTCTGGGAGGATCGCATGTGCTGTGGAGGGGCTGGGCCCGTGAGCCATGGCCGCCTGGCCTGCGCATCTGGAGCCTGTGTCTGCCACGGGAGAGACCACAGCAGTGAGAGGCCCACTTACCAGAAAAAAAAAAAAAAACGTCCAACAAACAAAAGCCCAGGACTTGATGGCTTCACAGGTGAATTCTATCAAACATTTAGAGAAGAGCTAACACCTCTCCTTCTCAAACTCTTCCAAAATATAGCAGAGGGAGGAACACTCCCAAACTCATCCTACGAGGCCACCATTACCCTGATACCAAAACCAGACAAGGATATCACAAAGAAAGAAAACTACAGGCCAATATCACTGATGAACAAAGATGCAAAAATCCTCAAAAAATACTAGCATACAGAATCCAACAACACACAAAAAGGATCATACACCATGATCAAGTGGGGTTTATTCCAGGAATGCAAGGATTCTTCAATATATGCAAATCAATCAATGTGATACACCATATTAACAAATTGAAGGAGAGAAACAATATGGTCATCTCAATAGATGCAGGGAAAGCTTTTGACAGAATTAAACACCCATTTATGCTAAAAATCCTCCAGAAAATAGGCACAGAGGGAACTTTCCTCAACATAATAAAGGCCATATATGACAAACCCACAGCCAACATCATCCTCAATGGTGAAAAACTGAAAGCATTTCAACTAAGATCAGGAAAAAGACAAGGTTGCCCACTCTCACCACTCTTATTCAACATAGTTTTGGAAGTTTTAGCCACAGCAATCAGAGAAGTAAAGGAAATAAAATGATTCCAAATTGGAAAAGAAGAAGTAAAGCTGTCACTGTTTGCAGATGACATGATACTATACATAGAGAATCCTACAGATGCTACCAGAAAACTACTAGAGCTAACCAATGAATTTGGTAAAGTAGCAGGATACAAAATTAAGGCACAGAAATGTCTTGCATTCTTATACACTAATGATGAAAAATCTGAAAGTGAAATTAAGAAAACACTCCCATTTACCATTGCAACAAAAAGAATAAAATATCTAGGAATAAACCTACCTAAGGAGACCAAAGATCTGTATGCAGAAAATTATAAGACACTGATGAAAGAAATTAAAGATGATACAAATCGGTGGAGAGATATACCATGTTCTTGGATTGGAAGAATCAACATTGTGAAAATGACTCTACTACCCAAAGCAATCTACAGATTCAATGCAATCCCTATCAAACTACCACTGGCATTTTTCACAGAACTAGAACAAAAAATTTCACAATTTGTATGGAAACACAAAAGACCCCAAATGGCCAAAGCAATCTTGAGAATGAAAAACGGAGCTGGCGGAATCAGGCTCCTGGACTTCAGACTATACTACAAAGCTCCAGTAATCAAGACAGTATGGTACTGGCACAAAAACAGAAAGATAGATCAGTGGAACAGGATAGAAAGCCCAGAAATAAACCCACGCACATATGGTCACCTTATCTTTGATAAAGGAGGCAGGAATGTACAGTGGAGAAAGGACAGCCTCTTCAATAAGTGGTGCTGGGAAAACTGGACAGGTACATGTAAAAGTATGAAATTACATCACTCCCTAACACCATATACAAAAATAAGCTCAAAATGGATTAAAGACCTAAATGTAAGGCCAGTAACTTTCAAACTCTTAGAGGAAAACATAGGCAGAACACTCTATGACATAAATCACAGCAAAATCCTTTTTGACCCACTGCCTAGAGAAATGGAAATAAAAAGAAAAATAAACAAATGGGACCTAATGAAACTTAAAAGCTTTTGCCCAACAAAGGAAACCATAAACAATACCAAAAGACAACCCTCAGTATGGGAGAAAATATTTGCAAATGAAGCAACTGACAAAGGATTCGTCTCCAAAATTTACAAGCAGCTCATGCAGCTCAATAACAAAAAAACAAACAACCCAATCCCAAAATGGGCAGAAGACCTAAGTAGACATTTCTCCAAAGAAGATATACAGACTGCCAACAAACACATGAAAGAATGCTCAACATCATTAATCATTAGAGAAATGCAAATCAAAACTACAATGAGATATCTCACACCAGTCAGAATGGCCATCATCAAAAAATCTGGAAATAATAAATGCTGGAGAGGGTGTGGAGTAAAGGGAACACTCTTGCACTGCTGGTGGGAATGTGAATTGGTACAGTCATTATGGAGAACAATATGGAGGTTCCTTAAAAAACTACAAAGAGAACTACCATATGACCCAGCAATCCCACTACTGGGCATATACCCTGAGAAAACCATAGTTCAAAAAGAGTCATGTACCAAACTGTTCATTGCAGCTCTATTTACAATAGCCAGGAGACGGAAACAACCTAAGTGTCCATCATCAGATGAATGGATAAAGAAAATTTGGCACATATATACAATGGAATATTACTCAGCCATAAAAATAAATGAAATTGGGCTATTTATAATGAGGTGGATGGACCTAGCATCTGTCCTACTGAGTGAAGTAAGTCAGAAAGAGAAAGACAAATGTCGTATGCTAACACATATATATGGAATTTAAGAAAAAAAATATGTCATGAAGAACCTAGAGGTAAGACAGGAATAAAGACACAGACCTACTAGAGAATGGACTTGAGGATATGGGGATGGGGAATGGTAAGCTGTGACAAAGTGAGAGAGTGGCATGGACATATATTCACTACCAAACATAAAATAGATAGCTAGTGGGAAGCCTCCGCATAGCACAGGGAGATCAGGTCGTTGCTTTGTGACCACCTAGAGGGGTGGGATAGGGAGGGTCGGAGGGAGGGAGACACAAGAGGGAGGAGATATGGGAACATATGTATATGCATAACGGATTCACTTTGTTATAAAGCAGAAACTAACACACGATTGTAAAGCAATTATACCCCAATAATGATGTAAAAAAAAATTGGCAGAAGACCTAAATAGGTATTTCTCCAAAGAAGGCACACAGATGGCCATTAGGCACATGAAATGATGCTCAGTATCACTAATCATTAGAGAAATGCAAATCAAAACTACAATGAGGTTCCACCTCACACCAGTCAGAATGGCCATCATTAAAATGTCTGCAAATAATAAATGCTGGAGAGGGTGTGGAGAAAAGGGAACCTTCCTATACTGTTGGTGGGAATGTAAATTGGTGCAGCCACTATGGAGAACATTATGGAGTTTCCTTGAAAAACCAAAAATTAGGTTACCATATGATCCAGCAATTCCACGCTTGGGCACATATCCAGAAAAGATGAAAATTCTAATTCAAAAAGATACATGCAGTCAAATGTTCACAGGAACACTCTTTCCAGTAACCAAGACATGGAAACAATCCAAGTGCCCATCAATAGATGATTGGTTGGAAGATGTGGTGTATATATACAATGAAATATTACTCAGCCATAAAAAGAATGAAATATTGCCATTAGCAGCAACATGCAACATGGACATAGAGAATATCATACTAAGTGAAGTAAGTCAGACAAAGAAAGACAAGTATTATAGGATATAACTTATACTTGGAATCTAAAAAATAACACAAATTAATCTATATACAAAACAGAAACAGACTCACAGACATAGAAAATAAACTTATGTTTAGCAAAGGGGAAAAGGAAAGGGAGGCATAAATTAGGAGGATGGGATTAATGGATACAAACTATGATGCATAAAACAGATAAGCAACAAGGATTTACAGTATAACACAGGGAACTATACTCAATATCTTATAATAACCTAATAGAAAATAATCTGAAAAATATATATATATAACTGAATTACTTTGTTGTACACCTAAAACTAACACAATATTGCAAATCAACTATACTTCAATTTTAAAAGTTCTATAGCCATTAAAAGGATAATTAAAAACTATTAGGAACAGTTTTAGAATAATTCTTTCAACAATTGAGGTACGATGGACAAATTCCTTTAAAGGCATAAACCACAAGTGAGCACTCAAGAAGAAATAGATAACCTTAATAGCTAGCCCTATATCTATAAAGTAATTTGAATATGTAGTTAAAAACTAGAAGGAAGGAAAGAAAGGAAGGGAGGGAGGGAGGGAGGGAGGACCAAGCCTTTAAATATCCTGGCAAACATTTAAGGAAAAAAAGTAGTAGCAATTTTATACCATCTCTTCCCAAAAACTGAAGAGGAGGGTATACTTCTATATTCATCCTTCGAGGACAGCAAAAGCAGACATTTCAAGAGAAGACACTACACACCAATATCCCTATTGTACAAAGATATAAAAATTTTATATAAAATGTTAGGAAGAAGCAGCATGAGTTGATATTTGGTGACCAGAGGGGCAGACTCTGGTTATTATTTGTGCTTTTCAACAAATAAGTCGTTCTCTCCCATTCTGATCACTTGGCAGGCTGACTCATCCTGGCCCCTGCAACTGGTGACAGGGTGAAAACTGAGGCCTGGTGACACTCAGGATGAGCTGTGTCATTCAGTGGTAGAGTGGAACATGTGGTTCTCTCAGTCTGATGACCAGCAGCTCAGGGCTCTGAGAACTATTGACCAGGAAGGCACTGCCAGCTCACAGTGGGCATGAGGCCAAAGTGAGGAAGAGTCACTGAGATTTCAGTGTTACTTTTTACTGCAGCATAATCAAGCATCTGACAGATGCTCTCTGCACACCAAAGACCTGCTGAACCCAAATCTCTGGGGTAGGGCTTAGTAATCTGTAGTTATACCAAGCACGCCAATATTGGAGACCCCTGTACCCAACAGTGGCTCAGAGTGATTGCTCTGGCTCTGCACAGCTCGCCATGTGCTGATTTACAGCCTGTCTTGGCATTGCCATAGGGTTTCAGCATTATCCATGTCCCAACCATCCCCTCCCCCTTCCCTCAAAGTTTTCCTCAGCTCCTTTCTCTGGAAGAGTGGAGGAGTCAATTACACAGATTTGTTTCTATACTTCCAAATCAGTATATCTAAATTAATCTCAAGATAAGACTCTCCAGAAGAGCTTATACACAGCATAGATTTCCTGGGGGTGGGCCTGGTAACCTGTATATATAACAGTTGTTCCCGAGTCATTCTGATCACCAGGGCGGTTGAGGGATGTTGGGGAGAGGTGCAGCTGTGCCCACACAAGTTTCTAGAGACAGATTAGCCATTGTAATTGATTATAGTCTCCTTAGCTATCCATTGGTATGATCCTTTCCATTAGAAAACTAAACCTAAATACTGTTACCACACTTTACATATACTAGTTGATGATAAAACATTTTGAACACCTCTAACTTGTTGCTATGGGTTGAATAGTGTCCCCCCAAAGTTCATGTGTTGAAGTCCTAACCCCCAGTACATCAGAATGTGACCTTATTTGAAAATAGGGTCATTGCAGATATAATTAGCTAAGGTGAGGTCATTAGAATGGCCCCAAATCCAAGATGACTGGTGTGCTTACAAATGGAGAAATGTGTACACAGACACACACAGTGAGAATGCCATATGAACATGAATACAGCCATCTAAAAGCTAAGGAGACAGGGCTGGAACAGCTCCTTCCTCACAGCCAACCAATCCATGATTTTGGACTTCCAGCCTCCAGAACTATGAGGTAGTAAGCCACAATAGGTGGCTTATTAAGCCACCTTAACTTCTATGGAAATAAACCGTCTTTTGTTTAAGGCACCCAGTCTGTGGTACTTTGTTGTAGCAGCCCTAGCAAATTAATACACTGGTCAATGAGAAACATGGATCAAGGTACCTCACTGCAAGAAATATCTATTTTAAAATAAAAAGCAAACATTGATTAAAATTTTCTTCAAAACAAAGAAGTAATGGAATCATTTGTAGTGGTCCCCTATGTTACAAAGGCAACCTGCACAGTGTCTTGCACAGGGCCTGGCCAAGAAGAGGCTGGCTGTTTCCCAAATAGTCTATTGCTTCTAATCTATCCTGACCAGTAATGCTCTCAATAAAACATCTACTAAAAATTTTAAGTAAGGAAAATGCAAAACCATAAGATGGCCACGAGCCCTATTCCTCCTGGTCACTGCCTCACCAATATGATCTTGATTGACACAGTATTATATCCCCTGTGCTGGATTATGCTGCCATTTTTGTAATCACATTTAGTTTCAAACTACAACATATTAGTACAGTCTATATGCTATGCTATTTGTATTGTATACACGTGGTTTAATGCTGTCATGACATGCAAATTGTATACAGTGGACATTGCTTCCCACATTTCACTCTATAGAAAACTAAAGAGGCACAGCTCATGGATTTAAAGCCCCTGAAAGCACACTGTGTACCAGGAGGCAGATAGGGACATGCTAGTGTGCAACATCCCAACGACTTATGCTTCCCTGATATTTTACAGGTGATTAACCTCTTAAATTTTTGTGGCAACTTCCCCCAGAAAAAATAGTATCTTGGCAGTAAACTCTGGGGCTATATGAGGAGGTACTTTCACTCACCAACAATCTCACTGGGTTCCTTGTTATACAGCTTTTTGTTCCAGTAAAGTAGTCTGAGGAGTGGAAAGGAGAACAAGAGAACGAAGCAAATCCCAGCAAACATGTGTGCGGTGAACCCAGCAAAGTCCAGACCCTAGAAACAGGAAAGGAGAAGTGAAACCACAGACTGGCCTTCCCGCAGCACAGGTGCAGCCCCATGGCAGGGTCCAGGGTGGGCTGAACTCGAGGGCCGTGGAACGTAGCACAAAGCCCACAGAACAGGTACTCTTCACCATGATTTTGAAAACATTCAGGATTTGTTTCTTTCACACTGAAAAACCAATTATTACCTGAATGACAAGCAAACTTGGGAGGAAACAAAAACAGGTCATCACATCTAATCCCAACCTTAGCTGTGTCTACTTCACCACGGGACTAACTCGTCCCCCAGGATTCAGTGAAACAGGACTGAGGGGGACAAAACATACAACTATCACTACCATAGAGAAAATAGATAACCAACAAGAACCTACTGTTAGAGCACAGGGAACTATACTCAATATTTTGTAATAACCTATAAGGGAAAAGAATCTGAAAAAAATAGATATATATGTAAGTATAACTGAATCACTTTGTTGTACACCTAAAACTAACACAACGTTGTAAATGAACTATGCTTCAATTTAAAAAAAAGAAAAAAGACTATGGGGCAACATTCTCCCATTTGAAGGTAAGTTGGCTTTTAAAAATATTTCACTTAAGTCACTGCCATCAATTTGAAAGAGCACTGTCATGCCTGGAAAGCACTGTCCTCCACATATTACCCAGTGGCCATCAGGACTGAAGCCCCCCAGGGTGTCCCAACCAGCTCCAAGGGTCCTAGGCAGGAGCCCTCTCCTTCCCTTCACACTTCCTTTGCCTGTCTGTGGGCTATTTTCCACGGTTAGCCGCTGAGAACATCTTTGTTGTTGGATGAAATCCCCGCTAGGTTAATTTGTTAGGGAACATGTCATCAACAATATTAGTCAGGTTTTTCCTTTTGTTTATACTGTGCTTAAACCTTCAGCAAATACATGCCCTCTGAGCACCTCGCAGGACAGATGAGGCTGCTGTCCCCACGAAGCAGGCTGTGAGAATCAGCTTCTTAACTGGCAAGAACTCCAGGTCTTTTTCTGTAATGTTCATGGACTACTGATGCCACAAAAAGGGGTCAGAGGCACAATGACAAAGCATTGGGGGTGACCCCCAGGCAGGAGAGACCATGGGGGTAGGGAGAGTAGGTCCAGGGGTTATTAGTGACCACCTTGAGAGACCATGCCCAAGGCAGCAGTCAAGAAGACCACCTTCTAAAGGCCTGAGCTGGAAGGAGTGATTTCAATTATATTAGTTGTTGTTTATTAAAATTTAGTTATTTGTCCCCGTCATTTCTGGAAAAGGCCTGAAACCACTTATAACATTGCTAAACATACGGCACAACTTAGAAGCCATTATCAGTAAGTTTGTGTCAAAATTTAGGCTAGGCAGTGTGCAATGATCTGAAGTTCTTATTCTCTTGCAGTTTATCTGCACATACATATGAATATGAAACAGCATATGAAACAGCATATGAATAACATATGATGTTATATGAGGTTAATCACATACAGAGAGCAGGGAGACCTACCAAGATGTGGGACTCATGGCATGCTTTTAACGGCCATATAAGAATTCATCACTTTTCTGGTAGTTCTTCAACAAGGATATTACCTTGGACTTTGTGTTTATCTATAGAATGCATGCCCCAAATATCTGGTTTAAAAAAGGTCCAAGACACTTTTAGGGGCCCCTGAAAATCATTTAGTTTCTTCTAAAATCAGAAACAAAACAGAAAACCTTTTGAGTCAAAGAAGATGGTTTAAAATATAATATTAATATAATATTAACATATTTTTCTATATATGAATTCAGTCATGAACGTAAATGTAATTGTAATTAGTATTACAAGTAATGTAATAACATAATTAGTGTAAATGTAATTAATATATTTTGGAGGGAGGAGCGCATAAAGGCAGAAGTACTTACATCCTGAGTAATTCTGGGTCCCTTTGGGACACAATACAGGTATCCCCCACTTTTTCAGATTTCGCTTTATGTCACTTTCCTTTTACAAAAGACCTACATTAGCACCTGTTTTCGCTAAGAAAGAAATCTGAGGAGGATTTTCACTTTTATGAAAACAGGTGATTGCTCTTTTAACTTTATGCCATTTTGGCTTCTGAAAGGTTTCATAGGAAAGCTCTATTTTCGGACAGTGGGGAAAACCTGTAACAAAGCTATAAAGTAACAAAACCACCCACTATCATACTTACATCAGTGCAGTGCTTAAATGCAGCCCGTTCTTGCAAGGTGCTGGCTCTGTTTCTTCCCTCTCAGCCTTGTTTAATACTGTTTTGGTTTTGAAGCGTGCCCCAAGGGCACAGCAGCCTGGTGGGAGAGCCACAAGGAAGGTCCCAGCAGTGCACGGCACAGAGGCCTGATGGGAACGGCCTGAAGAATGTCCTAGTGCACACACATCTCTGGGGCACAGTAGGAAATGCCTTCCAATGATGTGTGAGATGCCATTCAGAAGCAGAGGGTACATGGTTCCCCTAAAGAGACTTCCCTAGGGCTGTTTAAAATGTGGTTGAGGGAGGAGCTTCAAGATGGTAAATAGTAAGACACAGAGATCACCTTCCGTCCCACAGATACATCAGAAATGCATCTACATTTGCAACAACTCCTACAGAACACCTACTGAATGCTGGCAGAAGACCTCAGACCTCCCAAAAGGCAAGAAATTCCCCACGTACCTGGGTAGGGCAAAAAAAGAAAAAACAGAGACAAAAGAATAAGGACTGGACCTGCACCAGTGGGAGGGAGCCGTGAAGGAGGAAAGGTTTCCACACAATAGAAGCCCCTTCGCGGGCGGAGACTGCGGGTGGCGGAGGGGGGAAGCTTCGGAGCCACGGAGGAGAGCACAGCAACAGGGGTGCGGAGGGCAAAGTGGAGAGATTCCCGCACAGAGGATCAGTGCCGACCAGCACTCACCAGCCCAAGAGGCTCGTCTGCTCACCCGCCGGGACGGGCGGGGTCTGGGAGCTGAGACTCGGGCTTCGGTCGGATCGCAGGGAGAGGACTGGCTGCGTGAACACAGCCTGCAGGGGTTTAGTGCGCCACAGCTAGCCGGGAGAGAGTCCGAGAAAAAGTCTGGACCTGCCGAAGAGGCAAGAGACTTTTCTTGCCTCTTTGTTTCCTGGTGCACGAGGAGAGCGGATTCAGAGCCCTGCTTAAAGGAGCTCCAGAGACGAGCGCGAGCTGTGGCTATCAGCACACACCCCAAAGACAGGCATGAAACGCTAAGGCTGCTGCTGCCGCCACCAAGAAGCCTGTGTGCGAGCACAGGTCACTATCCACACCTCCCCTCCCAGGAGCCTGTGCAGCCCGCCACTGCCAGGATCCTGTGATCCAGGGACAGCTTCCCCGGGAGAACACACGGCGCGCCTCAGGCTGGAGCAACGTCCCACTGGCCTCTGCTGCCGCAGGCCTGCCCCGCACTCTGTACCCCTCCCACCCTGAGTGAGCCAGACCCCCAAATCAGCTACTCCTTTAAACCCGCCCTGTCTGACCGAAGAACAGATGCCCTCAGGCGACCTACAGGCAAAGGCGGGGCCAAATCCAAAGCTGAACCACAGGAGCTGTGCGAACAAACAAGAGAAAGGGAAATCTCTTCCAGCAGCCTCAGGAGCAGCGGATTAAATCTCCACAGTCAAGTTGATGTACCCTGCATCTGTGGAATACCTGAATACACAACGAATCATTCCAAATTGAGGAGGTGGACTTTGGGAGCAACTATATATTTTTTTTTCCCTTTTTTTCTTTCTGTGAGTGTGTATGTGTATGCTCCTGTGTGTGATTTTGTCCGAATACCTTTGCTTTTACTATTTGTCCTAAGGTTCTCTCTGTCCGTTTTCTGTTTTGTTTTTATTTTTGGTTTTTTTAAGTATAGTTTTCAGCACTTGTTATCATTGTGGATTTGCTTTTTGGTTTCTTTGTTCTTTCTTTCTTTCTTTTTAATTACTTAAAAAAATAAAAATTATTTTTTGTTTTTTATTTTAATAACTTTTTTATTTTATTTTAACTTTTTCTTTCTTTTATCTCCCTTTTATTCTGAGTGTGTGGATGAAAGGCTCTTGGTGCTCCAGCCAGGCATCAGGGCTGTGCCTCTGAAGTGGGAGAGCCAAGTTCAGGACATTGGTCCACAAGAGACTTCCCAGCTCCACATAATATCAAACAGCGAAAATCTCCCAGAGATCTCCATCTCAATGCCAAGACCAGCTCCACTCAACGACCAGCAAGCTACAGTGCTGGACACCCTATGCCAAAAAAATAGCAACACAGGAACACAAGCCCACCCATTAGCAGAGAGGCTGTCTAAAATCATAATAAGGTCACAGACACCTCAAAACACATCAACAGAAAGACAAGAACCAGCTTTATCCACCAGAACACAGGCACTAGTCTCTCCACCAGGAAACCTACACAACCCACTGAACCAACCTTAGCCACTGGGACAGACACAAAAAACAACTGGAACTACGAACCTGCAGCCTGCAAAAAGGAGACCCAAAACACAGTAAGATAAGCAAAATGAGGAGAGAGAAACACACAGCAGATGAAGGAGCAAGGTAAAAACCCACCAGACCTAACAAAAGAAAAGGAAAAAGGCAGTCTACCTGAAAAACAATTCAGAAAAATGATAGTAAAGATGATCCAAAATCTTAGTAATACAATAGAGAAAATAAAAGAAATGTTTAACAAAGATGTAGAAGAACTAAAGAGCAAGCAAACAATAATGAAAAACACAATAAATACATTTAAAATTTCTCTAGAAGGAATCAATAGCAGAATAACTGAGGCACAAGAACAGATAAATGAATTGGAAGATAAAATAGTGGAAATAACTCCTGCAGAGCAGTATAAAGAAAAAAAGAATGAAAAGAATTGAGAACAGTCTCAGAGACCTCTGGGACAACACTAAATGCACCAACATTAGAATTATAGGGGTCCCAGAAGAAGAAGAGAAAAAGGAAGGGACTGAGAAAATATTTGAAGAGATTATAGTTGAAAACTTCCCTAATATGGGTAAGGAAATAGTTAATCAACTCAAGGAAGAACAGAGAGTCCCATACAGGATAAATCCAAGGAGAAACATGCCAAGACACATATTAATCAAACTGTCAAAATTTAAATACAAAGAAAATATTAAAAGCAGCAAGGAAAAAACATCAAATATCATTCAAGGGAATCCCCATAAGGTTAACAGGTGATCCTTCAGTGGAAACTCTGCAAGCCAGAAGGGAGTGGCAGGACATATTTAAAGTGATGAAAGGGAAAAACCTACAACAAAGATTACTCTATCCAGCAAGAATCTGATTCAGATTTGCTGGAGAAATTAAAATCTTAACAGACAAGCAAAAGCTAAGAGAATTAAGCACCACCAAACCAACTTAACAACAAATGCCAAAGGAAATTCCCTAGGCAGAAATCAAAAGAGAAGGAAAAGATCTACAATAACAAACCCAAAACAATTAAGCAAATGGTAATAAGAACATACATATTAATAATTACCTTAAATGTAAATGAATTAAATGCTCCAACCAAAAGACATAGACTGGCTGAATGGATACAAAAACAAGACCCATATATATGCTGTCTACAAGAGATCCACTTCAGATCTAGGGACATATACAGACTGAAAGTCAAGAGATAGAAAAAGATATTCCATGCAAATGGAAATCAAAAGAAAGCTGTAGTAGCAATCCTCATATCAGACACAATAGAGTTTAAAACAAAGACTATTACAAGAGACAAGAAGGACACTACATAATGATCAAGGGATCGATCCAAGAAGAAGATATAACAATTGTAAATATTTATGCACCCAAAATAGGAGCACTACAATATATAAGGCAAATACTAACAGCCATAAAAGGGAAAATGGACAGTAACACAATCAAAGTAGGGGATTCCTACTTTCCATTCACCAATGGACAGATCATCCAAAATGAAAATAAATAAGGAAACACAAGCTTTAAATGATACATTAAACAAGATGGACTTAATTGATATTTATAGGACATGCCATCCAAAACCAACAGAATACACTTTCTTCTCAAGTGCTCAGAGAACATTCTCCAAGATAGATCATATCTTGGGTCCCAAGTCAAGCCTTGGTAAATTTAAAATTGAAATTATGTCAAGTATATTTTCTGACCACAATGCTATAAGACTAGATATCAATTACAGGAAAAAATCTGGAAAAATACAAACACATGGAGGCTAAACAATACACTACTTAATAACCAAGAGATAACTGAAGAAATCAAAGAGAAAATCAAAAATACTTCGAAGCAAATGACAATGAAAACACAAGGACCCAAAATCTACGGATTCAGCAAAAGCAGTTCTAAGAAGGAAGTTTATAGCAATAAAATCCTACCTTAAGAAACATCTCAAATAAACAACCTAACCTTCCTCTTAAAGCAATTAGAGAAAGCAAAACAAGAAACCCCAAAGTTAGCAGAAGGAAAGAAATCATAAAGATCAGATCAGAAATAAATGAAAAATTAATGAAGGAAGCGACAGCAAAGATTAATAAAACTAAAAGTTGGTTCTTTGAGAAGATAAACAAAATTGATAAACCATTAGCCAGACTCATCAAGAGAAATAGGGAGAAGGCTCAAATCAATAGAATTAGAAATGAAAAAGGGGAAGTAACAACAAATACTGCACAAATATAAAGGATCATGAGAGATTACTACAAGCAACTATATGCCAATAAAATGGACCACCTGTGGTCTTCCCTGGTGGCGCAGTGGTTGCGAGTCTGCCTGCTGATGCAGGGACACGGGTTCGTGCTCCAGTCTGGGAAGATCCCACATGCTGCAGAGCAGCTAGGCCCATGAGCCATGGCCGCTGGGCCTGCACGTCCAGAGCCTGTGCTCTGCAACGGGAGAGGCCACAACAGTGAGAGGCCCATGTACCGCAAAAAAAAAAAAAAAGGACCACTTGGAAGAAATGGACAAATTCTTAGAAATGAACAACCTTCCAAGATGGAACCAGGAAGAAATAGAAAATATGAACAGACCAATCACAAGCACTGAAATTGAAACTGTTATTAAAAATCTGCCAACAAACAAAAGCCCAGGATCACATAGCTTTACATAAGAATTCTATCAAACATTTAGAGAAGAGCTAACACCTATACTTCTCAAACTCTTCCAAAATATAGCAGAGGGAGGACCACTCCCAAACTCATTCTATGAGGCCACCATCATCCTGACACCAAAACCAGATGAAGATGTCACAAAAAAGAAAATTAGAGACCAATATCACTGATGAACATAGATGCAAAAATCCTCAACAAAATACTAGCAAACAGAATCCAATAGCACATTAAAAGGATCATACACCATGACCAAGTAAGGTTTATCTGTATAATGCAAGGATTCTTCAATGTATGCAAATCAATCAATGTGATACACCATATTAACAAATTGAAGGATAAAAACCATATGATCATCTCAATAGATGCAGAGAAGGCTTTCAACAAAATTCAACACCGATTTATGATAAAAACCCTCCAGAAAGTAGGCATAGAGGGAACATACCTCAACATAATAAAGGTTATATATGACAAACCCACAGCCAACATCGTCCAAAATGGTGAAAAACTGAAAACATTTCCACTAAGATCAGGAACAAAACAAGGTTGCCCACTCTCACCACTATTATTCAACATAGTTTTGGAAGTTTTAGCCACAGCAATCAGAGAAGAAAAAGAAAAAAGGAATCCAAATCAGAGAAGAAGAAATAAAGCTGTCACTGTTTGCAGATGACATGATACTATACATAGAGAATCCTAAAGATGCTACCAGAAAACTACTAATCAGTGAATTTTGTAAGTAGCAGGATACAAAATTAATGCACAGAAATCTCTGGCATTCCTATACACTAATGATGAAATATCTGAAAGTGAAATTAAGAAAACACTCCCATTTACCATGGCAACAAAAAGAATGAAATACCTAGGAATAAACCTACCTAAGGAGACAAAAGACCTGTATGCAGAAAATTATAAGATGCTGATGAAAGAAATTAAAGATGATACAAATAAATGGAGAGATATACCATGTTCTTGGATTGGAAGAATCAACATTGTGAAAATGACTATACTACCCCAAGCAATCTAAAGATTCAAGGCAATTGCTATCAAACTAACACTGGCATTTTTCACAGAACTAGAACAAAAAAAATTCACAATTTGTATGGAAACACAAAAGACCCCAAATGGCCAAAGCAATCTTGATAAAGAAAAACGGAGCTGGAGGAATCTGGTCCCTGGACTTCAGACTATACTACAAAGCTACAGTAATCAAGACAGTATGGTACTGGCACAAAAACAGAAATATAGATCAGTGGAACAGGATAGAATGCCCAGAGATAAACCCATGCACAAATGGTTTCCTTATCTTTGATAAAGGAGGCAAGAATATACAAAAGAGAAAAGATAGCCTCTTCAATATGTGCTGCTGGGAAAACTGGACAGGTACATGTAAAAGAATGAAATTAGAACTCTACCTAACACCATACACAAAAATAAACTCAAAATGGATTAAAGACCTTAATGTAAGGCCAGACATTTTCAAACTCTTAGAGGAAAACATAGGCAGAACACTCTATGACATAAATCACAGCAAAATTCTTTTTGACCCATCTCCTAGAGAAATGGAAATAAAAACAAAAATAAACAAATGGGACCTAATGAAACTTAAAAGCTTTTGTGCAGCAAAGGAAACCATAAAAAAAGACAAAAAGACAATGCTCAGAATGGGAGAAAATATTTGCAAATGAAGCAATGGACAAAGGATTAATCTCCAAAATTTACAATCAGCTCATGCAGCTCAATATCAAAAAAACAAAAAAACCCAATCCAAAAATGGGCAGAAGACCTCAATAGACATTTCTCCAAAGAAGATATACACATTGCCAACAAACACATGAAGGAATGCTCAACATCATTAATCATTAGAGAAATGCAAATCAAAACTACAATGAGATATCATCTCACACCAGTCAGAATGGCCATCATCAAAAAATCTACAAACAATAAATGCTGGAGAGGGTGTGGAGAAGAAGGAACCCTCTTGCACTGCTGGTGGGACTGTGAATTGGTACAGCCACTATGGAGAACTGTATGGAGGTTCCTTAAAAAATTAAAAATAGAACTACCATATGACAGAGCAATCCCACTACTAGGCATATACCTTGAGAAAACTGTAATTTAAAAAGTGTCATGTATCACAATGTTCATTGCAGCACTATTTACAATAGCTAGGACATGGAAGCAACCTAAGTTTCCATCAACAGATGAATAGATAAAGAAGATGTGGCACATATATATAATGTAATATTACTGAGCCATAAAAAGGAACGAAATTGAGTTATTTCTAGTGAGGTGAATGGACCCAGAGTCTGTCATACAGAGTGAAGTAAGTCAGAAAGAGGAAAAAAAATACCGTATGCTAACACATATATATGGAATCTAAAAAACAAAAAAGAGGTTCTGAAGAACCTAGGGCAAGATGGAAGGAAAGATGCAGACCTACTTGAAAATGGACTTGAGGACACGGGGAGAGGGAAGGGCAAGCTGGGACAAAGTGAGAGAGTGGTAGTGTATATATGGACATATATACACTACCAAATATACAATAGATAGCTAGTGGGAAGGAGTTGCATAGCACAGGGAGATCAGCTCGGTACTTTGTGACCAGCTAGAAGGGTGGGATAGGGAGGGTGGGAGGGAGAGAGATGCAAGAGGGAAGAGATACGGGGATACATGTATATGTATAACTGATTCACTTCGTTATAAAGTAGAAACTAACACACCATTGTAAAGCAATTATACTCCAATAAAAACGTCCTAAATAAATAAATAAATGAAAGGTGGTTGAATAATTGCATTCTCTAGTGCTGAGCCTGCCTGGAACAGGCAAAAAGAAACAAATGTAACCAGCAAAGGAGGACAATATCCCAGGCAGCCTGTTGGAAGATGAAGGGACAATGTGTCGTTGTATATGGGATCCTAAACAGCACTGCAGACTCGTGCCTACTCCAGGGAGAGCTGGTGGACCCTGGAGGTCTGCCCATCTGCCTGTTCAGTACTAGAAATTCTGCCAATGTTGAGCCATCCCAAGAGACCTAGGAAGAGTGAGCAGAATGTGCAAAAGTTAAGTTGGAAGAACTTTCCTCACAACTTCCTGTAATTTCTGCCTAATCCTGAGACAGAGAATGTGGAGATTTTTCAGATATGACTTCTTGACTGTTCTAAAGCCTAGTAGTGGTTTCTTGTTTTGTTTTGTTTTTTTTAATTTTTATTTTATGTTGGAGTATAGTTGTTTTACAATGTCTTAGTTTCAGGTGTACAGCAAAGTGATTCAATTATACATATGCATAAATCACTTCTTTTTCAGATTCTTGTCCCCTATAAGTTATGACAGAATATTGAGTAGAGTTCCCTGTGCTATACAGTAGGTCCTTGTTGATTATCTATCAATATTTTATATATAGTAGTGTCTATATGTTAATCCCAAACTCCCAATTTATCCCTCGCCCCCAGGTTTCCCCTTTGGTAATCTAAAGTTTGTTTTCATAGTTTGTGAGTCTGTTTCTGTTTTGAAGTTCATTTGTACCATTTTTTAGTTTCCACATATAAGTGACATCATATGATATTTGTCTTTCTCTGTCTGACTTACTTCACTTAGTATGATAATCTCTAGGTCTGTCCACATTGCTGCAAATGGCATTATCTCATTCATTTTTATGGCTGAGTAATATTCCATTGTATATATGTACCACATCTTCTTTATCCATTAGTTATGGACATATAGGTTTCTTCCATGTCTTGGCTCTTGTACATAGTGCTACCATGAACATTACAGTGCATGTATCTTTTTGAATTATCTCCAGAAATAATTTGTCTGGAGTGGGATTGCTGGATCATATGGTAGTTCTATTTTTAGCTTTTTAAGGAACCTCCATACTGTTCTCCATAGTGGCTGTACCAATTTACATTTCCATCAACGTGTAAAAGGGTTCCTGCTTTTCCGCACCCTCTCCAAAATTTATTGTTTGTAGACTTTCTGATGATGACCACTCTGACCAGTGTGAGGTGATATCTCATTGTAGTTTTGATTTGCATTTCTCAAATAATTAGCAATGTTGAGCATCTTTTCATGTGCCTCATGGGAATCTGTATGTCTCCTTTGGAGAAATCTTTATTTAGGTCTTCTGCCCATTTTTTGAGTGGGTTGCTTGTTTTTTTGATATTGAGCCACATGAGCTGTTTGTAAATTTTGGAGATTAATCCCTTGTTGGTGGCAACATTTTCAAATATTGTCTACCATTCAGTGGGTTGTCTTTTCATTTTGTTTATGGTTTCCTTTGCAGTGCAAAAGCTTTTGAGTTTAATTAGGTCCCATTTGTTTATTTTTGCTTTTATTTCCATTACTCTAGGAAATGAATCGAAAAACATATTGCTGTAATTTATGTCAGAGGGTGTTCTGTCTATATTTCCCTCAAAGAGTTTTATACTATCCAGTCTTACATTAAGGTCTTTAATCCACTTTGAGCTTGTTGTTGTGTATGGAGTTAAACAACGTTGTAATTTCAGTCTTTTACATATAACTTTCCAATTTTCCCAGCACCACTTATTGAAGACACTGTCTCTTCTCCACTCCTTCTCTTGCCTCCTTTGTTGTAGATTAATTGACCTTAGGTGCATGGGTTTATTTCTGGACTCTGTATCCTGTTCCATTGATCTATATTTCTGTTTTTGTGCCAGTATGATACTGTTTTGATTACTATAACTTTCTAGTATAGTCTGAAGTCAGGGTGCTTGATGCCTCCAGCTCCATTTTTCTTTCTCAGGATTGCTTTGGCTCTTCAGAGTCTTTTATGTTTCCATACAAACTTTAAAACATTTTGTTCTAGTTCTGCGAAAAATTCCATTGGTAACTTGATAAGGATTGCATTGAATCTGTAGATTGCCTTGGATAGTATACTTATTTTGACAATATTCATTCCTCCAATCCAGGAACAGGATCTATCCATTTTTTAGTGTCATCTTCAATTTCTTTTATCAGCATGTTATAGTTTTTGCAGTATGGGTCTTTTACCTCCTTAGGTAGGTTTATTCCTAGGTATTTTATTCTTTTTGATGTGATGGTAAATGGGACTGTTTCCTTAATTTCTCTTTCTGATTTTCCTTTTTAGTGTATAGAAATGCCACAGATATTTGTGTATTAATTTTGTATCCTGCAACTTTACTGAATTTGTTGTTTAGCTCTAGCAATTTTCCAGTAACATCTTTACTGTTTTCTATGTATAGTATCATGTCATCTGCAAATAGTGACAGTTTAACTTCTTTTCAAATTGCATTCCTTTTATTCCTTTTTAATCTCTGATTGCCATGGCTAGGACATCCAGAACTATGTTGAATAAAACTGGTGATAGTGTACATCCTTATCTTTTTCCGGATCTTAGAGAAAATGCTTTCACTTTTCCATGGTTGCGAATGATGTTTTCTGCAGGCTTGTCTTATATGGCCTTTATTATGTTGAGGTATGTTCACTCTATACCCACTGTTTGGAGAGTTTTTATAATAAATCAGTGTTGAATTTAATCAAAAGTTTTTCTGCATCTATTGAGATGATCATATAGTTTTTATTCTTCACTTTGTTGATGTGGTATCACAATCAGTATCACACTGAGTAATTTGCAGATATTGAAAAGTCATTGCATCCCTGGGATAAATCCCACTTGTTCATGGTGTACGGTCCTTTTAATTTATTGTTGAATTCAGATTGCTAGTATTGTTTTGAGGATTTTTGCATCTATGGTCATCAGTGATATTGGCCTGTAATTTTCTTTTTTGTGGTATCTTTGTTTAGTTTTGGAATCAGAGTGATGGTGGCCTCATAGAATGACTTTAGGAGTGTTCCTTCTGCAATTTTTTGGAATAGTTTCAGAAGAAAGTATTAACTCTTCCTTAAATGTTTGATAGAATTCACCTGTGAAGCCATCTGACCATGGACATTCACTTGTTGGGAGTTTTTCAATCACAGTTTCAATTTCAGTACTGTGATTGCTTGTTCATATTTTCAATTTCTTCCTCACTTAGTCTTTGGAGATTGTACCTGTCTAAAAATTTTTCCATTTCTTCTACGTTATCCATTTTTTTGGCATACAGTTGCTTGTAGTAGTCTCTTATGATCCTTTGTATTTCTGTTGTGTCAGTTATATCTCCTCTTTTTTCATTTCTGATTTTATTGATTTAAGCCCTCCCTTTTTTTTTCTTTTTTTTTCTTTTTTTTTTTTTTTTTTTTGTGGTACACGGGACTCTCACTGTTGTGGCCTCTTCCGGAGCACAGGCTCCAGATGCGCAGGTTCAGTGGCCATGGCTCATGGGCCTAGCCATTCTGGGGCATGTGGGATCTTCCCTGACCTGGGCAGGAATCCATGTCCCCTGCATGGGCAGGTGGACTCTCAACCACTGCACCACCAGGGAAGACCTCCCTTTTTTTCTTAATGAGTCTGGCTAAAGGTTTATCAATTTTGTTTTTCTTTTCAGAGAGCCAGCTTTTAGTTTCATTGATCTTTTCTATTGTTTTCTTCATCTCTGTTTCATTTATTTCTGCTCTGATCTTTATGATTTCTTTCCTTCTACTAACTTCGGGTTTTGTTTGTTCTTCTTTCTCTAGTTGCTTTAGATGTAAAGTTAGGTTGTTTGAGATTTTTCTTGTTTCCTGAGGTAAGATTGTATTGCTATAATCTTACCTCTTAGAACTGCTTTTGCTGCACCCCACAAGTTTTGGATGATCATGTTTTCATTTTCATTTATCTCTATGTATTTTTTAATTCCTCTTTGATTTCTTCAGTGACCCATTGGTAGTTTAACAGCATATTGTTTAGCCTCCAAGTGTTTGTGTTTTTTGTAGTTTTTTTCTTGTAATTGATTTGTCATCTCATAGCGTCATGGTTGGAAAAGATGCTTGATATTATTTCAATTTTCTTAAATTTACCAAGGATTGATTTGTGACCCAAGAGGTTATCTATCCTGGAGAATGTTCCATGTGCCCTTTAGAAGAATGTGTATTCTGCTGTTTTTGGATGGAATGCTCTGTAAATATCAATTAAGTCCATCTGATCTAATGTGTCATTTAAGGGCTGTGTTTCCTTATTGATTTTCTCTCTGGATGATCTGTCCATTGATGAAAGTGGGGTGTTAAGGTCCCCCAGTATTATTGTGTTACTATCGATTTCTCCTTTATTGGCTATTAGTATTTGCCTTATATATTGAGGTGTTCCTATGTTGGGTGCATACATATTTACAATTGTTATATCTTCTTGGATTGATCATTATGTAGTGTCCTTCTTTGTCTCTGGTAACAGCTTTTATTTTAAAGTCTATTTTGTCTGATATGAATATTGCTACTCCAGATTTTTTTTAAATTTATTTATTTATTTATTCATATTTGGCTACACTGGGTCTTTGTTGCTGAGCGCAGGCTTTCTCTAGTTGCAATGAACGGGAGCTACTCTTTGTTGCTGTGCACAGGCTTCTTGTTGCAGTGGCTTCTCTTGTTGCTGAGAACAGGATCTAGGTGCACAGGCTTCAGCAGTTGTGGCACGTGGGCTCAGTAGTTGTGGCTCATGGGCTCTAGACTGCAGGCTCAATAGTTGTGCCACATGGGCTTAGCTGCTTCACGGCATGTGGGATCTTCCAGGACTAGGGATCGAGCCCATGTCCCCTGCATTGGCAGGCGGATTTTTAATCACTGTGCCACCAGGGAAGTCCCTCCAGCTTTCTTTTGATTTCCATTTACATGGAGCATATTTTTCCATCCCCTCACTTTCATTCTGTATGTGTTCCTAGACCTGAATTGGGTCTCTTGTAGACAGCATATATATGTGTCTTGCTTTTGTATCCATTCAGCCAATCTATGTCTTTTGGCTGGAGCATTTATTCTATTTACATTTAAGGTAATTATTGATATGTATGTTCTTATTGTCATTTTGTTAATTGTTTTGGATTTGTTTTTATAGGTCTTTTTTCTTCCCTTCCTCTTGCTCTCTTCTCTTGTGATCTGATGCCTAACTTTAGTGTTGTGTTTGGATTCCTCTTTCTTTTTTGTGTGTATGTCTATTGTAGATATTTGAAGATACTATGTAGATACTATGATATTTGTAGATAGTATGAAATTTTGATATAGCAGTCTATATATATACAAGGTTAAGTTGTTGGTCTTTAATTTCAAATGCATTTTCAATATCCTGCATTTGTACTCACCTCTTCTCACAATTGCTGGTTGTAATATATTTGTGTGTGGATGATTTCCTACTTTAACTGTATGTTTGCCTTTACCAGTGAGCCTTTCCATTCCTAATTTTCTTGTATCTATTTACAGCCTTTTCTTTTCCACCTAGAGGCTTTCTTTAGCATTGTTGTAAAGCTGATTTTGTGGTGCTGAATTATCTTAGCTTTTGCTCGTCTTTAAAGCTTTTGATTTCTCTGTCAAATCTAAATGAGAGCCTTGTTGAGTAGAGTATTCTTGGTTGTAGTTTTTCCCTTTCATCACTTTAAATATATCATGCCACTCTCTTCTGGCCTGCAGAGTTTCTGTGGAAAAATCAGCCAATAACCTTATGGGGATTCCTTTGAATGTTATTTGTTGCTTTTCCCTTGTTGTTTAAATATTTTCTCTTTGTATTTAATTTTTGTCAATTTGATTAATATGCATCTTGGTGTGTTCCTCCTTGGGTTTATCCTTCCTGGCACTCTCTGCACTTCTTGGACTTGGGTGGCTGTTTCCTTTCCCATGTTAGGAGAGTTTTCAGCTATTATCTCTGCAAATATTTTCTCAGGCTCTTTCTCTCTCTCTTCTCTTTCTGGGACCCGCTATAATGCAAATGTTGGTGCATTTAATGTTGACTCAGAGGTCTCTTAAACCGCCCTCATTTGTTTTCATTCTTCTTTCTTTATTTTATTCTCTGGCAGTATTTCCACCATTCTGTCTTCCAGCTCACTTATCTGTTCTTCTGCTTCATTTATTCTGCTATGGATTCCTTCTAGTGTATTTTTCCTTTTGGTTATTGTATTGTTCATCTCTGTTTTTTTATTCTTTATATCTTCCAGCTCTTTGTTAAACATTTCTTGTATCTTCTCAATCTGTGCCTCCATTATTTTTCCAAGATTTTGGATCATCTTTACTCTCATTACTCTGGATTCCTTTTGGCTAGATTGTTTATCTCCTCTTCACTTAGTTATTCTGTTTTTTTTTTTTCTTGTTCCTTCCTCTGAAACATATTCTTTTGCTGTCTCATTTTGTCTAACTTTCTGTGACTGCACTTTCCGTTCCATAGGCTGCAAGGTTGTAGTTCCTCGTGTTTCTGGTGTCTCCCCACTGATGGGTGAGGCTGGTCTAAGAGGCTCATGCAGGCTTCCTGGTGGGAGGGACTGGTGCCTTCCCACTGATGGATGGAGACGGTGGACAGGGCCATGTCCAGAGGTGTGTTTATTTATTTTTTTTATTGAAGTATAGTTGATTTACAGTATTGTACCAATCTCTGCTGTACAGCAAAGTGTCTCAGTTTTGCACATATATACATTCTTTTTAAAAAATATTCTTTTCCATTATGGTTTATCACAAGAGATTGCATATAGTTCCCTGTGCTATACAATAAGACCTTGTTGTTTATCTATTCTAAATGTAATACTTTTCATCTACCAGCCCCAAATTCCCAGTCCATGCCTCTCCCTCCTCCCCTCCCCTTTGGCAACCACAAGTCTGATCTCTATGTCTGTGAGTCTGTTTCTGTTTTGTATATAGAAGGGGTGTTTAGAAGTGGCTGTGGGTAGGAAGATTTTAGGCAGCCTGTCTGATGATGGGTGGTGCTGTGCTCCTGCCCTGTTGGTTGTTTTGCCTGAGGCATCCCAGCACTGGATCCTACAGACTGTAGGGTGTCACCACGTCTTGGTGGCAACCTCCAGGAAAGCTCAGGCCAATGAGTACTCCCTGATACCTCCACCACCAGTGTCCTTGTCCCCACAGTGAACCACAGCCAAAGCCCCACCTGCCCAGGAGACTCTCCAAGACCAGCAGGTAGGTCTGGTCCAGGCTCCTATGAAGTCACTGCTTTTTCCCTGGGTCCCAGTGAGCACGAGACCTTGTGTGTGACCTCCAAGAATGGAGTTTCTGTGTCCCCCAGTCCTGTGGAGCTCCTGTCATCAAGCCCCACTTGCCTTCAAAGCCAAATTCTTTGGGGGATCCTCCTGCCAGTGCCAGGTCCCCAGGCTAGGGATCCTGACATGGGGCTCCAAACTCTCACTCCTGTGGGAGAGCCTCTGTGATATAATTATTTTCCAGTTTGTGGGTCGTCCACCTGGTGGGTGTGGGATTTGATTTTATCATGATTGCACCCCTCTACTGTCTTGTTGAGGCTTCTTTGTCTTTGGATATAGAATATCTTCTTTGGTAGCTTCCAGTCTCTTTTGTCAACAGTTGTTCAGCAGTTAGTTGTGATTTTGGTGTTTTTGTGAGAGCAGTTGTGCTCAAGCCCTTCTACTCCACCATCTTGTCTCCAACCCTTCAGGACCTTCTCCAGCCTAGTACTGTTTTTTAATTACTCCTCTGAATTACATATTAAGTATTAATTTTCTTTGTGAATATTTTAAAAATTAATTTCAAATTTTATTTTAATTTGATAATCTGTCTTCTTCCTATTTCAGTTCACTGATTGACAACCAAATAATGTCAAATAATTGTGCCCATCATGTGATGCAAATGTATAGCTATGCTGTCATTATTGATAATGAGACTTTATAAATTACTCTCTGCTAAAGACACTATACCTGGAACTATGTGTTCATTTGTGTCTCCATACAAATAAATATTCTCATATCTCTGAACTACTACAAAATGAATTAAAACCACTCTTTGTTATCCACAAAAAGACATTCATTAGGTACTTTTTCTGCAAGATATAGTTTAACCCCTAAAATGCAGGGTAAGTCATTAAGTGGAAGACAAGGAATGTCATCTTCAGTAAAACAGGACAGCCCTAAAGCCATGTTCCCAGAGGATGCCACTTTCACACAAAGCTGGGTAAGTAGCCTAGGCTGAGCTTCAATGCAACGAAAGAGGGTGCTCACCTCCAGGGCCCTCTGTGTGTTTTTGCAAAAACCTCACCTTTCTCCCTTACCATCAGGTTTAAATTCTGGATATTTAAAACAGCATGTCAGGATGCCATGGAAGAATGGGAATAGTCTGACAAACTGCTCTTTCCCTTCAGCTTTCTATGTGACTTGGTAGAGGTCCAGGACCCAAAGCCTGTCTTGGGTCACATCCCACTGTTTAGTCAGAGCATTCAGACCTAGGACTCTAAGGACAAGTTTAAAATGATGTAGAGTTAACTCAATTTGTGTCCAAAAAAGGCACTACACCTGGAGTTTTACATTAAAACTAATGTGGGGACTTCCCTGGTGGTGCAGTGGTTAAGAATCTGCCTGCCAATGCAGGGGACACGAATTTGATCCCCGATCCAGGAAGATCCCACATGCCACGAAGCAACTAAGCCTATGCACCACAACTACTGAGCCTGCGCTCTAGAGCCTGCGAGCCACAACTACTAAGCCTGCGTGCTGCAATTACTGAAGCCCACATGCCTAGAGCCTTGCTCCACAAGAGAAGTCACGACGAGAAGCCCATACACCACAATGAAGAGTAGCCCCCACTCGCTGCAACTAGAGAAAGCCCATGCACAGCAACAAAGACCCAACACAGCCAAAAAAAAAAAAAAAAAAAGAAACCACATGATGCCAACCAGGGGAAGCTAAGCTACTGCAGCATTCATTAACATATTGTCATAAAAAGAAGAGACAAACAACAGAAATGGAAAGCAGAGTTCTAAAATCAGTCATAAATTACAGTAGCCATGCTCTCACTTGCACTATTTCTATACCTATTCTTCTGAAAAATATCTTCTATAAGAAATTTTAAAGTTTTAGCCTTTACATTTATGTCTGTGATCCATGTTTGAGTTAACATTTTGATAAAGTGGGAGGTGTGGACTGAAGTTTATTTCTCCTGCATATGCATGTCCATTTGTTTCAGGACTATTTGTGAAAAAACTATCCTTTCTCCACTTAGTTGGCTTAATTTGCACCTTTGTCAAAAATCACTTTGTCAAAAGTCATGTATGTGAGGATTTATATCTGAACTCCCAACTTTGTTCCATTTATCTATCTACCTATCTTGATGCCAGTACCACACTGTCTTTGTTAGTGTGGCTTTATAATAAGTAGTGGAATTAGGTAGTACTAGCCCCCCCAATTTGTTTTGCACTTTAAGAGTTGTTTTTGACTATTCTGGATACTTTGAATTTCCATACAAATTTTAAAATCAGTTTACCAATTTCTAAAAAAAAAACTTGTTCTGCTATGGTTTTGATAGGAATTGCATGAATCTACAGACCTATCTAGGAAGAACTGATACCTTAAGGATATTGAGTCTTCTGATCCATGACCAAAATATATCTTCCCATTTATTTAGATCTTCTTTAATTACTTTCTGCAATATTTTGTTGTTTTCTTGCATATGTTTGGTCAGATTTACCCTATTTTATGTATTGATGCTATTGTAAATGGCATTTTTATTTCAATTTCCAGCTGTTTATTGCTAGAATATAGAAAACCATTACTTTCTCTATATTGATCTTGTACCCTTGTCAATTTTATTATTTCCAGGAGCTTTTTTTTTTTTTTTTTTTTGTAGATTCCTTCAGATTTTCTACCTGGACAATCATGTCATATGCTAATAAAGACTTAATTCTTCCCTTCTATTATGGATGCCTAGTATGTCTTTTCTTGACTTATTGTACCAGCTAGAGCCTCCAGTAAAATGTTGCACTTACATGGTGAGAACAGACATCTTTGTCTTGTTTCTGATCTATGGAGGTATTCAGTTTTTCCCATTTAAGTATGATGCTAGCTATAAGCTTTTCATAGATGCTCCTTATCAGGCTAAAGAAGCTCTCTTCTTTCCCTAGTTTATTGAGAGATTCTATCATAATGGATGTTGAATTTTGCCAAATTTTTTTCTGCATCTATTGAGATGATCATATGGATTTTCTCATTTAGTTTGCTAGCAAATTGCACTGTTTATTTTTCAAATATAACACCAATCTTCCATTTCTAGGATAAATTCCACTTGATTGTGCTGTATTATCCATTTTATATATTGTTAAATTGGATTAGCTAATTTTTTAAAATTTACATCTATGTTCGTAAGAAATATTTGTCAATAGATTTCTTATCCTGGTTTTGTCTGGTTTAGGCATCAGGGCCTTATAGAGTTAGTTGAGAAGTATTCTCTCCTCTTCAATTTGCTGTAAGGTTTGTGTAGAATTGGTGTTGTAGCATTATTTCTTCCTTAAACATTTGGTAGAATTCACCAAAGAAGCTATCTTAGCCTGAGTTTTTTGTTTGTTTTATTTTGTACTTTCTGGGAAGGTTTTTAACTACAAATTCAATTTCTTTAATAGATATAGGGCTACTCTGGTTATCTAGTTCTTCTTGAGTGAGGTTTGGTAGAGTGTGTCTTTCAAGAAAATTGTCTATTTTATTTAAGTTGTCAAGTTTATTGGCATAGAGTTGTCCACAACACTCCCTAACAATGTCTAATGTCTGTATGTTCTTTAGTGATGTAACATCTCTTTTCCTGATATTGGTAATTTATGTCTTCTCTCTTATTTTCTTCAACAGTTTGGCCAGAAGTTTGTCAGAATTATTTATCTTATCAAAGAACTAGCTTTTGCTTTCATTGATTTTCTCTACTGTTTTTCTGTTCTCCATGCTGGCCTGTATTTCTTTCTTCTGCTTACTTTTAGTTTAACTTGCTCTTCTTTATCTAGTTTCTTAAGATTGAAGCTGAGGTCACTGATTTGAGACATTTCTTCTTTTCTAATATTGGTATTTAATGGTATAAATTCCCCTCTGAATACTGTTTTAGAGCAGGTACCAGAAAACTACAATTGCAGGCTGGAATATAGACATGCACATTCATTTATGTGTTGTCTATGGCTGCTTTCCTGTGACAGTGACAGAGTTGAGTGATTGCAACAGAGACCATAAGGCCCACATGCCTATAATACTAATTATATGGCCTTTTAAGAAAAAGTTTGCTGACTCCTGCTTGAGAGGAATCCCACAAATTTTGTTTTCATAATTCAATCCAAAATACTTCACAATTTCACTTTTGTCTTTGACTTTTGGAATTTTTTCACACAGGTTTTTCAATTTTCTGTAGCTAAAAATAGCTATATTTAAATAGATCTCTAAAATACATTTTTTAATAAATGTATTTATTTATTTTTGGCTGTTTTGGGTCTTCATTGTTGCACATGGGCTTTCTCTAGTTGTGGTGAGCAGGGGCTACTCTTCAATGCAGTGCGTGGGTTTCTCATTGCAGTGGTTTCTTTTTGCTGCAGAGCACAGGCTCTAGTGCACAGGCTTCAGTAGTTGTGGCATGCAGGCTCAGTAGTTGTGCCTCATGGGCTCTAGAGTGCAGGCTCAGTATTTGTGGTGCACAGGCTTAGTTGCTCCACGGCATGTGGGGTCTTCCTGGACCAGGGCTCAAACCCACGTCCCCCGCATTGGCAGGCAGATTCTTAACCACTGTGCCACCAGGGATGTCCAAAAAAATAGTTATTTTAAAAATAATTATTTCTTATTATTTCCAAAATGAAATATCCAAGTCAAAGTGTAGCTCTTGAAAAAGTAAATGACCCATTATGCCTTTGGATGATACCTGTGGTATCATCAGTCTACATTATATAAGTTTCATGTGTACAATAATTATGGCATGGCCTAGTTTTCTTCATGTTTCTTGTGCTCTGACTTCATTGAACTTCCTGAATCTCTGGGTTTATATCTTTCATAAAATTTGAAATTTTAAACCATATTTTCTTCAAATGTCTTTTTCTGTTCCCCTCTCTCCTTCAGAGACAAGAACTACAGATATATTAGGCCACATGAAGTTTTCCCCTAGCTCACAAATGTTTTTCATTACTTTTCACTCAGTTTTACTTTGGACCTATGTCTTCAAGTTCACTAGTCTTTTCTTCTGTAATTCTTAATTTGCCTTTTTAATCCTAACAAGAGATTTTTATCTCATACATTATAGTTTTCATCTTTAGAAGTTTGATTTGGGCCTTTTTAAAAAATATCTCTCATGTTTCTGCTTAACTTAATGAACATCTGGAATACAGTTATAATAACAGTTTCAATGCCCTTGTCTGTTAATTCTAACACTTTTGTCTATTCTGGGTTAATTTCAAATGGTTTGTTCATATTCTCCTCGTGATCAAATTTTCTTGCTTTTTTGTATGCCTGGTAGTCTTTGATTGGATGTCAGATATTGTGAATTTTACCTTGTGTGCTGTTGGATTCCTAGATTCTTGAGGTTTGTTCTTGGATGCAGTTAAACTACTTAGAAACAATTTGATTATTTGGGGTCTTTAAGATTTATTAGGTGGAATCAGGGCAGTGTTCAGTCTAGAGCAAATTACTCACCAATATGAGGCAAGACCCTTCAGTGTACTCTATCCAATGCCTCATAAATTAAGAAGTTTACAGTCTTCCTGGCAGGAACAGACATTATTCCTAGCCCTGAGTGTATCAAGCACTCTTTCTTCTAATCTTTTTGAGTTGTTCTTCCCCTGGACACAGGGAGTTTCCCTCTCTCTCTGTGCAGCTCTTTCCTCTCTGGTTCTCTGTCTTGAAAATTTTACCTGCCTTGGTCTCTCCAGAGTCAGTTCTATCCCCTCAACTCCAGGAATCTGGTGGAATCCACATGGTTCTCTCTCCCTGCCCTGCATCCTGGAAAGTCTCTCAATGCAGTGAGCTGGGGCAATCATAGGCTCATTTCATTTGTTTCCCATTTCTCAGGGATCACTGCCCTTTTTTACCTGATATCCAGTATCTTGATTACCACTGTCTGATTTTGGTTTGTTCCTGGTTTTGTTTTTTGGATTTTGGTTTATTTTCTTTTTGGATGTCTCAAGCAAGAGGGTAAATACAGTCCCTGTTACTCCATCTTGGCCAGAGAAGCAGCCTTTTTTATCCATGTATATCCACATACACACATTCTGAGACTACATGCACCAAAATATTAAGAGAATTTACCTCTGGGTAGTGGTATTATAACAGTTTTTTATTTGTGGTGTGTGTGTGATATACATTTTCTAAAATAAATGTATTATTGTAAAATAAAAATAATAAAACAATATTTTTCTCTGAAAATAGTGCTCTCCCATGCGTATGCAGCCTATCCTGTGTGAAAGGTGCCCCCAAGGAAGATCATGGGGCTCTACCACTTTCTGCTGTGCTCATGTGATATGATGGGGGGGGCCTGCTGCTCAGCTCATGCAGCAAGACAGGTGAAGTGTCACAGGTGGTTTTCCAGGGAAACCAGGGAGTATTAAAGTTGAAGTATTAAAGTATCTAAGTTATACCCTGAATCTCTAGAACATTAGCGGGCCCACAAAATGTCCATCAACACCTTAGAGCCATGATCTCTCAAAGGCTTAAATATTTTTATGAAAGACAGCCCATATACACAAACAAACTGACACACTTCACAGACACACAGGCATAAACATATCATCTATAATAAATGACACCAATTTGGAAGCATTTTTGCTGATACTTCAGAGAAGAGATATTGGGAAAATTCTAATGACCAAAGAATGACAAATGAAAATTAATTGTAATATTTAATTTTAACTCTAAGATATGTAAAATGCCATTTGCATTCTCTTAAACACTTTGTTTTTATTTTAGTGTATGAAGAAATTATATATTAATAGCAGCTTTCCAAAAATCCCTAAAGACCTTCATTTTCTAACACTATTTTTTTTAAAAATTCTTACATTCTTCATCAGTGAATTCATCCACCTCAGTTGAAAGGCAAGAGGGGACAGATCATTTTATTCTTAATATTAGTTTCAAGAAACCTCAGTTCCCATTAATATAACATACTATGACTAAATAGAAAATGTAATCATTTTCTTAAAATTTTATCAGAATAAGAATGAAATCAGGCAGAATCAGGGAGGACCTTCAAGATGGTGGAGGAGTAAGACGTGGAGATCACGTTCCTATCCACAAATACATCAAAAATACATCTACAAGTGGAACAACTCCTACGGAACACTTATTGAATGCTGGCAGGAGACCTCAGACTTCCCAAAAGGCAAGAAACTCCCCACGTACGGGGTAGGGCAAAAGAGAAAGGAAAAAACAGAGACAAAAGAATAGGGGGAGTTCCGGGAAGATGGCGGAAGAGTAAGACGCGGAGATCACCTTCCTCTCCACAGATACACCAGAAATACATCTACGCGTGGAACAACTCCTACGGAGCACCTACTGAACGCTGGCAGAAGACCTCAGACCTCCCAAAAGGCAAGGAACCCCCCACGTTCCTGGTTAGGGCAAAAGAAAACACTAAACAGAGACAAAAGAATAGGGACGGGTCCTGCACCAGCGGGAGAGAGCTGTGAAGGAGGAAAAGTGTCCACACACTAGGAGCCCCTTCGCGGGTGGAGACTTCGGGAGGCGGAGTGGGGGAGCTTGGGAGCCGCGGAGGAGAGCACAGCAACAGGGGTGCGGAGGGCAAAGCAGAGAGATTCCAGCGCAGAGGATCGGGCCGACCGGCACTCACCAGCCGAGAGGCTTGTCTGCTCGCCCGCCGGGGCGGGCGGGACTGGGAGCTGAGGCTCCGGCTTTTGTCGGAGCGCCGGGAGAGGACTGAGGTTGGCGGCGTGAACACAGCCTGCAGGGCGTTGGTGCGCCGCGGCTGGCCGGGAGAGAGTCTGGGGAGGGGTCTGGACCTGCCGAAGAGGCAAGAGACTTTTACGTCCCTCTTTGTTTCCTCGTGCACGAGGAGGGGGGATTGGGAACGCTGCTTGGGAGAGCTCCGGAGACGGGCGCGAGCCGCGGCTAAGAGTGCGGAGCCCAGAGACGGACATGGGACGCTAAGGCCGCTGCTGCCGCCGCCAGGAGGCCTGTGTGCGAGCGCAGGTCACTAGCCACACGCCCTTCCGGGGAGCCTGTGCAGCCCGCCGCTGCCGGGGTCCCGGGATCCGGGGACGGCTCCCCCGGGAGAGCGCACGGCGCGCCTCAGGCTGCAGCGTCACGCCGGCCTCTGCCGCTGCAGGCCCGCCCTGCACTCCGTGACCCTCCCTACCCCCCGGCCTGGGTGAGCCAGAGCCTCCGAATCAGCGGCTCCTTTAACCCCGTCGTGTCTGAGCAAAGAACAGACGCCCTCCGGCGACCTACACGCACAGGCGGGGCCAAATCCAAAGCTGAGCCCCTGGGAGCTGTGAGAACAAAGAAGAGAAAGGGAAATCTCTTCCAGCAGCCTCAGAAGCAGCGGATTAAAGCTCCACAATCAACTTGATATACCCTGCATCTGTGGAATACCTGAATAGACAACGAATCATCCCAAATTAAGGAGCCCTGTGGATGAAAGGCTCTTGGTGCTGCAGCCAGGACTCAGTGCTGTGCCTCTGAGGTGGGAGAGCCAACTTCAGGACACTGGTCCACAAGAGGCCTCCCAGCTGCACATAATATCAAACAGCAAAAATCTCCGAGAGATCTCCATCTCAACGCCAGCACCCAGCTTCACTCAACGACCAGCAAGCTACAGTGCTGGACATCCTATGCCAAACAACTAGCAAGACAGGAACACAACCCCACCCATTAGCAGAGAGGCTGCCCAAAATCATAATAAGTCTACAGACACCCCAAAACACACCACCAGACGTGGACCTGCCCACCAGAAAGACAAGATCCAGCCTCATACACCAGAACACAGGCACTAGTACCCTCCACCAGGAAGCCTACACAACCCACTGAACCAACCTTAGCCACTGGGGACAGACTCAAAAAACAACAGGAACTACGAACCTTCAGCCTGCAAAAAAAAAAAAAAAAAAAGGAGACCCCAAACACAGTAAGATAAGCAAAATGAGAAGACAGAAAAACACACAGCAGATGAAGGAGCAAGATAAAAACCCACCAGACCTAACAAATGAAGAGGAAATAGGCAGTCTACCTGAAAAAGAATTCAGAATAATGATAGTAAGGTTGATCCGAAATCTTGGAGATAGAATGGACAATAGAATGGACAAATTGCAAGAATCAGTTAACAAGGACCTAGAAGAACTAAAGATGAAACAAGCAACGATGAACAACACAATAAATGAAATTAAAAGTACTCTAGATGGGATCAATAGCAGAATAACTGAGGCAGAAGAACGGATAAGTGACCTGGAAGATAAAATAGTGGAAATAACTACTGCAGAGCAGAATAAAGAAAAAAGAATGAAAAGAACTGAGGACAGTCTCAGAGACCTCTGGGACAACATTAAACGCACCAACATTCGAATTATAGGGGTTCCAGAAGAAGAAGAGAAAAAGAAAGGGACTGAGAAAATATTTGAAGAGATTATAGTTGAAAACTTCCCTAATATGGGAAAGGAAATAGTTAATCAAGTCCAGGAAGCACAGAGAGTCCCATACAGGATAAATCCAAGGAGAAATACGCCAAGACACATATTAATCAAACTGTCAAAAATTAAATACAAAGAAAACATATTAAAAGCAGCAAGGGAAAAACAACAAATAACACACAAGGGAATCCCCATAAGGTTAACAGCTGATCTTTCAGCAGAAACTCTGCAAGCCAGAAGGGAGTGGCAGGACATATTGAAAGTGTTGAAGGAGAAAAACCTGCAACCAAGATTACTCTACCCAGCAAGGATCTCATTCAGATTTGATGGAGAAATTAAAACCTTTACAGACAAGCAAAAGCTGAGAGAGTTCAGCACCACCAAACCAGCTCTACAACAACTGCTAAAGGAACTTCTCTAGGCAAGAAACACAAAAGAAGGAAAGGACCTACAATAACAAACCCAAAACAATGAAGAAAATGGGAATAGGAACACACATATCGATAATTACCTTAAATGTAAATGGACTAAATGCTCCCACCAAAAGACACAGATTGGCTGAATGGATACAAAAACAAGACCCATATATTTGCTGTCTACAAGAGACCCACTTCAGACCTAGAGACACATACAGACTGAAAGTAAGGGGATGGAAAAAGGTATTTCATGCAAGTGGAAACCAAAAGAAAGCTGGAGTAGCAATTCTCATATCAGACAAAATAGACTTTAAAACAAAGACTATTAGAAGAGACAAAGAAGGACACTACATAATGATCAAGGGATCAATCCAAGAGGAAGATATAACAATTGTAAATATTTATGCACCCAACATAGGTGCACCTCAATACATAAGGCAAATACTGACAACCATAAAAGGGAAAATCGACAGTAACACATTCATAGTAGGGGACTTTAACACCCCACTTTCACCAATGGACAGATCATCCAAAATGAAAATAAATAAGGAAACACAAGCTTTAAATGATACATTAAACGAGATGGAGTTAATTGATATTTATAGGACATTCCATCCAAAAACAACAGAATACACATTTTTCTCAAGTGCTCATGGAACATTCTCCAGGATAGATCATATCTTGGGTCACAAATCAAGCCTTGGTAAATTTAAGAAAATTGAAATTGTATCAAGTATCTTTTCTGACCACAACGCCATGAGACTAGATATCAATTACAGGAAAAGAACTGTAAAAAATACAAACACATGGAGGCTAAACAATACACTACTTAATAATGAAGTGATCACTGAAGAAATCAAAGAGGAAATCAAAAAATACCTAGAAACAAATGACAATGGAGACACAACGACCGAAAACCTGTGGGATGCAGCAAAAGCAGTTCTAAGGGGGAAGTTTATAGCAATACAAGCCCACCTTAAGAAGCAGGAAGCATCTCGAATAAACAACCTAACCTTGCACCTCAAGCAATTAGAGAAAGAAGAACAAAAAAACCCCAAAGCTAGCAGAAGGAAAGAAATCATAAAAATCAGATCAGAAATAAATGAAAAAGAAATGAAGGAAACAATAGCAAAGATCAATAAAACTAAAAGCTGGTTCTTTGAGAAGATAAACAAAATAGATAAACCACTAGCCAGACTCATCAAGAAAAAAGGGGAGAAGACCCAAATCAATAGAATTAGAAATGAAAAAGGAGAGGTAACAACTGACACTGCAGAAATAAAAGAGATCATGAGAGATTACTACAAGCAACTCTATGCCAATAAAATGGACAATCTGGAAGAAATGGACAAATTCTTAGAGAGGCACAACCTGCCAAGACTGAATCAGGAAGAAATAGAAAATATGAACAGACCAATCACAAGCACTGAAATTGAAACTGTGATTAAAAATCTTCCAACAAAGAAAAGCCCAGGACCAGATGGCTTCACAGGCGAATTCTATCAAACATTTAGAGAAGAGCTAACACCTATCCTTCTCAAACTCTTCCAAAATATAGCAGAGGGAGGAACACTCCCAAACTCCTTCTACGAGGCCACCATCACCTTGATACCAAAACCAGACAAGGATGTCACAAAGAAAGAAAACTACAGGCCAATATCACTGATGAACATAGATGCAAAAATCCTCAACAAAATACTAGCAAACAGAATCCAACAGCACATTAAAAAGATCATACACCATGATCAAGTGGGGTTTATTCCAGGAATGCAAGGATTCTTCAATATACGCAAATCTATCAATGTGATAAACCATATTAACAAACTGAAGGAGAAAAACCATATGATCATCTCAATAGATGCAGAGAAAGCTTTTGACAAAATTCAACACCCATTTATGATAAAAACCCTGCAGAAAGTAGGCATAGAGGGAACTTTCCTCAACATAATAAAGGCCATATATGACAAGCCCACAGCAAACATCATCCTCAATGGTGAAAAACTGAAAGCATTTCCACTAAGATCAGGAACAAGACAAGGTTGCCCACTCTCACCACTCTTATTCAACATAGTTTTGGAAGTTTTAGCCACAGCAATCAGAGAAGAAAAGGAAATAAAAGGAATCCAAATCGGAAAAGAAGAAGTAAAGCTGTCACTGTTTGCAGATGACATGATCCTATACATAGAGAACCCTAAAGATGCTACCAGAAAACTACTAGAGCTAATCAATGAATTTGGTAAAGTGGCAGGATACAAAATTAATGCACAGAAATCTCTGGCATTCCTATATACTAATGATGAAAAATCTGAAAGTGAAATCAAGAAAAGACTCCCATTTACCATTGCAACAAAAAGAATAAAATATCTAGGAATAAACCTACCTAAGGAGACAAAAGATCTGTATGCAGATAATTATAAGACACTGATGAAAGAAATTAAAGATGATACAAATAGATGGAGAGATATACCATGTTCTTGGATTGGAAGAATCAACATTGTGAAAATGACTCTACTACCGAAAGCAATCTATAGATTCAATGCAATCCCTATCAAACTACCACTGGCATTTTTCACAGAACTAGAACAAAAAATTTTGCAATTTGTATGGAAACACAAAAGACCCCGAATAGCCAAAGCAATCTTGAGAACGAAAGAAGGAACTGGAGGAATCAGGCTCCCAGACTTCAGACTATACTACAAAGCTACAGTTATCAAGACGGTATGGTACTGGCACAAAAACAGAAAGATAGATCAATGGAACAGGATAGAAAGCCCAGAGATAAACCCACGCACATATGGTCACCTTATCTTTGACAAAGGAGGCAGAAATGTACAGTGGAGAGAGGACAGCCTATTCAATAAGTGGTGCTGGGAAAACTGGACAGCTACATGTAAAAGTATGAAATTAGATCACTCCCTAACACCGTACACAAAAATAAGCTCAAAATGGATTAAAGACCTAAATGTAAGGCCAGAAACTATCAAACTCTTAGAGGAAAACATAGGCAGAACACTCTATGACATAAATCACAGCAAGGTCCTTTTTGACCCACCTCCTAGAGAAATGGAAATAAAAAGAAGAGTAAACAAATGGGACCTAATGAAACTTAAAAGCTTTTGCGCAGCAAAGGAAACCATAAAGAAGACCAAAAGACAACCCTCAGAATGGGAGAAAATATTTGCAAATGAAGCAACTGACAAAGGATTGATCTCCAAAATTTATAAGCAGCTCATGCAGCTTAATAACAAAAAAACAAACAACCCAATCCAAAAATGGGCAGAAGACCTAAATAGACATTTCTCCAAAGAAGATATACAGAGTGCCAACAAACACATGAAAGAATGCTCAACATCACTAATCATGAGAGAAATGCAAATCAAAACTACAATGAGATATCATCTCACACCAGTCAGAATGGCCATCATCAAAAAATCTAGAAACAATAAATGCTGGAGAGGGTGTGGAGAAAAGGGAACCCTCTTACACTGTTGGTGGGAATGTAAATTGATACAGCCACTGTGGAGAACAGTATGGAGGTTCCTTAAAAAGCTACAAATAGAACTACCATATGACCCAGCAATCCCACTACTGGGCATATACCCTGAGAAAACCATAATTCAAAAAGAGTCATGTACCAAAATGTTCATTGCAGCTCTATTTACAATAGCCCAGAGATGGAAACAACCTAAGGGTCCATCATCGGATGAATGGATAAAGAAGATGTGGCACATAGATACAATGGAATATTACTCAGCCATAAAAAGAGACGAAATTGAGCTATTTGTAATGAGGTGGATAGACCTAGAGTCTGTCATACAGAGTGAAGTAAGTCAGAAAGAGAGAGACAAATACCGTATGCTAACACATATATATGGAATTTAAAAAAAAAATGTCATGAAAAACCTAGGGGTGAAACAGGAATAAGGACACAGACTTACTAGAGAATGGACTTGAGGCTATGGGGAGGGGGAAGGGTAAACGGTGACAAAGCGATAAAGAGGCATGGACATATATACACTACCAAACGTAAGGTAGATAGCTAGTGGGAAGCAGCCGCATAGCACAGGGAGATCAGCTCGGTGCTTTGTGACCGCCTGGAGGGGTGGGATAGGGAGGGTGGGAGGGAGGGAGATGCAAGCGGGAAGAGATATGGGAATATATGTATATATATAACTGATTCATTTTGTTGTGAAGCTGAAACTAACATACCATTGTAAAGCAATTATACTCCAATAAAGATGTAAAAAAAAAAAAACGAATTAAGGGGAGAGGAGATAAAAATAAATAAATAAATAAATAAATAAATAAATAAATTGATTTAGTAAACTGGAAAAAAAAAAAAAAGAATAGGGACAGGATCTACACCTCTGGGGGGGAGCTGTGAAGGAGGAAAGGTTTCCACACACTAGGAAGCCCCTTCAATGGTGGAGACGGGGGTGGGCGGGGGGGAAGCTTCAGAGCCACAGAGGAGAGTGCAGCAACAGGGGTGCAGAGGGGAAAGTGGATAGATTCCCACACAAAGGATCTGTGTCAACAAGCACTCACCAGCCTGAGAGGCTTGCCTGCTCACCTGCCGGGGTGGGTGGAGGCTGGGAGCTGAGACTTGGGATTCGGAGGTCAGATCCCAGGGAGAGGACTGGGGTTGGCTGTGTGAACACAGTCTGAAGGGGGCTAGTGCACCACAGCTGCCGGGAGGGAGTCCAGGAAAAAGTCTGGAACTGCCTAAGAGGCAAGAGACCATTGTTTTGGGGTGCACAAAGAGAGGGGATTCAGAGCACCACCTAAACAAGCTCCAGTTGGGCGCAAGCTGCAGCTATCAGCACAGACACCACAGACTGGCATGAAATGCTAAGGCTGATCCTGCAGCCACCAAGAAGCCTGTGTGCAAGCACAAGTCACTATCCACACTGTCCCTCCTGGGAGCCTATGCAGTCTGTCACTGCCAGGGTCCTGTGATCCAGGGACAACTTCACTGGAAGAACACACGGCACGCCTCAGGCTGTTGAAACATCACACCGGCCTCTGCCACCACAGGATCACCCCGCATTCCATACCCCTATCTCCCCCTGGCCGAGTGAGCCAGAGCCCCCTAATCTGCTTCTACTTTAACACCGTCCTGTCTGGGTGGGAAACAGATGCCCTCAGGCAACCTACACATAGAGGTGGGGCCAAATCCAAAGCCCCAGCAGCTGTGCGAACAAAGAAAGGAAAGGGAAATTTCTCCCAGCAGCCACAGGAGCAGCAGATTAAATCTCCACAATCAACTTGATGTACCCTGCATCTCTGGAATACCTGAATAGACAACAAATCATCCCAAAATTGAAGCAATGGACTTTGGGAGCAACTGTAGACTTGGGGTTTGCTGTCTGCATATAATTTGTTTCTGGTTTTATGTTTACCTTGGTTTACTATTTAGAGCTTATTATCATTGGTAGATTTGTTTATTGAATTTGTTGCTCTCTTCCTTTTATATATATTTTTCCCCCTTTTTCTCTTTTGGTGAGTGTGTATGTGCATGCTTCCTTGTGTGATTTTGTCTGTATAGCTTTGCTTTTACCATTTATCCTAGCATTCCGTCTGTCCGTTTTTGTTTTTTGTTTTCGTAGTATAGTTTGTAATGTTTGTAATCATTGGTGGATTTGTTTATTGGTTTCATTGCCCTCTTCTTTCTTTCTTTCTTTACTCTAATTATGTTTTTATTTTTAATAATCTGTTTATACTCTAATACCTTTTTTTCTTTCTTTTTTTTTCTCGCCTTTCTTCTGAGCCATCTGACTGACAGGGTCTTCGTGCTCTGGCTAGGTGTCAGACCTGAGCCTCTGCGGTGAGAAAGCTGAGGTCAGGACATTGGTCCACCAGAGACCTCCCAGCCTCATGTAATTTCAAACGGCAAGAACTCTCCCAGAGATCTCCATCTCAATGCTAAGACCCAGGTCCACTCAACAACCAGCAAGCTACAGTGCTGGACACCACTTGCCAAACAACTAGTGAGACAGGAACACCACCCCACCCATTGGCAGAGGCTGCCTAAAATCATAATAAGTTCACAGACACCCCAAAACACACCACCAGATGCAGTCCTGCCCACCAGAAAGACACGATCCAGGCTCATCCACCTGAACACAGGCACCAGTCCCTTCAAGCAGGAAGCCTATACAACCCAGTGAACCAATCTTACCCACTGGAGGCAGACACCAAAAACAACAGGAGCTACAAACCCACAACCTTCAAAAAGGAGACCCCAAACACAGTAAGTTAAGCAAAGTTAGAAGACAGAGAATTATGCAGCAGATAAAGGAGCAAGGTAAAAACAGCCCTGACGAAACAAATGAAGACGAAATAGGCAATATACCTGAAAAGAATTCAGAGTAAGGATAGTAAAGACGATCCAAAATTTTGAAAATAGAATGGAGAAAATATAAGAAATGGTTAACAAGGACCTAGAAGAACTAAAGAGCAAACAAATAATGATGAACAACACAAAAAATAATATTAAAAATTCTCTAGAAGGAATCAATAGCAGAATAACTGACACAGAAGAATGGATAAGTGACCTGGAAGATAAAATATTGGAAATAACTACTGCAGAGCAGAATAAAGAAAAAAGAATGAAAAAAATTGAAGACAGTCAAAGAGACCTCTGGGACCACATTAAATGCACCAACATTCGGATTAGAGGGGTATCAGAAGAAGAAGAGAAAAAGAAAGGACCTGAGAAAATATTTCAAGGGAATATAGTTGAAAACTTCCCTAATATGGGAAAGGAAATAATCAAGTCCATGAAACGCAGAGCATCCAATACAGGATAAATCCAAGGAGAAACATGCCAAGACACATATTAATAAAACTATCAAAAATTAAATACAAATAAAATAATATTAAAAGCAGCAAGGGAAAAGCAAGAAATAACATGTAAAGGAATCCCCATAAGGTTAACAGCTGATTTCTCAGCAGAAATTCTGCAAGCCAGAAGGGAGTGGCAAGATATATTTAAAGTGATGAAAGGAAAAAACCTACAACCAAGATTATTCTACCCAGCAAGGATCTCATTCAGATTCGACATAGAAATTAAAAACTTTACAGATAAGCAATAGCTAAGAGAATTCAGCACCACCAAACCAGTTTTACAACAAATGCTAAAGGAATTTCTCTAGGAAGGAAACACAAGAGAAGGAAAGGATCTACAATAACAAACCCCAAACAATTAAGAAAATGGTAATAGGAACATACATATTGATAATTACCTTAAAGGTAAATGGATTAAATGTTCCAACCAAAAGACATAGACTGGCTGAATGATACAAAAACAAGACCCAAATATATGCTGTCTACAAGAGACCCACTTCAGACCTAGGGACATATACAAACTGAAAGTGAAGGGATGTAAAACGATATTCCATGCAAATGAAAATCAAAAGAAAGTTGGAGTAGCAATTCTCATATCAGACAAAACAGACTTTACAATAAAGACTATTACAAGAGACAAAGAAGGAAACTACATAATGATCAAGGGATCAATCCAAGAAGATATAACAATTGTAAATATTTATGCATGCAACATAGGAGCACCTCAATACATAAGGCAAATGCTAGCAGCCATAAAAGGGGAAATCGGCAGTAACACAAAAATAATAAGGGACTTTAACACCCCACTTTCACCAATGGACAGATCATCCAAAATGAAAATATATAAGGAAACACAAGCTTTAAATGACACATTAAACAAGATGGACTTAATTGATATTTATAGGACATTCCATCCAAAAACAACAGAATACACTTTCTTCTCAAATTCTCATGGAACATTCTCCAGGATAGATCATATCTTGGGTCACAAATCAAGCCTTGATAAATTTAAGAAAATTGAAATCGTATCAAGCATCTTTTCTGATCACAACACTATGAGAATAGATATCAATTACAGGAAAAAATCTGTAAAAAAAATACATGCACATGGAGACTAACCAATACACTACTTAACAACAAAGAGATCACTGAAGAAATCAAAGAGGAAATCAAAAAATGCCTAGAAGGCTCAGGCCACACCCAAGACCAATTTAGTCAATCCGAGAGCAGTGGCTGGGTTTGGGGATGGTTTCAAACTCCCCAGGTGATTGCAGTGTGCAGTCAAGTTTGAGAACCTGACCTGTAGCTAATAGAGATACTATTAAACAGTTGACTGAGAAACTGGAAGCTGTAGTCTTTAAAGTATTTTTTAAAACTGGCCTTAGGAGGAAGGCGGAAGATGGCGGAAGAGTAAGACGCGGAGATCACCTTCCTCCCCACAGATACACCAGAAATACATCTACACGTGGAACAACTCCTACAGAACACCTACTGAAGGCTGGCAGAAGACCTCAGACCTCCCAAAAGGCAAGAAACTCCCCACGTACCTGGGTAGGGCAAAAGAAAAAAAGAAAAAACAGAGACAAAAGAATAGGGACGGCACCTGCACCAGTGGGAGGGAGCTGTGAAGAAGGAAAAGTTTCCACACACTAGGAAGCCCCTTCGCGGGCGGAGACTGCGGGAGGCGGAGGGGGGAGCTTCGAAGCCGCGGAGGAGTGCACAGCAACGGGTGCGGAGGGCAAAGCGGGGAGATTCCCGCACAGAGGATCGGTGCCGACCGGCACTCACCAGCCCGAGAGGCTTGTCTGCTCACCCGCCGGGGCGGGCGGGGCTGCGAGCTGAGGCTCTGAGGCTCGGGTTTCGGTTTCGGATGGAGCGCAGGGAGAGGACTGGGGTTGGCGGCTTGAACATAGCCTGAAGGGGTTAGTGCACCACAGCTAGCCGGGAGGGAGTCCGAGGAAAAGTCTGCACCTGCCGAAGAGGCAGGAGACTTTTCCTTCCCTCTTTGTTTCCTGGGGCGTGAGGAGAGGGGTTTAAGAACGCTGCTTAAAGGAACTCCAGAGACGGGCGCGAGCCGCGGCTGAAAGCGCGGAATCCAGAGTCGGGCGCAAGCCGCGGCTAAAAGCGCGGACCCCAGAGGCGGGCGGGAGACGTTAAGGCTGCTGCTGCCGCCACCGAGGGGCCTGTGTGCGAGCACAGGTCACTCTCCACACCCCTCTTCCGCGGAGCCTGTGCAGCCCGCCACTGCCAGGTTCCCGGGATCCAGGGACAACTTCCCCGGGAGAACGCACAACACGCCTCAGGCTGGTGCAAAGTCACGCCGGCCTTTGCCACCGCAGGCCCGCCCCGCACTCCGTGCCCCTCCCTCCCCGCCGGCCTGAGTGCGCCAGAGCCCCCGAATCAGCGGCTCTTTTAACCCCATCCTGTCTGAGCAAAAAACAGATGCCCTCCAGCGACCTACACGCAGTGGCAGGGCCAAATCCAAAGCTGAGCCCTGGGAGCTGTGAGAACAAAGAAGAGAAAGGGAAATCTCTCCCAGCAACCTCAGAAGCAGTGGATTAAAGCTCCACAATCAACTTGATATACCCTGCATCTATGGAATACCTGAATAGACAACCAATCATCCCAAATTAAGGAAGTGGACTTTAGGAGGAAGATCTATGATTTTTTCCCTTTTCTTCTTTTTGTGAATGTGTATGTGTATGCTTCTGTGTGAGATCTTGTCTGTATAGTCTTGCTTCCACCATTTGTCCTAGGGTTCTATCCGTCCATGTTTTTTAAAAAATTTTTTTTCTTAATAATTAATTTTAATAACAATATTATACTTTACCTTCGTTCTTTCTTTCTTTCTTTCCGTCCTTCCTTCCCTCCTTTAGACATCATCCCTTTAGAATCATCCCAAATTGAGGAGGTGGTCTCTGACAGCAAGATTTATGATTTTTCCCCATTTACCTCTTTTAGTGAGGGTGTATGTGTATGCTTCTGTGTAAGATTTTGTCTGTATAGCTTTGCTTCCAACATTTGTCCTAAGGTTCTATCTGTCCCTTTTTTTTTTTCTAAATAAGAATTTTTTAATTCAATAACTTTATTATACTTTATTTTATTTTTACTGTATCTTCTTTTTTTCTTTTTTCCCTCTTTCCCTCCTTCCTTCCTTCCTCCCTCCCTCCCTCCCTCCTTTCTTTCCTTCTTGCCTTCTTTCCTTCTTTGCTTCTTTCTTTCTTTCTTCCTTTCTTCCTACCCTCCTTTCCTTCTTTCTTTCCTCATACTTCTACTAATTCCCTCTACTTTTTCTCCCTTTTATCCTGAGCCGTGTGGATGAAAAGCTCTTGGTGCTCCAGCCAGGAAGTAGGGCTCTGCCTCTGAGGTAGGAGAGCCAACTTCAGGACACCGGTCAACAAGAGACCTCCCAGCTCCACATAATATCAAATGGTGAAAATCTCCCAGAGACCTCCATCTTAACACCAGCACCCAGCTTCACTCAACGACCAGCAAGCCACAGTGCTGGAAAACCTATGCCAAACAACTAGCAAAACAGGAACACAACCCCACCCATTAGCAGAGAGGCTGCCTAAAATCATAATAAGGCCACAGACACACCAAAACACACCACCAGACATGAACCTTCCCACTAGAGAGACAAGATCCAGCCTCATCCACCACAACACAGGCACTAGTCCCCTCCACCAGGAAGCCTACACAACCCACTGAACCAACCTTAGCTACTGGAGACAGACATCAAAAACAGGAGGAACTATGAACCTGCAGCCTGCAAAAAGGAGACCCCAAACACAGTAAGATAAGCAAAATGAGAAGACAGATAAACACACAGCAGATAAAGGAGCAAGATAAAAATGCACCAGACCTAACAAGTGAAGAGGAAATAGGCAGTCTACCTGAAAGAGAATTCAGAATAATGATAGTAAGGTTGATCCAAAATCTTGGAGATAGAATGGACAATAGAATGGACAAAATGCAAGAATCAGTTAACAAGGACGTAGAAGAACTAAAGATGAAACAAGCAATGATGAACAACACAATAAATGAAATGAAAAATACTCTAGATGGGATTAATAGCAGAATAACTGAGGCAGAAGAACGGATAAGTGATCTGGAAGATAAAATAGTGGAAATAACTACTGCAGAGCAGAATAAAGAAAAAAGAATGAAAAGAACTGAGGACAGTCTCAGAGACCTCTGGGACAACATTAAACACACCAACATTCGAATTATAGGGGTTCCAGAAGAAGAAGAGAAAAAGAAAGGGACTGAGAAAATATTTGAAGAGATTATAGTTGAAAACTTCCCTAATATGGGAAAGGAAATAGTTAATCAAGTCCAGGAAGCACAGAGAGTCCCATACAGGATAAATACAAGGAGAAATACGCCAAGACACATATTAATCAAACTGTCAAAAATTAAATACAAAGAAAGCATATTAAAAGCAGCAAGGGAAAAATAACACATAAGGGAATCCCCATAAGGTTAACAGCTGACCTCTCAGCAGAAACCCTACAAGCCAGAAGGGAGTGGCAGGACATACTGAAAGTGATGAAGGAGAAAAACCTGCAGCCAAGACTACTCTGCCCAGCAAGGATCTCATTCAGATTTGATGGAGAAATTAAAACCTTTACAGACAAGCAAAAGCTGAGAGAGTTCAGCACCACCAAATCAGCTTTACAATGAATGCTAAAGGATCTTCTCTAGGCAAGAAACACAAGAGAAGGAAAAGACCAATAATAACAAACCCAAAACAATTTAGAAAATGGGAATAGGAACATACATATCGATAATTACCTTAAATGTAAATGGACTAAATGCTCCCACCAAAAGACACAGATTAGCTGAATGGATACAAAAACAAGACCCTTATATATGCTGTCTACAAGAGACCCACTTCAGACCTAGAGACACATACAGACTGAAAGTAAGGGGATGGAAAAAGATATTCCATGCAAATGGAAACCAAAAGAAAGCTGGAGTAGCAATTCTCATATCAGACAAAATAGACTTTAAAATAAGGACTATTAAAAGAGACAAAGAAGGACACTACATAATGATCAAGGGATCGATCCAAGAAAAAGATATAACAATTGTAAATATTTATGCACCCAACATAGGAGCATCTCAATACATAAGGCAAATACTAACAGCCATAAAAGGGGAAATCGACAGTAACACATTCATAGTAGGGGACTTAAACACCCCACTTTCACCCATGGACAGATCATGCAAAATGAAAATAAATAAGGAAACACAAGCTTTAAATGATACATTAAACAAGATGGACTTAATTGATATTTATAGGACACTCCATCCAAAAACAACAGAATACACATTTTTCTCAAGTGCTCATGGAACATTATCCAGGATAGATCATATCTTAGGTCACAAATCAAGCCTTGGTAAATTTAAGAAAATTGAAATTGTATCAAGTATCTTTTCTGACCACAACGCCATGAGACTAGATATCAATTACAGGAAAAGATCTGTAAAAAATACAAACACATGGAGGCTAAACAATACACTACTTAATAATGAAGTGATCACTGAAGAAATCAAAGAGGAAATCAAAAAATACCTAGAAACAAATGACAATGGAGATACAACGACCCAAAACCTGTGGGATGCAGCCAAAGCAGTTCTAAGGGGGAAGTTTATAGCAATACAAGCCCACCTTAAGAAGCAGGAAACATCTCGAATAAACAACCTAACCTTGCACCTCAAGCAATTAGAGAAAGAAGAACAAAAAAACCCCAAAGCTAGCAGAAGGAAAGAAATCATAAAAATCAGATCAGAAATAAATGAAAAAGAAATGAAGGAAACAATAGCAAAGATCAATAAAACTAAAAGCTGGTTCTTTGAGAAGATAAACAAAATAGATAAACAACTAGCCAGACTCATCAAGAAAAAAAGGGAGAAGACTCAAATCAATAGAATTAGAAATGAAAAAGGAGAGGCAACAACTGACACTGCAGAAATAAAAGAGATCATGAGAGATTACTACAAGCAACTCTATGCCAATAAAATGGACAATCTGGAAGAAATGGAAAAATTCTTAGAGAGGCACAACCTGCCAAGACTGAATCAGGAAGAAATAGAAAATATGAACAGACAAATCACAAGCACTGAAATTGAAACTGTGATTAAAAATCTTCCAACAAAGAAAAGCCCAGGACCAGATGGCTTCACAGGCGAATTCTATCAAACATTTAGAGAAGAGCTAACACCTATCCTTCTCAAACTCTTCCAAAATATAGCAGAGGGGGGAACACTCCCAAACTCCTTCTACGAGGCCACCATCACCTTGATACCAAAACCAGACAAGGATGTCACAAAGAAAGAAAACTACAGGCCAATATCACTGATGAACATAGATGCAAAAATCCTCAACAAAATACTAGCAAACAGAATCCAACAGCACATTAAAAGGATCATACACCATGATCAAGTGGGGTTTATTCCAGGAATGCAAGGATTCTTCAATATACGCAAATCTATCAATGTGATAAACCATATTAACAAATTGAAGGAGAAAACCATATGATCATCTCAATAGATGCAGAGAAAGCTTTTGACAAAATTCAACACCCATTTATGATAAAAACCCTGCAGAAAGTAGGCATAGAGGGAACTTTCCTCAACATAATAAAGGCCATATATGATGAGCCCACAGCAAACATCATCCTCAATGGTGAAAAACTGAAAGCATTTCCACTAAGATCAGGAACAAGACAAGGTTGCCCACTCTCACCACTCTTATTCAACATAGTTTTGGAAGTTTTAGCCACAGCAATCAGAGAAGAAAAGGAAATAAAAGGAATCCAAATCAGAAAAGAAGAAGTAAAGCTGTCACTGTTTGCAGATGACATGATCCTATACATAGAGAACCCTAAAGATGCTACCAGAAAACTACTAGAGCTAATCAATGAATTTGGTAAAGTGGCAGGATACAAAATTAATGTACAGAAATCTCTGGCATTCCTATATACTAATGATGAAAAATCTGAAATTGAAATCAAGAAAACACTCCCATTTACCATTGCAACAAAAAGAATAAAATATCTAGGAATAAACCTACCTAAGGAGACAAAAGACCTGTATGCAGAAAATTATAAGACACTGATGAAAGAAATTAAAGATGATACAAATAGATGGAGAGATATACCATGTTCTTGGATTGGAAGAATCAACATTGTGAAAATGACTCTACTACCCAAAGCAATCTATAGATTCAATGCAATGCTTATCAAACTACCACTGGCATTTTTCACAGAACTAGAACAAAAAATTTTGCAATTTGTATGGAAACACAAAAGACCCCGAATAGCCAAAGCAATCTTGAGAATGAAAGAAGGAACTGGAGGAATCAGGCTCCCTGACTTCAGACTATACTACAAAGCTACAGTTATCAAGACGGTATGGTACTGGCACAAAAACAGAAAGATAGATCAATGAAACAGGATAGAAAGCCCAGAGATAAACCCATGCACATATGGACACCTTATCTTTGATAAAGGTGGCAGTAATGTACAGTGGAGAAAGGACAGCCTCTTCAATAAGTGGTGCTGGGAAAACTGGACAGGTACATGTAAAAGTATGAGATTAGATCACTCCCTAACACCATACACAAAAATAAGCTCAAAATGGATTAAAGACCTAAATGTAAGGCCAGAAACTATCAAACTCTTAGAGGAAAACATAGGCAGAACACTCTGTGACATAAATCACAGCAAGGTCCTTTTTGACCCACCTCCTAGAGAAATGGAAATAAAAAGAAGAGTAAACAAATGGGACCTAATGAAACTTAAAAGCTTTTGCGCAGCAAAGGAAACCATAAAGAAGACCGAAAGACAACCCTCAGAATGGGAGAAAATATTTGCAAATGAAGCAACTGACAAAGGATTGATCTCCAAAATTTATAAGCAGCTCATGCAGCTTAATAACAAAAAAACAAACAACCCAATCCAAAAATGGGCAGAAGACCTAAATAGACATTTCTCCAAAGAAGATATACAGAGTGCCAACAAACACATGAAAGAATGCTCAACATCACTAATCATGAGAGAAATGCAAATCAAAACTACAATGAGATATCATCTCACACCAGTCAGAATGGCCATCATCAAAAAATCTAGAAACAATAAATGCTGGAGAGGGTGTGGAGAAAAGGGAACCCTCTTACACTGTTGGTGGGAATGTAAATTGATACAGCCACTGTGGAGAACAGTATGGAGGTTCCTTAAAAAGCTACAAATAGAACTACCATATGACCCAGCAATTCCACTATTGGGCATATACCCTGAGAAAACCATAATTCAAAAAGAGTCATGTACCAAAATGTTCATTGCAGCTCTATTTACAATAGCCCAGAGATGGAAACAACCTAAGGGTCCATCATCGGATGAATGGATAAAGAAGATGTGGCACATATATACAATGGAATATTACTCAGCCATAAAAAGAGACGAAATTGAGCTATTTGTAATGAGGTGGATAGACCTAGAGTCTGTCATACAGAGTGAAGTAAGTCAGAAAGAGAGAGACAAATACCGTATGCTAACACATATATATGGAATTTAAAAAAAAATGTCATGAAAAACCTAGGGGTGAAACAGGAATAAAGACACAGACTTACTAGAGAATGGACTTGAGGCTATGGGGAGGGGGAAGGGTAAACGGTGACAAAGCGATAAAGAGACATGGACATATATACACTACCAAACGTAAGGTAGATAGCTAGTGGGAAGCAGCCGCATAGCACAGGGAGATCAGCTCGGTGCTTTGTGACCGCCTGGAGGGGTGGGATAGGGAGGGTGGGAGGGAGGGAGATGCAAGCGGGAAGAGATATGGGAATATATGTATATATATAACTGATTCATTTTGTTGTGAAGCTGAAACTAACATACCATTGTAAAGCAATTATACTCCAATAAAGATGTTAAAAAAAAAATCTAGAAACAATAAATGCTGGAGAGGGTGTGGAGAAAAGGGAACACTCTTGCACTGCTGGTGGGAATGTGAATTGGTTCAGCCACTATGGAGAACAGTATGGAGGTTCCTTAAAAAACTACAAATAGAACTACCATATGACCCAGCAATCCCACTACTGGGCATATACCCTGAGAAAACCAAAATTCAAAAAGAGTCATGTACCAAAATGTTCATTGCAGCTCTATTTACAATAGCCCAGAGATGGAAACACCCTAAGTGCCCATCATCGGATGAATGGATAAAGAAGATGTGGCACATATATACAATGGAATATTACTCAGCCATAAAAAGAAACGAAATTGAGCTATTTGTAATGAGGTGGATAGACCTAGAGTCTGTCATACAGAGTGAAGTAAGTCAGAAAGAAAAAGACAAATACCGTATGCTAACACATATATATGGAATTTAAGAAAAAAAAATGTCATGAAGAACCTAGGGGTAAAGCAGGAATAAAGATGCAGACCTCCTAGTGAATGGACTTGAGGTTATGGGGAGGGGGAAGGGTGAGCTGTGACAGGACGAGAGAGAGTCATGGGCAGATACACACTAACAAACGTAGTAAGGTAGATAGCTAGTGGGAAGCAGCCTCATGGCACAGGGATATTGGCTCGGTGTTTTGTGACAGCCTGGAGGGGTGGGATAGGGAGGGTGGGAGGGAGGGAGATGCAAGAGGGAAGACATATGGGAACATATGTTTATTTATGACTGATTCACTTTGTTATAAAGCAGAAACTAACACACCATTGTAAAGCAATTATACCCCAATAAAGATGTTAAAAAAAATGCCTAGAAACAATTGACAATAAAAACATGATGACCCAAAACCTACGGGATGCAGCAAAAGCAGTTCTAAGAGGGAAGTTTATAGCAATACAATCCTACCTTAAGAAACAGGAAACATCTCGAGCAAACAACCTCACCTTGCACCTAAAGCAATTAGAGAAAGAAGAACAAAAGAACCCCAAAGTTAGCAGAAGGAAAGAAATCATAAAGTTCAGATCAGAAAAAAATGAAGGAAATGATAGCAAAGAAAAATAAACCTCAAAGCTTGTTCTTTGAAAAGATAAACAAAATTGATAAATCATTAGCCAGACTCATCAAGAAATAAAGGAAGACTCAAATCAGCAGAATTAGAAATGAAAAAGAAGTAACAACTGACACTGCAGAAATACAAAGGATCATGAGAGATTACTACAAGCAACTATATGCCAATAAAATGGGCAACCTGAAGAAATGGACAAATTCTAAGAAAAGCACAACCTTCTGATACTGATCCAGGAAGAAATTGAAAAATTAAACAGACCAATCACAAGCACTGAAATTGAACCTGTGATTTAAAATCTTCCAACAAACAAAAGCCCAGGACCAGATGGTTTCACAGGCAAATTCTATCAAACATTTAGAGAAGAGGTAACACCTATCTTTCTCAAATTCTTGCAAAATATAGCAGAGGGAGGAACACTCTCAAACCCATTCTATGAGGCCAACATCACTCTGATACCAAAAACCGACAAAGATACCACAAGAAAATAAAATGACAGGCCAATATCACTGATGAATATAGATGCAAAAATCCTCAACAGAATACTACTAAACAGAATCCAACAGCACATAAGAAGGATCATACACCATGATCAAGTGGGTTTTATCTCAGGAATGCAAGGATTCTTCAATATATGCAAATCAAACAATGTGATAAACAATATTAACAAATTGAAGGAGAAAAATGATATGATCATCTCATTAGATGCAGAAAAAGCTTTTGACAAAATTCAACACCCATTTATGATAAAAACCCTTCAGAAAGTAGGCATACAGGGAACTTATATCATCATAATAAAGGCCATGCATGACAAACTCACAGCCAACATCGTTCTCAGTGATGAAAAACTGAAAGTATTTCCTCTAAGATCAGGAACAAGACAAAGTTGCCCACTCTCACCACTATTATTCAACATAGCTTTGGAAGTTTTAATCACAGCAATCAGAGAAGAAAAAGAAATAAAAGGAATCCAAATTGGAAAAGAAGAAGTAAAATTGCCACTCTTTGCAATGACATGATACGATACATAGAGAATCCTAAAGATGCTACCAGAAAACTACTAGAGCTAATCAATGAATTTGATAAAGTAGCAGGATACAAAATTAATGCACAGAAATCTCTGCATTCCTATACACTAATGATGAAAAACCTGAAAGAGAAATTAAGGAAACACTCCCATTTACCATTGCAACAAAAAGAATAAAATACCTAGGAATAAACCTACCTAGGGTGACAAAAGATCTGTATGCAGAAAACTATAAGACACTGTTGAAACAAATTAAAGATGATACCAACAGATGGAGAGATATACCATATTCCTGGATTGGAAGAATCAACATAGTGAAAATGACTATACTACTCAAAGCCATCTACAGATCGAATGCAATCCCTATCAAACTACCAATGGCATTATTCACAGAACTAGCACAAAAATTTTCAGAATCTGTATGGAAACACAAAAGACCCTGAATAGCCAAAACAATCTTGAGTAAGAAAAACAGAGCTGGAGGAATTAGGCTTCCTGACTTCCAACTATACTACAAAGCTACAGTAATTAAGACAGTACAGTAATAAAACTTAAAAGTTTTTGCACAGCAAAGGAAACCATAAACAAGATGAAAAGACAACCCTCAGAATGAGAGAAAATATTTGCAAATGAAGCAATGGACAAAGGATTAATCTCCAAAATATACAAGTAGCTCATGCATCTCAATATCAAAAGAACAATTAACCGAATCCAAAAATGGGCAGAAGACCTAAATAGACATTTCTGCAATGAAGATATACAGATTGCCAACAAATATATGAAAGGATGCTCAACATCACTAATCACTAGAAAAATGCAAATCAGAACTAGAATGAGATATCACCTGACACCGGTCAGAATGGCCATCATCAAAAAATCTACAAACAATTAATGCTGGAGAGGGTGTGGAGAAAAGGGAACCCTCCTGCAGTGTTGGTGGGAATGTAAATTGTTACAGCCACTATGGAGAACAGCATGGAGGTTCCTTAAAAAACTGAAAATAGGGCTTCCCTCGTGGCGCAGTGGTTGAGAGTCCGCCTGCCGATGCAGGGGACACGGGTTCGTGCCCCGGTCTGGGAAGATCCCACGTGCCACGGAGTGGCTGGGCTCGTGAGCCATGACCGCTGAGCCTGCACGTCCAGAGCCTGTGCTCCGCAGCGGGAGAGGCCACAACAGTGAGAGGCCCGCGTACCACAAAAAAAAAAAAAAACTAAAAATAGAACTACCATATGACCCAGAAATCCCACTACTGGGCATATGCCCTGAGAAAACCATAATTCAAAAAGTGTCATGTACCACAATGTTGACTACAGCTCTATTTACAATAGCCAGGACATTGAAGCAACCTAAGTGTCCATCGACAGATGAATGGATAAAGAAGTTGTGGCACATATATACAACGGAATATTACCCAGCCATAAAAAGAAATGAAATTGAGTTATTTGTGGTGAGGTGTGTGTACCTAGAATCTGTCATATGGAATGAAGTAAGTCATAAAGAGCAAAACAAATACCGTATACTAACACATATATATGGAATCTAAAAAAAAAAAAAAACCAGGTTCTGAAGAACCTGGGGAAGGACAGGAATAAAGATGTAGACATAGAGAATGGACTTGAGGACACGGGGATGTGGAAGGATAAGCTGGGACAAAGTGAGGGAGTGGCATTGACATATATAAACTACCAAATTTAAAATAGATAGCTAGTGGGAAGCAGCTGCATAGCACAGGGAGATCAGCTCAGTGCTTTGTGTCCATCTAGAGGGGTGGGAGGGAGACGCAAAAGGGAGGAGATATGGGGATATATGTGTATGTATAGCTGATTCACTTTGTTATACAGCAGAAACTAACACACCATTGTAATGCAATTATACTCCAATAAAGATGTTTAAAAAAAAGAATGAAATCAATTCAGACCACTTAACTCTAAATTAGCGGATCAGTCACCTAACTTCCCACTCTCAAGATGACCAAAAGCACTTCATATGAAGAAGTGACATCCATTTAGGGTAAAATTTTATTAAGTGTGCAGGTAAGCTGCACACTTATATTTATTGGAAGCAACCCTGTTATACTGATACATACCATTTTCCTCAACTCCTCGTTGGAAACAATAATGACATTTGGTGGGTCCCCAATGGCAGTGGCAGCTCCTCCAATGTTTGTGAAGATAACTTCTGCAATCAGGACTTGTCTTGGATCGAGATTGAGCACCTCACACAATCTGTCATGAATGGAGGAAAATGAAAACAGTCCCACTATTCACATTGTGAATTGCCCATGTGAGACTTAATTTTTTTTAAAGCATTTGCTTGTACAAGGGAGGCATGTGTGTGCATGTGCTTGTGCACATGTGCACACACACACACCTGTGAGAAGGGCAATGTTGAGGGGTAAAAAATGACAACAGTGCTACAGAGCTACTGGATAAATTTGACTCAGCATTAGATTTCTCTGAAAATTAACATAAAACCCATCTGAACCATCCATGTGAAAATATACTCCTGCCTCGCCCCCACAGGTCTGGAGGAAGCACGCAGGGTGCAGGACCCTGTGCAGGGAAGGCCCTGGCACAGATGAATGCATCTTTGCCACCAGACCCCTCTGAATAGGATGAGGCTAGAGCATAAAGCACCGCCACCCAGTGTCTCACACCATGCCTGTCAACCTACCCACCTTACACTTTTCAAATGCTGAGGCCCTAAGCTTAATATTAACAAGAAGCACACACTCTACAGCAGTGGTTTGTCTGGAAATCTTGACAGTCTTGCTGCCCAGCTCACAACAGATCAATCCCTGGGCCTGGGCCTGGGCAGCAGCGTTTAGAGCTCCGCAAGTAGTTCCACTGAGCCCACAGTTGAGAAAAGGCTACTCTAAAGAAAGTTTAGGAAATATCTCATGGTATTTCCTCCTCCACCTGCCCATCACATTGCCCACTTCCTTACAGAAGCCAGGCCTGGGTGTGGAAGTTGGCAGTGAAGGGTGTCCCTGCTGCATTCAAGGGTCCTTTTCTTTTTTTTGACCACTCCGCGGCATGCAGGATCTTAGTTCCTTGACCAGGGATTGAACCCATGCCCCCTGCAGTGGAAGCGTGGAGTCTGGGAAGTCCCTCAAGGGTCCTTTCTACCACCTCCCAGCTCAGATCACAGCCAGCAGCTCTTCTGAGGGGGACTGGCCTACAGAACCGTGTGGAAGCTGAGAAGGGAGCAGTGTCCAGGGACCAGGGACAGGGATGAATCCAAGAGGAACAGACGCCAATCAGCAGCAGAAGCTATCAGCTTAGGATGCCCCGGCTCTGCTTCTAGCAAGAAAAGGATTAGTGCATGCTAACCAGCAATGCCAGATCTGGCTGTTTAACTGTAAAGACTAGCACTACCCAATCCAGACAAAGGCAGAAGAAATGTGATTAAGTTTATAGAGTCATGAAGAATATGATAGTATAAACAGTGAATCTGAGCACCCCAACATTTCAATCTTGAAAGATGTAATTTTTAGACTAATAAATGGAATTGCTATTCTCACATAAAATTACAAAGCCAGGGCTTCCCTGGTGGCGCAGTGGTTGAGAGTCCGCCTGCCGATGCAGGGGACGTGGGTTCGTGCCCTGGTCCGAGAAGATCCCACAGGCCATGGAGCGGCTGGGCCCATGAGCCATGGCCGCTGAGCCTGTGCGTCTGGAGCCTGGGCTCCACAACGGGAGAGGCCACAACAGTGAGAGGCCCGCATACCAAAAAAAAAAAAAAATTACAAAGCCAGTTCCTAGAACACTAAGGATATAAACAAATCCCAGCAAGGCTGAGACAACCCTCAGCTGCCCAGGTTATACAGGGATGCTGAGAACGTGTGTGCCATCATCAGAGAGTACAGTGACATGCTGGAATCTGGCACATTGTGAGATGATTTTCAAACCAGTGTCAGCAGCAGAGTTGCCCTGGTTGAAGTGGGGTGGGTGTGAACTGCCTCTTGCCCCCTGAGGTGTCCTAGGGGCAGGGTTGGTTTTAGCATGTGCTACAGTTTACAACGCCCTCCATCCTGCATTTACCCTCAGAAGAACCCTTAGGTACTGGGAGGTGCTATGCTCCCTGTGCAGGCATGCTGAGTCCAGCGTCCCTCCCCCTCAAATCTATATTTGCACGTGGGCCATGACAATGTAGTCAAGCTTGCAGAAGCCTGAGCAACGGACTGACTTGTGACACTGCAGGCCAATCCGTGGGGTGCTGCCCGCTGTCTGCTCCTCTCTAACCTTCATTCTCCTCTCCCCACCCCACACTCCAACTCCCTCCTCCTCTGAGGGTCACTACTCTTCCAACAACAAAAGTATTGCCCAGAATTAGTCCTGAGCTCTGGAAGTAGCCCCTCGCTGGTGACATTGAACTTGCTGTGTCTCATGCCTCAAGTGCAGCAGAATCTCTTATCTGGCAGAATCCTCAGAACGCTAGTTTGGGTTAATCTCTTTGATGGCACAACCCAGATCAGTGCAGCTGAAGTGACTTGTCTAAAGGTCCTCACTACCTAGCTTCCCAGAAACCACCAGCCATACCTGTGTCCCCTCAGTCTCCCGAGGAGCAGCCAGCACCAGCACATGATGGGTCTAAGCAGGGGAAGACCATGATATGCTGGGAACCATCTTTAAAATAAGGAACATAAAGTCTAGATACAAGTGTACATCCATGACCTTGGTAGGGGCTGCACAATGACAGGCTGCAGCCCAATCCCCAGGAATCTCCAGGTGATCAGCCTGTGCTGCTCGGTGAATGTCAAACAAAGGAAGTGGATGGAATTAAAAGGAGCAAAATAGAATCAAACCGAATTTCTCTTTCCCAAAGTTGCCTTTCAAGGCCTTGCCAGGTCCAATCCTTCCACGAGGAGCCTGCCAGAGCAGGACAGCAGCCCCACCTCCCACTCTCTGGCTGAGTGCCCCACGGAGCCCATGGACCAGAACTCCTGGCCCCTGATGGTCTGTCCCACAGTACACAAAGGCCCATGTGTGCTGACTTCTGCAGCATTTCTGCAACCACCACTGCCACTGTCACAGCCGTGCACACAGAGCCACAGTCCCAGTGGGTGTGCAGGCCGGACCCAAGCACACGGGTGAAGGGCAAGGTCAGCAGCCAGCATGCGCTGCTGTGAGCCTGGCCTGATGCCCACACCGTGCCACTCTGCCTACCTTATGGTCACGGGAGTGAAGAGGAGCGCTGTGGTGACGTTGTCCAGGAAGGCAGAAAGGACAGCGACAATGAGACACAACATGATGATCATGGCCCACACTCTTCCCCGGGACAGTTTGTATGCCTGCAGCACAATAAAGAACAAGCCAGGATCAGCAGGGTCAAAGAACAGATGCAACATTTCATTAGGGTCTCTAAAACTAAGGTCTAAATAAACATTGCATGGAGGATTAAAACTTAGACCCACACACTCCTAAATCTGCTGAGATGAGGCAGTAATGGCTGGACCTGGACGTTCTAAATCCACCCTGGCCTATGTTCCTTCCCTCAGATTCTCCTTCTCGGTGCCCTGTGGTGGTCAATCTGTCACAAGGTGACGGCCTGTCACCCCTGCATCCCCTAGTCTTTTACACACTGGACAGCTTGGGCTGTGAATTTGGGATCCACCTGACCCTAGAGTCTACTGATCTTTGGAGATCTAGGGATTACTTTCAGTACCAAGGTATTGTGAGGAAGAGGCCAGATAGTACCTGGGAGGTGCAAGGTGGTGCACAAAGATGGCAAAAATCACAGAATTGTTCTATCATTCAAGGTTTGGAAAGGACTTTGTAAAGTAAATATTTTTTTAAAGGAAATTTTCAGTTTCAAATTTTAAAAAGTCAAGCCCAGCACTAGTCTTTCGTTAGCAGAGCACGACAAGATGTCTTCCTGCCAACCCTGAGTAATAGGACCAATACAAATTCTTTGTTTGTTTTTGTAACAGATTTATTGGAGTATAATTGTTTTAAAAGGTTGTGTTAGTTTCTGCTGTATAATGAAGTGAATCACCTATATGTATACATATATCCCCATATCCCCTTCCTCTTTTTTTTTTTTTTTTTTTTTCCGGTACACGGGCCTCTCACTGTCGTGGCCTCTACCGTTGCGGAGCACAGACTCGGGATGCGCAGGCTCAGTGGCCACGGCTCACGGGCCCAGCCGCTCCACGGCATGTGGGATCTTCCCGGACCGGGGCACGAACCCGCGTCCCCTGCATTGGCAGGCAGACTCTCAACCACTGCGCCACCAGGGAAGCCCTCTGCTTCCTCTTGCGTCTCCCTACCACACTCCCTATCCCATCTCTCTAGGTGGTCACAAAGCACCAACCTGATCTCCCTGTGCTATGCAGCTTCTTCCCCCTAGCTATCTATTTTATATTTGGTAGTGTATATATGTTAATGCTACTCTCTCACTTCATCCCAGCTTACCCATCCCTGACCTGTGTTCTCAAGTTCATTCTCTACATCTGCATCCTTATTTTTGTCCTGCCTCTAGGTTCTTCAGGATGATTTTTGTTTTGAATTCTATATATATGTGTTAGCATACAATATTTGCTTTTCTCTTTCTGACTTGCTTCACTCTGTATGACAGATTCTAGGTCCATCCACCTCACTACGAATAATTCAATTTCATTTCTTTTTATGGTTGAGTAATATTCCATTGTATATATGTGACACATCTTCTTTATCCATTCATCTGTCAATGGACACTTAGGTTGCTTCCATGTCCTGGCTATTGTAAATAGTGCTACAATGAACATTGTGGTACATGACTCTTTGAATTATGGTTTTCTCAGGGTATATGCCCAGTAGTGGGATTGCAGTGTCATTTGGTAGTTCTATTTTTAGTTTTTTTAAGGAACCTCCATACTGTTCTCCATAATGGCATTCCCACGAACAGTGCAAGAGGGTTCCCTTTTCTCCACACCCTCTCCTGCATTTATTGTTTGTAGATTGTTTGATGATGGCCATTCTGACCGGTGTCACGTAATAACTCATTGCAGTTTTGATTCGCATATCTCTAATGATTAGTGATATTGAGCATCCTTTCATGTGTTTGTTGGCAATCTGTATATCTTTTTTGGAGAAATATTTATTTAGGTTTTCTGCCCATTTTTAGATTGGGTCGTTTGTTTTATTGATATTGAGCTGCAAGAGCTGCTTGTATAGTTTGGAGATTAATCCTTTGTCCATTGCTTCATTTGAAAATATTTTCTCCCATTCTGAGCATTGTCTTTTCATCTTGTTTATGGTTCCTTTGCAGTACAAAAGCTTTTAAATTTCATTAGGTCCCATTTGTTTATTTTATTTCCATTTCTCTAGGAGGTGGGTCAAAAAGAATCTTGCTGTGATTTATGTCATAGAGTGTTCTGCCTATGAGTTTCCTCTAAGAGTTTTATAGTGTCTGCCCTTATATTTAGGTCTTTAATCTATTTTGAGTTTATTTTTGTGTATGGTGTTAGGAAATGTTCTAATTTCATTCTTTTACATGTAGCTGTCCAGTTTTCCCAGCACCACTTTTTGAAGACGCTGTCTTTTCTCCATTGTATATTCTTGCCTCCTTTATCAAAGATATGGTGACCATATGTGTGTGGGTTTATCTCTGGGCTTTCTATCTTGTTCCATTGATCTATCTTTCTGTTTTTGTGCCAGTACCATACTGTCTTGATTAATGCAGCTTTGTAGTTTAGCCTGAAGTCCAGGAGCCTGATTCCTCCAGCTCCGTTTTTCTTTCTCAATATTGCTTTGGCTATTCGGGGTCTTTTGTGTTTCCATACATATGCCGAAATTTCATGTTCTAGTCCTGTGAAAAATGCCATTGGTAGTTTGATAGGGATACATTGAATCTATAGATTGCTTTGGGTAGTACAGTCATTTTCACAATGTTGATTCTTCCAATCCAAGAACATGCTATATCTCTCCATATGTTTGTATCATCTTTAATTTCTTTCATCAGTGTCTTATACTTTTCTGCATACAGGTCTTTTGTCTCCTTAGGTAGGTTTATTCCTAGGTACTTTACTTTTTTGTTGTAATGGTAAATGGGAGTGTTTCCTTAATTTCTTTCAGGTTTTTCATCATTAGTGCATAGGAATGCAAGAGATTTCTGTGCATTAATTTTTTATACTGTTACTTTACCAAATTCATTGATTAGCTCTAGTAGTTTTCTGGTAGCATCTTTAGGATTCTTTATGTATAGTATTATGTCATCTGCAAACAGTGACAATTTTACTTCATCTTTTCCAATTTCTCTGATTGCTGTGGCTAAAACTTCCAAAACTATGTTGAATAATAGTGTTGAGAGTGGGCGACCTTGTCTTTTTACTGATCTTAGAGGACGGTTTCAGTTTTTCACCATTGAGAATGATGTTGGCTCTGGGTTTGTCATATATGGCCTTTATCACGTTGAGGTGGGTTTGCTGTATGCCTACATTCTGGAGAGATTTTATCATAAATGGGTGTTGAATTTTGTCAAAATCTTTTTCTGCATCTATTGAGATGAGCATATGGTTTTTTCCTTCAATCTGTTAATATGGTTTATCACATTGATTGATTTGCATATATTGAAGAATCCTTGCATTCCTGCGATAAACCCCACTTGGTCATTGTGTATGATCCTTTTAATGTGCCATTGGATTCTGTTTGCTTGTATTTTGTTCAGGATTTTTGCATCTATGTTCATCAGTGATATTTGCCTGTGGTTTTCTTTTTTTGTAACATATTTGTCTGGTTTTGGTATCAGGGTGCTGGTGGCCTCATAGAATGAGTTTGGGAGTGTTCCTCCCTCTGCTATACTTTGAAAAAGTTTGAGAAGGATAGGTGTTAGCTCTTCTCTAAATGTTTCATAGAATTCACCTGAAGCCATCTGGTCCTGGGCTTTTGTTTGTTGGAAAATTTTTAATCACAGTTTCAATTTCAGTACTTGTGATTGGTCTGTTTATATTTTCTATTTCTTCCTGGTTCAGTCATGTAAGCTTGTGCTTTTCTAAGAATTTGTCCATTTCTTCCAGATTGTCCATTTTATTGGCATATAGTTCTTGTAGTAGTCCCTCATTATCCTTTTTATTTCTTGCAGTGTCAGTTGTTACTTCTTTTCGTTTCTTAATCTGTTGATTGGAGTCTTCTCCCTTTTTCTTGATGAATCTGGCTAATGGTTTATCAATTTTGTTTATCTTCTCAAGGAACCAGCTTTTAGTTTTATTGATCTTTGCTATTGTTTCTTTCAGTTCTTTTTCATTTATTTCTGATCTGATCTTTATGATTTCTTTCCTTCTGCTAACTTTGGGGTGTTTTTCATTCTTCTTTCTCTACTTGCTTTAGGTGTAACGTGAAGTTGTTTGAGATGTTTTTTGTTTCTTGAGGTAAGATTGTATTGCTATAAACTTCCTTCTTAGAACTGCTTTTGCCGCATCCCATAGGTTTTGGGTCGTCGTGTTTTCATTGTCATTTGTTTCTAGGTATTTTTTGATATCCTCTTTGATTTCTTCAGTGATCTATTTGTTATTTAGTAGTGTATTGTTTAGCCTCCATGTGTTTGTATCTTTTACAGTTTTTTTTTTCTGTAATTGGTATCTTGTCTTATAGCGTTATGGTCGGTAAAGACACAAGACAATTTCAATTTTCTTAAATTTACCACAGCTTGATTTGTGACCCAAGATATGATCTATCCTGGAGAATGTTCCATGAGCACTTGAGAAGAATGTGTATTCTGTTGTTTTTGATGTAATGTCCTTTAAATATCAATTAGGTCCATCTTGTTTAGTGTATCATTTAAAGCTTCTGTTTCCTTATTTATTTTCATTTTGGATGATATGTCCATTGGTGAAAGTGGGGTGTTGAATTCCCCTCCTATGATTGTGTTACTGTCGACTTCCCCTATTATGGCTGTTAGCATTTACCTTATGTATTAAGGTGCTCCAATGTTAGGTGCATAAATATTTACAATTGTTATATCTTTTTCTTTGTATTGATCCCTTGGTCTTTATGTAGTGTCCTTGTCTCTTTTAATAGTCTTTATTTTAAAGTCTATTTCATTTGATATGAATATTGCTACTCCAGCTCCCTTTTGATTTGCATTTGCATGGAATATCCTTTTCCATCACCTCACTTTCAGTCTGTATGTGTCCCTAGGTCTGAAGTGGGTCTCTTGTAGACAGCATATATATGGGCCTTGTTTTTATATCCATTCAGGCAGCTTATGTCTTTTGGTTAGAACATTTAATCCATTTACCTTTAAGGTAATTATCAATATGTTTGTTGCTATTACCATTTTCTTAATTGTTTTGGGGTTGTTATTGTAGGTCTTTTCCTTCTCTTTTGTTTCCTGCCTAGAGAAGTTCCTTTAGCGTTTGTTTTAAAGCTGGTTTGGTGGTGCTGAGTTTCTTTACTTTTGCTTGTCTGTAAAGGTTTTCATTTCTCCATCAAATCTGAATGAGATCCTTGCTGGATAGAGTAATCTTGTTTGTAGGTTTTTCTCTTTCATCACTTCAAGTATGCCCTGCCACTCCCTTCTGGCTTGCAGTTTCTGCTGAAAGATCAGCTGTTCACCTTATGGGGAGTCCCTTGTATATTATGTGTTTCTTTTCCCTTGCTGCTTATAATTTTTTTTTCTTTTTAATTTTTGATAGTTTGATTAATATCTGTCTTGACATGTTTCTCCTTGGACTGATCCTGTATGGGACTCTCTGAGCTTCCTGGACTTGACTGACTATTTCCTTTCCCATGGTAGGGAAGTTTTCAACTATAATCTCTCAAATATTTTCTCAGACCCTTTCTTTTTCTCTTCTCCTTCTGGGACCCCTATAATTTGAATGCTGGTGGGTTTAATGTTGTCCCAGAAGTCTCTGAGACTGTCCTCAATTCTTTTCATTCTTTTTTCTTTATTCTGCTCTGTGGTAGTTAGTTCCACTATTTTATCTTCCAGGTCACTTATCCATTCTTCTGCCTCAATTATTCTGGTATTGATTCCTTCCAGAGAATTTGTAATATCATGTTTTGTGTTGTTCATCAATGCTTGTTTGCTCTTTACTTCTTCTAGGTCCTTGTTAAACATTTCTTGTATTTTCTCCATTCTATTTCCGATATTTTGGATCATCTTTACTATCATTACTCTGAATTCTTTTTCAGGTAGACTGCCTATTTCCTCTTCATTTGTTTGGTCTGGTGGGTTTTTACCTTGCTCCTTCATCTGCTGCATATTTCGCTGTCTTCTCATTTTGTTTAACTTACTGTGTTTGGGGTCTCCTTTTTGCAGTTTGCAGGTTCATAGTTCCTATTGCTTTTAGTTTCTGCCTCCAGTTGGTGAGGCTGGTTCAGTGACTTGTGTAGGTTTCCTGGTGGAGGGGACTGGTGCTTGTGTTTTTCTGGGTGGGGTGGATCTTGTCTCTCTTGTGGTCAGAGCTGCTTCTGGTGGTCTGTTTTGGGTTGTCTGTGAACTTAGTATGATTTTAGGCATCCCCTCTGCTAATGTGTGGTGTTGTGTTCCTGTCTTGCCAGTTGTTTGGCATGGGGTGTCCAGCACTGGAGATTGCTGGCTGTTCGTGGAGCTGGGTCTTCACATTGAGATGGAGAGTTCTGAAAGAGCTCTTGCCATTTGATATTATGTGTGGCTGGGAGGTTTCTGGTGGACCAATGTCCTGAACTTGGCACTCCCACCTCAGAGGCTCAGGCCTGACACCAGGCCGGAGCACCAAGACCCTGTCACCCACATGGCTAGGTCAAGTGAAAGAGGCCCTAAACCATCAAAAGTTATATCCAATATCCAGCTGGGAGATCTGAGCGGCATGGCCATGGGCTCGTCTGTGGTATGGCTGCTGGGCGCAGGCCAGGTTTTCAGCCAGGACCAGTACAAATTCTGCCAGTCAGAACTTGCTGGTGGATTCCTCAGGGTATATGGGGGTATATGTATACGTATAGCTGATTCACTTTGTTATACAGCAGAAACTAACACAACAATGTAAAGCAATTATACTCCAATACAGATTTTTAAAAATAATTAATTAATTACAGTAAAAAAAAAAGGAATGTTTATATGCTCAATGTTTAGAAAGTAATCATTGAAATTATTTCACCAAAAAGTGGAGTAGTCAGAAGCTGATGATTTAAAATATTTGGATACTCTGAAGTGCAAAACAGTTTTGGTGCATAGCTCTCAAACTGCCAATTTGAACCCTGTCATACAAACACTCAACTCTAGTACTCTTCTCCTTGATCCTCTTCTTTGGTTATTTGTTGAGAAGCTGAAAGTGTTGCTCAGAGGCACTCAAATTAGCACAGCAACTATGTCCAGCTTTTCAGCAGTGATTTTGAAAAGGAGGACAGAATTTTAAAATATTTGCTTTAAGTGGTAGTTTTATTCACTAAATATGTAATGGTGGAAAAATAAATATGTCAATTAATTAATACATAACTATTAAATGCCACATCAAACTTACCTTTACAGCACAATAATCAAAAAATCCAGTCTCTGAAAATATGGCTACTAAAATCATCTGTGGGGAAAAGAGAAACAGGAGACAAGGAGAATGTTTCAGCATTCAGCACCATCCTGAAATGACACCAGAGTTATCCCTTTCACATCTGATCTCTGGCCTCTGCGTGAAAGCTACCACCTCATCAAGCTTCTCACTCTCTTGATGAGTGTGGTTCACTTACTAACTCCCTGAATCAAGCCCCTTGCCAGTGGGTTTTCACCTCTATATTTGTCCAGGGATATGTGCCCAAGGTACATTATCATTCCATCTGATCTTGACAGTGAACACTGTGTTATAATTACTCTCTGTCTTATAGACCAGGAAACTGGCAGGCAGAGATGGAAGGTGACTCACTTACAGTCACAAAGCTAGAAACAGGGAACGAAATGGGACAGAATGTGGCCTTCTACACCTAAATGTCCACACAAGCAACAATTCAATGTTTTAAGACTTTTAAACTGGCTTAAATTTTGTTTCCTAAAATAATTTAACAGATTTTTATCACCAATTTGATCAAGACAAGCAAATAAGAGTAGTTACATTGAAATGATTATTCTCTGGGTTCTATATGAACCCAGAAGGCCTACTCACTTGTGCTTTTCTACTGATGACACTGAGTTGGTGAGAATAATCATCCTAGATAGTAACAAAAAGTAATGTCCTATTTATTCTAAGTCTAATCAACCAGACAGTTCAACCAGCCTGAACTTTCTGGAAGATTCTCTATTCTACCTCCTTAGATGGTGACGTATCACGTGCTGAACTTGGAGTGAGAAGATGCAGGTTCAAATATCAATTCTGCTACTTAGGAGTAATTTAACTTTGAACAAAAAATTTAATTCTCTGTACTTTGGTTTTCTCACCTCATCTCTGAATGTCTGTTCCTTGTAAGGTTGTTGTGAAAATTCAATAGCATTATGTAAACTAAAGTACTTAGAAAAGAGTGGGCCCGATACTGTCTTTCAAATAAACAGTGCAAAACAAAAGTGCCCCCAAATTAATTTAGACTCAGTACAGATATCTACCTTGTCTAGCATGACCAACAATATTCATCCTAACCCAAATGGCCACTGTGAGGCCATTTATAGAATGTGGAGCTTCACACACCAATGGAAGTTTCACATGAACATGGATGGGTAGGTCCTGTGTGGTCTTCCACTGTCATGGTGGAGCTGTTCCACACGTCAGCTGCCAGAACCACCCAAGAGATGCTGGAACTCAGGGACTGGGTAAGTGACTGGCATGCAACAGGGTGGAAAAGGCAGGGGCCTAGTTATATAGACTGTCTCTGCAAAGTTCTACCGATTCCATTTGAGAAAAAAAATTAAACCACTCATTTTAAAAATTCTAACCACCCCCAGTAGCTCCAAATGTAACTATATTAAGGTAATTAAAGTGAAGCCCTGGGCTTCTGTGGTGGCGCAGTGGTTGAGAGTCCACCTGCCAATGCAGGGGACACAGGTTCATGCCCCAGTCCAGGAAGATCCCACATGCCGCGGAGTGGCTGGGCCCGTGAGCCATGGCTGCTGAGCCTGCGCATCCGGAGCCTGTGCTCCGTAACAGGAGAAGCCACCAACAGTGAGAGGCCTGAGTACCGCAAAAAAAAAAAAAAAAAGTGAAGCCCTAACCCAGTATGACTGGTGACCTTATAAGAAGAAGAGATGAGGACACAGATATGCCCAGAGGGACAATCATGTGAGGACACAGGGAGAAGATGATCATCTACAATTCAAGGAGAGAAGCCTCAGAGGAAACCAACCCTGCCAACACCTTTATCTCAGACTTCCAGCCTCCAGAATTGTGAGGAAATACAGTTCTGTTGTTTAAGTCACCCAGTCTGTGGTATTTTATTATGTCAGCCCCAGAAAACTAATATACCAATCATTAAGTTTTTTTAAAAACCTATTTTATAAGCCATCTGGTATGCCTTCCTTCTTCCTTCCATAGGCCCAAATGCTATACACTTCAGGACCCAATACATTCGTTCCTCTATGAAGCCTGAGTTCAGAGCACTGACCTTCCTCCCACTCCACCCACAGAGTAGGCAGCCACTTTGGGTCACACCGAAGCCTAGAGCAGCAGGGCTCTCCATGGTGCTAGGGCAGAAAGAATATTAGCAAGAGGTGAGGGCATGTGGTGACCTGCTTTACACAGTGTGAGTCTTCTAGCCCTGAGAGGAAACACCCTCCTCAAATCACTCAGCTGCTGTGGGTCTGTTCAAGAGTGCAATAGCCGTTCCCACTGCTGTTCAGACCCCTGTCAAATTCCACTTATTCCAGTTAAGTTTGTTTATGGCTCATGTACCATACTAGCCCACTAGTGTGTCTTAAAGTTCCCTTCCTACAAGTTCATTTGGTGACACTCTTCATAGCACACAGTAGAGGGACCACTTGAAAATGTCTGTTTAACAGCAAATATACAAACAATTACTTAGGGACAATTTCTTCATTTCTTCCTTTATCCATATAATTAAAGGTACTTTTCCAATCACTGAAAAACTTAAATTGTTCATCTGTTTAGGATATTCCATTTTATATTTTAAGTACAGTAACTTTTAAAAATTTCTAAATTTTCTGAATGGCAAGATTATTTCACTGTCAGACAGGCCTTAGGCTGAAATTTTACAGCTAACTAATCAGAGCACCAATCACTCCATTCCTCCTCAGGAGAAATCAGCTAGACCTGCACAAACACTTCTCAATCAAGCCCTAATTGTCAAGCATCACAGTGTCTTTAAGAGTCAGCAGTGGCCAAAGAGAAGGTCCAAGATTACAGCAAGCTTGGGACCCTGTCCCACTGGGAGGACTGTCATTACCATGCCAAACAGCAGGGCCAGAGTCTCGAAATCAATCCACTCCACCACGTGGGTCAGGCTAGGTCTCTGCAATCAAAGCACAAATTTGCCAGTTAGTCCTGGGCATCATCCTCCTGGTGATAAACTGTAAATATGTGCCACCCTTTACAGAAAACCCACTCATTGGACCAGAGTCAAAAGTCACACCATCTGCTTGCCTTTGAAATCAGATTATATCATCACTGAAAAACACTCGTGACCCAAAGCATAATAACATCAAACGACAATTAAAAAAAAAAGCAGATTTATTAAGCCCCGTCCATGTCCTTAAGGGAAGGTAGAATCATGGGGGACTGGGAACCCAGACTGGGAACTGAGGGCACTTGGAGAGCCTGGTTGTTGGAAAAGGACTGCACAGTGGTCCAGGGAGGTTCCTGCAGCACAAGCCATGTGCTACGTCAATGATTTCTAGAATTAAATAACTACTACTACACTACTCCTTAACAATTAATAAAAATAACAGTGGTTTATGTGTAAGTTTTAGGATGCTGGGACATTTTACCCTTAGAGTTAGTGTTTGTTTATACCAACTCTAGTCAAGAAAAAGAAAATAAAAAATAAATAACTAACTGAATATAGCCCCACATAGCCCCAGTTATTATTCTTTGGTTGACTGACTGCCCTTTTGTAGTACTTTTCAGAACAATCCCTGAAATTCTACAGATTTGCTTTCAATCCTAAGTTCTGTATATTGCCACCTTGGTCAGTTCCAGCACTACTCCTCAAGATGGAGGCTCCACAGGCCTCCATCTCTAGTGGGCACTTGGCCTCTCTTGCTTCCCTACATTCATTCCAATGTCCCTGCAGGATGGACCACACGCAGACCCTGGGGGGGTGATATTCCCCCCAGACTTGCACATCCAGGGACCTCCTGATGTCTGCAAGACAGAACCCCAAACTCACTGTCTCCCACCTCTCTGCTCCAACCAGGATGGCCTCTTCTAGTTTCCATGGGCTGACAGTACATAGGGCCAGCTCTAACATAACTCAGCTGCATGACCTGGGAAATGCTTGACCACCATGAGTCAAGCATTTCCTCAGCTAGTGTGGAGAATAACACCACTGGGATGTGTGTGATAAAGTCAAATGTTAATTACTCATCAATGCTGTAAAGCTCATGCCACTAATGGGAAATGTGAAAGAGTATATTAAAAAAGTAAAATCACCAGCTAATGCCTAATTCTTGGACTGTCTTTGAATCTGACATTCTATTGAGTGCCAGCCATTGACTCAAAATGTTACACTTACATCTCCAATCACAGCCAGCGCTGCTAATGCTGCAAGGGAACCCAACATGGCTGCCAGTGTTCTGTGAACAATCTGGAAAGAAACATAGAAAATTACTGCATTCTAATCCACAGGACGTTAAAACACACAGAAAGGGACTTCCCTGGTGGTGCAGTGGCTAAGTTTCCACGTTCCAGTGCAGGGGAAGTGGGTTTGATCCCTGGTTGGGGAATTAAGATCCCACATGCCACAGGAAAACAAAGCCCACATGCCACAACTAGAGAGCCCATGTGTTGCAACTACAGAGCCCATGCACTCTGGAGCCTGCACACCGCAAATACTGAGCTTACGCACTCTGGAGCCTGCGCTCCACAACTAGAGAGAAGTCCACATGCCACAATAAAGAGCCCACAAACCACAACAAAAGATCCCACGTGCTGCAACAAGACCCAATGCAGCCAAAAATAAATAAATAAATAATTTTAAAAAATAAATAAAACACACAGAAGCCTCTATTGGTATAAGTATTTGTGAAGATTGGCCATTTTATACCATATCTATTAAGACAATAAATAAATCGTGAGTTTCTTTGTTTCAGAGTCTGGATGCCCTAGAGGCACACACAACCATCACCAGTCTGCTTTCTAAAGAAAGATTTCCTGCATAATTAGATGACCCTGAAGTAGAAGCTCGATAAAGTTTGTTCTATAAGGAAGCCTGCAGTAAATTATCATTAATTATTTACCATATAATCCATAGGCAACTGGAGAATTAGTTCCACAATATAAATCAATTCTGCCCAATTACTGAGACTGTTATAAAATGCTTAATCTAATTGAAATTTCAGTATTACCACTGAACCACGAAAATACTTTTTCTATTTAATTATAATTCAAGTGGGCATGGAATTTCTAAGGCAAAATATAAAGAAAGGCAAGAATGCAGAGAATTTGAAAGCCTCAAACATTGCTGGTGTGAACGTAAAATGGTGCACCCTGAGCCACAGCTGTTACCTTGGACCCCAGAGACTGTTGCCACTGCTGCTAAGGGTCCTGTGTGCAAGGCAGGTCTCTTCCCACACCTTCCCATAAGCCTCTGCAGCCAGCCACTGCCTTCCAACTTCCCTGGAAGAACACATGGCATGCCTCGGGCTCTTGCAACTTCATGCCAGCCTCTGCGGCCCACAGGCACTCCCCGCACAATTATGACTGCTATATCCCTCCCTCAGCCCCAACCTGAGTGAGCAAGGGAGCCCTAATCAGCCACTGCTTTTTCCTCTTCTTGCTTGGGTGGGGAACAGATGCCTGAGGGAAGCCCACATGCAGTGCGGGGGCCAAAACCAAGGCTGAAACCCAGGAGCAGTGTGACCAAAGATGAGAAAGGGAAATATCCCTGTGCAGCTGCAGGAGCAGTGGATTAAATCCCAGCAATCAGCTGGGTAAACCCTGCAACTGTGGAATACCTGAATAGACAATGAGGGTTCCCAGAACTGAGGCTGCAGACTTTGGGAGCAACTGTGGACTTTGTGGGCAAGTACACATGGGTAAAGATCATAGTATGAGCTGATCCCACAGTGCCCATAGCAGGTCCAGAGAACTACCTAGGAGTATTGGAGGACTTCCTGGGTAGGCAGGGATTGGCTGTGGCTCACTGTGGAGGCAAGGACACTGACAGCTAAGGCCACAGGAAAATATCACTACTTTTGTTTTGTTTTGTTTTGTTTTTCGGTTCTGTTGTTCTTTTTCTTAATTATTATTATTCTTTAATTTTATCTTTCTCTTTACTTTTTCTTTTCTTTTTATGCTTTTATTTTTAACATATTTTTATTTATTTTTTCCTAATTCTACTGTACTTTTTCATTATATTGTTTTTTTCCTTGTTTGCTTTTTTCCTTTGCTTTCATTTTATTTTTAACTATATTTTACATTTTTCTATTTTTACTTTACTAGTTTGTTGTTTTGTATTTTTTCCTTCTGCTTTCATCTTTATTTGTCTTTACATTTTTTGGATAGTTTTTGTGTGTTTGTTTTATGCTTTCATTGCCTTTTTTAATTAGCTTTCTGCATTTGATATGTTTCTGGTTTTATGTTTGTGTTAGTTTAGTTTTTAGTGTTTCTTTTCATTTTTGAAATTGTTTACTGGTTTGGTTACTCTCTTCTTTCTTTTCTCTTTTTTTTTCTTTTTGTGAGTGTTTGTATATATGTTTCTTTGTGTGATTTTTGTCTGTTTGGTTTTGCTTTTACCATTTGTCTTGGGGTCTCATCTGTTCATTTTAGAAGGATCTTTTTTAGTTTTGTTTTTGTTTTGTTTTGTTTTTACTTCTTATTTTTCTTGTGCACTGTGTGGCTTGCAGGGTATTGGTGTGCTGGCTGGGGGTCAGGCATGAGCCTCCGAGGTGGGAGAGCTAAGTCTAGGACGTTGGACCACCAGAAAACACCTTGTTCCATGGAATATTTATTGTTGAGATCTCTCCCAGAGGTCTCCATCTCAAAACTAAGACCCAGCTCCACCCAACAGCCAGCAAGCTGAAGTGATGACTGCCTCACACCAAACAACTAGCAAGACAGGAAAAAAAACCCCACCCATTAGCAGACAGGCTACCTAAAGTCATACTAAGCTCACAGACACTGCAAAACAGACCAATGGACATGGCCCTTCCAACCAGAGGGACAAGATCCAGCTCCACCCACCAGAACAGAGGTTCCAGTCCCCTCCACAAGGAAGCCTACACAAGTCGCTGGACCAACCTCACCAACTGGGCACAGACAACAGAATTAAAAGGAACTACGACTCTACAGCTTGTAGAAGGAGACCAAAAACACAGTAAGTTAAACAAAATAAGGAGACCGAGAAATATGCAACAGATGAAGAAGCAAGGTAAAAACCCACCAGACCAAACAAATGAAGAGGAGATGGGCAGTCTAACAGAAAAAGAATTCAGAGTAATGATAGTAAAGATGATTCAAAATCACAGAAATAGAATGGAAAAAATATAATAAACATTTAACAAGTAACTAGAAGAACTAAAGAACAAATAAACAGTGATGAACAACACAATAACTGAAATTTAAAATACCCTAGAAGGAACCAATGGCAGAATAACTGAGGCAGAAAAATGGATGAGTGACCTGAAAGATGAAACGGTGAAAATAACTGCCAAGGAGCAGAAAAAGATAAAAGAATGAAAAGAATTGAGGACAGTTTCAGAGAACTCTGGGACAACATTAAATGCACCAACATTCAAATTATAGGGGTCCCAGAAGAGGAAGAGTAAAAGAATGGGGCTGAGAAAATATTTGAGAGATTATAGTTGAAAACTTCCCTACCATGGGAAAGGAAATAGTCAATCAAGTCCAGGAAGCTCAGAGAGTCCCATACAGGATCAGTCCAAGGAGAAACATGCCAAGACACATATTAATCAAACTATCAAAAATTAAATACAAAGAAAAAATATTAAAAGCAGCCAAGGAAAAGCAAGAAATAACACACAAGGGAATCCCCGTATGGTTAACAGCTGATCTTTCAGCAAAAACTCTGCAAGCAAGAAGGGAGGAGCAGGATGTATTTTAAATGATGAAAGGGAAAAACCTACAAACAAGATTACTCTACCCAAAAAGGATCTAATTTAGATTGGACTGGAGAAATTACAACCTTTACAGACAAACAAAGTTAACAGAACTCAGCACCACCCAACCAGCTTAACAACAAATGATAATGTAACTTCCCTAAGTGGGAAACACAAGAGAAGGAAAAGACCTATAAAAAAAAAAACCAAAACAATTTTTAAAATGGTAATAGGAACATATATATCAATAATTACCTTAAATGTAAATGGATTAAATGCTCCAACCAAAAGACAAAGACTGTCTGAATAGATATAAAAACAAGACCCGTATATATGCTGTCTACAAGAGACCTAATTCAGATCTAGGGACACATACAGACTGAAAGTGAGGAGTGGAAGAAGATATTCTGTGCAAACGGAAATCAAAAGGAAGCAGGAGTAGCAATACTCATATCAGAAAACATGGACTTTAAAATAAAGACTATTACAAGAGACAAGGAAGGACACTAAATAATGATCAAGGGATCAATGCAAGAAGAAGATACAACAATAGTAAATATTTATGCACCCAAAATAGGAGCACCACAATACTTAAGGCAAATATTAACAGCCATAAAAAGGAAACTCGACAGTAACACAATAATAGTAGGGGACTTTAAAACCCCACTTACACCAATGGAGAGATCATCCAAACAGAAAATAAATAAGAAAACACAAGCATTAAATGACACATTGGATCAGATGGACTTAATTGATATTTATAGGACATTCCATCCAAAAACCACAGAATACACATTCTCCTCAAGTACATACGGAACATTCTCCAGGATAGAAAACATCTTGGGTGACAAATTAAGCCTAGGTAAATTTAAGAAAATTGAAATCATATCAAACGTCATTTCAGACCACAACACCTTGAGACTAGATATCAATTACATGAAAAAAATCTGTAGAATATACAAACACATGGAGGCTAAACAGTATGCTACTAAATAACCAAGAGATCACTGAGGAAATTGAAGAGGAAAACAAAAAGTACTTACGAACAAATGACAGTGAAAACACGACAACCCAAAACCTATGGGATACAGCAAAAGCAGTTCTAAGACAGAAGTTTATAGCAATACAATCCTACCTAAAGACACAAGAAAAATCTCAAATAACAACCTAACCTTACACCTAAAGCAATTAGAGAAGGAAGACTAAAAAAACTCAAAGTTAGCCGAAGGAAACAAACCATAAAGATCAGATCAGAAATAAATACAAAAGAAATGAAGAAAACAATAGCAAAGATCAATAAAACTAAAAGCTGGTTCATTGAGAAGACAAACAAAATCGATAAACCATGAGCCAGACTCATCAAGAAAAAAAGGGAGAAGACTCATATCAATAGATTAGAAATGAAAAAGGAGAAGTAACAACTGACACTGCAGAAATACAGAGGATCGTAAGAGACTACTATAAGCAACTATATGCAAATAAAATGAACAACCTGGAAGAATTAGACAAATTCTTAGAAAAGTACAACCTTACAAGACTGAACCAGGAAGAAATAGAATATATGAACCAACCAATCACAAGTAATGAACTTGAAACTGTGATTTAAAAATCTTCCAGCAAACAAAAGCTCAGGACCAGATGGCTTCACAGGCGAATTCTATCAAACATTTAGAAAGAGCTAACATCTATCCTTCTCAAACTCTTCCAAAATATAGTAGAGGGAGGAACACTCCCAAACTCATTCTATGAGGCCACCATCACCCTGATACCAAAACCAGAAAAAGATGTCAGAAAAAAAGAAAACTACAGGCCACTATCACTGATGAACATAGATGAAAAACTCCTCAACAAAATATTTGCAAACAGAATCCAACAGCACATTAAAAGGATAATACACCATGATCAAGTGGGGTTTATCCTGGGAATGCAAGGATTCTTCAATATATGCAAATCAATCAATGTGATACACCATATTAACAAATTGAAGGAGAAAACCATATGATCATCTCAATAGATGCAAAAAGTTTTAGACAAAATTCAACACCCATTTATGATAAAAACTCTCCATAAAGTGGGCAGAGAGGGAACCTATCCCAACATGATATAGGCCACATATGACAAACGCACAGCCAACATCATTCTCAGTGGTGAAAAACTGAAAACATTTCCTCTAAGATCAGGAACAAGAAAAGGGTGCCCATTCTCACCACTATTATTAAACGTATTTTGGATGTTTTAGCCATGGCAATCAGAGAAGTAAAAGAAATAAAAGGAATCCAAATTGGAAAAGAAGTAAAACTGTCACTGTTTGCAGATGACATGATACTATACATAGAATATCCTAAAGATGCTACCAGAAAACTACTAGAGCTAATCAGTGAATTTGGTAAAGTAGCAGGATACAAAATCAATGCACAGAAATCTCTTGCATTCCTATACACTAACAACAAAACATCTGAAAGAGAAATTAAAGAAACAGTATCATTTACCATTGCAAAAAATAAAGAATAAAATACCTAGGAATAAACCTACCTAAGCAGGCAAAAGAGTACTCAGAAAACTATAAAACACTGATGAAGAAATCAAAGACGACATAAACAGATGCAGAAATATACCTTGTTCTTGGACTGGAAGAATCAATATTGTGAAAATGACTACACTACCCAAAGCAATCTACAGATTCAGTGCAATCCCTATCAAATTATCAATGGCATTTTTCACAGAACTAGAACAAAAATTTTTACAATTTGTATGGAAACATAAAAGACTCCAAATAGCCAAAGCAATCTTGAGAAAGAAAAATGTAGCTGGAGGAATCAAGCTCCCTGACTTCAGACTATACTACAAAGCTACAGTAATCAAGACACTATGGTAGTGGCACAAAAACAGAAAGATAGATCAATGGAATAGGATAGAAAGCCCAGAAATAAACCTACGTATATATCTTTGACAAAGGAGGCAAGAATATACAGTGGAGGAAAGACAGTTTCTTCAATAAGTCTTGCTGGTAAAACTGGACAGCTACATGTAAATGTGTGAAATTAGAACACTTCCTAACACCATACACAAAAATAAACACAAAATGGATTAAAGACCTAAATATAAGGCCAGATACTATCAAACTCTTAGCAGAAAACAGAGGCAGAACACTCCATTACATAAGTCACAGCAAGATCCTTTTTGACCCACCTCCTAGAGTAATGGAAATAAATAACAAAACTAGAAAAATGGGACCTAATGAAACTTTAAAACTTTTGCGCAGCAAAGGAAATCATAAACAAGACCAAAAGATAACCCTCAGAATGGGAGAAAATATTTGCAAATGAAGCAACTGACAAAGGATTAATCTCCAAAATATACAAGCAGCTCATGCAGCTCAGTATCAGAAAAACAAACAACCCAATCCAAAAATGGGCAGAAGACCTAAATAGACATTTCTCCAAAGACATACAGATGGCCAACAAACTCATGAAAAGATGATCAACATCACTAATCATTAGAGAAATGCAAATCAAAATCACAATTAGGTATCACCTCACACTGGTCAGAATGGCCATCATCAAAAAATCTACAAACAATAAATGTTGGAGAGGGTGTGGAGAAAAGGGAACCCTCCTGCACTGTTGGTGGGAATGTAAATTGATACAGCCACTATGGAGAACAGTATGGAGATTCCTTAAAAAACTAAAAATAGAACTACCATATGACTCAGCAATCCCACTACTGGGCATATACCCTGAGAAAACCATAACCCAAAAACAAACATGTACCACAATGTTCATTGCAGCACTATTTACAATAGCCAGGACATGGAATGTACCTAAATGGACTAACAAATGGATAAAGAAGATGTGACACACATATATAATGGAATATTACTCAGCCATAAACAAGGAACAAAATTGTGTCATTTGCAGAGACGTGGATGGACTTAGATACTGTCATACAGAGTGAATTCAGACAGAAAGAGAAAAACAAATATCATAGGCTAATGCATATATATGGAGTCTAGAAAAAATTGCACTGATGAACCTAGTGGTAGAGCAGGAATAAAGATGCAGACGTTGATAATGGACTTTAGGAAACGGGGGGAGGGGGAGGCTGGGGTGTAATGAGAGAGTAGCATTGACATACATACACTACCAAATGTAAAATGAATGGCTGGTGGGAAGCTTCTGCATAGCACAGGGAGACTAGTTCAGTGATTTGTGACCACCTAGAGGGGTGGGATAGGGAGGGTGGAGGGAGGCTCAAGAGGGAAGGGATATGGGGATATGTGTGTGCATATAGCTGATTCACTTTGCTGTACGGCAGAAACTAACACAACATTGTGAAGCAATTATACTACAATAAAGATGTATTTAAAAAATGGCGCAGCCATGGTGGGAAACTTAGGCAGTTTCTTACAAAGTTAAATAATAAATTTACCACATGACCAGCAATTCCACTCCTAAGAATCTACCCATGAGAAATGAGAGCATATGTCCTGTTAAAATAGTTAAACGAGGCCATTGGACTGAGGTGGCTTTTTTTTTTATTGGAAGACAGTTGATTTACAATGTTGTGTTAGTCTGCTGTACAGGAAAGTGAGTCAGTTATACATCTGAGATATATATATATATATATATATAGGTATATATAGGTATATACATATATATCCACTCTTTTTTAGATTCTTTCCCCATATAGGTCATTACAGAGTATTGAGTAGGTTCCCCTGTGCTATACAGCAGGTTCTTATTAGTTATCTATTTTATATATAGTAGTGTGTATATGTCAAGCTCAATCTCCCAATTTAACCCTCCTCTGCTTCCCCCCACAGTAAGCTTGTTTGTTTTCTACATCTGTGACTCTATTTCTGTTTTGTAAATAAGTTCATTTTTACAATTTATTTTTAGATTCCACATATAAATGGTATCATATGATATTTGTCTTTCTCTGTCTGACTTACCTCACTCAGTATGACAATCTCTGAGATGGCTTTAATGCTTTAGCAGCCTATATAAGAAAACCAAAATCTAAGCTTGTAATGCGTCATGGTTAAGAAATCGAAATCTAAGGACAACTGAGTATAGACAGCTAACTAGCCTTTCCCGAATAAGGCAAACACTTAAGCTATAGCCAGTCAAATCATTTCCTGGCTTTGCTTCTGTCTTTTCTCTATAAAAACCTATCCCTGCTCCTGTTGGTAGAGCCTCCTAACAACTTCCGGTATGGCATTGCCCAATCTGAATCAATATTTGCTCAAATAAACTCTTAAAAATTTAATATACCTCAGTTCATCTTTTAACAGTCTACATAAAGCATGAATGTTCATAGCAACACTCTTCAAAATAGGCAAAAAATGGAAACATTCCAAATGTCATCCATGGTGAGTGGGTAAAACAAAATGCAGTACATGCCACAACATGGAACTACTTGATACATCTATGTGACAGAAGAACACATTAGGCTAAGTGAAAGAAGTCAGACACAAAAGACTGTATATTGTGTCATTCCATTTATATGAACTGTCCAGAAAAGGTCATATAGAGAGACAGAAAGATAGGGTTGCCTAAGGCTGGAGGAAGCAATAGAGATAGACTGTAAACAGGCCCTAGGGATATTTACGGGGTGATGGAACATCTGAAACTATGTTGTGGTGATGACTGCTGTTAAGGTACGGATGTTTGTGTCCTTCCAAAATTCATATGTTGAAATCCTAATCCCTAAAGTATTGGCATTAGGAGGTGGGTCCTTCGAGAGGTGGTTATGTCATGAGGCTGGATCCCTCATGAATGGGATTAACTTCCTTATAAAGGAGGCTCCGGAGAGTTCCCTCACCCCTTCCACCATGTGAGGATGCAATAAGAATTCTGCAACCCTGAAGAGGGCCCTCACCCAACCATGCTGGCACCTTGATCTTGGACTTCCCACCTCCAGAACTGTGAGAAATAAATTTCGGTTGTTTATAAGCCATGAAGTCTGTGGTATTTTGTTATAGTGGCTCTAAGAAACATGGTACTGAGACATGGGGGAAGTGCAGTAATACCTAAACATGTAGAAGTGACTTTGGAACTGGATAATGGGTAGAGACTGAAAGAGTTTGCAGGGGCATGCTAGTAAAATGTTACATTGCCATGAAAAGATTGTCAAAAGTAATTCTGGTGAGGGCTTACAAGGAGAAGAGGAGAGCTGTAGAGAAAGTCTCAGTCTTCTGAGAGAATTCCTAAGTGCTCACGAACAGTGTTGGTGGAAACATCAGTGGTCTCAACTAGAAATGAGAAAGATGTTACAGGACAATGGAGAGGAGGCAATCCTTGTTATAAAGTGGTAAAGAACTTGGCTGAATTGTGTTAGTATTTTGTGGAAGGCAGAACTTATGACCAATGAATTTGGCTACTTGGTGGAGGAGATTTTTAAGATAGGATTGAGAGAACTGACTGGTTCCTCTGGAATGCTTTTAGTAAAATGAGAGAAGAGAAAAATGACTTAAAGATGGAACTGATCATCAAAAAGGAAGCAGGACTTAAAAATTTGGCCTGTGTATATGAAATAAATAAGGAAGATCACTGAGGAGCTACATGAAAGGGCATGGTCAAATCTCGTATGACATTAGTATGGATCTGCCAGCCCAACAGAACCAGGAGCTAGTCATCAAGACAACAGGGAGACTACTGAGCCATCCAAACAGAAGCAGACACCTACAGTCCGAGACAATCAAAGAATAACCCTGAAGGCATTTCAGAGATCACCAGGGCTGCCCCTCCCATCACAGGCCCAAAGTGAAAGGGCCTGCTTGGCAGAAAGACTTCAAAGGAAGGGCCAGTGCTGCCTGTTGATGCTTCACACTGCAAGCTCCAGCAGGCAGTATGCCCAGCAAAGCACAGGGGCACAGCTATCTCCACTTAGATTTTGAAGGATGAGGCCACCTTGCGCCTTAGGCTTGACCCAGGCATAGGACAGCCAAGAGCATGGGGCCACAGCAGAAAGCCCCTGCCAGGGCAATGCCCAGTGAAGCCACAGACCAGTAAAGCCACTGGTATTTGATTCCAGCCCAGGAGAGCCACAGGCATGTGACCCCAACCTGTGAGAGCTGCAGCATGGGCTGTACCCAGCAAAGCCATGTGCTGAGCAGTGGGGGCAGGACCCCTGCCCCAGTTGGCCTCAAGTTTGTGGACTTGCCAGGGACCTGCCAACTCCTGTCTTCATTATTTCACCATTTTGTAATGGGAATATCTATCCTATGCGTGTCCAAACACTGTATTTTAGAAGCTCGTTTGATTTCACAGATTTGGCATGTTTGGTTCACAGCAGGGAGAAATTTCCTTCAGCATGTACATTGAGTCTCATCCATGTCTGATTTAGATGATATTTAGATAAGACTCTGGACTTAGTCTTTTGAGTGGCTTCTGGAAAAAGTTAAGACTTTTGGGGCTATTGGTGAGACAGGAAGACAAGAGTACAGCCATTTTGGAAAAGGACTGAGAGAATAGCCTTGAGCAAGTGGGCTTGACAGGCCCAGGAAAACAAAGCGCCTAAAGGCTTGGGCTTCTGAGACAATAACCAGAGACCCACAGGAGTAAAAGCTCTATCTCTGTTCCCCTGATGTACATAGTTTCAAAGGACAAAATTGGGACTATAAATCCAACACATAGCAGAATCACCAAACTTCCAGTTCGCTGAAAGATACAGATGAAGGGCTGACACACACTTCTAAGTTGTTTTTGTAGGAAGCTGACCCCCACCAGATGAAAAATGCTGACTGCAAGCACAGAGACCCCAGACCGGTTGAAACAAGAAGACTGTTGATGCTCAAAACTTCACCTGGAGACCAACCAATCCAAGAATCAAGCACAAGCGGATGTGGCACCTTGCGTCCTCCTCCCTCACACTGCTTTTAAAACCCCTCCCTTAAAAGTTCTTAGGGGAGGTGACATTCTTCCACCTTCTCCCTTGTGCACAAGCTATAAATAAATAAAATTAAAAGCTTTCAATAAAAAGCTTTGCTTGCCTAAGTGTCTCATGGGAGAGATATTCATTTCTATGCTGTCCAAGAATATGGAGAGGGACCAGGTACACTGGTATGGAATAAATGTATTTTGCATTCAAGAAGGACATGAATTTGAGGGGACCAGGGTTGGAATGCTATGGTCTGAATGATAACTATGAGAAATAAACTTCTGTTGTTGATGAGCCTCCCAGTCTGCGTATTTTATTATAGCAGCCCAAACAGACTGAGACAGGCACTAAAGGTCCCTGGACACAGAAGGGAATTCCTCTGCTCTCAGCACAGATGGACACTTACAAGCCCCAGGACAGAACAAAAAAGCCCCTCTGCCCATCAGTCAGGAGGGACTCCCAGGGCAAGAACCACCACAACCCTCATATGACCTCTGGAGGAGGCAAGTGCCCCCAAAATGCAAGTGCGGCTGCTTCCTGCTCACAGAACAGTCAAGGCACAGTGTCTAGGCAGTGAGAGACAACCGTGGTCAGGAAATTAAAGCCAGCGGTGCCCCTCACAGAGCTCATGACCCACGAGGGGAGAAGCCATGGGTCTGCACCTTAGAACAAGCTAAAGGGAGAATGGGGGGGCAGATGCTCCTTCCACAGAGTCCTGAAAGGGCTTTAGGGCTTGAAATAATGAGATGTCCCTACACACCTATAAGAATGGCTGAAATTAAAAGTAGAAAAACACCAAATGCTAGTGAGGATGCAGAGACTGAATCACTTTCACATTGCTCATCCAAAAAACTAAACATGCAACTACCATACCACCCAGCAATTCCACGCTGGGCATTTTATCCCAGAGAAAGGAAAACCTGTCTTCACACAAGCTCTGTACATTAGTAGTCATAGCAGCTTTATTTGTAATTGCCCCAAACTGGAAATAATCCAGATATCCTTCAATGGGTGAGTGGTTAAACAAACTAATACATTTGTATCACAGAATCGTACTCAGCAATGAAAAGGCACAAATGATTGATACACAAAACAACCTGGATGGATCTCCAGAGAATTACATTGAGTGGGAAAAAGCCAATCCCAAAATGTCACCAACTGTATGATTCCATTTATTTATTTATTCCATCTTATTCTTGAAATGACAAAATTATAGAAATGGTGGAAAGATTAGTTGTGAGCAGGAAAGGAGTTATAAGGAAGAGAGGGAAGTTGTGCTTATAAAAGGGCAATGTGAGAGGACCTTGTGGAGGTGGAAATGTTCTGCATCTTGACTGTGGCAATATCAATGTCCTGGATGTGATACACTACTAGAGTTTTGTGAAGGGGGCCAGAATATGCCACCCCAAAATATGTCACTTTGGTATATTTATTATTTTGGGTTAAAGTTACTTGAGAAACAACCAATGTGAGAAGGACACTCGGACCTGCCTGTGTCCCCCTAAAAGCCAGAAATAAATCTCACATGTGAAAAGTAACCTCCCTGTACCAGGAGGTAAAGAGACATCCAGAAACAGGGGATTTAGGGCCAAGAAGGCTGTATAAACAAACCTTGTTATTTCTTAACTAATTTACTACCCCAAGCCCAAACCCCTTTTTTCATCAATTCTTTACAGCTTTATTTTTGGTTTGTCTACAAGGTACAAATGCTGCCTGCTTTGGTCACTTCTTTGAGTCTCATATTTTTATGGGGCTCCTGTACATACAAAATTAAATTTGTTTTTCTCCTGTTAATCTATCTTATATCAATTTAGTTATTAGACCAACCAAAAAACCTAGAAAGGAAGAGGGGAAAAGTTTCCCACTTGGATGCTTGCAAGATGTTACCATTGGGAGAAACTGGATGAAAAGTGCAGGGGTCTCTGTACTTCTTCCAACTACATGTGAATATGCAATTATCTCAAATTAAAAACTCTAAAATTAAGAAAAAGTCATTGCTCTCCCCTCCAAGTCACTGCTAAACTTAAATCAAGGACAGAATTTAGCATCCTATTCAGCATACCACTCACAGTAAAAAAAAAAAAAAAAAATTTATTTAAAAAGAAGAATACATTGGGTCGAATGGGATGACCCCCAAGGATCTTTCCTATTCCAGAATTTCATGACAGTATCTTCCTAAATTTGGAAAGGTGAGATTACTTCCATTGAAATATAAGGAGCTTTCAGAACAAGATGCTTATGACTGTTTCCTTTCCCCTAACTCTCAAAGAAGCCAGATGCGCACAGGTGGTCTCGGCTGTTCCCACCCCCTCTCTATTCTGTCCCCTTGGCTTAGAGGACAGGCAGCACTGCAGGGTCAATGTGGAATCAGAAATGCCAGCACAGCCCAGCTTGGGTGCCATCCCCACACCATCCTGCCCTCACAGACACACAGACTCACCTATGCTGAAGGGTTTTGTTTGGCAACATACAGATCCTGCCAAACAATGACACTAAGGTGGGAACACAACACACGAACTTGAGAAGAAAGTGGGTTTGCTGGTTCTTATGTGAAGTGTCTGTGATGCTCATACCTCAAAAGCAGTGATGGGACAGCCCCCCAGTGAGGTGGCAGCTGGCCTGCCCCTCAGACATGGCCCCTGCCTCTCCCACACACAGAAGACCCCGGGCAAGAACAGCCACAAGGGCGGTAGGGCAGGGGGCGGGGTGAGAAAGAGCAGAGACCCTTGTTGCCAGGCCCTCCCAAGTCTGTAAGCACAGTGCTGTCACCCTGAGAAGCTCTGAAGTCACTTGTCCTCCCAGACTCCCTCTGGCCCAGGCACACCCAGTGAGGCCCACAGGACCTGACCACCACCCCCTCTGCCCCATGCTGCCCAGCAGGCGCACCCCCTTCCATTCGTTTTGGAGCTTATTAGGCAAACTGGGCCCCTCGATGAAAGGAGATGGTTCATGTGGACAGTCTCAAGGAGACTCCAGAATAGTGATGGATGCCGGAAATTCCCTCCAATGGCAGCATGGCGAGACCTGGCAGCAGTCAGTGCTCCGCCAAGGCAGGGTCCCAGCTCGGCAAGAGTCATGAGGTTCTCTCCAGCTATGAGAGAACCAGGCTTAGCGGCTCTGGCACTGGGAGGAAATGGTACCATCCCTTCCTATACGGTTTGGCCACCCTCTGCTTTCAGCCAGCCTCTTGGCACCTGCAGAGCCACGACATGTGTGGTCAGCAGGCCTCTGCTCACTGTGGTCCCCAAGAGATCCAAGCTGCTTCACACATGCTGCCACTGAGGCAAGAAGAAGGGGGAGTCACTCTGCTCACACCCCGACAGCCAGGGCACGGGCCATGACCAAACCTGACTTCCAAGGGGAGGGCGGCAGCCCACCATGCACCAAAGGACCAGAATGAATTCATATGGAGGAACAGAGGGGCAAGGGCCCACCACCGAATGCCCTCTTCCTAGGAGACAAGGGAAGGTAGAAAGAGGACACACCTGACAGGCACTGCAGCAAGCAAGCAGAGCACAGTTACTACCCATGGTCAGACAGGACCCAGCCCAGGAAAATAGGAGCTGGTCCAGGTCTCACACCAGGACACAGAGAGGCAGGGTATCACCTCCAGGAACAGCCAGTCCATGCTCTGCCCATAGTGACCCATTCATCTTTCACAAAAAACTGAAGAGTTCTCTAAGTTTTGCAGATGAAGAAAATGAAATGTGGAGAAGTACTGAAATTTACTTAGCATCACAAAGCCCATATTCATCCTACCACATCATGGCAGTAAGAAATGCCTGGAAAACAGGGCCTTCAACTGCATGTAGACTGTAAGTTCTGAAATACCTATGATATGCAGGGTGGTCCTGAATTCAAGGCCCAGAACTGTACCACTTCTGGTACTGTACTCTCCTGGGGATTTCAGAAACACAGGCTTCAGAGCTGAGGAATGCCTAGGAAACCCACCCTCACTGCTGCCCCCGTTGCTATGCACCAGCTGGCTCCTACCATTGTGCTGGGAGGGAAGGGGCTCAGGAAGTCACAGGCACCACCCTCCATGAGCAGCCCCTCCCCAAACAGGCACTGCTGCTGCCCACTGCTCCCCAGGCCAGGAGAGTTTATGTGAGATGACACAAAGCAAAGGCTCCCAGTTCGTGTAGGGTCCCCAGAGCCCAGGGCACATATGCGGTGGCACACAGCTGCTTGGGGATGGTGTGCAGCAGCCACCACACCACACAGGCAGAAATGGGAGCCATGGGAGTCCCCCATGTCTGCAGGCACCTAGATACCTCATTCTTCTTCTGATGGGTCTTCCTGCACTTCATTTATCCTTCCATTTACCAAATTAGCCCAAGGAAGAACAGTAGTTAACCACCTCATGTTCTGAACATTTAAAAGCAAACTGGGGACTTCCCTGGTGGCACAGTGCCTGCCAATGCAGGGGACACACTGGATCCCTGGTCCAGTAAGATCCCAGATACTGCGGAGCAACTAAGCCCATGTGCCACAACTACTGAGCCTGTGCTCTAGAGCCTATGAGCCACAACTACTGAGTCCCCATGCCACAACTACTGAAGCCCTCGCACACCTAGAGCCCATGCTCCACAAGAGAAGCCACCACAGTGAGAAGTCTGCACACCACAATGAAGAGCAGCCCCCACTTGCCACAACTAGAGAAAGCCCACACATAGCAAAGAAGACCCAATGCAGCCAAAAATAAATAAATAAAGTATTTTTTTAAAAAATTTAAGAAAAGCAAACTGGGGTGATGTCAGCATCATGGAAGCATGAGATGTCCCTCCTTTTTGTCCCCCTTTTTTGACAGCTAACTAGGCATCCATCCATGAAGAAAAGTACTTCTGCAGGAGCAGTAGAGTCCAAAGGATCTAGGAAGAGGCTCTCCTGCCTGTGTATCCAGTAATAAGTAGACAGACCCCAGCCCAGGCTGTGAAACCAGTAGAAGCCAGCAATGCCTCTCTAATCCCTCTTGACTATGGTCAGGGAAAACCTGGAGAGTGCTGACCTGGGCTGATGCCCACGAATAAGAAAGAATTTGTAGAAATCCAGCCTTCCTGAGAGGAGATTCCAGCATGTCACTGAAGGAAAACAATAGGAGTCAGGACACACTGGTGAGGGTAATAGGAACTTGGTCAGTGCTGTCCTTCCCCCAAGGCCACACAGCACAGGGCTGAACCAGCTGACAGGGGAAGGACAGTAGTGAGGGAGTGCTTGGCTTCCCCACCTGTGCAGAATGCAGCTGGAGAACCCACTTCTCTCTGCCAGCACCAGAGTACCCAGGCAGGGCTTCCATGCCTGCGAGGAGGGAGGTCAGAAAAGAGTCAAATGAGATTATCAAAGGGCATTAAAGGAACACAGTTCCTGATTACTTCACTCAGCACTTCAGCAGAAAGTTTGACCACAAACCTCTGGGAGAAACTCACCCTAGGATCCCCCTCAAGGCCTGCAGGTACCCCTAAAAGACCTCCCCTGCCTCTGCAATGGCTCCTAGTACATGCTTCTTGTGTGGTGGTGAGGGCACTCCTGATCAATGGTAAATGGAGTGCTGCCAGAGAACAGACCAAGTCTGTGGGCTAGGGAGAACTGGAGCTGTAGCACCACCTTCTGCAAACAAAAGAGAGGGTTCCAGCAGCCAGCATGGTGAGCTGTAAGAACCAGAGAACACATAAAAGTTTACAAATTCTGCCACAAGAAGGAGCAAGAAGCGTGCAGCAGGTGTGTCTATACCAGGTCAGAGAAAGGCTCAGGTATAAAAGGACCAACAAATGGTATATCCCACCTGAATACAACTAGTAAAGATTTGAGGAGATGTCTCCTACTTCAAATGAGAAAGCAACAATGCAAAACTATAAGGAACATAAAAAATCAAGGAAATATGTCATCACCAAAGATAACAACAGTCCTCCAATAACTTAACTCAAAGGCACAGAATTTTACTCTCTAGCTGATAAAGAATTCAAAATAGCTTTACTAATGTAGAGAACAAACTAGTGGTTACCAGTGGGGAGGGGGTGGAGGGGCAATATAGAGGTAGGGGAGAGGGAGTACAAACTACTGGGTATAAGATAGGCTACAAGGATGTATTGTACAACATGGGGAATGTAGCCAATATTTTGTAACAACTGTAAATGGAGTGTAACCTTTAAAATTGTATGAAAAAAATAAATAGCTGTATTGAGGACATTCAATGACCTACAAGGAAATACAGAAAGGCAACTCAGTGAAATCAGGAAAACAACACATGAACAAAATGAGAAAATTAACAAATAGATAGAAATCATAAAAGAGAACCAAACAGAAATTCTGGAGCTAAAGAACTCAATGAATGAGATGGAAAATGCAATAAAGCATCAACAGCAGAGTAGACCAAATGGAAGATAAAATAAGTGACCTATTGGACAGGAACTATGAAATAACTGAATCAGAGGAAACCAAAGAAGAAATAATGAACAAAAGCAAAGAAAGCCTTCATGATCTGTGGAGCTCTGTCAAACGTTCATGTAGGATAACTGGGGTTCCAGAATGAGAGGAGAGAAAGAAGGATGAAGAAACTTTATTTAAAGAAGTAATAGCTGAAAACTTCCCAAACCCGGGAAAAGACTTGGACATGCAAGTTCATGTAATCTCAATGTAAAAAGTCCCTCTCCAATACAATATAATGAAAATGTCAACAATAAAAAATGAACAGAGAAATTTAATATCTCTTAACAAATCCTACTGGCAATGAGAGAGTGAAATGACATATTCAAAGTGTTGATAGATAAAAATTGCCAACCCAGAATACACAGCAAAGTTATCCTACAGATACAAAGGAGAAATAAACGTTTTCCCAGACAAACAAAAGCTGAGGGAGTTCACCACCATTACAGATGTCCTGTAAGACATACTGAAAGGAGTTCTTCAGTAACAATAACCAAGGGGAGACCTTCAAGATGGTAGAAGAGTAAGTCGTGGAGATCACCTTCCTCCCCACAAATTAATCAAAAATACATCTACATGTGCAACAACTCCTACAGAACACCTACTGAACACTGGCAAAAGACCTCAGACTTCCCAAAAGGCAAGAAAATCCCCATATACATGGTAGGGCAAAAGAAAAAACAGAGACAAAAGAATAGGGATGGGACTTGTGCCTCTGGGAGGGAGCTATGAAGGAAGAAAAGTTCCCACACACTAGGAAGCCCCTTCACTGGTGGGGACAGGGTTGGGGGAAGCTTCAGAGCCACAGATGAGAGCACAGCAACCGGGGTGCAGAAGGCGAAGTGGAGAGATTCCTGTACAGAGAATTGGTGCCGACCCGCACTCACCAGCCTGAGACACTTGGCTGCTCAGCCACTGGGGAAGGTGGGGGCTGGGAGCTGAGGCTCAGGCTGCGGAGGTCAGACCCCAGGGAGAGGACTGGGGTTGGCTTCATGAAGACAGCCTGAAGGGGTCTTCAGCTAGCCGGGAGGAAGTCCGTGAAAAAGCCTGGAACTGCCCGAGATGAAAGAAACCATTGTTTCAGGGTGCACGAGGAGAGGGGCTTCCTGCTCTGTGTGCCCACAGACAGCACAGCACCACCTAAGCAAGCTCCAGAGATGGCCTCAAGCCACAGCTATCATCTCGGACCCCAGAGGCAGGCATGGACCACTACCACTGCTGCCGCTGCCACCAAGAATCCTGTGTGCAAGCACAGGTCACTACCCACATGCCCACAGGAGCCTGTGCAGCATGCCACTGCCAGGGTCCCATGATCCAGGGCCAACTTCCCTGGAAGAACACACGGCATGACTCAGGCTGTTGCAATGTCACGCCAGCCTCTGCTGCTGCAAGCACTCCCCACATTTCAATTATGACTACCGCACCCCTCCCTCTCCCCAGCCTGAGTGAGCAAGACAGCCCTAATCAGTTGCTGCTATAACCCCTCCTGTCTGGGCAGGGAAAGGATGCCTGAGGACGACCTACACACAGAGGCAGAGCCAAAACCAAAGCTGAACCTCAGGAGCTGTGTGAACAAAGAAGAGAAAGGGAAATTTCTCCGTGCAACCTCAGGAGCAGCAGATTAAATCCCCACAATAGGTTTGATAAACCTGCATCTGTGGAATACCTGAATAGACAGCGAATGTTCCAAAAATTGAGGCAGTGGACTTTCAGAGCAACTGTAGAGTTTGGGCTTTCTTTCAGTGTTTGATTTGTTTTTGGTTTTATGTTTATCTTAATTTAGTTTTTAGTGCTTGTTTTCATTGCTGGGTTTGTTTATTGGTTTGGTCGCTAGGTTCCTTTATTTTTTTACTCTTTTTGTGAGTGTGTGTGTATATGTTTCTTTGTGTGATTTTGTCTGTTTAGTTTTGCTTTTACCATTTGTTTTGGGGTTCTGTCTGGTTTTGTTTTGTTTTGTTTTCTTCCTTTGATTCCATGCTATGAGGCTGGCAGGGTCTTGGTGCTCCAGCCAGGTGTCAGGCCAGAGCCTCTGATGTGGGAGAGCCGAGGCCAGGATATTGGACCACCAGAGATCTCTTGGCCAATGTAATATTAATCAGTGAGAGCTGTCCCAGATATCTCTGTCTCAACACTAAGCCTCAGCTCCACCCAACGGCCAGCAAACTCCAGTGCTGCATGCCTCATGCAAAACAACTAGCAAGACAGGAACACAGCCCCACCCATAAGCAGACTGGCTGCCTAAAGCCATACTAAGTTCACAGACACCTCAAAACACACTACTGGATGCAGCCCTGCCGAACAGAGGGACAAGATCCAGCCCCACCCACCAGAACACAGGCACCAGTCCCCCCAACGAGGAAGCCTACACAAGTCACTGAACCAACCTCACCCACTAGGGGCAGACACCAGAAATAAGAGGAACTATGAACCTACAGCCTGCAAAAAGGAGACCTCAAACACAGTAAGTTTAAAAAATGAGAAGAAAGAGAAATATGCAGCAGATGGAGGAGCAAGGTAAAATACCACCAGACCAAAAAAATGCAGAGGAAATAGGGAGCCTATGTGAAAAAGAATTCAGAGTAATGATAGTAAAGATGATGCAATCTGGGAAATCAAATGGAGAAAATACAAGAAACATTTAACAATTTCCTAGAAGAACTAAAGAACAAACAAACAGTGATGATCAACCCAATAACTGAAATTAAAAATACTCCAGAAGGAATCTATAGCAGAACAACTGAGGCAGAAGAATGGATAAGTGACCTGGAAGATAGAATAGTGTAAATGACTGCCACAGAGCAGAATAAAGAACAAAGAATGAAAAGAATTGAGGACAGTCTCAGAGACCTCTGGGACAACATTAAAAACACCAACATTCTAATTTAGGGGTCCGTCCCAGAAGAAGAAGAGAAAAAGAAAGGATCTGAGAATATATTTAAAGAGATTATAGTTGAAAACTTCCCTACCATGGGAAAAGAAATAGTCAGTCAAGTTCAGGAAGCACAGAGAGTCCCAGACAGAATAAGTAAAAGGAGAAACACAACAAGACACATACTAATCAAACTATCAAAAATTAAATACAAAGAAAAAATGTTAAAAGCAGCAAGCAAAAAGCAACAAATAACATACAAGTGAATCTGCATAAGGTTAACAGCTGATCTTTCAGTAGAAACTCTGCAAAGCCAGAAAGCAGTGGCAGGACCTATTTAAAGTGGTGAAAGGGAAAAACCTACAACCAAGATTACTCTACTCAGCAAGGATCTCGTTCAGATTCAGTGGAGAAATTAAAACCTTTACAGACAAGCAAAAGTTAAGAGAATTCAGCACCACCAAACCAGCTTTACAACAAATGTTAAAGGAACTTCTCTAGGCAGGAAACACAAGAGAAGGAAAAGACCTACAAAAAACAAACCCAAAACAATTAAGAAAAAGGTAATAGGAACATACATATCGATAATTACCTTAATGTAAATGGATTAAATGCTCCAATCAAAAGACACAGACTGGCTGAATGGATACAAAAACAAGACCCGCCTATATGCTGTCTACAAAAGACCCACTTCAGACACAGGGACACATACAGACTGAAAGTGAGGGGATGGAAGAAGATATTCCATGCAAATGGAAATAAAAAGAAAGCTGGAGTAGCAATTCTCATATCAGACAAAATACACTTTAAAATAATGACTATTACAAGAGAAAAAGAAGGAAACTACATAATGATCAAGGGATAAATTCAAGAAGAAGATATAGCAATTGTAAATATTTATGCACCAACATAGGAGCACCTCAAAATATAAAGCAAATGCTAAAAGCCATAAAAGGGGAAATCGACAGTAACACAATAATAATAGGGGACTTTAACACCCCACTTTCACCGATGGACAGATCATCCCAAATGAAAATAAATAAGGACACACAAGCTTTAAATGATACATTAAACAAGATGGACTTCATTGATATTTATAGGACATTCCATCCAAAAACAACAGAATACACTTTCTTCTCAAGTGCTCATGGAACATTCTCCATGACAGATAATATCTTGGGTCACAAATCAAGCCTTGGTAAATTTAAGAAAATTGAAATCATATCAAGTATCTTTTCCAACCACAATGTTATGAGACTAGATATCAATTACAGGAAAAAGAACTGTAAAAAAAATACACACACGGAGGATAAACAACACAGTACTAAATAACCAAGAGATCACTGAAGAAATCAAAGAGGAAATCAAAAAATACCAAGAAACAAATGGCAATGAAGACACGACGAACCAGAACCTATGGGATGCAGCAGAAGTAGTTGTAAGAAGGAAGTTTATAGCAATACAATCCCACCTCAAGAAACAAGAAACATCTCAAATAAACAATCTAACCTTACACCTAAAGCAATTAGAGAAAGGAGAACAAAAACCAGAAAGTTAGCAGAAGGAAAGAAATCATAAAAATCAGATCAGAAGTAAATGAAAAAGAAATGAAGGAAACAATAGCAAAGATCAATAAAACTAAAAACTGGTTCTTTGACAAGATAAACAAAATTGATAAACCATTAGCCAGACTCATCAAGAAAGAAAGGCAGAAGACAAATCAACAGAATTAGCAATGAAGAAGGAGAAGTAACAACTGACACCATAGCGATATAAAAGATCATGAGAGACTACTACAAGCCAATAGACTATTATATGACAATAAAATGGACAACCTGGAAGAAATGGACAAATTCTTAGAAAAGCACAACCTTCCAAGATTGAACTAGGAAGTAATAGAATATATGAACTGGCCAATCACAGCACTGAAATGGAAACTGTGTTTAAAAATCTTCCAACAAACAAAAGCCAAGGACCAGATGGCTTCAGAGGCAAATTCTATCAAACATTTAGAGAAGAGCTAACACCTATGCTTCCCAAACTCTTCCAAAATATAGCAGAGGGAGGAACGCTCCCAAACTCATTTAATAAGGCCACCATCAGCCTGATACCACAACCAGACAAAGATGTCACAAGAAAAGAAAACTACAGGCCAATATCAATGATGAGCATAAATGCAAAAATCCTCAACAAAATACTAGCAAACAGAATCCAACAGCACATTAAAAGGATGATACACATTACCCCAGGGATGCAAGGATTCTTCAGTATATGCAAATCAATCAATGTGATACACCATATTAACAAATTGAAGGAGAAAAACCATATGATCATCTCAATAGATGCAGAAAAAGCTTTTGACAAAATTCAGCACCCATTTATAATAAAAACTCTCCAGAAAGTGGGCATAGAGGGAACCTACCTAACATAATAAAGGCCGTATATGACAAACACACAGCCAACATCATTCTCAATGGTGAAAACCTGAAAACATTTCCTCTAAAATCAGGAACAAGACAAAGTTGCCCACTCTCACCACTATTACTCAACATAGTTCTGGAAGTTTTAACCATGGCAATCAGAGAAGAAAAAGAAATAAAAGGAATCCAAATCAGAAAAGAAGTAAAATTGTCACTGTTTGCAGATGACATGATACTATACATAGAAAATCCTAAAGATACCACCAGAAAAATACTAGAGCTAATCAATGAATTTGGTAAAGTAGCAGGATAGAAAATTAATGCACAGAAATCTCCTGCATTCCTGTACAATAACAATGAAAAACCTGAAAGAGAAATTAAGGAAACACCCCCATTTACCATTGCAACAGAAAGAATGAAATACCTATGAATAAACCTACCTAAGGAGACAAAAGACCTGTATGCAGAAAACTATAAGACACTGATGAAAGAAATTAAAGAGGATAAAAACAGATGGAGAGATTTACCATGTTGTTGGACTGGAAGAATCAACATAGTGAAAATGACTATACAACCCAAAGCAATCTACAGATTCAATGCAATCCCTATTAAATTACCAATGGCATTTTTCACAGAACTAGAATAAATATTTTACAATTTGTATGGAAACACAAAAGACCTCGAATAGCCAAAGTAATCTTGAGAAAGTAAAATGGAGCTGGAGGAATTAGGCTCCTTGACTTCAGACTATACTACAAAGCTACAGTAATGAAGACAGTATGGTACTGGCACAAAAACAGAAATATAGGTCAATGGAACAGGAGGGAAAGCCCAGAGATAAACCCACACACATATGGTTACCTTATCTTTGATAAAGGAGACAAGAATATATAATGGAGAAAAGACAGCCTCTTCAATAAGTGTGGCTGGGAAAACTGGACAGCTACATGTAAAAGAATGAAATTAGAATACTCCCTAACACCATACACAAAAATAAACTCAAATGAATTAAAGACCTAAATGTAAGGCCAGTCACTATCAAACTCTTAGAGGAAATCATAGGCAGAACACTCTATGACATAAATCACAGCAAAATCCTTTTTGATCCACCTCCTAGAGTAATGGAAATAAAAAACAAAACTAAACTAATGGTACCTAATGAAACTTAAAAGCTTTTGCACAGCAAAGGAAACCATAAATAAGACGGAAAGACAACCCTCAAAAATGGGAGAAAATATTTGCAAATGAATTAACTGACAAAAGATTAATCTCCAAAATATACAAGCAGCTTATGCAGCTCAATATCAAGAAAACAGACAACCCAATCCAAAAATGGGCAGAAGACCTAAATAGTCATTTCTCTAAAAAAGATATACAGATTGCCAACAAACACATGAAAGGATGCTCAACATCTCTAATCATTAGAGATATGCAAATAAAAACTACAATGAGGTATCACCTCACACTGGTCAAAATGGCCATCATCAAAAAATCTACAAACAATAAATCCTGGAGAGGGTGTGGAGAAAAGGCAACCCTCTTGCACTGTTGGTGGGAATGTAAATTGATACAGCCACTATGGAGAACAGTATGGAGGTTCCTTAAAAATCTAAAAATATAGTTACCATATGACCCAGTAATGCCACTACAGGGCATATACCCTGAGAAAACCATAATTCAAAAAGTAACATGTACCAAAATGTTCATTGCAGCACTATTTACAATAGTTAGGGTATGGAAGCAGCCTAAGTGTCCATCGACAGATGAATGGCTAAAGAAGATGTGGCACATATATACAATGGAATATTATTCAGCTGTAAAAAGAAACAGAATTGAGTTATTTATATTGAGGTGGATGGACCTAGAGTTTGTCAAACAGAGTGAAGTAAATCAGAAAGAGAAAAACAATACCATATGCTAACACATATATATATGGAATCTAAAGGGGAAAATGGTTCTGATGAACCTAGGGGCAGGACAGGAATAACGATGCAGATGTAGAGAATGGACTTCCAGGCACAGGGTGGGGGAAGGGGAAGCTGGGAAGAAGTGAGAGAGTAGCACTGACATATATACACTTCCAAACGTAAAACAGATAACTAGTGGGAAGCAGCTGCATAGCACAGGGAGATGAGCTCAGTATTTTTTGACCACCTAGGAGGATGGATAGGGCGGCTGGGTGGGAGGCACAAGAGGGAGGGGATATGGGGATATATGCATACATATAGCTGATTCACTGTTATACAGCAGAAACTAACATTGTAAAGCAATTATCCTCCAATAAAGATGTAAAAAAGAAAGAAAGAAAGAAGAAAGAAAGAAAGAAAGGAAGGAAGAAAGAAAATAAGAAAGAAAGAAAAGGAGAAAGAAAAGAAACAAAGAAAAAAAGAAAGAAAAAAAAGGAAACAAAACAATCCGATCATAAAATGGGCACAGGACTTGAATATTTTTCCATAGGAGACATACAAATTGCCAACAGGCACATGAAAAGATGTTCAACATTGCAAATCATCAGAGAAATGCAAATTAAAATCACAAAGACATAATACCCCATATCTATTAGAAAGGCCATGATCAAAAAGATAAGAGACAATGAGTGATGGTGAGGATGTGGGCAAATCATAACACTTGTGCACTGTTGATGGGAATGTAAATTGGTGCAGCCACTATGAAGCTTCCTCAAAAAATTAAAAATAGAACTACCATATGATTATCCAAAGGAGATGAAGACAGGATCTTGAAAAGCTATCTGTGCCCCCATGTTTACTGCAGCATTATTCACAATAGCCAAAATATAGAAACAAAGAATACACAGACACACACACACACAATGGAGTGTTATTCAGCCATGAGGTGGAAGGACATCCTGCCATTTATAACAACTAGTATAGACCTTGAGGGTATTGTGCCAAGTGAAATAAATCAGACAGAGAATGACAAATAATGCATGATTTCACTTATATGTGGAAACTTAAAAAGACAAACTTGTACACAGTGTGAAATGGTGGTTACCAGGGGCCGAGGGGTAGGGAATTGAGGAGATGTTATTTCTGGATACAAACTTACAAATAGAAGATAAATAAGTCCTGGAGATCTAATGCACAGTGTAGCGATTCTAGTCAACAATACTGTATTATCAACTTCAAAATTGCTAAGAGACTAGATCTTAATTGTTCTCACCACATAAAAGAATTGATAATTAGGTGACACGATAGAGGCGTTAGCTAAAGTTACATTGGTAATCATATTGCAAAATATAAATGTATCAAATCAACACATTGTACACCCTAAACTTACACAATGTTGTGTCAATTATATCTCATTTAAAAAAAAATGTGCATCCCAGACCTCCAGTCCTCTAAAAATGGCAAAAAGGGAAAAAAAAAAGATGAAGTATTCTGTAAAACACCAAAACAGACTATTTTGAAGCACATATTGTCGGCAAATAAAATAACTCTC